>NC_062563.1:35418607-36043607 GCF_022837055.1 Prionailurus viverrinus
TTTCAGAGCTATGATGGGATCCTAGGACATATTTGAACCCTTAACTTCATTTCATACATGTGGGCACTTAGGTGGAATTAAGCTGCTGTAGACATTTTTTTTTTTGTATTATATGGTTCATTATTTTTTTTCTTCTTTCTTTCTATAGATGGTTCTCAAAGTCAGAACCTCTGTCTTGAGTTTTTTTGCATATACTACTTGCTCAATAGTGTTTTAATTTAGTAAGCAATGAACATATTATTTTCATAGATAACTAAAATTTCTAAAGATGGACAGAAAATTTCTTCTAGATTACTCTTTGCTCTTGATAATTACACAGACTTGTCTCTTATCCTATTTCTGTGTTGCTGCAGGTCATATCAGGTCAGTTTTTATCAGATAAGAAAATTGGTACATATGTAGAAGTGGATATGTATGGTTTACCCACTGACACCATACGTAAGGAATTCCGAACTCGCATGGTGATGAACAATGGACTCAATCCAGTTTACAATGAAGAATCATTTGTGTTTCGGAAGGTAGGGCATTTCCAATGTGTCAGACTCACTCTGCTAAGTTAGGGGCCACAGTTTAGTGTATAGACACTATATGACATAGGGGCAGTTAGGCAACCCAAAATGTCTCCTTTTTCTCTTCTTTCAGTGGATGAGTTCTAGAGATGACATGTGATTGTTGTTATGTTTGTCCTTGTCCTTTCGGCTCCCCTTTCCTCCTCCAAGGAGCCCACCTTCTGTGTGGCAATGCTCACTGTCCAGGTTTGCAATCTCCTTAGAATGTGTCCTCACGGATGGACATCATCCTACACTGGAGAGTTCTGTTCTGCCAAGGCAGCAGCTGGTAACTTGCAGTGCTCCTTTAGCCAAGAGGACAGGTAGGGTGGTGAACCCAAAAGGCCAATAACTGTCCTTAACTAGGCCAGTTGGTATTGTCCTATGCTTCCAGAAAGCATGTCACCTGTTGCCACCCCCACAGTCTGTTTTGGGTTTGGGGGAGGTTTCCTAATTGTATATCTTGATCCTAAGACCAATCACAGCCATTCTCTATAATGATTCAGTTTTTAATCTTGTAATAATTTTTCCCTTTGTTTCTCTTTTGTCAGTGTAAGATGTATTGAAAACCCCATGCATTGGTTGTGTTGTCTCCAAGAATATCTGGTTTTCTTTCTCACTTGCTTTATTATCCTATCCAAAATAGTTTCTCACTGGAAACTAATTTGACAATAAATTTCATATATTAAAAAAAAAAAAAAAAACTTAACAGAAATCCATGGGGGAGGGGAAGGAAAAAAAAAAAGAGGTTGAAGTGGGAGAGAGAGCCAAAGCATAAGAGACTCTTAAAAACTGAGAACAAACTGAGGGTTGACAGGGGGGTGGGAGGGAGGGGGAGGGTGGGTGATGGGCGTTGAAGAGGGCATCTTTTGGATGAGCACTGGGTGTTGTATGGAAATTAATTTCACAATAAATTTCATATATTTAAAAAAAATAGTTTCTCACTTCTTTAGGCAGAGATTTTCCAGGTGTTTCTGCTCCATTTGTATGTCCCACAACACAGATAACTGGCTTCTTATCTTAACAAAAGTGAGGATTAGCAGCTTCAGAATAAGCTAACTGGTTTACAGAAACGAGGTTACAGAAGATCAGTAGTTCAATGAAACAAGCCATTGTGAGATCCACGCCCTCCACCATTATCCGTGCAACCCCCACTATGACCTTCTCTTCTATAGTCAAACTGTAGTGTAGATTGCATACACACCTGTCATGAGCCTTTTTTTTCCCCCCTGGTTTTTTATACTTTGTTGTAGCTGGATCTGTTGTCAGTATAGCCAGTGTGCTTTGGCAGAATGAATAATCCCTACACACATTTCTAGAGGTTCAGAAATTTGACTTCAGGCATTCTTTATTTTTGATGAGTAAGGAAATATCAAACTTGGTTTTTACATATAGCATTACTGGCCCCAGAAATGAGATGCCAGGTCTGTATCCTTCTCTGTTCTTTAGAAGTTAAAGAAGGCAACCAGTCCATTGTCTAGCTTCAGGCACAGTGCTTAAACTAGCCAAGATGTCTTGGTTGTTCTTAACCAATGAAAAGTCATTCCTGATTAAAAACATTTGATTTCCTTTTGTCATGTTGCTATTTTATACGTGAATTAGGATTCTGCTATCTGAGCTTAGATTTTATGTCCATTTATTCATTTTGGAGATGGTTGAGAGTAAATGTCTTGGATCATTAATTTTTTTCGCTGCCACATATCACTGTATTTAGTATCCCAAAATCTACTAAAAACTGAGAAGTGCAAGAGAAAGGGAAAATTCGAATTTCTACATACATTGTCCTTTATATGCAAAGCGTTTCTTCAGAGATACTTTCCATAATCTTAAAAACAGAGCTGGATGTCAGAAGCAGCCCAGGTAGGAGACAAACCACAGGATTCAAAGTCAAAAGCCCCAATTCCGGGCCCAGATGTTACAGTCTCTGACATCAAGGAAAGTCACTTGATCTCTCAGGGTCTCCCTTTAAAAACAAAACAAAACAAGCTTTATTTATTTTGAAAGAAAAAGCACAAGTGGGAAAGGGGCAGAGAGAGAGGGAGGGAGAGAATCCCAAGCAGGCCCCATTCTGTCAGTGCAGAGCCCAGTGCACAGCTCCGTCTCATGAACGGTGAGATCGTGACCTGAGCTGAAATCAAGAGTCTGATGCTTAACCGACTGAGCCACCCAGGTGCCCCTCTCAAGGTCTCCTTTTTCTTGTCCACTACATGCATGGAGATTGGGAAAGATGACAAGGGTTGGACTAATAATTTTTCACAACCATTTCATCTAAAAATTTCAATGAGATGATTTCCAGGAAACCTGTTCAATTGCTTTTTCAATGGCTTGGACACTACAGTTTGTACAGTGTACTTCAGGAATGCAAATTGATCACGGGCATCGTTTCACCATAAAGGCACATTTAAGAGCAGTGTGGATATGGTCCAAATTCCTAGAGTCAGGGCTCTTGGGAGCTGCTTTCCAAAAAAATCCATGAAAGGTATCATTCTTTGTTTGCAGGTGATCCTCCCTGACCTGGCAGTCTTGAGAATAGCTGTGTATGATGACAACAATAGGCTGATAGGCCAGAGGATTCTTCCGCTGGATGGCCTCCAAGCAGGTTATCGACACATTTCTCTTCGAAATGAGGGAAATAAACCATTATCACTGCCAACAATTTTCTGCAATATTGTTCTTAAAACATATGTGCCTGATGGATTTGGAGGTAAGTTAAGAAGTCCAGATTATAGGATCATAAAAAATTTCACCAGTGGTTAAAAATATATATAACTGTTCCTACCAGTGCAGCCAACCCTTATACCCTCAAAGAAATCAAGGATAGATAATAACTTCAGGTTTCCTAGTAATAAATTAAAGGGCAAGGCTGGATTATCTTTAAAGTTCTTTCTTATTTTAAAATACTGCAGTTTTATATGGTTTATCCATTTTTACGAATATGTTTGTGAGGGATTTTCTTACATCATCATTCAAAGGGAGAAAAAGACATAAGTCATATGGAACCATAGATCTCAATTGGTATCACTAAAAAATTTAAATTGAACTCAAATATCCACATGATTGGATTTTCTTCCACATTCACCAGAGTGTTCAGTTCCACAAAAATTCCCAGTCTTCCCACAGAAGACTTGTGGTTTTACTAAGGTAAATCAATGGGAGAAATCAAAACCTGAACCAAACCTAGGATTTTGCTTACACCCAAACATATTAGCTTGTTATTACCCTAAGTTAAGCCAAGAACATTAAAAGATAACAAAGATCTTCTCTACTCCCAGTGCATTGAATTCTAAGGGAATGGTACAGCAGAGTGATTGTATCAAATTAACCAAGGGTGCAAATTCTCACTCTCTACTCCTGGCTGGGTGACCTTGGGACAACGACATAACCTTTCAAACATTCATTTCCTGGCCTGTAAAGATACTCCTCCTGCCTCCCTCTTAGCATTCTTGTGAAGTGCTTATCATTACGGTATATCCTATAGCAAGGCTCAAAAATGTGTGCACACAACGTATGTGTGGCTAACAGTACAATAAAATCAATAATTTCTATAGTAAGCTGGAACACATCCCAGCTTTGGGGATTGGGAGTTATTTTGTGGGTTGTTTTTGTTTGTTTGTTTTTGTTTTGTTTTTTAATAATGCTTGAGTCTCTGGTGGGAATATTTTCTCTAATCCTCAGCTTTCACAACCCAATTGCAGATTCAAGAGTGATGTGAGCCATGAGGGTTTTTTCAGTCACAAAATAAAGACTCCTTCTTCCTCCTCCTTTGTTTTTTATTTAAAAAGGAAGCCTGTATCAGAAGCCAGAACATACTGTAGCTGATTTAAGAGCACAGAAAAGAGGGGTGTTGTGGGGCTAGTAAGTGGATGAGAAAAGAGACGGGGGACCTAAAGAGTATCTTTAAGAGGCTGTGATGTCCATAAGCATCAGCAGATGAGTTACATCATGTTCCAAGTACTTGAGCTTAGACAGCAGGTGGTGTATACCACCTAATACATTTTAGAAATGGTTGTATAAACAAATATGGTGGAATACTTAAGGATTTTCCTTCTGCATGGCTTATTTTTCAAATGGAACTCTCTAATTCATACCAGGGAAAGGGAAAATTGGACTAGAAAAGGGAAAGAATGATGTGTTGAGTTCCTACTTTGTGTCAAGAACTCTCCCTAGAGTCCAGAAGTTGTTGAGAAGGGATGTGGACACATGTAGTTCTGTGCTAAAGAAACATCTGTATTTATAGTGCAGCTCATTACCAGTGTCAATATTTGTGTACGTACTGATTCAGAATAATCCCTTTAAAAAATAGTCTCACATATTTTCTTTCCCAACACATCATTATAGTCACTTCCTTTTTATCAGAAGCATTTGAAATTTCTGTACTATGTTATCATGTGTGGGATTCCACAGTTGATGTCTGAATCTCAGATTTGACATTCAAAGACTTTATTCAGAATTCTCTGGTCACTTCTCTTATAGGTTAAGAAATTGAGGGCAGACACCCTGAGGACTTACTTAAGGGACTTACCTGAGGATAACAACATAAGAATATAAGAACCATCTTTTTCTAAATTTTTTATTTTCTTTATGGCCTCTTGACTTAAACAGTGTGTTTTTATTTCATCTGCTTAACTAAGCTCCCACATTCAGATATGAACATTTATGTGCTGAGCCACGACAATAGGAAATCTATCGATTCCCTGTTCTCTAGAACATTGAAATTCTAGGGGCGCCTGGGTGGCGCAGTCGGTTAAGCGTCCGACTTCAGCCAGGTCACAATCTCGCGGTCCGTGAGTTCGAGCCCCGCGTCAGGCTCTGGGCTGATGGCTCGGAGCCTGGAGCCTGTTTCCGATTCTGTGTCTCCCTCTCTCTCTGCCCCTCCCCCGTTCATGCTCTGTCTCTCTCTGTCCCAAAAATAAATAAACGTTGGAAAAAAAAAAAAAAAGAAATTCTATGTTGATTCCATAGGAAAAGGTTCAAAATGAAACCGTATCCTTGCACACTAGCATTTTCTAGGGGAAAAAAAACCTTTTTTATGGCTAAAGAAAGATAATATGGATTTATTCATTCCACAAATATGTTTAGTAGGTCTTATTCTGTAAAAGGCAAAGTAGGTAAAATATGTATCAGAAAAGAAAAGAGATTCTGACAGCGCAAAGAGTGAAGGAAGGGTCATCCACTAAATCCACTGCCTAGAGACAGCTCTGTTGCCATATTGGTCCCTTCACTTTCAATCTCATGTCTTCTGTTTTAATTAAATAGATCTTACTGTATATACTCATTTGGACCCATTACTTCAGAGAGTTCATTTTTTTCACTTAATAGACCATATTTTTCCATGTCATGAAATCTGTATTATCCATAATTTAGTTATTGATAAACATTGAAGCCATTTCCATTTTTTCTTATAAATAATAATGTGTAAAGCTCTGGAAATATTCATGATTGTTTCCTGAAGATAAATTCTTTGAAGTGGAAGGAGTTGTATGTGTATTTAAAACTTCAGATACAGATTGCCGGATAACCCATCAGCAGGGTGTAAGCTGGAACTTTTGTTTTTTGTTTTTGTTTTTTTATTGTTTATTTATTTTTGAGAGAAAAAGCAAGCGAATGGTGGGAGGGGCAGAGAGATGGCGGGGAGACCAAGAATCCTAAGCAGGCTCTGCACTGTCAATGCAGAGCCCAGTGTGGGGCTAGAACTCACAAACCGTGAGATCATTACCTGAGCCAAAGTCAAGAGTCGGATGCTTAACTGACTGAGCCACCCAGGCACCCCAGAGCTGGAACTTTTGTTAACATTTACTAGTTTCATCAGTAAAAACAATTTCTTAGTGTATTCACTTAAAATGTTTTTCTCAAAGGAAAAGATGTAGTCAACAATTATTAATTCGTACCTACTATATGGGTAAGAGATATAAAGTTGGAAAAGTCACGTACACTTATCCTCAATTTTCCAGCCTTGTACACATATACATGTGCACATATATAAATAAGTATAATCTGTTATACTTATCCGTTATGGACCTTGAAAGATTGGACTAATCCGTTTGGACCTTGAAAGATTAATCACAGCAGGAAGGTAAACTAACTTTCCAGACAGAGAAGCAGCCCAGGCCAAGGCCTTCATAAGTAAAGTGATGGACTTATTTATGCATTCTGAGGAAGCTGAAATACAGGGTACATGGTGCTAAAACCAAAGTTCTGTTCCATGTTTGAGGATGTGTCCTCAAAAGCCAGTGTTACTTGGCAAGAGGAGTGTGCTCTTCTTGTTGAAATAATTTTGACCCCTCAAGGAGAATATGCACATTTTCAGGACACTAAGTAATTTGATAAATTATATTTTCTCAGCTTTTAGGTGAGGTCAGTTTGTCCAAAACCACTCTACTAGTTTAAATTAGAAAAGTAAGACTTTATTTATGCCTGACCAAGCTAATGCAATCCCAAATTTTATAATTCACCAAATATTTAGCCTAGGAATTATGTATTTCTTTAATCAGATAGCTAAAAACAGACAAATTTTTATGCTATAATTTCATGCAGCATTATTTGCATAAAAAAAGATCAAAAACAGCTATATCCATCAGTAGAGACTGGTTAAATGTGGATGGCCATTCTGTAGAAAACCATACATCTATTGAAAATAATGAGTTAGATCTCAGTGTTCAGGATAGAAAGATGACAGTGATTTAGTACCAAGAGAAAAAGTATATTGCAAAATGATCCCATTATTATTTGCTAAGAACCTTTACCATCTTTATACATATGCTTAAAGTGCACAGAAAAAATTCTGAAAGGATATACACCCAACTTTAAGAGTAGTGATCTCTTTGAGAGTGGGGGTAAGAGATTAGTGGCGCTGGCCCACTGCATTGGGTAACGTCCAGGCACATCACAGAGAACACACTATCCAGTGTGGTGGGACTTCACTTATTACTTCTGGGTCATTTAAGTGAGCATATGTAACCTCTGTAAATTTTTAAAAATTGTATTTTGCCCTATTTTTCTATAAAAGCAAGGTAATATGAAAATGGCGCAAGGAGAGTTTAAAATATGTACATATTTATTTTGAATTGAGAAAAAAGAAATAAAACCAAAGCACCCTATTATCCTCCTACCTAAATAGTTCTTGATAACATTTTTAAATAAAAGACATGAATTTCCTCAAAAAGTATAAGAATATAAAACACAAAGCATATCTGTGTATATGTTAATATGTATATACATAAATGTAAGGTTTGTGTGTATATATGTATGTATGTATCACAAACATACATTTCCCTTTTAACCCAAAAAGATAATCCAATATACCATGTTCTGCGCTTTGCTTTCTTTATGTAATATATCATGGAACATATTCCTGCCAATGCATATAAGGCTTTTGAGTTATTTTTTAAAGGTTATATAATATTCCATTATATGTATATAGCACTATCTCTCTCTCTCTCTGTTTTTTTTAAAGGAGGCTCCATGCCAAACATGGGGCTTGAACTCATGACCCTGAGATTGAGAGTCCCATGCTGTACTCAGTATGGCCAATTCTGGGTTCTAAGAAAAATTTTATTTTTCAGTAATGGTAGTAAAATTAGCATCTCATCATTTTTCAATTTGCTAGTTTAAAATTATGAATCAGACTAAGTGTATCTCATGTGTTTCTTGCTCACTTGTATTTCTTTTCCCTTAAAATACCTCTCTGGTACCCTTCGTGGGCTTGTTTAAATTGGGTTTCTCTTTTTTTGAAGTAATTTTTCAAAGTAAATTTTAATTACAAGTTCTCTCATAATTTCCAAAGCGGTCTCAAATACATCTCAATGTCTAGATAAACTTCTATGAAGGTAATGGTTGGGGATTCAAATACTGTCTATCGTTCTTGGCCTGCTGTTTCATGGAGGCCGCTTAGCAGGTACGTGAGGATGCTGGCTGGAGCCCCCACGGCTCATTGGCTGTGTGACCCGGAATGAGCTCTGCAGAACATTTTACCCTGTCGTGTCCTCATTGAGGCTCGGGGATAACAGCAGTCCCCAGCTCATAGGTGAAGATCTAGTGAGTTCTTGTTACAGTGCCCAACCATAGCAACCCTTCCATTAATTTCTTTTCATTTCTGTTTATATCTAACAAGCTAAAGAAAAATCCACCAGTTACATTTTCTTCTCCCTAACTTTACCCTTTACTTTGCTGCAGTAGACTATTTTGTCATAAGCAGTTCACCATCATAAGGAAAATCTTTTAATTCCATGCCTACTACAAAATTTCAGAATTCTAACGCATTAGTAATGTGACCATGATTTTCTTTAAGCACCAGCAACTCCATGTTCTATATAGTTTTTAAATGTATTTTAAGTCTCAGTAATGTTGGGTGGGTGGCATCATTTTATAGAAACAAAAAAAATGTTCCTTAAAAGGCTTTTCTAAGTTAAGACATTCCTTAGGGGGAGGGCTTGGGCATTGACAGGAGCTTCCGGTCACTTACTTATTGGAGTTCTGTGCTGTGAGGTCACCAGGGGATGAAGAATCCCTCCTTACAGAGACAATTTGGTACTTCTGCGATTGCCCATAATTCCTTCTGCCTTCATGCATATGGTGATCTTTAGACACCTTGAACTCTGGGCTGCTCCAGTTCCCTCCCAAAATGATTTGAGTCTTGACCCAGTATTTCCCCCTGACCCTTTTCTTCTCCTGTCAGTTTCCGGTTTTCTTTCCTTGCCCTGTCAGACGACAGAGACAGGGAATTTAGTGCAATTGCTTCTCCTCCTTGCTGTAGCAAGAACTCCCATGACACACAGGAAAAACACAGAGCAAATATGGCTGCTCCAACTTCGGAGCTCTCTCCACAGATGGTTCTGTTCCTAAGCTGCATGGATGTAAAATGTCCCTGGGCTGAAGAAGAGAGATGACATCTCTTAACTATCAGAAACTGAAATTTGATGTGAAAACAGGCAGTAACATTTAAGACAGGGATGACTAGGAATGAATCAAAAAGGCTCCATTTAATTTCTTTAGTATTATTTTTCTACTAAACATAGAGTAAAATAGCCCTCTTGTTTACTCCCACACTCACACACAATAGGAAAGTGCTAGGCTGGGTGCTAAGGTCAGTTTTCCTTTGTCAAATCCAGTGAGCCTTGGAGACGTGGGGTTGTCTTTGCTGCCTTATCTGTAAGTGCAAATGCCATGGACCTCAGCGCTTAGCCATTGCAGCGGCCTTATCACTGCGAGCCACTGCTGTTTGTGATGGGAAGCAGTTCCAAAGCAGATGGCAATTAAATGAGCATTAGTATTTCTCTCACCCACTGTTGTTTTTGATCATTTGTATGTCTTATTACTGAGTGGTAAGGGGAACAAATAAGAGAGTTGATGCCATGCTTCCAGAATATATGGCACATCAGCATTATATTTAAATGTCACTCTGAGATGTGTTGGGTGAGCCGCTCGCCACCAGTTCCTTGAGCAGCGCCTATCACTGCTCCTAGAGCTGTAGGTTTTGTCTTCTCTTCTGCACCTAGGCCCTTTTGTGCAAGGAAAGGTGAAGTAGCCCTTTTGTTTATTTGCCTGTTCCTCCTTTCTGCCTGCCCTGTGATTAAAGAGCCATCATGGGGCCTGGGGGTGGGTGTTTCTTGCTGTCTCTGCCCAGCATCTTACAGGGTTGTTTTCCAAACCTTCTGCAAAGATAGTGGGCCGCTTCTTACATCACATGGTTCAAAAGGAGGAAAGTTGTTAATCAAGATGCCATTGCTGGGCCATGATCTCAGGATTTTCTGATAGAGTGAAAGGTCGCTCCATTTCCTCCTCTCCCTTGTGGATGCTAAAACACTTTTTTTCTATCAAACATTTGTTGGAAAATTGATGCGCGTTGCAGTGGTATCCATTATTATGGCTTCCTCTGAACTACAGAATATGTTGGTAAGAACACCAAGAAGAAAAGCTCCAGAGAAGGGGGCAGGATGGATTATGGAGAACTGGCTCAGGAGTTGCCAGGTGAGGTGAATTTAAACAGGCTCCTTATTACATCATTCCTAGAAATGTACTGTGGAGCCCAAGAAGAGGGGGACACGTAGGCATCTCCCAGTGTTACTTAACCACAAAGTCTTCCCCCACCCCCACCTACACCTAACATATCACTATGCATTCTAGAAATGGAATTTGGTCAATGATTAATCATTTGCTAGAAGGTAAGAAACCTCATCTAAAATCATAGTTATGGGATTTGTTGATCTTTTTTAGCATTGCTTTGCAGAGATCCGGGGAATGTATATTTTTTCTGCTGCCTTTACCTCTTGATAAGATAGAAACTGTTGAGGGGAAAACAGGAGAAGATCTGAGCCAAGAGGGGGCCATCTAGGTGCCATGGTTGGTGTTCACCACCAAGGCACTCAAATGCCTTGAGAAACAACAGTTAAACAAGCAAACACAAAGATGGACCTCCCTTATAAAGACTGCAAGTATCTGGAAGTCTGTGCTGAGGAATTGCTACCTTCTTTTCAGTTCTTGGGGATGCTTAAATTGATGTTTTCAACTCTGGAAGTGAGGAAGGGTGGGTGGGAGGGAAGGAGGAGTGAAAAAACGATTATACATGGAAAGTCTTCACCATGAGCGACCAGACTTTTGGAAATGGCACTCAACCTAGAAATAGTGGGCTTTTTTCCTTAAGTATAAATAAGTAAGTATAAATAAGTAAAACTTCTGTTAAGTTCGGAAGAAAGAAGCAAATGAGAAAAAGCAGACTGGTTCTTTATTATTTTTTTTATTTTATTTGTTTTAAGTTTGTTCATTGATTTTGAGAGAGAAAGAGCATGAGCAGGGTAGGGGCGAAGAGAGTGGGGAGAGAGAGAATCCCAAGCAGGCCCTACTCTGCCAGTGCTGAGCCCAACACAGGGCTCGAACCCACGAACCACAAGATCATGGCCTGAGCCGAAATCAAGAGTTGGATGCTTAACCAGCTGAGCCACCCAGGTGCCCCAGACTGGTTCCTTTTTGAAAAGAAAGGTTCCAGAGCCTGTGCCTTGGCTTCCAGGCATCTGGGAAATTTCAGCTTGCCCTTGTGGGTTCTGTAGGGTCAGACTCTTGCATGCGCAGGTCTGTACCCTGTTAGAAGGTCAGTGTGCCCTGTCCCTGGACACGCCTAGCACATAGGTCAATGTTGATCAGCATTTCAACTTCATTCTTGCCACAGGGGATTGTCCTGTGGAATGGAGAACTACGTAACCAGCCACAGTGCTCCCCCAGTACAAGGGGAAGATGCCCATGAAATGCCACATTGGTACCAAAGAGAGATAACAGGTCTACTTGAATATGCAAATCTTTGGCCAAGAATATGCTCTCCTGAGCTGAAGGAAGGAAAAATAACATTTTCCAATAGAGTTATACAAGCATATTGGAGGTATGAGATATTTGAGGGACAGCTTCTCATTCTCTGGTTATAAATTATTTTAAATGTTAATAAAAAGTGGTTTCCCTTTTTGATATGCAGCATATTTATATATAAATGTATATATAATATGTGCATGTATAATGTGTGTGTAAATCATTCTTTAAATGTCAGGTATATATATGGCTTTAGTCAGAGGAGAAACTAAGTTACAAAAGGAAAATTACCTTAAAGAGGCCTCGTCAGGTCTTGACTCTCTAATCCTGAGCCCTTTTGCTGAAAAATTTTGGTGGAACTATCCCACTGGCTGCCCTCTGCGTGGATGTATTACTCTAGCTGCAGAATGAGCACCTGCCACCACGTGGCAAAATCCCGTGTCCTAGAAGTATCTGATTTATTCGAAATTGCGAAGAATGAAGTGCTTGTCTCAAGTAACCTGCTAACCTAAGCCTTGTTCCAGGTATTTTATCTTTTTGACATCATCTTTTTGTCCACAGTTATGAGAAAGGGAAAATTTCATGTGATTCAGTTTGAACAAGCCTTATTTCTACTTTGCGTATTTTTGTTGCCATTTGATCAAGAACACTATTGAGTTGTATATTATAAAAATTTTAAAGGCATATGTAACTGAAAAAGGCATCTCGTTTAAACTCAAATAATAAGGCACGATTTCAGAATCCGGGAACATAACTCCCCAGTGGCTTCTAGAATTGTTAATATTGGTAATTGAAGATAGGTTTAAGTAATGATATTTATCCAACTAATGGATAAATCAGCATCTTATTTTGATGTATAATTTAGGCTATATCTACATAATCCTACAGCAGATGGCTGATCAGAAATCTCAGCCAGTTTGTCCTTGTAATACAAAGCAGTATATAGCCTAGTTTACTGTATTGTGTCATGACTGTATGTTATAAAATATAGCACCTGTATTCAAGATCAGAATTGTACACAATCGACCCTCAAGGCTGGGATCATGACATAGCTGCAAGAAACAGGAAGAACACTCTGGGATTCAAAATATTCTTTCATCAAACCATGACAGGACGTTGGGGTGGTCTCTAGGGGCTGATGGATGGATGCTCCCTGTTAACAATGATAAAGCCTGTTTTATTTGAAAGATACACCCAATAACAGAAGATTCCTTCACTGCCATAACTTCAAGCTGAAGACGATTCACATATGTTGTCCACCTTGGATTCGGCTGCTTCTGCCTTTTGTAATTCCTGCATAGAAATTCCCAACTGACCAATGTTGACCCATAGGTAGGGACATCTCTACGCCCCTCACGCAGCAGGAAGAAGTTACTGAAGCTGAGACTTGTGCCCAAATGCCAAAGATTTGCCACTGTCGATCTGTCAGGGGGAAGTATAGAGTCCACTTTTAGGCAACAGGCTTGAGCAATGAAAACTGGAGCAAGGCAGAAGGGCCCACAGCGACCATCAACAAGCTGATGCGAACGGGCTCATTAAGTGAGCCTCCTCAAAATAGCTATAGGCCCTAACTAACCAATGGGCTACTTAAAAACAAGCACAGTTATGAGAAAGGGAAAATTTCATGCTTTCCTATAAGCCCTCACTCTGCTCTATAACTGTGGCTCCTCACCATCACCTCCTCCTCGCAGGCAGTCTCCTTTTTGCTGTCCTGCCCACTGCTCCCTTGCAGCGTATTCAATAAATTTCTATCTCCTTAAAAGATTTTTTTTTATCAGTTACCATTGGTAATCAAATTTGCCACATGATGGGAGACTTAAAACAACAGAAGTTTATTCTCTGACAGTTCTGGAGACTAGAAATTTAGCATCAAAGACTTGGCTCTTAGGGAAATCCTTCCTTGCCTCTTTTGAGCTCCTGGCAGGCCTTAGCATCCCTTGGCCTGTAGCTCCATTTCTCCATTCTCTGACTTCATCATACCCTAGCCTTTTTTCTCTTTGTCTTTGTGTGTCCTCTTCTCATCTTATAATGTCACCAATCATTGGATTTAGAGCCTATCCTAATCCTATCTCAGTCCTTAACTAATTACATACCCAAAGACCCTACTCGGAAATAAGGGGACATTCTGAAGTTCCAGACAGTCATGAATTTTGAAGGGCATTTTTGAACCTACTGAACCCTCTTAATTCTGCTGTACTTGCTTAGTACTTGTTCCTTCCATTAATTATTCTTAAATAACTATTTTAAAGCTTATTAGGAACATATCTTGTTATCAAGTATATAAGTTGTATCTTATATAGAGATACATATCTCTTATGTATCTGAATCACTAATTTTCTGATAAAAGAAAATGCTAAATCTGTTTTTGTACTAACCTATTTCTTGCAAAGTCATCTTTCATAAAAAGAAAAAAACTTGTGGGGCGCCTGGGTGGCTCAGTCAGGTAAGTGTCCGACTTCGACTCAGGTCATGATCTCCTGTTTTGTGGGTTTTAGTCCTGTGTCGGGCTCTTTGCTGACAGCTCGGAGCCTGGATCCTACTTCAGGTTCTGTGTCTCCCTCTCTCTCTCTCTTGCTCTCGCTCACTCTCGCTCTCTCAACAATAAACATTAAAAAAAGAAAAAACTTGAAAGTCCATCTAAATATCTAGCAGTAGAGAATAGTTTAGTACATAAACTCAATGGGACATTATTCATTCACTAAAAGTAATTTTTAAAACTATACAGGTATAACCTAATAAATGAGAAAAGACAGATTGGGTAATTTCAAGTAAACCATACAAGATATGTATTCATGTGGAAAAAATTACACAAGAATATACAAAAATGAAAGTAGCTTGGTTAGTTTGGATGGGTTATGGATCATTTCACACTCTAAGGTCTTCATTGGTTTTATAATGGGCTTTAAGTGATTAAAGCCCTATCTGTTATTCCTACTGGAAGGACTACTAGTAACCTCTCAGAAATGCCATAAACACCCCAGGCCCTCAAACTAATGGTATACCATTAAGGATAAGCAAGTACTTGTTTCCTAACAAGCCAGCCCTATGGATCATCTACTGAGATGTGCCAGTGGGAAACCAAGGCAAAGTATATCCAATGTGGGCACGTGCAGGGAGGCCTACACCAGGTAGGTTTTCTCCAAGTGAAGGGCAGGGGGTTAGGTGGGCATGGTTTGAGTTTCACCTTGCCCCATAACAGTGTAGACAGGTGGAAGGAGGAGGCATTTTGGAGTCAGACACAGATGGACTAAAAGCCCTGAGCCAATTCAATGAGTTGACCCAACAACTGGGGTCACTGAGTAGACCACAACAAGTGGGGCAGTCAGGCTTTATCTGCGCTCACGTGACCCATAAGCAGTCACAGTACCTCCTCTGGAGTATTCTTAGAAGAAGAGAAAGTCAAGCCTAAATGACACATCAGGGAAACATTGATATTCAGAATGTGGGACATTTCATAGGACACCTGGTCAGTCTCCTCAACAAATCTATGCGTTGTGAAAAATAAATAGTAGCAGAGACTAGTCTAGATGAAAGTAAATTTAAGAGACATAGTTATCAGAGACCTAGAATGGACTCTATCTTGATTCAAAAAAATTAATTGTAAATAGGGAACATATTAAGATGGGCCATTTATTATAGTAAGGAATTCCTGCCAACTTTGTTGGATAAAGTGTTGGTATGGTTGGTTCTGAAAAAAAACACCCCTTTTTAGAGATGCGTAGAGAAGTAATTAGGAATCAAATGCTATAATGTCTGGAATTTGCCTTAAAATGTGTCAGCAGAGAGGAAAAAGAAAGAAAAAAGGAAGGATGATAGATGAAGGAAATGTAGTAGACTCTTTATAACTGTTAGGTCTTCATCAGTATGTGAGGGGTTATTTTACCTTTCTCTCCACTTTTATGTATCTTTGAAAATGTTCATAATAATAAGGACTTAAAAAGGTAAATATTTTTCTGGAATATTAACTTCCAAGAAAATGATTATCTCTTATTTTTTCCTAAGCAAGATTTAAGAGCTAATTTGTTCACATTCCCCATTAGGAGAAAAAAGAGTTCTTAAGGACATAAGTGATAACTGGATTTAGACCTTCTCATATACCCTTGGTAGGAGAAAATAAATTGATGCAACGTCTTTGGAGGTCAATTTGTCAGTAACTACCAAAAGAACAAATACCCTTACCCATCATTCTAACCTCTAGTCATTTATGCTATGGACATTGCAAATGTATGCTCGGAAATGTTCAAGGATGTTACTGCAATACATACAAGAAATAGATAACAATATACACTGGCTGTAGGAGTGTCAGGGAAGGAGATTTTTATATTTTATATGTTTGTTTATCATGCACATGTACTTTCTATTACAAAAAGGAAAAAATTAAACAAAAATTATCTTAAGAATGTTATAAGGAGCCTGATTTTACTGGAAGATATTGACACACATACAATTTTTGAAATTGGTAAATTATGTACTGTTTTAAGGTAATGAGAATAATTATTACTTCTATAGTATTGGTAAATAATGCAAAATTACATGAGATTCTGCTAGAAAGTACTTGAAACTCTTCAAATGACATTATATAAAAAATGAAGTTTTACTGTTTTTAAGTGCCAGGTGTATCTGAGAAAATGCTGGGGAAATACTTCATTTTAACTACCATGGAACCAAAATTGGCTTTAAATACGTATTAGCCTTCTTATCTAAAATTAAGACTGAGATACTGGAGGTACCTACTGTGTGCCAAGTTCTTTTTACATTTATCATTTCACTGAATGCTCCTAGTACACCTTCAGAGTGGGTGGTATCAGCCCTGATTTTCGAATGAAGAAACACAGTTGAGGACATGAATCAACCCACTCAGAGTCACACAAATTAGTCAATAACCCAGGGCAATTGACTTGCCCTGCCACACTGTCATCGTTATTTGGGGGGAAACCCAAAGAGAGAAAGTCATCTGGTCTTTGATCCTTGCCTTGCCTTCTTTCTTGTTTCCTGTAACTGGCTGTGTTTTCCAAACTTTGTCTTATTTCCTAGGAGAAGGTACTTAACAGAAGACATAACCCGGGTCCAGGATTATGAATTGTTTATTAGCTGAATTTTCTTGGATGTTTATAGTAAGACAGAATCAACAGCTCATTGGCTTTTTCCCCCACAGATATTGTGGATGCTTTATCAGATCCAAAGAAATTTCTTTCCATTACGGAAAAGAGAGCAGACCAAATGAGAGCTATGGGCATTGAAACTGTAAGTAGCAGTTGACTAAAGACAGCCAAGTTGGGGAATTTTGGTGGTCAGTGATGATAACAGCAAGAGAAAGTTATAAGTTAATATAGCAAACTTGAGTGTTTTTAAAACTGAAGTCATCAAGTCAACAAAATAGTTTCAAGGGACTGTAAAAGTGTAGCCTATTTAATAAATGGAAATCGATGATGCTTTGAGGAATGTTTAAAATACAGGATGCTTTTATGATACACTACAATACCCGTTAACCCAACTCAACAAATTAATGAAATTGACATTTACATTTCTTTGTTGTTTATGAAAGTCTTGCATCCCACCTTCTCCCATTTCAGTGCACTTGTGTTGTTTGTTCTTTTGTTTTTAAAGCTCCCTTTACCATACCCTGTTTGTAAAAGAGTTGCACCTTTTCTCCTGCCAGGCAAAGATCCATTAAGAGAGTTGTAGGAAGTTGTTGAGTGGTTCAGACTGGATTAAGTAAGATAGAGAAAGCGCCAGACAGTTGAACGTGAGGTGGCTTACATCCGGCTTAACACAAACATTTCTGTTCCAGAGTGACATAGCAGATGTGCCCAGTGATACTTCTAAGAATGACAAGAAAGGAAAGGCCAACACTGCCAAAGCAAACGTGACCCCGCAGAGCAGCTCTGAGCTCAGACCAACCACCACGGCGGCCCTGGGGTCTGGAGTGGAAGCCAAGAAAGGTAAAGGGGAGGTGTTTGAGCTCCTTGTGTGTTCTGGAAATTTTAGAGTCTTTTTGAAGGGTCTTTATGAAGAGCATTAGAGTTGCTAGTACTGCTCATTTTATTGCCCTATAAAACCCCAGAGCAGCAAGCTTTCTTGCAGATTGGACCAACTGCTTAATCTTCCTGAGTGTTTAACAGGGAGTCAACATTTGGATTTCATCTGCTAGATTCCTACACCTTAGGGCACTGGGTACAATATCTGTAGTTTTGGGAAATGTTTGAATTCAGTCTCCTTGATGAAAAGAATTCCACACAATGAACTTCACTAATTCATCCCTGTGCTCTTCTGCCTACCAGACAGGCAGTGGGCTCATGAACCAACAGAATCATCATTGTTCTGATATTTCCAGATTCCCTTATTGGCAGTTTGCCCGCATGGGTAGATATTGAGCATCCATGATTATTTGTGAAATTGTCAGATGGACATTTGAAGACCAATTCGATATGGTTACCTGTGGGTGAAATAAGATATCCTAAGAAGTGTCACCACAAAGAATTATGTGCCCCAAGTGCTAATATTCAGCTGGTATGTAGGGACACAACCATATTGGTTATTTAAAGTTGACTTCCATGCTTACTGGCTGGGCTTTCATTCTGATTGGATGGTGCCCATCCCACACTGTTAATTATACATTTTGAATGTCCTCCTTGATCATGAATCATTTACTAAACTCATTCTTCTTACTGTGATAAGAATTTTTTTGAGTGGTTTTTTACTCAGTATGTATATTTCCCCACTTACGTGTGAATTCAGTGCCCTCCATGTTAGAGAATCAAGTTGTACCCTTAACTACACACAGTGCTACAGTTTAAGGTAAGAAATGACAGGCTTTTCCAAACCATGGCAGCATAGTAATTTAGCAGGAAACTAAGAGTGTGTGAAGCTTTGTATAACAAATTAGAAAATGAGACTGCACGAAAGTAGCCCAAATTGTGCTTTGCCTGCAGCTGTTTGTCTGTTCTTCCCTGGAGATATAAGCAAGCCCATGATACAGGCTTTAGGCATTCCATTCCAGTACTGGTCGTTATTAACATTAGCCGTTCAAACAGAGAGAGACAGTAGGAAATGGGAGAGTTTTTGTTTAAAGTGCTTGTATCATGCCCCCTAGTACATAAAGACATTAGTAATTTTAGTAAGTCAAGTGGCCTGAAAAATTGCAGTATGACCAGTTTACAGAAGGCAAAAGCAATCCTAGTTCTAGAAGGAACATGTTTGTATTTAGAACTGTCTCACCCCTGGTTTCAAACAAGATACGAAGGAGCCAAGCATTTCTCATCTCCAGTCCAGTCTCTTCAACAGGCGCCCTGAGAAAGAGGGTCTACATGCTGTTTCCTTCTGGCCTTTTATTTAGGAAAATTGGAAATCTACTGTATGTGACAAGACCAGATTCTGTGAGAAATGCCTTCACACCTTCAGGGACCTCATGTGGCTAGAGGGGTAATGTAGATGGGGTCCCACACAACAGCCAGGCCAGGCAGTGGTCAGTGAGAGCTGACCCTTAGAAACAGGAGGGGAGAGGGTGTCCCTTCCAGCAAGTGTCCCAGAGAAACTTATAAATGAGATCCCAATTGAGCTGGGCCTTGAAACTTAGATCTGACTTGAATAGAAAGTAATGAAATGCATTCTTCTCATGGATATATTGAATGACTATACTGGATGTTTGGGAATGCCTACATAGGAAAACCATGAGCTAGATGAAGTTCATGGAGAAGATTAATGTACAGTTTTGAAGGACACGTGTGGAGGTAACCATGCTCAGCAGAACCTGGTCTCAGTGAAGGGCTTATTTTATTTTATTTTATTTTATTTTTATTTTATTTTATTTTATTTTGCATGGTGGCTTTTAGAAGAATGGCATAGAAGTGAACAAGGGGTGGGTTTTCTTCCTACTCCTATCTATGAACGGGGGAGTCAAGAAATAAAATACTCCAGTAACCTTTGTAAGAAGAGGTGTCATTTGTGAAAGCAACCTTCTTCCATAAGATGGAGAACTGTCTTAGAGTGCCTGGGTGGCTCAATCAGTTAAACGTCCAACTCGGTTTCCATTCAGGTCATGATCTCATGGTTCATGGGTTTGAGCCCCGCATCAGGCTCTACGCTGACAGTGCAGAGTCAGCTTGGGAATCATTCATTCATATTCCTCTCTCTCTCTTTCTCTCTCTCTCTCTCAAAATAAATAAACTTTTAAAAAAAGACAGAGAGCTGTCTTAATTTGGGTCATCCCAAAGCAGACCCAAGGTTTCAAATGCAAGTAATTTATTTGGGGGGGGGGCAGGGTACAGTGTACACAGGTAGGGGCTTGAGGAGGTGACACAAGGTAGAGAAGGTAGCCGGTAGTCAGAGTGTGTTCAGGCTCCACAGAGGCACCTGGAACTCAGTGCCCCTGGGAACATTCTGAGGGTTAGTGTTGGACACTAACCTCAGAGGCATCCTCCTGGATGAGCAGGGGAACATATACTTTGACTACAGTCAGCCTTTTGTTGAGAGCTCCCATAGGAGGGATCAGTTCCCTAATGATTTTAGGTTGACCAAAGGGTGCATCCTCCTGGATGAGCAGGGGAACATATACTTTGACTACAGTCAGCCTTTTGTTGAGAGCTCCCATAGGAGGGATCAGTTCCCTAATGATTTTAGGTTGACCAAAGGGTGGTAAAGCATGTTTTGGAGGGAGAGTCCTCAGGTAACTTCCTCAGGCAGGAAAATGCAGGTGCTGGCAGTTCAAAGTCAACTAGAGTGGCCTGATGTAGAGAGAGCAAGGTGTACAGGTCCAAGCCAAGCAGCATTTGCTGTCCACATCTGTGGAGGTGAGAAAGTTCTAATGGTTTCTCTTAGACACACAGCCAGACAGCAATAACTGCACCAATGCTGCTTGATTTTCTCTTTAAGAATAAGGAATCAATAAAACTAAACTCCTAGTTGATCTACAAATTACAGCTTAGGAGAAAACGAGTTATTTTTGAGCTTTGTTGAGAAGAACAAAAACTTTATGTAGTAAACCTCCATTTAGCCAAAATCTTTGGTGCCCAAAGTGTAGTGCTTAACCCCACTTGCACACCAGGGAAGCTCGTAGAACTGCACTGGCCAGTGTAGTAGCCACCTGCCACATGTAGCTATCTAAATTTAAACTTAAAAATTAACCCTTGAACACCTCAGCTGCACTAGCCACATTTCAGGTGCCCAACAGCCACATGTAGCTAGTGGCTCTCCGTTGTTGGACAGCTCACATATGGAACACAGCCCCTGTCGCCAAAAGTTCTATTAGACCCACTTCTGTAGGCCAACAGAGGGAACTGAGCATGTACCAATCCTGGTTCTGTGGAGTGTGAGTTTTTCCTGGCTAAATCCTTTATAGGAAATATAATTTTTACAAGTTGTTTCTGTCTCAAAAAATGCAGAAACCAAGTTCGTGTTCCCATAAGTTGCTGTCCATAATGATTTACTTTAACCAAGACCGAAAAAGAAGTCTCACTGGACTGGGTCAACTCTTTATATAGCCCCTCCAGGGATCTTGCATGCACCCCAATACTCTGTTCATTTTATAGAAGAGAAGACAAAGCTGGGGAGCCAGGATTCACGGCCTCTCACTCTTGGCAGTAAAGCGGGAGTTAGCTTGTATGTCAGACTTAAGAGGTCAAAGAGCAACCCTGTGGTCCCTGGACACCCTTATCATAAATGTTCTAGATCACAAGACTGATTCCTCTTAGCCATGACTCCTTTTCCCACTTCCTCGCCCTCACATGGGCTGTGTGCATCTTCTTAAAATAAGTAAAACTGAAAAACAAGAGCCTGGGACTCAATCCTACCTTTCTTGATTGAATATCTCATACCTAATTTTTTGGGATTCTAATGGAAATCAGTTATAGTACAGAGCACACATTCATTTTGTTTGTCTAAGATGAAAATCTGCAGTCAAACAGAAAATGTTTGGGGATCCTTCTACCACTGTGGTTGCCATGACGACACCTGGCCTAGCATCCTTCACTAGCAGGATAATTTAGTATGTTATTCCGGGTCCTTATGACAGCATCCTGTGAAGAATTCACTGGTCCATCACACAGAATAATAGCTGTTATAAAACAGTTTGAATTCAGGATTTCCTGTATGTTGAAGGCATGGCTGTGCTCAATAGCATATTGCTTAAAAATTAAATTTGGTGAAAGAAGCTGGGAAAAAAAAATATTTTCTTCTTTGACGATGAGGTGAGAAAAGAGCTGGGAGGTAGTTGACTGGTATGATATACAAAGATAAAAGTAGTATTAATAGATGCTGTAGTTTGGCACTCCATTGCCCCAGCTGCTATGTGTATTGGCTGATTTTTAATTTTTTTAATGTTTATTTTTGAGAGAGAGAGACAGAGTGTGAGTGGGGGAGGGAGAGGGAGACACAGAATCTGAAGCAGACTCCAGGCTCCGAGCTGTCAGCACAGAGCCTGATGTGGGGCTTGAACTCACGAATCATGAGATCATGACCTGAGCTGAAGTTGGACACTTAACCAACTGAGCCACCCAGGTGCCCCTGTATTGGCTGATTTCAAATCACAGCTGCAACTCTCTCAGAGGACTGCCCTCCCAGACTGTGGCGGTGCCCTTGTCTGGAAACACCTGGAAGGTTTTGTGCAACCTCTGAAGCCAGTGGCTATTACGGGGTTACAAAAGTCCAGTCTTCTTACCTCGAGGTAGAACAACTCCAGAGGGCTATGTACTCTAAAGAGCTCTCTGAAAGGGTCAGGCTGAGGTTGGATTTCCCCTAGAAATACACCGTACCTTCTTCCTCTGCCCTGTTCTGCTTCTCTCACTGCCCTGAGGGTTTCTCCTGAGCACCTTTCCCTAGTAAGTCATGTGCACAAGGAATTCCAACGCAGGCTCTGCTCGTAAGTAACCTGAATGAAGATGATAAGCATGCCAACTGTCTATTTAATTGCTTTGTAATAAGAAATTAAGATGCTTATATCCATAACCATCCACATAAAGCTGCTTCACTGTCTTTAGATGAGATTTCAAAGTGATGAATTTTGTATTATCAGTTATTCTCTTTAATTTTTAATACACACAGTGCTTTAATTTTTTTTAAGGTATCGAACTTATCCCTCAAGTGAGGATAGAAGATTTAAAGCAGATGAAGGTAAAATTGCTCATTTTGCAAGCACTCTTCCATTACCTATATTGGTGAAACCAATATATTTTTGTTTCTCACCAGATGTATTCATTGTGGCTACAAAAAAATTGATTTTGGGCCCTCTTTGCTTCTTCCACAGGCTTACTTGAAGCATTTAAAGAAACAACAGAAGGAGCTAAATTCTTTAAAGAAGAAACATGCTAAGGTACATCGTGCTGAGCGTGTGTGCATACATGTGTGTGATTTTGTTTGCTGGTTTGTCTTTAGCTCTCAGATGAAAACCTCAAGCTGTTGTTCTGTGTGATGGACCAGTGAATTCTTCACAGGCAAAAACATGGCTTAGAAACTGACACCAACCAACTGGGCAGTAGTACCTTGATCTTAAGTGGTAGGAAATGAGGTTTAAAAATAGAATCCATTTGGGATTGGTTGTCACTGATTTATAATCTGCATTTCTGACATTTACCTCAGAAGCATAACAGAGCTTCACCCATTTAAAAATTGTTTAATAATCATGGGGCGCCTGGGTGGCATAGTCAGTTAAGCATCCAGACTCCTCTCTACCCCTCCCCCAGCTTGTGTGCTCTCTCCCTCCCCCTGCCCCCGCTCAAAATAAGTAAGTAAACTTTAAAACTATTTAATAATCAGACTTTATCCAAGAGTCTGGCTAGGTCCCACTATTTTAAAGACCAGCTCAGTCTCCGGCTAGAAGCACCCAAATCCCCTGGGTTACTGGCAAGTCATTTGCCACACACAGGGCATGGAGGGAGGTGCTAGCCAGCCCTGACTCTCTCACCCATGGCTCCTAGAGAGAGGGCTTTTCTCACTTGTCCCATTATGTAAACTCTGCTCAGTGACCTACTTCCGAAATAGAGTTGTTTTTTCTCTTCACCCATAAGAAGAGGTTTTTTTGACAGTGATCATGAGAAATTCTAAGAGCTGGTTGCAAATTTAAGAGAAGAGCAGCAGCTGGTCTCAGGAGTTCTCGTGTGGGCTGAACACTTCACAGCACTCCATCATCCTGCTCCCAGTCCCTCCTCACAGAGAAAGGAGGAAAACACGATACCTCTTTCCTTCCCAAGATGGAGCATGACAGCCACTAGGGCTGGAAGGGTAATGTGTGTGTTCCTCCGTTACGGGCAGCTGGAGCAAGAGAAACTTAATTTCTTGAAAGGACTTCTGAGTTCTTTTAAACTTGTCATGAGTTCTACTTTGTACTGTGACTCAGAACTCAAACCGAGGCATGTCTCTAGAGCTGGACTTGAATGGCCTATCTCCTAATCACTCTGGATATTAAAAGCACAAAGCTCGTGGGGCACCTGGGTGGCTCAGGCAGTTAAGCATCTGACTCTTGATTTCAGCTCAGGTCATGATCTTGCGTTTCGTGAGTTTGAGCCCTGCATTGGGCTCTGCACCAGCAGTATGGAACCTGCTTTGGATTCTTTCTCTCCTTTCCTCACCCCCCGCCTCTCTCTCAAATAAATAATCATTTTAAAAATGTTTTTCAAATTCAAAGCTCGTGGCCCCAATTTAAGTTTGTGCTGCTTTGAGAAATTCATCCTATTCTTGGCCTAGTAATATTCCCTGTATTATTGAATGGATGGTTTAGTGCATTTGCTCCACAGACTATTTGCTCCTAATTTCATGAATAAGTCCACTGAGTAGAATTCCTTCTTATTGCCCAAGGGGAGACTTGCCACAGATTTTCAGAAGTGTAGGAGACAAAGCTGCTTAAAGCAATGTTTTCAATTTTGTTGGTCATTGGCAACAACCTAGAGTATGGAAAGGCAGCAGAAGAGAAGGAGAAAAGGAAATAAGGAAGAATGCAACGTACCTTTGATTATTAGGGATGGAGTTGGTAGCCATATAGTAAGGCATCATCCCCCAGATTTTCTTTCCATTTAACTTGGATCTCTGTCATTGATGCTGACATCTCAGGGGCCTGTGGGCTCTTTGGAAACTTCTACTTTTAACCTCACCCTCATTAAATATTTCCTTGAGGCATGACGAGGAGACATATACTGTGACATAATAAAAATAATCATGGCAGCTAGAATTTTTGCATGCAAAGTATTTTCCAGATGCTGTGCACAGAACTTTATATATATCGTCTCATTTAATACTCTCCACCCTATAAGGCAAATTCTGTTTAAGTCTCCATTTTACATGTGAAATTAAGAAATTAAGGATTAGGCAGGTTAAGGAATTGAACTAATGTCCCAGCATTGGAGAGCAGCAGAGCCAGAATTTGAACCCAAGCCATCTGACTCTAGAACCCATACTCTTACCTCATTATTCTGTGAGGGATGTTAGATGCTTTGACAAGTAAACAAGTTCCCCTCGCTGCAGCAAATGCAATGGCAGCACACAGCTTGTTATGAAAATCCCCATCTAGTTTGGACAATGTCAGTACACTGGTTACCTGTACAGCTACTGAGGAAAGATGATCCTCAATTTTTTAGAACTTGACCTACATACTACTGAGAAGGATTATCTGTTGATATCCTTCTTTGAACCTTTGAGTCCAGACTGACTCAGGTTGGCAAACATGCCCATCTGCTTCATCAGAAAAGTGCCCAAGATGGTGTCTTCGTCAAATTGGCGTAGACTGGGTGGCTTAAGCAACAAGCATTTATTTCTTAAAGTATGGAGGCTGGATGTCCAAGGTCAAGTTGCAGCAGATTCAGAGCCCCCTTTCTGGATTTGGGATAGCCTCCTTGCTATGTCCTCACATGGTGGAAAGGGCTAACATTTCTCTCATGTCTCTTATAAGGGCACTAATTACATTCATGAGGGCTCTGCCCTCATGACCTAGTCACTTCCCAAAGACCCCCTCTCCAGATTCCACCACGTTGGAAATTAGGGCTTCAACATAGGAATTTGGAGGGGAGACAGAACATTCAGTCCATTAATAGGTGGAAAATTACTTTTCTGTGAGACAGTTTAGAGCTGACCTTGGTGGATCTTCCCCTCAGACAACACTGCACTTAATTCAGCCAAATCCATTTCTTCACTCTTGTTGGCAGGGACACCTCCATGTTGTGTTATAACCAGTAGATCCCAGATGGCTGAAAGACTGTACGTTGCCTTCATTTGTAGAAAACAGAGGAGCTTCTTGGAGCCCCATATTATAATGGAACCAACACCTAAAAGAAGATTTTTAAATCTCCCTAAATCCGCAAATCTGAATTGTGTGGACCTTCATAACTGCGTTAGGGAGCATTTTTTGGAGGAAGCATTCAAAATTCCTTAGGTTGAGCAACAGAGTAAATTGACATGGCAAAATATTCCATGCTTGCCTATTGCCTTTCAGAGTGCTTTTCAGAAGTATTTCTGAGCAGGGCAATGCATTTCACAGCTTGTTTTCATATCCTTATGCACCACAGAAGTCCATGTTACAAGTGTGTGATTATAAGCTTATGAATGAATCCCTTCTCCTACATTCGGTACACAGGGGACCCACTTTTTTATTCAGACTGCTTCGGCAGCATAATTTATGAATTCTGAATTCTGTAGTGTTTTTATATAAAACTAATAAGGCTAACATTTATTTAATGCCAGTTTTGTATTACACATTTTATATACATTCTCAAATCCTCACAGTATCCCCAAAACCCAATTGACACTGCCCACATTCTAGACATGAATAAAATGAGGGAGGTGAGTCCCTTGCCTAGAGTAATATAACTAGTTAATGCTGGTAACGAGCCTCATTTGCTTACTTTGAATGCACACCTTTTACAACTCACCACATTATCCACATTTATTAAAAATGCACTCCAGAGTGGCTCAGTTTGTTGAGCGTTTCACTCTTGATTTCGGCTCAGGTCATGATTCCAGAGTTGTGGGATCGAGCCCTGTGTCGGGCTTTGTGTTGAGTGTGGAGCCTGCTTGGGATTCTCTCTCTCCCTCTGCCCCAGGATGTGAACTAAAATTCTGACTCCAGAACTCATGCCCCCCCCCTTTTTTTTCCAAGTTTTTGGAGTATCATTAACATGCAATGTTAAATTAGTTGCAGCAGTGCAAGGTAGGGACTTGGTAAGTTTATATACTCTTTTGTGCTCACAACAAGTATAGCTACATCTGTCACCATACAAGGCTATTATGGTACCATTGAGTATATTCCTTATGCTGTACTTTTTATTCCTGTGACCTATCATTCTATAACTAGAATCTATCTCTCACTTCCATTCACCCATTTTGCCCATCCCCCCAACCCTGTCCTCTCTGGCAACCATCAGTCTGTATTTATAGGTCTGATTCTGCTTTTTGTTTAATTATTCATTTGGTTTGGCTTATTTTTTTTCATGTTTGTTTATTTTTGAGAGACAGAGTACAAGTGAGGGAGGGGAAGAGAGAGAGAGAGAGACACAGAATCTGAAATAGGCTCCAGGCTTCGAGCTATCAGCACAGAGCCCAGTGCGGGACTTGAACTCATCAACCATGAGACTGTGACCCAAGTCAAAGTTGGACGCTTAACTGACTGAACCATCCAGGCGCCCCTGTTTTTGGTGTTTTTAGATCCCACATATGAGTGAAATCATATGGTATTTGTCTTTCTCTGACTTATTTCACTTAGCATAATATCCTCTAGGTCCATCCATGTTGTTGCAAATGGCATGATCTCATCTTTTTTATGGCTGCATAATATTCCATCTTACATATATGTTTATGTACACACACACACACACACACACACACACACAGTAACTCACCCTACATCTTCCTTATCTGTTTGTCTACCAATGGACACCTGCATTGCTGCCACATCTTGGTTGTTGTAACTATAGAGATGCATATATGTTTCTTAATTAGTGTTTTCTTTGAGTAAATACCCAGTAGTGGAATTCCATTACCCCTGAATTTTCACACATTGATTTTTCTTTCTCACATATTCTTGGTGGTCTTAGTAAAAGGTTTTTAAGAGCCATCATGATCCTATCAGGACACAAATATCTTGGCTTCCTTTGGAACTGTTTTTTTCAACATATGATCCTTGGGCCAGGAGCTGGAGGCTTTGTAAAAAATGCATATGCTTGCATCTGAGACTTAGTTATAATCACCAAGAAGAGGCCTAGGAAATGAATAAGCTCCTCTCCTTCACACATTAAAATTAAATTTTGAGAATTGTTTCTTTAGGAATATTATTTGGCACTCTTCATTGTCCCTTGACCCCTAGTGGAACCCCCCCCCCCACTTGCCTTCAAGCTGTAGACCAGTCCTCCTTAAAAAAACAGATTTTGACCTGTTGTCAAACGAGAAAAAATACCCCCAGCCTTTTTGTGAAACATCTATAAACCTTTTTAACTGTTTTGAAGCAACCTAAGATGGGGCTGAGATTTGCTACTGTAAGGTCTTGGGTTATAAAGTAACTATTGAGGAGGGAACCTGGCCCAGGCTGTACCCTGCCAACCACAGCATCCATGCATCAACCTTAGCAGTTGGCAGCTAAGAGCAGAGGCTCTTACCTAGTCCATATTATTACTGCAGGGACTCTCCACTCTTATACATCAGCTGAGGTAAATAATGCCACTTCTTAGACCTACAGGGAAGCAGAGAATCCATGAGCTAAATCCCAGTGGCTTAAGACACAAATGTAATATGCAAAAGAAATCTTGTTTTCAAACTTGAAGGTTAGCCACAGGATGGAAGAGGAATTCTGGTGTAGGAGGATCTATCACTTGCAGGAGAGCCACAGAAATAGGCATGTGAGCTGCTTGTAGGATACTAAGAGAAAAATCAGGGATAATGACCATTTGAGCCTCAAATGAGATCAGGATGCTAGCTAACATGCCTAGATTTTAGAAAATGGCAGGGGTCAATGGCCATTGTTTTTGACCCTGTGAGTGCAGCTGGCAATCAGACTTTTATGTGTCTCTCACTTTCTAGAACCACCTCTCCATTTGAAATGGAAACTAGGGAAATGGTTTTCAAGTGTCCATTAGATGAGACACAGCAAAAACAGAATTAAGCAACAGTCATCTCCCCTAATGCATGACTCACTGGAGTCCAGAAATAGGGTTTCTTTCATTAAGAAATGGGCATACGTTTCAATTGTCTGATGTGGTCAAATTCTTAGAGCCAATAAAACCCAAAGTTGGTTAACTAGCCCCAATAACATGTTAGAGGAATAATTACAATGTAAATGCCTATAGGGACCAAATAAGGAAGTTGGCCAGATACAGAAAGCAGAAGAACATTCATTCCCATTCAAGAGGCATGTCAGACTTAGCTCCTGCCATTGGTGCCTTGAGAGTCCATGGGCCAGCTTCATTCTCAAAAGGGGACTCATAATATCTGGACTCTTAGATGAACTTCCATATCTTTAAATATTGGCCCCTAATTCAGTTTTCTTTCAAAGCACATGTGAGTTTGAGGAGTGGACTTAACATTTATAGACTGGATGCATCCGCTGCGATAGCAGTTTGCAACATCACCATCAGATGAGTCAAATGAAATGCCTGAGAAACTAACATTTGGCATTTCAGTAAAGCTACTAATGGAAAATTTGTTCTTTGCTATACAAGCAATTTAGCTGATAACATCAAGAGTGCTGTTAAACTCGTCAATTGTAATTCATAATAAGACCTCAATGCCAGACCCATAAGTCTGTTATGAAGTTGAAAGGGCCCGAGACACAGCAACACCCAAGGAGGCAGCTTACTGCTGACCTCAGAGTCACATGCTGAGCAAACATGATTTACTCCAATTTTCCAGCAGGATCTGTGGTGCAGTCGTTCATGCCCACTGCCCCATCAGTCACAAGAATGAATTGTAGCAAAAGTTTCTCCCTAAAGAAGCTGAGTGTACTCTTCACTCCAATGAGAAATGTACAAATCCTGCTAAAAGCTGTGCATGCATTCTCCCCAAAGTGTCCCAATTGAGATTGACGTTTCAATGAACACATTTAATTTTGATACTCTTGACCTGAATGAATGAAAAAATATGTATGCCTCTTCCATGGCAGGTCATGATTTAATTAATGACCAAAGAATAAAGTCAATGATAGATTTGTTCTGCATGAAAATGGACTGAGAGATTATTTCCTGGTTCCTCTATTTTATACTTTGGGAAGCTGAATCTTGACCCCCAATCAGACAATAATCAGTAATTAGAACCCCATTCCTTTGTAAAAGAAGTTGGTATTTGGAAAGCTAATTATCCCCAAACACTTCTGTGATCACTGCATACCACAAAGGAATCATTTTGAGCACATAGAGAAACACAGAGATCATTTTTCCAGACCAAGTTTCTTGTTATTAGTATTACCTGTTATCATTGCAATTCAATATGCTTCTAAACTTTCATATTATTTATGCATACATTAGGTAATTTTGCAGCTCATAACCAACCCACAAATTAGGTTGTGCAAGTGGATCTTGTTTAGTTTTCTAATAAAGTGAGGCCTGGAAAGATTAGTGTGTGTTTCACAAAGCCACTTGGCTACTGATTGGCTGAGCTAAGACCAGATTCCAAGTCCTCTTGCTGTCTTCCCTTGCTATTTTTTTTCATTCATACAACAAACATTTATTGAGCATCTGCTATGTACCAACCTTTGTGCCATGTACAAAGACTTGCCCTACCCTTGTAGAGCATAATCTTACCTACTGGAATCCATCATGAACACCTTTCTGGCACAAACAGCCTCATTCATATCTAATTGGGTGAATAAGATTCACCAGAATATTTCCTTAAGAAATAGTCTGTCAACTTCCAAGCTTCAAAGCCTCTCCTTTTCTGGTGCTGTGCTAGGATATTTAAAGGAACAACCTTCTCCACCCTCCCTTCGATACTTGCAAGAAACAGGAAAGCAGAAAGATTACATAGGAAAGATTCTTAACATGTTTGAATCCGCACTTGCAGAGAGCCTCTTATTTATTTGCCCAGGAAGATTTTTTTTTTTGAAATATATATTTATTGATTCATTTTTTTTTTCTGAAATTTATTGACAAATTGGTTTCCATACAACACCCAGTGCTCATCCCAAAAGGTGCCCTCCTCAATACCCATCACCCACCCTCTCCTCCCTCCCACCCCCCATCAACCCTCAGTTTGTTCTCAGTTTTTAACAGTCTCTTATGCTTTGGCTCTCTCCCATTCTAACCTCTTTTTTTTTTTTTTCCTTCCCCTCCCCCATGGGTTCCTGTGAAGTTTCTCAGGATCCACATAAGAGTGAAACCATATGGTATCTGTCTTTCTCTGTATGGCTTATTTCACTTAGCATCACACTCTCCAGTTCCATCCACGTTGCTACAAAGGCCATATTTCATTTTTTCTCATTGCCACGTAATATTCCATTGTGTATATAAACCACAATTTCTTTATCCATTCATCAGTTGATGGACATTTAGGCTCTTTCCATAATTTGGCTATTGTTGAGAGTGCTGCTATAAACATTGGGGTACAAGTGGCCCTATGCATCAGTGCTCCTGTATCCCTTGGGTAAATTCCTAGCAGTGCTATTGCTGGGTCATAGGGTAGGTCTATTTTTAATTTTCTGAGGAACCTCCACACTGCTTTCCAGAGCGGCTGCACCAATTTGCATTCCCACCAACAGTGCAAGAGGGTTCCCGTTTCTCCACATCCTCTCCAGCATCTATAGTCTCCTGATTTGTTCATTTTGGCCACTCTGACTGGCGTGAGGTGATACCTGAGTGTGGTTTTGATTTGTATTTCCCTGATAAGGAGCGACGCTGAACATCTTTTCATGTGCCTGTTGGCCATCTGGATGTCTTCTTTAGAGAAGTGTCTATTCATGTTTTCTGCCCATTTCTTCACTGGGTTATTTGTTTTTCGGGTGTGGAGTTTGGTGAGCTCTTTATAGATTTTGGATACTAGCCCTTTGTCCGATATGTCATTTGCGAATATCTTTTCCCATTCCGTTGGTTGCCTTTTAGTTTTGTTGGTTGTTTCCTTTGCTGTGCAGAAGCTTTTTATCTTCATAAGGTCCCAGTAATTCACTTTTGCTTTTAATTCCCTTGCCTTTGGGGATGTGTCGAGTAAGAGATTGCTACGGCTGAGGTCAGAGAGGTCTTTTCCTGCTTTCTCCTCTAAGGTTTTGATGGTTTCCTGTCTCACATTCAGGTCCTTTATCCATTTTGAGTTTATTTTTGTGAATGGTGTGAGAAAGTGGTCTAGTTTCAACCTTCTGCATGTTGCTGTCCAGTTCTCCCAGCACCATTTGTTAAAGAGGCTGTCTTTTTTCCATTGGATGTTCTTTCCTGCTTTGTCAAAGATGAGTTGGCCATACGTTTGTGGGTCTAGTTCTGGGGTTTCTATTCTATTCCATTGGTCTATGTGTCTGTTTTGGTGCCAATACCATGCTGTCTTGATGATGACAGCTTTGTAGTAGAGGCTAAAGTCTGGGATTGTGATGCCTCCTGCTTTGGTCTTCTTCAAAATTCCTTTGGCTATTCGGGGCCTTTTGTGGTTCCATATGAATTTTAGGATTGCTTGTTCTACTTTTGAGAAGAATGCTGGTGCAATTTTGATTGGGATTGCATTGAATGTGTAGATAGCTTTGGGTAGTATTGACATTTTGACAATATTTATTTTTCCAATCCATGAGCAGGGAATGTCTTTCCATTTCTTTAAATCTTCTTCAATTTCCTTCAGAAGCTTTCTATAGTTTTCAGCATACAGATCCTTTACATCTTTGGTTAGATTTATTCCTAGGTATTTTATGCTTCTTGGTGCAATTGTGAATGGGATCAGTTTCTTTATTTGTCTTTCTGTTGCTTCATTGTTAGTGTATAAGAATGCAACTGATTTCTGTACATTGATTTTGTATCCTGCAACTTTGCTGAATTCCTGTATCAGTTCGAGCAGACTTTTGGTGGAGTCTATCGGATTTTCCATGTATAATATCATGTCATCTGCAAAAAGCGAAAGCTTGACTTCATCTTTGCCAATTTTGATGCCTTTGATTTCCTTTTGTTGTCTGATTGCTGATGCTAGAACTTCCAGCACTATGTTAAACAGCAGCGGTGAGAGTGGGCATCCTTGTCGTGTTCCTGATCTCAGGGAAAAAGCTTTCAGTTTTTCCCCGTTGAGGATGATGTTAGCTGTGGGCTTTTCATAAATGGCTTTTATGATCTTTAAGTATGTTCCTTCTATCCCGACTTTTTCAAGGGTTTTTATTAAGAAAGGGTGCTGGATTTTGTCGAAGGCCTTTTCTGCATCGATTGACAGGATCATATGGTTCTTCTCTCTTTTTTTGTTAATGTGATGTATCACGTTGATTGATTTGCGAATGTTGAACCAGCCCTGCATCCCAGGAATGAATCCCACTTGATCATGGTGAATAATTCTTTTTATATGCCGTTGAATTCGATTTGCTAGTATCTTATTGAGAATTTTTGCATCCATATTCATCAGGGATATTGGCCTGTAGTTCTCTTTTTTTACTGGGTCTCTGTCTGCTTTAGGAATCAAAGTAATACTGGCTTCATAGAATGAATCTGGAAGTTTTCCTTCCCTTTCTATTTCTTGGAATAGCTTGAGAAGGATAGGTATTATCTCTGCTTTAAACGTCTGGTAGAACTCCCCTGGGAAGCCATCTGGTCCTGGACTCTTATTTGTTGGGAGATTTTTGATAACCGATTCAATTTCTTCGTTGGTTATGGGTCTGTTCAAGCTTTCTATTTCCTCCTGATTGAGTTTTGGAAGAGTGTGGGTGTTCAGGAATTTGTCCATTTCTTCCAGGTTGTCCAATTTGTTGGCATATAATTTTTCATAGTATTCCCTGATAATTGTTTGTATCTCTGAGGGATTGGTTGTAATAATTCCATTTTCATTCATGATTTTATCTATTTGGGTCATCTCTCTTTTCTTTTTGAGAAGCCTGGCTAGAGGTTTGTCAATTTTGTTTATTTTTTCAAAAAACCAACTCTTGGTTTCGTTGATCTGCTCTACAGTTTTTTTAGTTTCTATATTGTTTATTTCTGCTCTGATCTTTATTATTTCTCTTCTTCTGCTGGGCTTAGGCTGCCTTTGCTGTTCTGCTTCTAGTTCCTTTAGGTGTGCTGTTAGATTTTGTATTTGGGATTTTTCTTGTTTCTTGAGATAGGCCTGGATGGCAATGTATTTTCCTCTCAGGACTGCCTTTGCTGCGTCCCAAAGCGTTTGGATTGTTGTATTTTCATTTTCGTTTGTTTCCATATATTTTTTAATTTCTTCTCTAATTGCCTGGTTGACCCACTCATTCGTTAGTAGGGTGTTCTTTAACCTCCATGCTTTTGGAGGTTTTCCAGACTTTTTTCTGTGGTTGATTTCAAGCTTCATAGCATTGTGGTCTGAAAGTAAGCATGGTATAATTTCAATTCTTGTAAACTTATGAAGGGCTGTTTTGTGACCCAGTATATGATCTATCTTGGAGAATGTTCCATGTGCACTCGAGAAGAAAGTATATTCTGTTGCTTTGGGATGCAGAGTTCTAAATATATCTGTCAAGTCCATCTGATCCAATGTCTCATTCAGGGCCCTTGTTTCTTTATTGACCGTGTGTCTAGATGATCTATCCATTTCTGTAAGTGGTGTATTAAAGTCCCCTGCAATTACCACATTCTTATCAATAAGGTTGCTTATGTTTATGAGTAATTGTTTTATATATTTGGGGGCTCCGGTATTCGGCGCATAGACATTTATAATTGTTAGCTCTTCCTGATGGATAGACCCTGTAACTATTATATAATGTCCTTCTTCATCTCTTGTTACAGCCTTTAATTTAAAGTCTAGTTTGTCTGATATAAGTATGGCTACTCCAGCTTTCTTTTGGCTTCCAGTCGCATGATAAATAGTTCTCCATCCCCTCACTCTCAATCTAAAGGTGTCCTCAGGTCTAAAATGAGTCTCTTGTAGACAGCAAATAGATGGGTCTTGTTTTTTTATCCATTCTGATACCCTATGTCTTTTGGTTGGCGCATTTAATCCATTTACATTCAGTGTTATTATAGAAAGATACGGGTTTAGAGTCATTGTGATGTCTGTATGTTTTATGCTTATAGTGATGTCTCTGGGACTTTGTCTCACAGGGTCCCCCTTAGGATCTCTTGTAGGGCTGGTTTAGTGGTGACAAATTCCTTCAGTTTTTGTTTGTTTGGGAAGACCTTTATCTCTCCTTCTATTCTAAATGACAGACTTGCTGGATAAAGGATTCTTGGCTGCATATTTTTTCTGTCTAGCACCCTGAAAATCTCGTGCCAATTCTTTCTGGCCTGCCAAGTTTCAAAAGAGAGATCAGTCACGAGTCTTATAGGTCTCCCTTTATATGTGAGGGCACGTTTACCCCTTGCTGCTTTCAGAATTTTCTCTTTATCCTTGTATTTTGCCAGTTTCACTATGATATGTCGTGCAGAAGATCGATTCAAGTTACGTCTGAAGGGAGTTCTCTGTGCCTCTTGGATTTCAATGCCTTTTTCCTTCCCCAGTTCAGGGAAGTTCTCAGCTATTATTTCTTCAAGTACCCCTTCAGCACCTTTCCCTCTCTCTTCCTCCTCTGGGATACCAATTATGCGTATATTATTTCTTTTTAGTGTATCACTTAATTCTCTAATTTTCCCCTCATACTCCTGGATTTTTTTATCTCTCTTTTTCTCAGCTTCCTCTTTTTCCATAACTTTATCTTCTAGTTCACCTATTCTCTCCTCTGCCTCTTCAAGCCGAGCTGTGGTGGTTTCCATTTTGTTATGCATTTCGTTTAAAGCGTTTTTCAGCTCCTCATGACTGTTCCTTAGTCCCTTGATCTCTGTAGCAAGAGATTCTCTGCTGTCCTGTATACTGTTTTCAAGCCCAGCGATTAATTTTATGACTATTATTCTAAATTCACTTTCTGTTATATTATTTAAATCCTTTTTGATCAGCTCATTAGCTGTTGTTATTTCCTGGAGATTCTTCTGAGGGGAGTTCTTCCGCTTGGTCATTTTGGATAGTCCCTGGAGTGGTGAGGACCTGCAGGGCACTTCCCCTGTGCTGTGGTGTATACCTGGAGTTGGTGGGCGGGGCCGCAGTCAGACCTGATGTCTGCCCCCAGCCCACCGCTGGGGCCACAGTCAGACTGGTGTGTGCCTTCTCTTCCCTTCTCCTAGGGGCGGGATTCACTGTGGGGTGGTGTGGCTCGTCTGGGCTACTTGCACCCTGCCAGGCTTGTGATGCTGGGGATCTGGCGTATTAGCTGGGGTGGGTAGGCAAGGTGCTCGGGGGCAGGAGGGGCAGGCTTAGATCGCTTCTCCTTAGGTGATCCACTTCAGGAGGGGCCCTGTGGCAGCAGGAGGGAGTCAGATCCGCTGCCGGAGGTTTGGCTCCGCAGAAGCGCAGAGTTGGGTGTTTGCGCGGAGCGAGCAAGTTCCCTGGCAGGAACCGGTTCCCTTTGGGATTTCGGCTGGGGGATGGGCAAGGGAGATGGCGCTGGCGAGCGCCTTTGTTCCCCACCAAACTGAGCTCTGTTGTCAGGGGGCTCAGCAGCTCTCCCTCCCTTTGTCCTCCAGCCTTCCAGCTTTCCGAGCAGAGCTGTTAACTTATGACCTCCCAGACGCTAAGTCGTGCTTGTTGTGGGAGCACAGTCCGTCAGGCCCCTCTGCTTTTGCAAGCTAGACTCGGGGGCTCTGCTTGGCCGGCGAGCCGCCCCTCCGCCCCGGCTCCCTCCCGCCAGTCCGTGGAGCGCGCACCGCCTCGCCGCCCTTCCTACCCTCTTCCGTGGGCCTCTCGTCTGCGTTTGGCTCCGGCGACTCTGTTCTGCTAATCCTCTGGCGGTTTTCTGGGTTATTTAGGCAGGTGTAGATGGAATCTAAGTGATCAGCAGGACGTGCGGTGAGCCCAGCGTCCTCCTAAGCCGCCATCTTGCCGCAACTCTTGCCCAGGAAGATTAACACACGTACAGAGCAGGCATAATGCCTTTAAATCTTAAAAGGAAGACTAATAGGGCGTTTTGGTAGGCTTGTTTTTGTCCACAGCAACGCAAGCTTAGTTAAATCCATTCAAATAAGGATATGTTAACATGTTGATTCCTGAGGCAGTTGATTCATCATGGAGGGAAGGTTTACTGATTTAATTATTCTAATTGCTGTCCCTTATCCCAAGTCACTCTATATTATCATGGATATTGAATAATATAAACAAGTTATTATAGTTTGAATAAGATATAGCAGACATTTGAAATAGGATTGATACTATATTTACTTTTAGTCCTAACATCCCTGTGAACTAGGTATTGCTCTCCCAATTACAAAGATGAACAGATCAAGAGGCCCAGTGACTTGCCCCAGGATTTGAGACTGAAGATCCCATGTCCTGAACTCAATGCCACATTGCAAAAACCCTGGCTGAAATGTGTTTATAACACCAAGTGCACATACATTGAGAATGTTAGATTTATGAGGTGTTTCAACCACAGCTTAAGCAAGATGCTGTTTCATACAATTCCCTAACACCAAATCCACAGCAAGATAGCATCACCCTGGACCACCCTTTGTCCCCGTTGTCAATTTCTGTTCTGAGAACCTCCCCACCCAGCACTACCCTCCTCCACGACTTCTCCCAAAGATATTTATCCAAATGGACAAAAATTCCAGGAACATGTGCACTAACGTGTTTCCGAAAAATACATGTATAACCAAATTGTAGTTCAAGTCCTATGTTAATTGACTAACAGTGCTGGGAAACTTAGGAAATCTTGGAAAAGTTAAAAATCACTTCTCTTATATTTTATGAAATCTTTTTTTTCATTTCATTTTATTTTTTTTCAATATATGAAGTTTATTGTCAAATTGGTTTCCATACAACACCCAGTGCTCATCCCAAAAGGTGCCCTCCTCAATACCCATCACCCACCCTCCCCTCCCTCTCACCCCCATCAACCCTCAGTTCTCAGTTTTTAAGAGTCTCTTACGCTTTGGCTCTCTCCCACTCTAACCTCTTTTTTTTTCCTTCCCCTCCCCCATGGGTTTCTGTTAAGTTTCTATGGAAAGAGCCTAAATGTCCATCAACTGATGAATGGATAAAGAAATTATGAAATCTTTTAAAGACATTCATAAATTAGGTTTCCTTCAAGTCTAGCCTAATTTAGGAAAATTTTTTTTAATTAAGTCACTTAATTTAAAAAATAAGTAAAAGGAGGGGTGCCTGTGTGGTTCAGTCAGTTGAGCATCCAACTCTTTTTTTTTTAATGTTTATTTAATTTTGAGAGAGAGAGAATGTGAGCAGGGGAGTGGGGCGCAGAAACTGAAGCAGGCTCCAGCCTCTGAGCTGTTAGCACAGAGCCCAATGCAGGACTCAAACCCACGAACCATGAGATCATGACCTGAGCCGAAGTCCAGTGCCCAACCGACTGAGCCACCAGGTGAGCGTCCAACTCTTGATTTTGACTCAGGTCATGATCCCAGGGTCTTGGAATCTAGCCCCATGATGGGCTCCGTGCTGAACATAGAGTCTGCTTAAGATTCTCTCTCTCTGCCCCTCCCCCACTAATGCAGGCATGCTCACTCGTGCGTGCACTGGCTTGTGCTCTCTCTCTCTAAAATAGTAAAAGGAAATAGGACTGTGAGGGAGGTTACATAACCTGAGCAACGTTTGTCCCTTCCAGTCTTCAGTACCATCCCATCTGCCTAGTTTCTTAAGAGTAAGACTAGGATATAACATCAAGTATCACTTAGAGTTAGGTATTACTTATTGTGCTGGTTTCCTCTCTGGCTTGCTGAGAAGCTAAGGATATCTGACTTCAGAGAAGTCACTGACTGTGGCCAAGTTATCAGGAGGAAAGAATGTTTATGGAAAAACTCTTATTTTCTAAGTGTTGCAGCCCCAACTTCAATGATGACAGGAAGCAGATGGGGAAATATTTGAAATATCTGTAAAACTTATGGCCACAGCTCCTGGACACTATGTCCTCCTTGTGAATGCACCTAGGTGAGGAAGCCAGTGGAAGATCCCAGTGATGAGGATTTGCAGTCAGATAACAGTGACAACCCCACTGGCAATTCTCACTATTGAGTGATGGTATTTAAGACCTTCCAAAATGTGCTGGGTGTTTAGAAGCCATGTCACATGTGGATAGTTAGCATGTGAAAGAGAGAAAATATGGGAGCTGAACTTGGGTATTTGAGGACCAATGTGTGAAAGGGGCTGTGGACTCATTAGGTGTCTCAGCACAACAAAGATGAACCGTAGAAGTCCTATGAAGAACATGGATATGTAGAAGACAGGACTTGAGGCCAATTGGTGCTGCCCTGTAGTACGCAGGGATGCCCTTTGAGGGGGGCACATTCATTAGGCTGAGGCTATGGACTCCCTTGTTGGAATATCCCTGTTCAAGAAACTCTTGTGTTGGGTGGGAGGTTGGAAATCCTTCCAGTTCTCAGAATTGGTTACTCCTTGATTTCTAAACCAAGATTCTGGGAAAGCTGGTGAAAATCATGCCAGCCCAACATAGGTGAAGTTTACTAACCATCAGGAAGAGTCCTTGTAACTACAGATTCAGCTTGTAACTACAGATTCTTCTTCTTCAGGAGCACAGCACCATGCAGAAGCTGCATTGCACACAAGTTGACAAAATTGTGGCACAGTATGACAAAGAGAAGTCGACGCATGAGAAAATCCTAGAGAAGGCAATGAAGAAGAAGGGGTAATGGCTCTTTATTTCCTTCTGGAGGCTTTTCACCTTTTTATATTTTATCTTTTCGCACAGTGAAGCTGACTGTTTAGGCCAAGGAAGAACTTGGTCTTGACTATGTGTTCTTTAAAAGTTTTTCCTGGGAATTAAGAGATTCATTCAGCTGAAGGCAGGGATTGAGGTGGAAAAGAAGAGCTTTATTCACGTTCGACAGCCATTGGTAGATGACACAGTAACTAATGTCTCTCCTGTGTTTTCCACCCAGGTGGAAAACTCAGGTGTTTTTAAGATGAATGGAGGGGAAAGGAAGGACAAGCTGAAGTTGGGAAATTTTGAAATTACAGAAACCATTTTGCATCACCATAAAATAAATATTAAGGTTGATCTACTCTTGGAGACAAAAATACAATCTTAGTTTTTAATGTTACAAGGATCTTTAGCCCATGTTCCCAGATAAGACTGTTAAAGAAAACCTATCATTGCATTTAGTATAAAAGATTTTGTCTAGAATTTAGCCCAGGGGATATTTCTGCGATGCTACAAGTTCACCAAATAGCAGACTGAAGAGAAAGCATACTCAGTGCCAGCCCTTGAGAGGTAACAGTTTTGATGAAGTCCTAGCATTTTTAGAATAATGCTTCTCTCGGAGACATTCTCAGTAATATCGCGAAGCATTCCGACTTAGGGCATAATACATCAGAGCATATATGCTGAAGACAAGCTCAGAACCTGTTCTGGTTTCAGCAGTGCTATAGATATTACAAAAGGAAAAAATAATCACTGAAATAAGCAGTAATGGTTGCTGGGAAATTGCCTTGTATATTTCCTCCTCACAATAGAATAAGAAGCAAAAATTGCCCTATGATGCCAAGAAACGCTATTTTCTGCCTTGCTGGCATGTGTAAAAGACAAAAATCTGGCTTTACAACCAGAAAGAGCTTAAAAATTCACTTCAAGGCTGAGGACCTATTTTCTAGTTTTTATCTCAAATAATATTTTATTGAATAAATGAAAAATAGCCTAAAGAAAAGCAGGAACCAAAATGGAAACTCTGACAACATACCCTTAACAATGAAATCATTGTTAGGTCTGGAGTGTCTCTTTGTGTAGTGGTTGAATTGAGTAATCACGATACAGATATTTTGTAAGGTATACATCTGTTACTAGAAATACTGATGTTGCCCAATGAGCCATGGCCTCCCATGTTTGATGAACAAATTGTCTTCATTAGAAAGCTTTGAAGCAAAGGCTCATGGGATGGGAAGATATCTAACATTGGCACACATTTGTGATTTTTCCATTTGCAGGGGAAGTAATTGTCTCGAAATGAAAAAAGAAACAGAAATTAAAATTCAGACACTGACATCAGATCACAAATCTAAGGTAAGAAAATGCCTAGATTTTCAGAAGATACTTTGTAATTTTTTACAAGCCCTACCTAATATAAATCAGAAGTAACAATAACTTGGGGCTAGTCTGGGAAGTCAAGGGATCTCAGCATTCACCTTTGTTCCAGACTCAGTGGCTTTGAGAAGAGCCCTTTCATGGAATACCTTTTCCTTCATCTGTTGAAATATGCATTTCTATGTATCTATGTTGTCTGCTTTAGGGGCATCAAGCGAAACAGTACATTGACTAAAAGGAAATACTGTATAAAATACAGAACATGCTTCCCTATAAAAGTAACATTAAACATATGACAAGAAACCCACCCAACTAAGGGACTGAGTTACTCTTTGATACTTATTCCATTCTAACTTTGCTGTGGAAGTTTAGGATGGGGGAAAAAATGAAAAGCTGATATTCTAAGAGATGATTTCAACTGTTCATATTGCATAAGAAAATGGGAGCTTGGGAGACTCATTAGTTTGCAGATTATTTGGGGAACTGAGCACTAAGTTCCAGTCAAGAACACAAATAACTCCTCCAGCATTAATAGTTATAAAGGAGGGTAGGGGGACTCTTAAAGCTCCCAGCTCTAGCTTTTGGTCAAACCAGTCTACACGCAGCTCTCATCCAGCCCAGTGGCCCTGCTGCCTGCGTGGAGCAGCGCCACTGTTCAAGCTGAGCTTCTCGGTGCTATGCATTTTGTGTCCATTCTACCCTGAAGTGACATAGGCAGTAAGCCATGTGTCTTGGAGAATTGTTCTTCACTCTCTTTCTCTCTTCTTAACTGGAATGTTTGAGAATTAATGTCTCTGCAGCATGTCATGATTTTCAGAAGCTTTGCACAAATAGGAAAGTAAAAGTTTTTGCATTGATATCAGTTAGCTTTTGCTGCATAATAAGCCATGTCAAAATGTAGCGGCTGAAGACCACTACCAGTTATTAGTTTAAAACTCAGTGGGTCAGAATTTGGGCTGTACTCAGTTGGGTAGTTCTACTGATTTTGACTAGGCTCACTCATGTGTCTGCAGACAGCTGGGCTTGATGGCTCTACTCAGATATCTGGCGGCTAGCTGGCTGCTGGTTGCGTTTTCCAACATGACTTCTCGTCCTCCATCAGGCTAGCACAGGCTCTGTCACAGGGTAGCCTCAGAGTTCCAGACAGCAGAACGGGGAGCGTTTTCCAAGCTTCCTCTTGCACCACATTTGCTACTGTCTCCTTGCTGAATCCACTCACAAGGTCAGCCAGGTTCCAGGAGGTGGGGAAATGGATTCTAGCTCTTGATATGAGGGAAGGTACAAAACCACATTACAAAGAGCATGGATGTGGGGAGGGGAAGACTTTCTACCCCAGCATCTCTTAGAGTGGACACAGTGAGTCATGATCCAGGAATAAGAGAATACAGAGCTCTTCATTCAGATCTGTGGCCTTGTGGACATGAAGCTGGAAAGGCATGAGGAGCTGGGGAGAATCTGATCAAATCAGTAAAGGAGCCCAAGGTCTGGACAAAAGGGAACATGGACAAGTTAGGCAGTGAAATCACAGTCCACGGCTGAATATTTAGACCCAAAGTGATCGATTATTTTAATAAGCTGTGACCTCCTGATTCCCATGGATTAGTACCTGTTTTTGTTTTTTGTTTTTTGGGTTTTTTTTTATTGTTGTAGTATCTACTGATTCACCAACCAAATTGGTAGGTGAGATTTGAAATACAGGACTGATGCTGTGTTTTCAGTTCATACCGATCTGTGACAGTTCCAAATGGCACCATCCCCTTTTCCCCACACAGGTCAAAGAGATAGTGGCCCAGCACACAAAGGAGTGGTCAGAAATGATTAATACCCACAGTGCTGAGGAGCAAGAAATCCGGGACCTGCACCTCAGCCAGCAGTGCGAGCTCCTGAGAAAGCTACTGATCAGCGCCCACGAGCAGCAAACCCAGCAGCTAAAACTGTCCCATGACAGGTAGGCAAGTGAGCCTTCTCCAGAGCGAACTCCTAATTTTGTAATAGGATTGAGTGTATGTATGAGCCAAGGTAGGAAACAAGATCAACTTGACATAGGATACTGAGCTGTTACACATATCACATCATACAGTTGAGATAAGAAATATGAGCTATAAGAAATGGTCTCTGCCATCAAAGTGCTTACAAGTGTTAGCAAGGTTGGGGCACCTGGGTGGCTCAGTTGGCTAGGTGTCCAGCCTTGGCTCAAGTCATGATCTTAGGGTTCATGGGTTCGAGCCCTGCGTCGGGCTCGCTGATGGCTCAAAGCCTGGAGCCTGCTTTGTTCGGATTCTGTATCTCCCTCTCTCTCTGTCTCTCTCTCTGTCTCTCTCTCTCTCTCTCTCTCTCAAAGATGAATGAACATTAAAATTTTTTTTAAGTGTTGGCAAGGTATTAACGCTCACATGAACAATTAAGTTGAATTCCAAATAGTATAGGATGCACACTAAAAAGCAGCACAGCACAAAGGAGCTCGGCTGCTTCCGGAGGGGTCATGGAGGCTCCACTGGGTGGTAGGACTAACAATGGGCTTTGGAAAGTGGCCTGGAGCCTCGTAGGAAAGGAAGACACAGCAGGAGACAGAAACCAACCAGTTCAGCTCCTACCTCAGATTGGATCTGGTCACTCCCTGGCTAAATGTGGTGAGACCCTTTACATTATTAGGAATTCTGGGAATTTTAGAAAGAGAGGCCTAATCAAGAAACAGCAAAGAAGTATCAATTTATATGGGTTTCTTCCAGCTTCAGCAAATGGAATATCACATTTAAAATACCGCAAATAATGAACTGGACTTTCACCCGGGGCAGAAGAGTGTTGATGTCAATTACGTCTTTTTATCCCAGCTTTGTTACAGCTTGTTAGCTTCTCCCTTCATGCCTGCTGTATGCCACTGTTAGGATCTATTGATATACACAAAAGAGTAGAGAATAGAAAAGCATTATACAAACAAAGCAAACAAAAAATTTTAAACGCTAACTGCATAAATTATCTGGGTGCATTCATGAATTCCCAGCCTCATTTTGGAGTGACAGATGCAGCCCTGAGAATGTGAAGCATTTTGCCATAGTTCCCAATTTTCTCTTTCAAAGCAAGAAAATGAGGTATACCATGCTAAGTTTGCTGTAGGTTCATGTCCTATACCCTATCAATCTTAAAGCATTCTATTAAGTTGTATAGGATTAGAAGTTGTCTTTCTTTTTTCCCTTAGAGATGCTGTTGATTTGGTATACAAAAAGGTCTGTTCAGTACCCTGCCTTTGACCCCTGCTGCAATACCAGATTGTAGGTATCTTACCCTCACTCAATGATACTTCACAGGCTGAGGCACTCCATTCTAATCTCTCTTGTAGTTGAGTAAAGAAAAGAAGTTAGCCTCAACAGTAGGCATTGTCCAAAAGAAAAAAGGTAACTAATTCTTGCATTGCTTAGGAAGTTATTTGAAGAGAGCGTAAGCTATTTACTAATTTACCTTAAAAAAACAAATGCACGGCAGGGGCATTTTCCCAAGTAACAGCAGTGTTTAAGCTTTTCTTAAGCACCCTGTGGTTGTGTGCATTCTTCACCATCACAGCTGTGGCTCTTGGTTAAAAAATCTGGCCTTCTTGGGGCTCAGTTGGTTAAGCGTATGACTCTTGATTTCAGCTCAGGTCATGATCCCAGAGTCGTGGGATCAAGCTCCATGTTGGGCTGCATGCTGACAGTGCGGAGCCTGCTTGGGATTCTCTCTCCCTCTGTCTACCCCTCCCCTGCTCGCTCACTCGCGCTCTCTCTCTTTCAAAATAAAAATACTGCCTTTTTAATACTGGTCAGCAACATTCGGTCATTGAGAAATGCTTGTCGAATGAATGAATAAAGAAATGGTTGATTTACTAACACTAAACTGAGGAAGAATTTGAGAGCCATTTTCTTGGGCCTAGGAGTTTCTATGCATATTCCTGCATCTGGGGGGTCAGTGTTATCTATCCCTTTTGATATAGTACAGATACTACTTAGAACACCTGATTCCTTGGTCACTCATTTCCAGCCAGGGTTTCAAGGAGAACCCCCTAGGTTCCAGAAAAAACTCTCTGTTAATAATACTCATTTCAGTGTTCTAAATTGTATACCTTTAATACACACATAAGTAACCCAGGAGTCTTTGTCATGTGCACACAGACATTCTGGCACACGCAGTCATCAGTGGCCTTATGTCAACAACCTTTTTTTCTTACTTCCTGTGCTTATTTGAAATCATTTAGTCTCCTTCATTCCCATGAGCCGTCAGAAAACATGAAGGTCATTTGTGGGGGTCACAACATCCTCTGTCTCTCTTCCAGACCATCTGGTCCCAAGAAATGTAGGGCAAAGCTCAAAAATCTTTATATTTTTATGGGCAAACATAATGTCTCTTCATCCCATTTCATCACTGTTACTTTCTCAGTAGGTAACCCACTTCCACATCTCATGGATTCAGGCTCTTTCCTGCCTTTTCACAGGATGCAAAATAACTTGATGAGCTCAATAATGGGGGAAAAAAGTGAGAATGGGGAAATGAGCTCAATAATGGGGAAAAAACAACAGTGGGACTGTTGTTATATGTAGAATGAATGAATGGTTGGATGAATTTATTTATTTTTTTATTTTAGAGCACGAGTGGGGGAGAGGGAGAGAATCTTTTAAGCAGGCTCCATGCTGTCAGCCCTGACCCCCATGCAGGACACAATCCCATGACCTGATCTGAAATCCAGAGTCAGACGCTCAGCCAAATGAGCCACCCAGATGCCCCTATTTATTATTTTCTTATAGTTCCATGTCCATAACATAAAATTTGCCAGTTTAACTGTTTTTAACTGTGTGGCATCAGGTACATTCACACTGTTACGCAGCCATCACCACCATCCATCTCTAGAACTTTTTCATCTTCCCTAACTGAAACTCTGAATCTGATAAACACTAACTTCCCATTTCCCCCACCCCACCCCTGTTTGTTTTCTTTTTAATACTTAGGGAAAGCAAGGAAATGCGAGCACACCAGGCTAAGATTTCTATGGAAAATAGCAAAGCCATCAGCCAAGATAAATCTATCAAGAATAAAGCAGAACGGGAAAGGTAAGTCTGAGAACATTCACTGTGGGCATGTAGCATTGACTAGGAGGCATAGACTCAGTAATGTGTATGTGTGTGCATGCACACATACTCACATTTGAAATACAAAATCCTTGTGAGTTTTGACTAAGGATTCGGCTATTATAACTGCTGTGAAGATTTACCGTTACTATAGAATGGTTGTCTTCTGATTGCTTACTACCACCAGTAAAACAATCAATTGAATTTACATTCAGTATATGTGTGCTCATATACAAACAAAATTGTATAAAATATGGCAAAATATCCTTCCCACATTCCATTGGGTCATCCATCCCACAAGCATCTCACCTGCTCAGGTATAAGCCCAGTCTGGTTGGGTGGTTCTGAATAGCGGGTGTAGGAGGAAGGTCTTCCTTTGATTTGCCCTGTGTTGTCCTTGATATCAGGGATCATCTCCAAGGTCCCTAGTCAGATTTTCTGGCTTGACCTTATCTTGGTTGGTATTTTTTAGAAATAGAAACCAAGACAAGAATTTAGGTGCATGTCATTTACTGAGAAAGGGATCTTCAGAAAAGAGTAGGAAAAGTAGGAAGGGTCAAAGGCAGGGACTAAGCAAGGATATGTTGTTCTCAGCGACAGTCCCTCTTTAGGCTGATCCTAAGCTCTGTAGTAAGATATGTACCACACATCTCTTTAACACAGAAGTACAAAAGCCAGACCCCCCTGGTTTAGTCAGTCATTGGCCTCCTGGAGCTGGGGAAGATTTATGTGACCTCCAGAGAAGGTCCCAGATGCAAGCCCTTTAGGCAAAGGCAGTGTAGGGGATTTGAGAGGACATCATTAGTCATGTTATCCAAGAGAGGGAATTAACAGCACTTGATTCCCAGTGATCGCAAAATACAGAGCAAAGTGAAGATTATCTCTTGGGACTGAGACATGAGCATGTTTAGGGCTTCAAGTCACTTAACTCTCCCTTAGCTGAGTTGTTGGAGAACTTTGCAGCTGCAGAGGAAAGCACCCGTGTTTCACTTACATGGACTTTTGTGGGTACCTGATGTTTCCTCTTTGTTTTGAACAGGGCAAGAACTGCTGTTCAACTTCCTCAATTTCATTGATTTTTTCGCCATTATTAATAATGATATTAAACTTGAAATACAATCAGGTATAAAGTGTAATACCATCCAGTGATTTTCATACTGAAGTTTTGTTGAATTAAGTACAATTGAGAATGGGTCATCAATAGGACATGGAATTTCACAGTAGCATGACCTGGGAATGAATTGACTTTTTAAAATGTTGGCCTCAGAAATTTCCCAATCAATGTGGAGTATCTAGGGAAATTATTACTCAGCTTAATCAATACTTATTTGCAACATCCTATTGTGGGTCCAGTTTATGTATTCTCAGAAAAGGAGTTTTTAAGAGCCTTAGATACATGGGAATGACATTGTCTACTTTAGCTCAAAAACAGAATATTCCAGCCATTATAAAACCTCATCAATTTGAATTATTTTCGACTGTCCAAAGTGAAATACAGAATTCAGTAGGGTAAATGTGCTAATTATTAAACAGCTCTTTTTCATTTTTTTCAAGTATGTTACAAAGTGGACTTCCGTCCACTTTGTTTTTAATTTTTTTACTTTGATGTAATATACTTTTTTATTATAACTCTGTCTCCAGTGATAAGGTGGTTCGAGAACATCTACAAATGGCTGGTTTTTTAAATAATTTCTGGGTGCAAAATGGTTGTCTTCTAAACACACGCATTGTGTGTCCACTTTAAGAAAGAACTTAGAAATGAAATTAAAAATTTATAAGCAGATAGCTATGAAAGATATATGAAATTAAAAATTTATAATCAGATAGCTATGAAAGATATATAGAAACTGAAAAAACAAAAAACAACAAAAAAAGAAACTGAAAAACACCATTTCTGAGTTGAAGACAACATTTCAACAGAAATTAGGCAATATTTATAACTGAATGACAATACAAGTACTCTCTATCAATGTGTGGAAGGTAGCTAAACCATATAGCAAAAGAAACAATCAACAAAATCAAGAGGGAACCTACAGAATGGGAAAAATATTTATAAACCATGTATCAGGGATTAATATCCAAATATATATAAGGAACTCCTACAACTCACAACAAAACAACCTGATTTTAAAATGACAGAGGACCTGAATAGCATTTTTCCAAAGAAAACATACAAATGCCCAACAGATACATGAAAAGGGGTCAAGATCACTAATCATCAGGGAGATGCAAATCAAAACTACAGTGAAATAAAACCTCATACCTGTTAGTATGGCTATTTATCAAAAAGACAAGAGAGAACAACTGTTGGTGACAATGTAGAGAAAAGAGAACATTTCTGCTCTGTTGGCACCACGTAAATTGGTGCAGCCACTATTAAAAAAATATGGAGCTTCCTTAAAAATAGAAATACCATATGATCTCACAACCCTACTTCTCAGTATCTATCTGAAGGAACTGAAATCACTATATCAAAGAGATATCTGCACCCCTATGTTCATTGCAGCATTATTCAAATAGCCAAGACATGGAAAGAACCCAAGTGCTGATGAATGGATAAAGAAAAAATGATTTTCCATGCACATGTGTGCATGAATGTTATCCAGCCATTAAAAAAAAAAAGGAAATCTTGGCATTTGTGACAACGGACCTTGAGGGCATAATGTTAAGTGAAATAAGTCAGAGAAAGACAAATACTGTATGATTTCACTTATGTATGAAATCTAAAAAAAATCAAGCTCATAACAGCAGATAAAATGTTGGTTTCCAGGAATTAACGGGGTGGAGAAATGGGAAAATGTTGGTTAAAAGGTACAAGCTTCTAGTTATAAGAGGATTAAGTTCTGGGGATCTAATATCCAGCATGGTGACTATAGCTAAGAGTACTGTATTATTTATTTGAAAGTTGCTATACTATTTTCACCTTTTTTTTAAATTTTTTAATGATTATTTTTGAGAGAGAGAATGCAAGCAGGGGAGGGGCAGAGAGAGAGGGAGACACGGGATCTGAAGCAGGCCTTGAGCTGTCAGCACAGAGCCCAACACAGGTCCCAAACCAATGAACCATGGGATTATGACCTGAGCCAAAGTCGGACGCTTAACCAACTGAGCCACCCAGGTGCCCCTATCTTGTTTTCACCTTAAGAAAAGCAGGTAGCTTGAGTGAAAATTATAGCCTAGCTGTATAGAATATTTTAAATAAATGCAAACTAATGAGTTACATACCCAAGAGAGTATAAAATTAGAAATGCCCAAATTAGAGTAATAAAATTAGAGTAAACCCAAAGATTGCAGGTGGGGAGAAATAAAAGAGTATCAGAGTAGAAAACAAAAAGCAATAGGGATGGTCAGCAAAAACAAAGGCTTACTTTTTGAAAAAACAAACCCCACGAGGTCAGTGAACCTCCAGCAGGACTGCGCAAGAAGAAAAAAGAGCACAAGTTAGTAATCTTAGGTCTAAAAAGGAGGCATAACTGCAGAAATAATATTGTTGAAAATGAAGACTACTATAGAGAATACTACCAGTGAGTCTGAAAACTTGAATGGACAATTGCCCAGGAAAATATAAATGTCCAAAATTGACTGAAAAAGAACAAGATAACCACAATAGACCTCTAGCTATTAGAGAAATTCACTCAGAGGTCTATTCAGTCATGAAGATCACTCCCTGGTAATGATGCCATTTCACAAAACTAACTGACACAAAAGTAAATGCCTGGTAGTACCAAGAGCAGGCAAAGACATGCAGAAAAGTAGCATTCAGACACTGGTTGTGAGTGCAAATAAGGACAAGTGCTTTGGAGTAAAGGTGAAGCCATTCATTCCCTACCAACCTGCAAATCTAGGTCTATACCATAGAGAAATCCTTGCTCATATGCACAAGAAGATACTTGTGCATACTTATTTATCACTATACTTATTTAATCAATAGCCCCTGTGCCACACATCACAGGATCCTGTGCACCAGATCATTACCATTTGTCATTGATGGCCAACTAAAAATATTCTAGTCTCTTCATAAATGGAAAAACCCATATGGCATATGAAAATAATGAAGTGCTTTTAAACACAGCCGTATCTCTAAATTCTAGGTTAAGTAGTAAGTTACATGAATAAACCCAGAATATGTTACCATTTCGGTAAATTTGGAAAATACACAAAACAATACAGACCTGCAGCATCACTTGTGAGCTGGTTACAAATGCAGAGTCTCAGGCCCCACCCCAAAGCCACTAAATCAGACCCCTGGGGGTGGGCCCAGCAATCAGTGGTTTTGACAATATCTCCACTAGATTTGTAGGTGCATGAAAATTTGAGAAACACCTGTATGTGTTATTAAAATTTTTTTTAACGTTTATTTATTTTTTTGAGACAGAGAAAGAGCATGAATGGGGGAGGGTCAGAGAGAGAAGGAGACACAGAATCTGAAACAGGCTCCAGGCTCTGAGCTGTCGGCACAGAGCCCGACACAGGGCTCCAACTCACAGACCGTGAGATCATGACCTGAGCCGAGGTTGGATGCTCAACCGACTTAGCCACCCAGGTGCCCTTGGAATAAAAATATTAAAACATAGATGGGAAGGTCCACACCAAATTCAAAATAGTGGTTATGTCCAGAGAGAAAGAAACTGGAATCAGGAAAAATACAAAAGGGGCTTTAATTATATCTCTAACACTTTGTTTCCTTTAAAAATACAAGGCAAATATGGCAAAACATTAATATTGAGTAATCTGACTGGATACAAAGATGTTTGTATTTTCCACTGTACACTATAGGTTTCAAAATTCCACAAAAATTAGGAGAAGTGGTAATTCCATCCATATAATTAAATGGAATAGGACTTTAATATTATGTCAATTCTATTCAATGTCAGCTGCCAACTGATATTTGTACCTATTACTTTTAGGAGAGTCAGGGAGTTAAATAGCAGCAACACCAAAAAGTTTCTGGAAGAAAGAAAGAGAGTAAGTATTTTATAATTCTCTTGGCACTGTAAACAATAACTCACGCTTAGATATCAGACTTCTGGCTAATTTGTTTAATTTGATTTCTGTAAACATTCTAGCCTCTCTTGTCTGCTCCCTGAGAACTAAATAATCTATTACTAAAATCTTTAAGATATTAATTTGGCATTATTTTATATGGAAAAGGGAGCCAAGTTTTAATTGCACCTAAGTACTCTATTATTTTAGCAGGAAATATCTTCCCAGTAAGAATTAGGGGGTTATACTCTTCCAGTTGTCAGACTACTTTTCATGATTTTTTTAAATAATTATCTCCCTGGGTTAAATTGTAAACTTAACGGTCATACCTCTTCCATCCAAAGTTTATCCAAATTTTTTTTTTTTTTTTTTTTTTGCAGCTCGCCATGAAACAGTCCAAAGAAATGGATCAGTTGAAAAAAGTCCAGCTTGAACACCTGGAGTTCCTAGAGAAACAGAATGAGCAGGTATTTTACCTAAAGGGCATAAAAAGACATAGACAGCCAGCCAGGTTTGGGGGTGGATGCCGTACCTGCAGATAGTGACCCTTCTGCTAAAACCCATAGCCTGAGTAGCAGCATGGAAGGGTGGCTAGGATGTGATCCCTTTTACTGTATTTTCCCCATTGCATCAAACAAGAACAGAAAATACCCTTTTCTGAAATGGGAGAGGAATGTAGCCATGGGAGGAAGAGACTCTGAAGTCGTCTTTGGAATAGATTGTGATGATTCTAATAGTGATGTCCCTGAGAGGAGAAAACAGAGGTTACAAATTATGTCTCCATTTTCATTTAGAGCTTTGTAATTTGCAACCTAGGCACATGTGATAGTCTATTTAAAAGCAGATGAGAGAAACCACCTGGTTTCAACTTCAGTCTTAAAAGTCATAAAACCATCTTAGGGCTTACTAGTGGGACCCAAGGAAAGGAGCTGCCCAAAACTCTACAAGCCACCTAACGTGAGTGGATACCATATTCTTGGTATTTTGTTTTTGTTTTTGTTTTTTTCCAGCAAGGCACATAGTTACCCCAAATCCAACTCTTTAGTTAGCCATCGGGCATATACCAACACCAAGATATATATGTATGTTTACCCGAAGAATAGTGCAGGTGGGGTCCTTCCCAAATGGGCTACAGTCCACTGGCCATCCAGTCTCAATTTCAGTATGATGGCACTACCACCAGCTTATAAGACAAAATGACCCTCCATGGCAGGTTAAATTTGAGTCTATCTTAGTTCAAATTTCAGTTTTTAGGTATGCTGGTTTGGAAGTTTTTTTATCTAGATAATTTACTTCTGTCTAGGAACTGTCAAGAGGTTTTGATGAAACGTGTACTACATTGTTCTTTCCTATTTCCTCATCTACAAAGCAATCCTCTTTAAGATGTATTTCTCAGAGTAAATGGCTCCTTTTGAAAAACACTTCAATTGGAATTATGCTAAAATGTATCTTTTAGAAAGTAAAACAAAACCCTTAAATCTTCTCTTTTTGTATTGCAGTTGGGTAACAAGTAAATCCAACTTCTGGTTTCAGATTTGTTACTTTTTGGTGGACAGAAGTTTTATTCATCAACATACTTCTGAGTTATGTTTCACATTTCCTTTTCAGCTAAATGCTTCTATTCATGAATAGTCCACAGATCCTCAAGGGGGACAATAAATGTTTTATTGTCCTGTGGGTCCAATTCATTTGACCATCTCATAGATACATCACGTTGTGGTACGAGTTACCTAGCTTATGTTGTTGGTCTTAAAGCACTTCTCAGGAAGTGTTCCCATGGGCAAAATGGGAATATGAATAAAGGTAAAGCCACCATCTCCAAAATGTTAGAACCTACTTCTGTGATTCAGGGCTGGGTGGGGATAACGATGCCTCTCAGAAGGCAAAATGAAGGTAAGGCAGTTAACTAAATTAAGAAACTCCTTGGAAATCACTGTGTTGCTTAGCAACAAGTTTGACTAAAGAATGTAAATGTGCTAAAAATTACTCATTACTACAATAGTGGTGAATATCAGAGCTAGAGAATATGCTTACCTAGTGTTTTTTATTTCAGAGCCAAGGTACATAATAAAAAAAAAATCACTTGGAGCTTTTATCCTAATACATGGGTAATTCAAACCACCCCAGAGTTCTTGCATTAAAATATAATGGATTAGTGATAACTGGCTTGATAATATTGGGAGGATAGTGGCTTTTTGATCCAAAAATTGATATAATGCATTTCAATATGTTGTAAGCAGTGTCTACCACCCACAACTGATACTTTGAGTCACAGAAGCTTAGGAAAGCATAGAATATGAGAAAGCTTGAGATTTGATGAAGATTCAGTGAGATTCTATGACAAGAAATTCACAGTATCCTATTGATGCTTCCAGAAAAGGTAGAATTTGGACTTGAATTTCTGTGTTAAGCTTTGCTTTACCAAAACATGCCCTGTTCAGTAAAAAATCCAGTCCCAGATCTTTCTAGTGTGGTTTTGTTTGGAACTTAACAGAGAGCTCTCAGTTACTCTGTGTGTTACAACACTGTCCCAGGCATAGTCCAAAAGATAGAGTGAGTGACTCCATTTCTTCCCTCATAATAGGCATGGGCTGGAGCCAGGTAGGTGAGCTCCCTTCATAGCCAATTAAACACTTCATTGGCAGAAAAGTTCCCTTATTTCCAGACATCCTAAATTTTTAGAACAGTCTCCCAAACCTTTGTTAAACCCAAAGACTACTTTCTGCTTCTAAGCCAAAGATAAAATAATTTTAACATTCATCCCTTATATCTCCCTTTAAGGCTTCTTACTGCTTCCTTATGACCCAACTCCCAGAGGTTCACCCCATCCCTGCAAAGCAGAGTGTGGAATGGATCTCCTTAATTAGCTACACCAGCGTTGAGGGCACTGGCGGAAACAAGTCAAGTTTTAATATATTTTGGCCCTGATTCTAGATCCTAACCTCCTGTGTTCTTTTTAAGCCATCTAATGGCCTTGCCTACTTGGTCAGCCAATGCTTCATTTAAAAGTCCAAAGGTCAGGGACTCGTTTTCTACTAAGTTTTCCCAAGTATCTCATCATCCTCACATGTACCATTCCAAACATCAACAGCTCCATTACTTTCACACCCAAGCTTTAAAAATTGATTTTTGTCATCAACCCTACCATTTAATAAAGTGAGGGTTCTTGCTAAAAGGTGGGTTCTCCCCCCTCCAATCACTGCTGAGGAAGAGAAGCACAGTCTGGGCTCTTAGGCATCGGTTGTTTGTTTTGTTCTTTTTTTTTTCTGTTGAGATCAATTTGGGGAGAGTTTGTCACTGATGGGTGTATACATGTTTTATTCTTAGCTTTTTTGCTTTTCTGTATATGGTTTTACATTCATTTTTCAAGTTCACTTCAGTATTCATTTATTTTGTTTTATATGTATGACTCAATTTTGACATTACTATTTTTGTACAAACAGCTATTGAAATCCTGCCATGCAGTGTCCCAAACGCAAGGTAGGACTGAAACTCTAATCAGCAAGACATTGCTTTCCTTCTCAGCTATGCTAGTGTTCTCGGGGCGATCTCCATTTATGATTCATATCTGCTCATAGCTAAGGAGTATCTCAAGGTTTTGGATGTAAAAGTTTGATCATGTCATGCTTGGACTTCTGATGTAATATACAAACTGACATGCCCAAAATCTTTAGAGAATGATTTCTGAGGGAGTTGGAACCAACGTTTCCTACTACAGACCTAGGAAACTCAAGTCATGCTAATAACAATATACCTACACATCAAGAACAGTGATATATGACTGTCATTTGGACTGACCACAGCTAACTCTGGGTCACAAGGTCAGATCTCTCCCAAACATTAATATGACTGCAATTAATTTTAAAGCACCCTACTAGAAAGTTCATTGGTGCTTTTTTAATGACAGAGTTATGGTCTGTGTGCAGAAACATTATAGAGTGTTATGACCCTTGTCATGCTTTCTGCTAGATCTGGTCTGCCAAGGACCCTAATCACCTCTTATAAGTAAGGTGACCGTATAATTTATTATCTGAACCAGGATCATTTTGAGAGGGAAAGAGGGTGATGTTCATAATTGCCAGGACTACAGGCATAAACTGGAACTGTCCAAATGGAAATGCATGGTCACCCTGCTTCGATGAGAACTTAGCTCTGAGAATAGTCCTTTATTGTCATATGATTCTTCATTCTATGACCGTGTTCAGTAGTGCCTTTAAATGCTAAATGGGGAAAAGCACAGGGAATCTTTTGTTACTATTTATTGAACATAAAAGTATTTAATTTCTAGTGCTGATAATGTTTCACTGTCCTCTCTTATGAATACCGTTTGTGTCATGGTTTCATGTTTGTATATTTTTCTCCATTTCTTCATTTCTCTATTAGAGTATTAGTATACTTCAGGCATAGAAGAATATCTAGGTAGAGGGAACCGTCCATCCCATATTTGAGCAGAAAGATAAAATTCTTTGGTACTACTCTATCCTCTTTGCCAAAAGAAAACTTGAAGCCACAATATAAATAAGAAAATTACTGTATGGTCCATGGGTCATACTGGTTTTGTAACAGGGCCTCTTTGGGACCTCTAGATGCTTATTGGATGATGTTCAGATTTGACCAACCTCCCCCCCCCCCGCCATTGACCTTCTATTTAGTTGGAATACCTAAGCAGACCTGAGTAGTAACATCAACACACTTCAGAGTCCTCTGAGTTATGTCTTTACCATGTTTCCATTCTGAAATGTCCTTTATTTCAAAGTGGCATGTCACACAAAGAGGAAAGGGATGCTTTCTTATTCCCTCAAAAATTACATGGGTTGGCTTGGGCATAAGCATCCAGGAACCAGCTGGAAAGTAAATGTTGAAATAAGCCAATTAATTTTCCCTATACTGCCAAACACAGAATCTGCCCCCATCTGACTCCTTTCTACCTCCCAAACCCCCTGGTTGTCTTAGTGACAGTCTTAATTCAGGAGACCAAGTTCACCATGGCTTACTTCCTGGGGAAGCCCATAAAAACTTCCCTTGAAGTGAGAGCCCAGAGGGATAATTTTTGGACAATAGGATTCCAGGAACCCTACACATTCCTGTGATGTTGTATTTGCAAGGCACTCCAGCCAAATCAATGTGATATGCTCCCAACTAAATTTCTCCATCAGATTCTTAGGGAGTTAACTAAATTTCAGGCTATTTGGGGAAAATACTGTGCATAAGAAACACCTGTTCTAAAAGTTCAAATTATACACAGCCAAGGCAACATGTCCATCTGTAGAATCTAAATCAAATGGTTTGATGTGAGGTAGTCTATTGAAGGCCTGGCTTAGCCTCTTTTCAAATGGTTTTCCTGGTGCTATGGAGAACTAGTTCTTCACAAGCTTTAATGTGCATCCAGATATCTTAAAGATCTTGTCAAAATGCACATTCTGATCCAGTAGGTGTGGGATGGAGTCCCTTGGAGTCCAAGGTTGTGCATTTCTCACAAGGTCCTGGTCCACAGACCTCACTTTGAGTAGCAAGGGACATAGTGACAGCATGGAATTTACGGGAGAAGAGAGGCCGGGGCGGCTACATGCCTTTGAGCGAGAATTTCAACACGTAAGGCCATGTTTCTGATGTTACAGGCGAAGGAGATGCAGCAGATGGTGAAGTTGGAAGCCGAGATGGACCGCAGACCAGCAACAGTAGTGTGAAACTCCAGAACGCAAACTGAAGCCCCAAAACCACACAGCATCAAAAGATCACCCCCAAGCTTCCCAACACAGAGTTCACGCAAGAAGGCTGCTGTCTGTGGGTTTCCTTTACGCCCAGCCAAGATGTTACCTGAAACCACCGAGACTTACATATTTCTATTTAACATTTTGAGTATTGGATCTCCTTGGCCAACCATAAGTAGCTCCCAACCCACCCAAATTACTAGCCCAATAAGGCAGAGTTTCACCCTTGATATTATAACTTAAACATGTTTGCTATAAAATACCATCACAAGTGAATGAGCTTGGTGTCCACAACTCTGCTCTGTGATGCATTAGGACATGTTTGAGCTGCAGCAAAAATAGTGCATTAGCGATTGAATATCAAGTGCATGCACTAGGGGGAAAAAAACCAACTCTGTCTACAAATTCATCAGCAGAAGTGGCAGTCTGCTAGACAAATTTTGCAGAATTTTTCTACATCTGAGTTACCTCATCAGTAAGTGCCATGTCTCTGCCATGCCGTAAGAAGCTAAGTTCCTGTAAAAGTTGTGGAAATTATTAGAATAAAAAACAGTAGAACAGTGTACCTGTGCCAAAACTCATCAGTGCTCAAGGGAGAACTCTGTTAGGCACATGTTAAGAAAGTTTACATCTGATATTGCTTTATAGGAATTGCTTCTTCCGATTCCAGACATTATAATACACTATTACACCATAAAGATCGTGAAGTGGTAATTGGCAAACGTTTGTAAATGTGACCATGTATAAAATATTTATACTCCTACTTCACACTGTTAGAGCAAAATCATCTACGTATTGCCACATGATGAGATTAGTAAACAGGAATACCAGAACTATGTTTGCATGATACACAAGCACCAGTTAAGACTAATCCATACAGATACAGTTAACCTAATGCCAAATAAATACTGGTTTAATAAAATGTATGGCACAGAATATAATTTGACTATGAAGACTTTTAGCATAATGAAAAAGTCTATATATATGTGTATATGAATTATGTGGGCATTCTTGATACTTCAAGTTCTAGTTTCAAAAAAATACATAACTAATTTAATTTTACACAAAAATATTTATGCAGATTTTCAGAATTTCATATCAGGAAATAACCTTTTTACGTCTGTTAAATATCAAAACAATTTGCTACAGTGTTAATCTGCATGGTCTTTAAGCCTGCCATAGTTGTGTCGCAGACAGTGCATGAAAAAGTATTCTGCGGGGAATCAAGCCATGCCGCCCAAGCCGGGAGGAGCGCATGGAAACTTGGTAGTCTAGAACTAATCAGATTACTGATTTTAGGACACAAAACACCAACTGAATTGTTGTATATGCTTGTACAAATTGATTCTGTGTGTTCCCCTGAACAAAGCAGAGAAAACGATGTTACCATCAATATTGAAATTAAACTTCCAACTTCTCTAATAAAAAATGAAAACACATTTACCATCCGTCAGAGTATATACTTTCCAGCAGACTTTTTGCCTTTTTCATAAATGAGCCCTTCGTTATTTCTAAAGGAGGCTTATTCGTGCCCCCACACATTTCCCCTGCCTCCAAATGACAACAAAACAGGCTCATTCTGGTTGATACCCAAATGTGATGCATTTGTTGACGTACGTGTTTTTCTTTTTCTCCTATGTATCATTTGAACTGGTTTCTGTGGAATTTCTCTGGTTCCCTGTTTGCTGGTCTGGAAGACAATGGAGTTAGACCATATGTCTTTCAGCACTAATATCCCATGGAAAATTATGGCTATTAATGTAGCACCACATTGGGATGGCCAATTCTCAAGAATTCCAAATGGCTCCTCATCCGATCAAAGGACATTTTTTTTTAATTTTTGAAAGAAAAGGAGCTAGTGTGAGTGGGGGAGGGGCAGAGAGAGAGGGAGACAGAGGATCCAAGCAGCCTCCACGCTCTCATTGGCACAGAGCCTGATGCAGGGCTCAAGTTTCAACCAGACGCTTAAAAGACTGAGCCACCTAGGTGCCCTCCTCCCCCCATCAAGACTTCTAACAAGAGCTTAGCACACCATTCTGTGGCACTTGGGTGAATTCAGCAATTGCTTCTCTTTCCCTTGCTCCCAGTTTTCCCTTTGATCTGATCTTCTCTGCCTTTTCATCCTTTTACACTGCCATAAATATTTCCATTTCCCAGTGTTCTATCCAGAGCTGCTTTCTTCTTTAGACTACTCCCAGTATTTGAGACATTTTGCCCCAACCTCAAAAAAGATTCCCCTGTAGGATTAAGATGTACAACAAAACGATGTTTTACTTTCAATTAGAAGGTCAGATTGCACTCATTCTGCATTCTCACTTATGAAGGAAAAAAAAATCTTGCCAGTTAAAGTAACTCAACCTTTTCCAGATTAAAAAAACAAGTTATTTCAGAGGCATATTCAATTATTTCAAAGCCAAACCCCCTGTTAGAGTCCCAGCCCCATGCAGGCCTTTCTCCCAGATGGCAGTGGGGAGGAGCATCTGGTCTCCTAACTGCCCTGCGCTGCAGCCCTGAAAAATGGATTCTTCCATCCAGTGGTTCAAGGTCTCTTCTCAGTCAAGTGTTCACCCTGAACTCAGTTTATATTAGCATTCTTCGGGGATGCACAGGAACTTCTGGATTCTTGTGAGCTGTTGGAATACCAGAGGTGCTAACACCAGTCCATTTAAATACCTGCTTTGCCCATTGGTCAGCTACTAGTGCCATGTTCCAGTGTCGTGATATTTCTCCAGGAGGCTTGCAGTTTGTCAGAGCAGTGCCCCAAGAAGCAAGAGGCGATCCTGATTTATATTGGGCCCCAGGCCAACCTGGGTTTCTACTACGTCTTGATTCTCCCACCCAGCAGGACTTCCTGTTTCAATCTGGGAGTCAGGACCCTTGAGTCCATTCTGTCTCCTCAGTCCAGAAAGGATATAGAACTGCCTATACCTGACTGACTGGAATGTCCATACAAGACTATTCCCACTTCATAAGCAGACTGTTCTTACCCTTTTGTGACGATAAAAGGCTTGGTGGGGAAAAAAAGAAACAGATTGCCAAAATAAATTCATTGGGAAGTATTATAGTTCATCAGATCTAAGATACCATTGGTTATAAGATGCACCATTATTCTATATACCACGAAGAATGAAAACATGTTGCCAATTAAACTTGGACACATCATCCTGTGATTATAAGACATCTCAATTTCAGAGATGTGAAAATGTGAAAATATGTGTATCTTGGAATCCAAGAAATAGTATTTCAAAAATATTGTACAAGCTAATCAAATCCCAAGACTTAAGGGGCTGGCAGGGGTGGGGGGGGGAGGTGTAGGTAAGGGAAAGCAAGTATTAAAGATAGGCTACAAGTGGTACATTGTACCTGCTGTCAGCACAGAGCCTGCTTCACATCCTCTGTGCCCCTCCTCTCTCTCTGCCCCTCCCCCACTCTCTTGCTCTCAAAAATAAACATTAAAAAAACGCCAATCAAAAGACATCGGGTAATGGAATGGGTAAAAAAAATAATCTATATGCTGCCTATAAGAGATTCATTTCAGACCTAGAGATACAGAAAGCTTGAAAGTGAAGGGATGGAAAAGCATTTATCATGCAAATAGAAGTGAAAATTGACCTGAGATAGCAATACTTATATCATTCAAAATAGACTTTAAAACAAAGTCTGTAACAAGAGATAACTATGGACACTATAACCCAATAAGAAGATATAACAATTGTAAATATTTATGCACCCAACATGGAGCACACGCAAATACATAAAACAGCTAATAGTAAAGGAAGTAATCAATAGTAATACAATAATAGTAGGGGACTTACATCAATGGATAGATCATCCAAATAATATTCAGATTACTCCATCCTAAAACAGAATATATATTCTTTTCAAGTTCACATGGTATGTTCTTCAGGATAGATCACATATTAGGCCACAAAAACAAGTCTCAGCAAATTGGAAACTGAAGTCATACCACGTATCTTTTCTGAAAACACTACAAAACTAGAAATCAACCACAAGAAAAATCTGGAAAGAACACAAATACATGAAGGTTACATAACATGCAACCAATGAATGAGTTCCCAAGAAATCAATGAGGAAATGAAAAAACATGGAGGCAAATGAAAACGAAAATACAATAGTCCAGAATCTTGGGGATGCAGCAAAAGTTGTTCCAAGTGGCAAGTTTATAGCAATAAGAGCCTAACCTCAAGAAGCAAGAAAAATCTCAAATGACATAATCTCACACTTAGAGGAACGAGAAGAAAAAACCCAAACCCAGTAGAAAGAAGGAGATAATAAAGATTAGAGCAGAAATAAGGAAACTAAAAAAAATACAACAGATTAATGAATCCAGGAGATGGTTCTTTGAAAAGATCAACAATATTGACAAACCTTTAGCCAGGCTCATCCAAAGAAAGAGAGAGACAGAGAGAGACAGACAAATAAATAAATAAATATTTTAAAAAAGCAACTCAAATTCAGAAATGAAAGAGAAATAACATCATAGAAACACAAGTATTATAAAATAATTATAAAAGAATTATAAAGGATTATAAGATTATAAAAGGATTATAAAAGAATATTATGAAAAATTATATGCCAACAGACTGAACAACCTAGAAGAAATTGATCAATTCCTAGACCTTCCTGAATCAGGAAGAAATAGAAAATTTGAATAGACTGCTTAACAGCAATGAAATTGAATCAGTAATCAAAATACTCCCAATAAACAAAAGTCTAGGACCAGACAACTTCACTGGTGAATTCTACCAAACATTAAAGAAGAGTTAATAACTATTTTTCTTAAACTATTCCAAAAAGTAGAAGAGGAAGGAAAGCTTCCAAAATTATTCTATGAAGCCAGAATTATTGTGATACCAAAACCAGATAAAGATACCATACACAACAAAAAAAGAGAGAAATACAGGCCAATAACTCTGATGAATATAGATACAAAAATCCTCAATAAAATACTAGTAAATAGAATCCAACAGTACATTAAAAAATAATTCACATGACCAAGTGGTATTTATTCCCTATGCAAAGGTGGTTCAATATTTGCAAATCAACATGATACATCACAATAAGACAAAGGATAAAAAGCATATGATCATTTCAGTAGATGCAGAAAAAAACATTTGACAAAGTACAACATCTAAGCATGATAAAAACCTTCAACAAAGTAGGTTCAGAGGGAACATAACCTCAACGTAATTAAGGCCATATATGAAAAACCCACAGCTAGCATCATAGTCAATAGTGAAAACCTGAGAGCTTTCCCCCTATGATCAAGAACAAGACAAGGATGTCCACTCTCATCATTTTTATTCAACACAGTACTGGAAGTCCTAGCCACAGCCATCAGACAAGAAAGAAAAATAAAAGGCATCCAAATTGGTAAAGAAGAAGTACAACTTTCACTCTTTGCAGATGACATGATACCGTATATAGGAAACCCCAAAAATTCCACTAAAAGACTACTGGAACTGATAAATGAATTTAGGTAACAGAATACAAAATCAACGTGCAGAAATCTGTTGCATTTCTATACACCAATAATGAAGCAGCACAAAGAGAAATTAAGAAAACAAATCCATTTACAATTGCACCAAAAATAATAAAATACCTGGGAATAAACAACCAAGGAGATGAAAGACCTGTACTCCAAAAACCATAAAAGATTGATGAAAGAAATTGAAGACGACACAAACAAATGGGAAGATACCTCATCCCATGCTCATGGGTTGGAAGAACAAATATTGTTAAAATGTCCATACTCTCCAAAGCAATCTAAAGATTTAATGCAACCCCTATCAAAATACTAACAGTATTCTGCATAGAACTAGAACAAATAATCTTAACATTTGTATGGAACCACAAAACATCCTGAATACCTAAAACATTCTTGGAAAAGAAAAGCCGGAGGTATCACAATTCCAGATTTCAAGTTGCACTACAAAATTGTAGTAATCAACAGTATGGTATTGGCATAAAAATAGACATGTAGTCCAACAGAACAGAAAAGAGAACCCAGAAATAAAACCATGATTAAATGGTCAATTAATCTTTGACAGAGGATATGCAATGGGAAAAAGTTTCTTCAACAAATAACGTTGGGAAAACTGGACCACTTTCTTTTACCATACACAAGAATGAACTCAAAGTAGATTAAAGACCTAAATGTAAGACCTAAAACCATAAAAATCCTAGAAGAGAGCACAGGCATTACTTTCTCTTATATCAGCTGCAGTAACATTTTTCTAGATATATCTCCTGAGGCAAGGGAAACAAACCAAAAATAAACTATTGGGACAACATCAAAATAAAATCTTCTGCACAGCAAAGGAAACAACAAACAAAAACTAAAGTGGGAGAAGATATTTGCAAATGACATCCAATAAAAGGTTAGTATCCAAAATATATAAAGAACTTACACAACTCAACACACACACACACACATACACACACACACACACACACACACACACACACACATCCAAATAATTCCATTAAGCAATTGGCAGAAAACATAAACAGACATTTCTCCAGAGACATACAGATGGCAAACATACACATGAAAAGATGCTCAGCATCACTCATCATCAGGTAAGTGCAAATCAAATCCACAATGAGATATCATCTTACACCTGTCAGAATGGCTAAAACCCAAAAAACACAAGAAACAAGTGTTGGCGAGGATGTGGAGGAAAAAAAACAACCTTCATGCACTATTGGTGGTAATGCAAACTGGTGCAGCTACTGTGCAAACCAGTATGGAGCTTTCTCAAAAAATTAAAAATAGAATTACCATATGATCCAGTAATTCCACTACTGGGTATTTACCTGAAGAATACAAGAACATGAATTCAGAAAGGTGCATGCACCCCTATGTTTATCATAGCATTATTTACAATAGGCAAATTATAGAAGCAGCCCAAGTGTCCTCAATAGATGAATGGAATAAAGAAGATGTGGTATATATATATATATATATATATATATATATATATCCATGAAAAGGAATGAAATCTTGCCACTTGCAACAACATTAATGGATCTAAGAGGTAGAATGCTAAGTGAAATAAGTCAGAGAAGGGCAAATACCATACGATTTCACTCATAGGTAGAATATAAGAAACAAAACAAATGAACAGAGGAAAAAAGAGACAAAACAGAAAACAGACTCGTAACTATAGAGAATAACCATCTGCTTATGGGAGGTGGGGGCGGGGGAGCTGGATGAAACAGATGAAGGAGATTAAGAAAACACTTATGATGAGCACCAAGTAATGTACAGAATTGTTGAATCACTATATTGTACATCTGAAACTAATATGATACTGTATGTTAACTATATTGGAATTAAAACATATATATTGTGTATATATGTATATATACATATTCTATGTATGTATATGGTCTACATATGTAGTATATAATATATATGGTATATGTATGTACTGTATATCTATATGGTATGTGTATGTACCATATAATATAGTACATTTAGTATATATATATGTAGTATATATATTACTATTGCATAGTATGTAATATATATATATATACACACACACATGTGGCTATAATTAATACCTAAGAAACAAAGTAATTTAATTTAATTAATTTAATTTAATTTAATTTAATTTAATTTAATTTAAAGAGGCAAAATTCTTCAGCCAGGTCAGTTCTGTTGGAGTAAATTTGACACTGAAAAAATACCTCCATTTAATTTTGTCAGCCCAAAACTAGAACCAAGAAAAAACTGACCCAATAAGACTTTTCTGACATAGATATGGTTAAGAATTCCTGGAATTACTATATAAGTGAAATGAAATATATTTATTTTTAATAACACAAGTGAAAATTACATACACAAATATGTAGTATTGTTCCATGTTTTTTTGGATGAGATGTTTATATAAATGGGTTCATACTGTAGATATTGTTTTGCAATTTACTTTTGGACTTTACACTATGTCTTGGAAATATTTATATGTAAATATATAGAGATATACTTCCATTATAAAGTTCATAATGTAAAATTTAATAATCTTAAAATTAAAGTTTCAGAAATTAAAATGTATGTGAAACCAACCCATTATTGTTCAATATCAAAATATTACCAGCATCCCTCACCCCCAACAAAAAGGAAAGAAATCTTTTTCACCATCTCTTCAGAGAATCTTGTCTATATGTATTTTCCCTTAGTTGCTTCATGTGATCTTATGCCTTCAACCTCTACTTCTCTGTATAAAATCTCAAATCCATAACTTGAGCCTTGACTTTTCTTCTACTAAGCACTGGTCCTTCCTCTCGGATTTTCAGAATTTAAAAAATGGCCCACATGCACACTGTGTGTAATTAATAAGAAACAGTGACCATTCCTCTACCTGTCCTTCCTATTTTAAAAACCCATAACAGGAGCTAACCCATGGGTCCATCTTGTTCTGCCCCATCTCATTTGTTCTCACATCCAATCTGTTGATGAAACCTAGGAATTCTACCCTGTCTTGGAAGCTTCCCTCTTTTCCCTTAAAATTTCTCTTCTTCCTTAATTTTGGTAACTTCCTATTGAATTTCTTTGGCCTTCAAATCTCTCTACACATAGACTAATCTCCCCAAATGACAGATCTGATTATATTACCCTTCTGCTTATAAATGTTGAATTCCTCTCCACTACCTAAAGAATAATGTTGAAATTACTGATATCAGCAGTTTCTGACCCCAACCTACCTATTCACCTAGTCAATCTGCATTTATCACTGTTCCCTATTCACACACACATAGCACACATCTTTTCCAGCCACATAACATAATGATGCTCTATCAATCCTTAAGAAGCCATCTCCAAAAATGTCACTTCCAAAAGCTCCCTCATTCCCCCCAAGGAAGAAAGAATCTCCCCTTCTGAATCTATCCATTTATACTTTAAAATCTATTTAAACATATAGCATTTCCACCAGCCCAGACTAAACTCTTTTCAGGCTTTATTTGCAAAGAACAGGTAGTAAATAACTATAAAATGACTGTTTAAATTATTTTCTGTGAGGTATAATGAAGGATTTGTAACTGTCTCTGTGTGGCCTCTTAGACGGGCAATGTCTTTGAAAACCTGAACGAAGGTCTAAAATAAATTTTCTTGTGCGTTGTCATCTCAATTTCAAGAAAACAATTTTCCTCAAGTGGTACTGTTAGCATCCTTTCAAAACAACATGACTATCACAATGGCCAGCGGGCACTCAACAGACACAACAACATTAAGTGTGATTGTGGAGAGTGAAAAGAAAATGTCTCATGTTATTTCAGTGTTGAGCTTATCTTAGGGATCCCTCATTCCAAACCCTCAATAGCCTCTCCCCCACCATCATTTCTGTATATCTGAGAGAAACCATACTTTCCTACAACTTGTTCTTGATGCTTGGCATTTAACAGCATCCCAAACACAAACTTTAATAATTGCATCTTTAATGTCATAATAAATCCTAGGTAATGCCTCTGGGATGAATTTTTATGAGCCATTTCTTTAATAATATTTCATGAAAACTGTTCTGCTCCATAGGTTAGAATAATGAAAAAATATTAGGGAAGGGAGCAGGGAGATGGTTAAAAATAGCAGCATCATTTTTTTTTCACATCATAAGAAAAAAAAAAATAGGTGGCTGTGTTTATCTTCATAAGTGATAATGATTCCTCCTCTTCTCCTTTCCTCCTAACTTTTTTTGGAAATTTGGGGTGAGTAACAGTCCCAAAGCTACTTCATCCTGGAAAATTTTGAGACCCTTTGAAGTCTTCACCAAGATTAAAATATAGAAATATTTTCCTAAGGAGGCCAATTTAATGTTGTTTACCTAATTAGTCACACCTTGACCAAAGCTTTAGGGGAATCAGAATGTACCAAAAGAAAAACGGGGGGTAAAAGTCTTTGACCTTTGGTTGTTTTTGAGCTTTGATATCATAAAATTTGAATAAGGAATTGTCATATTGGTCCATCAAAATAATTATTACTTATCCCTTTCAAGCAATGTATGCATTTATGTTTCTCAAAATTCACACACAACTTTTTACAATTTACCTTTGCTTTTCCTTAGAACAAAATTGATAGGGGCACCTGGGTGGCTCGGTCAGTTGAGCATCAGACTTCGGCACAGGTAATGATCTCACAGTGTGTTTGAGCCCTGCATCAGGCTCTCTCTTCTGTCAACACAGGACCCGGCTTCACATCTTGTCTCCCTCTCTCTCTGCCCCTCCCCTGCTCACTCTCTCTCTAACACTCTCAAAACTAAACATTAAAAAAAAGAAAAAGTTTGGTATACGTGTTAGATGTAGTGTGTATAATACAGCATATTAAACTCTACAGGCTGTAACACTATTATAAATTGATCTACAAGTCTTGACTACTACGTGAAGGGTTATTCTGGTCACAACTTTGGCAATGAAGTAATCTTATTTGTTGATCAAATATTTATTGGAATCTGGGGGAAGATGGCAGAGCTGGAGGATCCTAGGCTCACCTCATCTACACACACACCTAGAAAACACCCACATCAATATAAATAACCCAGAAAATGACCCAAAGACTGGAAGAATAGATCATCCAAAGATAAGGGTAGAGAAGGAGCCACATTAAAGAGTAGAAAGGGCAGAGATGCAATGGGGAGCTAACTGGAGCCACAAGACTGTCTACAAGAGGGAAAGATACTGCAGATGCAAAGAGGTGGGAAAGGAGAAAACCCTCAAGCCAGGCGCCTCAGGCACAGGGGACCCACACTGGGAAGATGAATCCTCATAAAATTTGAAAACAGGAGGGAATGAACTTTAAGAGTTCTTAAAATAAGTAGGGATTACCACTAGGAGCTTTAAAAATCAGTGGGCCCAGGTCTGAGAGAGTTGGAGGAAGATAGTCAACTGAGTCTCTGCCCTTAAAGAGACAGCAGAACAAACAGCCCTGCTGAGATACAGCATAGAAACAGCACTTTGCAAAAATGCCTAGGGTGTACAGGAAGAAGATTTACTTACTAATCTCAGAGCATATGCTGGAGGGGCAGGATCTTTGAAAGACTTCTCTAAGAGCAAAAGAGCTGGCAGGTGCCATTTCCCTTCCCAGTCCCTAGCCTAGGTACACAGATACCTGTGGGAACCAAGCAGCAGGAACACTATCATCTAGCTTTCTAAAAAACTCCTCTGCACTCCTCTGGGGACCTGTTCCCTCCATCCTGGCCTTGGCAGTTTTCCCAGGGCTGCAGGTTCCTCCTGCAGCCAAACACTGTGGATCTTGCTAGCATTGTGCACCCTTCCCCTTCAAACACCTCTGTGGCAGGTGTCTATTCAAAGTGGTACCATAAGCATGGCAATATGCCAGTAGCACCAACAGGGGCAAGTGTCACCACAAAGTGACTCCTTCCCAGAAAGACAGGGAGAAAACAATACATACGAGTCTGACTGCAGTCTCAGCATCCAGCTAAGGGCTGACATCTGGTCTGAATACAGGCCCCACCCACCAAGAAAAGCTTCTCAGAGGAAGGAAAGTGCCCTGCAGTTTGCTGCTTCCTCAGCTGTGACAAATGTCTGGTCTGACTCAACTCAAGCCCAAGGTGGCCCCAGACTGGCCCACTAACACAGGGAGCAAATGGTGCCCAAAACAGGCAATGAGAGCCATTGCAGAGGACTGGACTGAAGGCTAACCCAGCTCAACTACAACATTATGGAGCATACAACACACACAGGAGCTCCGAGGTCTGATGAACACGGGACATTGTACTACAGGATTTCTTCTTCATAGGACCATTACTTTCAAGAGTAAGAGCAATATCTGACTTTCCAAACACATAGAAACAGACACAGAGTTAGATAAAATGAGGACACAGAGAAATATGGTCCAAAATGAAAGAACAAGCACAAAGTCACAGCAAGAGAGCTAGACAAAACAGAGATGAGTAATATGCTTGGTAGAAAATTTAGGGTGATGGTACTCAAGTCCTTTCACTAGACTTGAAAAAAGAGTGGAGGACCCAAAAAAAGGAGAAAAAACAGAAAAAGGAGAAAGAAAACAAAAATCAATGAGAGATGAAGAACTCATTAACTGAAAAGAAAAATGCTCTAGAGGGAACAAATAGATTAGAGGATGCCAAAGAACAGATCAGCAACCTGGAGGACAGGGTAATGGAATGCAGTCAAGCTATACAGGAGAGAGAGAAACAAATAATAAAATATGAAAATGGATTAAGAGAAGTCAGTGACACCATCAAGTGTAATAACATTCAAATTATAGGGATCCCAGAAGGAGAAGAGAGAAGTAGGCATGGGAAATTTATTTGAAGAACTAATTCCTGGAAACTTCTCAAATCTGGAAGGAAATAGGAACTCAGATCCAGGAGGCAAAGAGAGCCCCCAACAAAACAAACCCAAAGGGTTCATGCCAAAACACAGAGTAATTAAAATGGCAAAAAGCAGTGATAAAGAGAGACTTTAAAAAGTGACAAGAATAAAGAAAACATTACACAGAAGAGAAACCATCAGGCTATCAGCTGATTTTTCAGCAGAAACCTTGCAGGCCAGAAGGGAATGGCATGATATGTTCAAAGGGCTGAAAGAAAAAAAAAACCCCTGCAATCAAGATTACTCTATCTAGCAAGGTTATCGTTCAGAATAGAAGGAGAAATAAAGAATTTCCCAGACCAACAAAACTTAAAGGAATTCATCACCAATAAGCCAGCCTTGCAAGAAATGCTCAAAGAGGACACTTTGAGTGGAAAGGAAAGACCATAAACAGGAGTGAGAAAAGTAGAAAGCACAAAAGCACTAAAATTAAGTATATCTATAAAAATCAGTCACGGGCTTCACAAAATAATAAGATAGAAAGTATGACACCATATATCTAAAATGTGTGTGGGGGGGGCGGTAGGTAGAGGAATAAAAATGCAGCGCTTTCAGAATGGGTTCACATTGAAGTAACCATCAAGTCAATATAGACTTCTATATGCAGAAGATGCTATAAATAAACCTAATGGTAACCCCAAATCAAAAACCAGTGCTAGATATGCAAAAAAATAGAAAGGAATCCAAGTATATCACTAATGAAAGCCAGCAAACTGTGGGAGAAGAGAACTAGGGAAGGAACAGAGAAGAACTACAAAAACAACCATAAAATAATCAACAGAATGGCAATATGCACATAGCTATCAGTAATTACTTTGAAAATAAATGGACTAAACACTCCAATCAAAAGACATGGTGTGATGGAATTGATAAAAAATAAGAACCATCCATACACTGTCTATAAAAGACTCATTTCAGACCCAAAGATACATGAAGACTGAAAGTGAAGAGATGAAAAAACATTTATCATGCAAATGGAAGTGAAAAGAAAGCCAGGGTAGCAATACTTATATCTGAAAAATAGACTTCAAAAAAAAAAAAAAAGACTGTAATAAGAGACAAAGAAGGACACTATATAATCATAAAGGGAAAATTCCAACAAGAAGATACAATAATTGTAAATATTTATGCACCCAACATGAAGGCACACATATATAGAGCAGCTAATAGCAAACATAATGGAAGTAGTCAATAGTAATACACTAATGGTAGGGTACTTTAACACCCCACTTACATCAGTGGATCATTCATCTGAACAGAAAATCAATAAGGAAACAGTGGCTTTGAATGCACATTAGACCAGATAGATCTAATAGGATTATTATTTTAGGATTATTCTATCCTAAAACAGCAGAATATACATTCTTTTCAAGTGCATATGGAACATCCTCCAGAATAGATCACATGTTAGGCCACAAAACAAGTCTCAACAAATTCAAAAAGATTGAAGTCATACAATGTGAATCTTTTCTGTCCACAACACTATGAAATTAGAAATCAGCCACAAGAAATATCTGGAAAGAACACAAATACATGGAGGTTAAACACAATACTACCAAACAATGAATGGGTCAACCGAGAAATCAAAGAGGAAATGAAAAAAATACATGGAGACAAATGAAAATGAAAACACAAAATTCCAGTATCTTTGGGATGCACTAAAAGTTGTTCTAAGTGGCAAGTTTACAGTAATATGGGCCTAACCTCAAAAAGCAAGAAAAATCTCAGGACACCTGGATGGCTCAGTCAGTTGAGCATCTGACTTTGGCTCAGGTCATGATCTCGCACTCCGTGATTCGAGCCCCACGTCAGGCTCTGTGCTCACAGCTCAGAGCCTGGAGCCTGCTTCAGATTCTGTGTCTCCCTCTCTCCCTGCCCCTCCCCTACTCTCTCTCTCTCTCTCCTCTCAAAAACAAATAAACATTAAAAAATGTTTTTTTTAAGAAAAGCAAGAACAATCTCAAACAAGATAAATTCACACCTAAAGGAGCTAGAAAAAGAAGAACAAACAAAACCCAAACCCAGCAGAAGAAAGGAAGTAATAAATATTAGAGCAGAAATAAAGCAAACAGAAACTTTAAAAAATAGGACAGATCAGTGAAACTAGGAACTGGTTCTTTGAAAAAATTAACAATATTGATAAACATTTAGCCAGACTCATAAAGAGGGAGGGAGGGGGAGGGAGACATAGAGAGAGAGATCTCAAATAAATTCAGAAAAGAAAGAAGAGAAATAGCAACCAATACTACAGAAATACAAGGATTACAGGAGTCAATTATGAAAAATTATATGCCATCATGCCAGCAAATTAGACAATTTAGAAGAAATGGTTGAATTCCTAGATACACATAACCTCTGAAAACTGAATCAGGAAGAAAACAGAAAATCCAAATAGACTGATTACCAGCAATGAAATTAAATCAGTAATCAAAAAACTCCAACAAACAGAAGTCCAAGACCAGGTGGCATCATGGGTGAATTCTACTAAACATTTAAAGAAGAGTTAATAACTATTTTTCTGAAACTATTACAAAAAATAGAAGAGGAAGGAAACCTTCCAAACTCATTCTATGAGGCCAGCATTGTCCTGATACCAAAGCCAGATAAAGATACCACAAAAAAAGAGAAGTACAGGCCAATATCCCTGATGAACATAGATGCAAAAATCCTCAACAAAATACTAGCAAACAAAATCCAACAGTACATTAAAAAAATCATTCACACAATCAAGTGGGATTTATTCCTGGGATGCAAAGGTAGTTCAATATTCGCAAATCAATCAACATGATACATCACATCAATGAGAAAAAGGATAAAAAAGGGTGCCTGGGTGGCTCAGTCAGTTAAGTGTGTGACTCCTGGTTGTGGCTCAGGTCATGATCCTGTGGTTTGTGGGTTTGAGCCCTTCATTGGGCTCTGCACTGACAGTGTGGAGCCTGCTTGGGATTCTCTCTCTCTCTCTCTCTCTCTCTCTCTCTCTGTTCCTCTCCCACTTGTACTCTCTCTCTCTCTCTCAAAATAAATAAATAAACTTAAAAAAAAAAAGAGGTTAGAGAGGGAGGGAGCCAAAGCATAAGAGACTCTTAAAAACTGAGAATAAACTGAGGGGAGGTGGGAGGTGGGAGGGCGGGGAGGGTGGGTGATGGGCATTGAGAAGGGCGCCTTTTGGAATGAGCACTGGGTGTTGTATGGAAACCAATTTGACAATAAAGCTCATATTTAAAAAAATTAATAAAAAATAAAAATAAAATAAAATAAAGAAATAAAAACGATAAAAAAGCATATGATCATTTTAATAGATACAGAAAAAGCATTTGACAAAATACAACATCCAGTCATGATAAAAGCCGTAGGTTTAGAAGGAATATACCTCAACATAATAAAGGCCATCTATGACAAACCCACACCGAATATCATACTCTTATAGGAAAAGCTGAGAGCTTCCGCCTAAGGTCAGGAATAAGACAAGGATATCCACTCTTACCACTTTTATTCAACATAGTACTGGAAGTCCTAGCCACAGCCATCGGACCAAGAAAAATGAAAGGCATCCAAATTAGAAAGGAAGAAGTAAACTTGGGACGCCTGGGTGGCTCAGTCAGTTAAGCTTCCGACTTCAGCTCAGGTCATGATCTTGCGGGTCGTAGGTTAGAGTCCCGCGTCCGGCTCTGTGCTGACCGCTCAGAGCCTGGAGCCTGTTTCCAATTCTGTGTCTCCCTCTCTCTGCCCCTCCCCCACTTGTGCACGCGCTCTCTCTCTCTCAAAAATAAATAAATGTAAAAAAAAAAAAGAAGTAAAATTTTCACTATTTGCAGATAACATTATATCTTATATAGAAAACCCCAAAGACTCCACCAAAAACATCCTAGAACTGAGAAATGAATTCAGTAAAGTTGCAGGATACAAAACCAATGTGCAGAAATCTGTTGCATTCCTATGCATTAATAATGGAACAGCAGAAAGAGAAATTAAGAAAACAATCCCATTTGCAATTGCACCAAAAAATCATAAAATACCTAGGAATAAACTTAAGGAAATGAAAAATCTGTACTCTGAAAACTATAAACATTAATGTAAGAAACTGAAGATGACACAAAGAAATGGAATGACATTTCATGCTTATGGATTGGAAGAACAAACATTGTTAAAATTTCCATACTACTCAAAGCAGTATGCATATTTAATGCAATCCCTATCAAAATACCAACACTATTTTTCACAGAACTAGAATGAAAAAAATCCTAAACTTTATTTGGAATCACAAAAGACCCCAAATAGCCAAAACAATTTTGAAAAAGAAAAGCAAAACTGGAGATATGACAATCACAGGCTTAAAGTTATACTACAAAGGAGTAATAATCAAAACAGTATGATACTGGCACAGAAATAGATGCATAGATCAATGGAACAGAGTAGAAAACCAAGCAAAAAAACCCCGCAATTATATGGTCAATTAATCTTCAACAAAGCAAGAAAGAATATGACAGTCTCTTCAACAAATGGTGTTGGGAAAACTGGACAGCTACATGCATAAGAATTAAATTGGACTGCTTTCTTACACCATACACAAAAACAAATTCAAAATGGATTAAAGACCAAAATGTGAGACCTAAAACCATGAAAATCCCAGAAAAGAACACAGGCAGTAATTCCTCTGACATCAGCCATTGCAACATTTTTCTAGCTATGTCTCCCAAGGCAAGGGAAACAAAAGCAAAAATAAACTATTGGGACCACATCAAATTAAAAACCTGCACAATGAAGGAAATGATCAACAAAACTAAAAGGCAACACACTGCGTGGGAGAAGATATTTGCAAGTGATATCTGACAAAGGATTAGTATTCAAAATATGTAAAGAAATTCCACAATTCGACACCCAGAAAAAAATCCAATTAAAAAATGGGCAGAAGGCATGAACAGATATTTATCTAAAAAAGACATACAGATGGCCAATACACGAGCAAAAAGATCCTCAACATTACTCATCATCAGGGACATGCAAAACTACAATGTGATATCATCTCATACCTGTCAGAATGGCTAAAATCAAAAGTACAAGAAACAACAAGTGTTGGCAAAGATGTGGAGAAGCAAGAACTCTCATGCACTGTAGGTAGGAATGCAAACTGGTGCAGCCACTGTGGAAAACAGTATGGACATTCCTCAAAAAATTAAAAATAGAACTACTCTAGGATCCAGTAATCACACTGTTGGGTATTTATCCCCAAAACACAAAAACACTAACTCAAAGGGATCCATGCACCCCTATGTTTATAGCAGCAGTATTTACAATAGTCAAACTATGGAAGCCATAAAAAAGAATGAAGTCATGCCATTTGCAACAAGGATGGATCTGGAGAGTATAATGCTAACCAAATAAGTCAGAGGAAGACAAATACCTTATGATTTTACTCATATATGGAATTTAAAAAACAAACCAAAAAAATGGGCAAAGAAAAAAAAACCAAGAGATTCTTTTTTTTTTTAATTTTTTTTTAACATTTATTTATTTTTGAGAGACCGAGTGCAAACAGGGGAGTGGCAGAGAGAGAGGAAGACACAGAATCTGAAGCAGGCTCCAGGCTCTGAGCTGTCAGCACAGAGCCCGACGCGGGGCTTGAACTCATTGAGTGCAAGATCATGACCTGAGCCAAAGTCAGATGCTTAACTGACTGAGCCACCCAGGTGCCCCAAAGCAGATTCTTATCTATAGAGGTGGGCAGGGGGATGGGTGAAACAGGTGATGGCGACTTAGGAGTGCACTTGGGATGAGCACTGGGTGATGTATGAATGTGTTGAATCACTATATAATATACCTGAAAATAATATAACACTGTATGTTAATTATACTGGAATTTAAAATAAAAGAAAAAATGACTTAAAATGATAGTTGATTTTGTCTGTCTCAAAGCTTTCATGGATAATTATTAAGAACAAGTAGGTTAAATAAATAAAATAAACGAAAAGGTTTGTAGATTAACTTTTGAATAGCTTCCAAATTCTTTCTTTTCTTTTTTTTTTTAAGAGAGAGAGAGCAAAAGCAGGGAGGGGCAGAGGGAGGGGGAGAGAGACAATCTCAAGCAGCCTCCACACTCAGCGCAGAGATGACGCTGGGCTCATGACCATGAGAGAATGACCTGAAAGGAAATCAAGAGTTGGATGCTTAAACGGACTAAGCCACCCAGGTGCCCCGCTTTCAAAATCTTTAGTAACCCAAAACTTTGATGTTTTGCTAGGTTAAATGATAAATTAGGTTGAATTCATCAGATGTCTAAGTCTTTCTGAAATAAGATAAAGCACTGAAACATTAATTAATTAACCATAGGCTTATCTGCTTTGGACTTCTTATTACAGAGAAACTGAAGATACTTGGGTCTGTTACTAAACATGTTTTATGCTTTATTGGCCATTCTACTATGAAAAATACATTTCTACAAATTGTGGAATATATTAATAAATTTGCCATTTAAAAAAATTCTGGTGTAACAGATCACGATTGGTTACTAATTAGTTTTCACTGCAGACTAAAATTTCTAAGAGCTAAAATTCTGCCATATGTAATTGAGGCTGCCAGAAAATGATAAAGAGAGCCAACCTGTATTTGTTTTTTAATCAGGTCTTTAATTACTTAGAAAACTGAAACTTTTCAATATTAAAGGAGCTAGCTAAGTTTTGCTAACAACTATAGAATGTTCCATAGAATCTCTGCTGGCCACCTTGGGTTAAACTGACAATTAAGTTTTAAGTTTTGTAATGATCTGTAATCCTTTTTAGGCATGTGCTTTAAAACATTCTAAAGATTTTTAACAAACTTCTCCAAAATTCAAATTCTAAATGAAGTCTTTTTGACTAATTGGGCTTGTTTATTTGATACGTTAAGTTATAAGGGAAGCATTATCAAACAAATGTTTTAAAAGATCTTCTTAGGTTCTATTATGTAGGTCAATGCTATCACTGTTCCAAAAATTATTAAATTAAATTATTAAATTATTAAATTAAATTAAATTTTAATAAACCCTGGTATAATGTCATCACAACATTCTAATTATTAAAATATTGTGTGTCACAGAAATAACCAAATTTCCTTGTCAACTGCATTGTAATGCACTCTCATCAGGTCTTTAACCATGGCCAATTTTTTAGTCTTGCCATTTACACTTATTGTTCTGATGCTCTTGCAAAATGTGTTTCAGCTTCAAGGAGATTTGTGGAAAGGACTTTTGACAAATACATTCTTCTGATACCCTTAATATCTTAAAACTATGAATTTCCAGAACTAGTAAGAAAACTACACTCAGAGTAAGAATTAATAATGAGACTAAATAAATTAAGGAAGATGATTATGGTTTTCATGATTCTCGTTTGAAACATGGCTGGTTCTCTAATGTTTGCTCTTCCAGACTCAAGGAAACTTTTTCTCTTAAGATATCTATGACTTATAGAAATTTGATAAAGTATTTCTTTGTGAACAAATTGGAACATTTATCTTTCTCTATATCTGAACTTGCCAGAATTCAGAAACTCTCAATGAGTATTCTTTCTTTCATGGCAATTGTAATTATTTACATAGGTTCAGTGAGAATCTGTTCTCCTTGTAACAGGACACCATTGGAAATATTGGTTATATTACCAAGGCTCTGACTGAAATGTCATATTTAAAAGATACATGCATAAACTCAGATATGAACAGAGAGTTTTAAGGAACTAAGGTTGACTTTATGGTGCCAATAGAGCCCCTTGGAAATGTTGGCTGATACCTTGCTTACAGGGTTCCCAGTAACCTTACAACCTGAATAAAGAATGCCATTTCTGGGGTGCCTGCGTGGCTCAGTTCATGAAGCAGTTAAGCATTTGAATCTTGGTTTTGACTCAGGTCACGATCTCACGGTTCCTGGGATTCGGGCTCTATGCTGACAGCTTGGGATTCTCTCTATTCCTCTCTTTCTCTCTCTCTGCCCCTCCCCTGTTTGCATTCTCTCTCTCTCTCTCTCTCTCTCTCAAAATAAATAAATAAACTTAAAAAAATAGAATGTCACTTCCTAGCAGGTGCATGAATCTCAAAATGTTTTAGGGAACTGGAGAAGAAAGGAATTCACCCAACTCTGCAAGTATTGAAGACAAGTCTGATGCAAATATTTGGGGCTTCTGGCCTTAAAAAGCTGTTAAAGGCTCAATTTGAGATTCCTTATAAAAAGTTCCAACAAGGGGCGCCTGGGTGGCTCAGTCAGTTGAGCATCAGACTTTGACTCAGGTCATGATCTCGTGGTTCGTGGGTTCAAGCCCCATGTCAGGCTCTCTGCTGTCAATGCAGAGCCTGATTCAGATTCTCTGTCTCCCTCACTCTAGTCTTCCTCCAGTCTGTCTCTCAAAAATAAATAAACATAAAGTTTTTTTTTAAAGTTCCAACAATGCAGATTTAAAAGAACCTATATGGTCAATCAGTATTTTTGATGTGCTTATGTAAATGATTAGGCCAAGTTTGTTAAAACTAGCCTTATTTCACAAACAAATTAGTCCTAATTTGGTTGTCTTTGACAGGAAATGAAGATGATCTTGGAGTGAAATTAAGTTTCAATAACACATGTTCGTAGATGTTAGATTCTAGTTCTGATTGTCTTTGAGTGTTTGTTGTTTGCCTGTAAAACTCGGCTGGATCCTGAGTTCTTCTGGTTTCCTTGGATATCTGGCTGTGACTCTACAAACTAAGGTTTCCCATCTTTTCCCATTGTCTTGTCTTAAAGTCATTAAGAACGAAAACTGCCTTTTTCCTGAGGCCCTGCATACTGAAGCTGGAGATAAACTTCAGAACTTGAGATAAACTTCCGAAAAATTAAAAAAAAAAAAAAGAAAGCAAACTTTGGAGAAACTGCCACAATAGCTTTTATATAGACAATCCTAGTGCCTGTCGCTTTATGAGCCACTCAAGGATCACCAGAGACATTTGAACTACATACCAGAGAAATCCATCTGATTGCCACTGCCTGCTCCCAGTCCACCTAAGGATACCTCAAGACTGACACCTAAAAACCTTCTTACTGGCAGCACTAGAGACTCAGACACTGGGTTTATAATCTGGTCCAACCATTAACTTGGGTTTTCCTTTTGTTTCCATTGAAATACCTCTTATTAATTACCTAATTTCTTTCTGAATAAGGCAGAATCTATATGATGACTGATACCACTTAATGCACCTGTATTAACTCCTCCTGGGAAATAAGAATCCATATGAATACAATCAGGCAGCAAGCCATTTGGCTACAAGAAGCCCTTGACTACCACACCCTCCTTTTCCAAGGTGGCTGGGACCAGTTTACTGATCTATTCTTTTGAATACCCCTCAACAGATTAATTTGGGCACACCTGGGTGGCTCAGTTGGTTGAGCATCCAACTTTGGCTCAGGTCTTGATCCCCACACATTGGGCTCTCTGCTGTCAGCGCAGAGCCCGCTTCAGATCCTCTGTTCCCCCCCTCTCTCTCTCTGCCCCTCCCCCACTGTGCTCTTTCAAAAATAAATTAAAACATTAAGAAAATAACAGGTCAATTTAGAGGGAATGATAAAATTGGGTTTGACTATACTGTTACTATCCCTTAGAATATACTGGGGATAACTTTAATGGTGTCAGATAGTTCCAAACTATATTAGAAAATACCCAAGTTCGGGGCACCTGGGTGGCTCAGTTGGTTGAGTTACTGACTTTGGCTCAGGTCATGATCTCCTGGATTGTGAGTTCGAGCCCCGCATCGGGCTCTGTGCTGACAGCTCAGAGCCTGGAGCCTGCTTCGGATTCTGTGTCTCCCTCTCTCTCTGCCCCTCACCTGCTCATGCTCTGTCTCTCTCTCTGTCTCTCTCAATAATAAATAAACGTTAAAAAAAATTAAAAAAAAAGAAAGTATCCAAGTCCTCAAATAAATAACTATCTCTGAATACTCCTTTCATTAGAAAAAGAGACCAAATTTGCATCCTGCACCATGTCAAACCCTTCCATTCCAAAGCCCCTACTGCACTCTAATTCATCTTGAAGCAGTTATAGAAGCCAGATCTCTGACCGTGTTCCAGAGAAATGGAATAATGGATTGACAATGGGAAATTAGAACAGAAATTGTAACAGAAAAAAATATCAGCATGTCTGACTCCATGTTGCTTTTATTTCCCTTGCTGCTGTGACCTATGGTTAAAAACTTCTGCTTAGCCCTGCATATAGGCATGTTACAGCTAAGATTTACAAAAACTGCTCTTTACCCAAAACCTACCTCACCCAAGGAAATAAGGAAGTAGTTAGAGTGGTCATCATCCCAATTCTTCAAGACTGAGGAATGATCATAACTCAGAGGGGAATTAAAACCATGCCCCATAAATTTGAAACTAGCAAAAAACTTAAAGCTTGTTTTTCCAAGAACTATTTCTCCCATTCAGCTATAGTGTCTTTTCAGACCCCACTAACACACTCACTAGCTGTCTCTGCAAAAGCTTGCACTCAAGGTCAACTGATACTGATCCAGCCTATGAACAAGCAAGGCCCTGCATTCCTTAATTGAGACAACAAGACTGAGACACCATCCAGGTTATACCAGCTCTTAAAGCATGCCCATAGCCCCTTCTCCTTGTCCTAAGATAACCTCCTGATGTCAGGGACTGAATTTAGCCTTGTTCCAACACTAAGTCTCCACTCAAAATGAATGTGTGATACATAGTGCTTCTATGCTTGCTCAGTGTACATGTTTCATCTTTTCTCATTAATAATCATACATTTCCTTAGTCTGTTGTCAAGATGTATGTAAAGGATTCTTGGGATTTTTCTTCTCCTGAGTCTATTCCAACATCACATTGATTCCTGAAAATTGGACTTATTTGAATTCTTTTACTGTCCATGTATCTCTGTTATAATTACTGTACCAAATGCAAAAACAATCTAAACCAAGCACACATACTATACTTACTCAGCAATTGGACTTAATAGAAAACATATATCACTTTTAAACTTCCCACCATTTATGTTACAATAAGTTCCCCACCCACCCACACAACGAGGAACCCTAGAATGGTATATATATTCATACCTAGCAACAAGGGAACTTGATTGACCCAGAGTAGATAAGCCAGGCATCTTGGCACTGAGGGACATAAAAACAAAAGGTTGATCATCAATGCTCTTTGAGGAAAGATTATTGATCAAAAGGGGGAAATGATAAAGGAAATTTTCAACTTTTAATGTTTGTGGGCCCTCCTCCTAGGGCTTCCATGGAAGCTATACTTTAACTTTTGCCAAGGTCAGAGTGACTTAACCAAACTTCAAAGCATTTCTGCCCCCAAGCACACATTGTCTATCTGCTTCATTAGCAAATAACCCAAAAGAAACATTTCAAACTAAAGATAAGAGTAAAAAAAATCCCTAAGTTCCCATACCTCTGAATCTTGCAAACTTACATATACTAAAAGCATAAGATAAAGTTTATTCTCTGGCATGTTTTATGTTTTTGTAACTTTTTATGTAAAAACATATATAATCCAGTGCCAAATGTTCCTTCTCTAGAGCACGTTCTTTTTTGTGAAGATTGTGTATCCTGAATAGCTATGCTAACTTTGGCTGGAATAAAACTCTTTTCCTTTCTCTTTAAAAGTGTTTATTATTAAACTGTTTTAAGTTTATTTGTTTTGATAGAGAGCATGAGTGGGGATGGGGCATAGACAGAGGGCAAAACAGAAGGCAAGAGAGAATCTCAGGCAGGATTTGTGCTGTCAGTGCAGAGGGCAATGAGTGGTTCCATCTTACAAACCATGAGATCCTGACCTGAGCCGAAACCAAGAGTCAGAAGCTTAACCAGTGAGCCACCCAGATGCCTCTCACTTTAAAATTTTAAAAAAGGTTTATTTTGCATTGGCAATTTGCAAATGACATATCTAATAAAGGGTTAGTATCCAAAGTATATAACTTCTACAACTCAACCCCCAAAAAAGCAAATAATCCATTAAAAAAAACAGGCAGAAAACATGAACAGACATTTCTCCAAAGATAAACAGATGGCCAACAACAAGTGAAAAAGTGCTCAACATCACTAATCATCAAAGAAATGCAAATCAACACCATGATGAGCTATCACCTCACACCTGTCAGAATGGCTAAAACCCAAAACACAAGAAACAACAAGTGTTGGCAAGGATGTGAAGAAAAAGGAAACTGTGTGCACTGTAGGTGGGGATGCAAACTAATACAGCCACTGTGGAAAACAGTATGGGGAGGTTCCTCAAAAACAGAATTCTCAAAAATAAAATTCTCAAAAATAGAATTACCATATGATCTAGTACTTCCACTACTAGGTATTTACCCAAAGAATGTGAAAACATGAATTCAAAAAGATATATGCACCCCTATGTTTATAGCATTATCTATAATATTTACAATAACCAATTACATTATTTACAATAACCAAATTACAAAAGCAGTCCAAGTGTCCATCATTAGATGAATGGATAAAGAAGATGTGGTTATACACACACACACACACACACACACACACACACACACAATGGAATAAACTCATCCATAGAAAGGAATGAAATCTTACCATTGGCAACAACATGGATGGATCTAAGGGGTAGAATGCTAAGTGAAATAAGTCAGTCAGAGAAATATAAATAGCATATGATTTAACTCATAGGTGGAATTTAAGAAATAAAACAAATGAGCAAAGAAAAAAAGAGACAGACCCAAAACAAGCCCTTAACAATAGGGAACAAACAGATGGGTACCAGAGGGTAGGGGTGTGGGGGAATGGTTGAAATAGGTGAAGGGGATAAAGAGTACATTTATCATGATGAGCACTGAGTAATGTATAGACTTGTTGAATCACTATACTGTACACCTGAAACTAACAAAACACAGTATGTTAATTACCCTGGAATTTAAATTTTTAAAAAGCAGAATTGGTACATACATCCCAAAAGAAAAAATTAGAAGGCTACTATTGTGCTCTACATTTTCAATTAGTTTTTTACTAATAATACATACCTTTGAAAAATGATCTAAGATTATACTTTTAGGCCATGCCAGTATGGTAGGTGGACTGCATTAGTAGCCCCAATTTTTCATGCCTTTCTGTGCCCATGTCCTTTGGCAGTGCTCTCCTGCACTTACTCTGGACTTAGCAATGTCATTCGCTTTGGCCAATAGAATAGCAGCAAACTTCACCCAAGCAGAGGCATATTTTTCTCCTTCTCCTGGATCTCTGCCACTGCCATGAGAAAAAGTGCAGGGTGGCTCTGATGGACAGGGAAAACTCATGGAAAGTCATCATCTCCTCCATCCCACCAGCTGACAACTGACGCATAAGCATGCATCTGAGACTGGCCAAGACTTTCTCACACTGGTGGACCCACCCAAACATCCCATCAACTTCATGGGAAATGGTAAATGAATATTATTTTGAGTCATTGAGTTTTAGCATGGTCTGTTATTTAGTGATAGCTAGCTGATATAGCCAAGCCTTGGGAATATGAGGATTAAGAAAAGATAATGCTGATCTTGAAGGGGGAGGTCAGAATAGTGGTTTCTTCAATGCGAAGGGGAATCATCTATAGAACTAGTTCTCAAAGCATGCACCAAGCACTCCTTTGTGCACCAACGTGTCTCCAAGAGTCTTTCAGAGAGACTCTGAAGTCTTCTTGTCTCAAGTATGTCTCTGTGGGAAGCCAGATTTTCTTCATATACTTCAATGAAAATCACATCTCACAACAGACTGAAGAAAGATACCAGAATTCAGATGACCTCTATGAAACCAGAAATTAAAGAGATTTGTGACAATGTAAAACAATACCACACTTCTCACAAGTTTTTAGAAAATAGTTATTTTTAATAAAAATGTGCTAACTTAATACACTAGTCGATGTTAATATGATGGATTTATCATTGTTATTTTTACTGAATTGATCAACATTTAGTAATTTCTGTTTTAAGTTTCTAACATAGCAATACAGAAAGAATTCACTTATGCAAAACTCTTTCAGTTTCTTAACAATTTAAGAGTGTGAAAGGGTCCTAAGACCAAGATTTTAAGAACTTCTGGTCTATAACTATGAGCTAGGTCATGGGTGTGTGGGTGTTTACCTAAGTAAACACTTATCAAGTTATACACTTAAACTTTGTGTACTTTGCTGCATGTATGTATCTTAATGAAAACCACGCTTTAAAAAAATACCTAGGACAGTAGATATAAGTTAATGGTATACAGCAAATTGGGAAAAATTAAAATATAACTTAGTATAAAAAATTGCATATATATATATTCAGAATATCAGAAGGAATTGTGCCAAAATAACAAAGCTTACCTCTGAAGCCTATTGCTAAGAGGGAACCAGCTAAGTGGCAGCATTATCTAGGAGAGTTTTGAGTGTAAATTTCAAACAGGCCTTTCTCCACACCTCTCACAAAAGGAAAAGAAAGTCTGAATGAGAGGAGACAGAGAGTTTGATGTAGAAGATCCCCTCTTCTTCCTCCCTTCCAGCTTTGTCCAAGCCAACTCTCCAAGTTAGCAACAGAAAATTATTTGAACAAACACAAGAGTCAATAAGAGAAAAACTCTGACAAGGATCAGAAAAGACACACCTAGGGAAAAGAGTAAAAAGATCCACCTAGAGGCAGCTGTCGGACTGAAAAGAGACGGTAAGATAAATAAATTGGACATGAATAGTCCCAAGCAATTTTATAATAAAGTTGAATAATAGTGTCAAGCAAAGTGGAAATGGGTGAAACTGCAGTCAACTAAGAGATACAGAACTTTCTGCTTGTAGAGGTCAATGTGACAAAGACCAGCGTAATGTGGGATCACAATGACTAGGGTTTAAATTCTAACTCCAGTATTTACCCAACTGCGGACTTCAAGCACACTACTTAATTAACCTCACTGAATTTACGCCTCCATCTATAGAAAGGGCATAACATCACCTACCTCATAGGGCTGCTGTCAGAATTAAATGAGATTTTATTTTATTTTTGTTTTTATTATTTATTTTTGAGACAGAGAGAGAGAGAGAGACAGAAAGTGAGCAGGGTGGAGGTAAGGGGAGCATAGAGAGAGGGAGACACAAAATCTGAAACAGGCTCCAGGCTCTGAGCTGTCAGCACAGAGCCCAATGTGGGGCTTGAACCCATGAACCATGAGATCATGACCTGAGCTGAAGTCAGACACTCAACTGACTGAACCACCCAGGCACCCCTTAAATGAGATTTTAAGTGCAAAGAACATCCAGTTCTGGACATATCATGAGTGTTCAATGAGTGATATTCTTTTAAGTGTGGATTGCTTTTTTGACTGCAAATTTTACTTGTCAGGAATACATAATGTCTATAACCCCTTTTAGAAATGTTTAAATCCTATCACTTCATTATGTTTGCATGGCATATGAAGACATAATTTTTAAATTCTGAAAAAAATGTACTAGGCTGATATACTATTAATGATTTACTAACAAAGTTTATTTCAGTATGATGTTTAATAATATACATTAGATATGTTCAGAAAGGTAATTGCATTTTTTTTCAATATACCAAACTTTAAAGGAAGATACCCTATTTTATTTACCTATTCATCAGTTGACAGGCATTTGAGTTGCTTCCAGTTTGAGATGATTATGAATGATGCTGCTATGGACATTCAGGTACACTTTTTGTGTGGACATATGGTTGCATTTCTCTTGGGTACATACATGGGGTTAGAATAGCTGAGTCATATGGCAACTCTGTGTTTAACCCTTGTGAACTGGCAGACTGTTTCTCAAAGTGGCTGTATCATTTTACATTCCAACCAGCAATGCATTAGGGTCCTGATTTCTTTGGGGACACTTGTTATTACCTGTATTTAAAAATTTTTATTTAAATTTTAGTTAACATGCAGTACAATATTGGTTTGAGGAGAATTCAGAGCTTCATCACTTGCATACAACACCCAGTGCTCATCACAAGAGGCAAAATTCCATGATGTGGAATATATATATATTCATTCCACATCTTTATCCATTCATCAGTCAATGGACATTTGGGCTCTTTCCATAATTTGGCTATTGTTGTTAATTCTGCTATAAGTATCAGGGTGAATTAACAACACAGGAAACAAGAGGTGTTGGCGAGGATGTGGAGAACAGGGAACCCTCTTTTTGATCATAGCCATTCTAGCATGCATGGGATTTTGATTTGCATTTCCCTGATGGTTAATATTGATTATCCTATCATGGGCTTATTTACCACTTGTATACCTTCTTGGCAGAAATATCTACTCAGAGACTTTGCCCATTTTTAAAGTGGATGTTTTGTCTTTTTATCATTGAGTTATTAGAATTTGTATACGTTTGAAATACTAATCTCTTATCAGCTATAGGATTTACAAAACTATCTTCCCTTTCAGAGTTGTCTTTTAGCATTTTTGATGGGATCTTTGAAGCACCAAAGTAATTAATCCTGATGAAGTCCAATTTATTTCTTTTGTTGTTTGTGCTTTTTGTATCACATCAGAAGAAACCATTGCTTAATCCAAGGTCACTAAGATTTAGACCTCTTTTCTTCTAAGAGTTGTGTAGTTGTAGTGCTTAAATTTAGGTTCTTGCTCCATTCTCAATTCATTTTTTTATGTTTATTTATTTTTGAGAGAGTGAGAGAGAGTGTGCACACAAGCAGGGGAGGAGCAGAGAGAGAGGTGGATCGGAAGCGGACCCTGTACTAAGAGCAGAGTCCAATGCTCTTGCAGGGCTCAAACCTGCAAACCGTTGAGATCATGACCTCAGCCAAAGTTGGACACTTAATTGACTGAACCACCTAGGCGTCCCAAATTCATTTTTGTATGTGACATGAAACGTGGGTCTAACTCCATTATTTTCCATGTAGATATCCAGTTGTACCAGCACCATTTGTGGAAAAGACTATTCTTTCTTGGTTGAATTGTCTTGGTACGCTTGTTGAATATCAGTTTGCCCTTAATGTGAAGGTAAACTCCCTTTTGAATCTCCCATCATGCCCAATGACATTGCTCAAAATATGGACAACCTCCACCTAGCCAAGCGGTCTCCTCTAATGTGCTCATTGGAAACTTTCAGCAGTGTTTGACAGAGTCAGTGAGGCATTACCTCATTCTTGAAGCTCTCTCCTTTGTGTTTCTGGCCTCACACTACACGGAGGCAAAAAATTCCCATGTTCTAGTCCCACACTCCCCAAGGAAACTCCTCCTCTTCTTCCTTCCATGCTGGGAAGGCTGATCTCAGGAATCTTCTGTCCATGAAGTCCCCATCCCACCACACCCTCCCTCATTCTTCCCTTCTAAGAATGGATACCTAACCTATGACCCAGACCACGTCTGTTAGACTTTTGTCTTTTACTCTTACATGCTTTACTTTCATTGCCTCATTTAGACAGGAAGTTCATGTTGTGTTAGTCTACTACTGGAACATAACAAATTGCCACAAATTTATTGCAAACCCACTTATTTTTTTCCTCAGTGTCCCTGAAGACACTGAGTAGAAACCATTGTTTCATTCTTTTTTTTTATTATGAAATTTATTGTCAAATTGGTTTCCATACAACACCCAGTTCTCATCCCAACAGGTGCCCTCCTCTATGCCCATCACTCACTTTCCCCTCTCTCCCACCCCCCCCCATCAGCCCTCAGTTTATTCTCAGTTTTTAAGAGTCTCTTATGGTTTGCCTCCCTCCCTCTCTAATTTTTTTCCTTCCCCTCCCCCATGGTCTTCTGTTAAGTTTCTCAGGATCCACATAAGAATGAAAACATATCTGTCTTTCTCTCCCTGACTTATTTCACTTAGCATAACACTCTCCAGTTCCATCCGCATTACTACAAAAGGCCATATTTCATCCTTTCTCATTGCCAAGTAGTATTCCATTGTATATATAAACCACAACTTCTTTATCCATTCATCAGTTGATGACATTTAGGCTCTTTCCATAATTTGGCTATTGTTGAAAGTGCTGCTAGAAACATTGGGGCACAAGTGCCCCTATGCATCAGCACTCCTGTATCCCTTGGGTTAATTCCTAGCAGTGCTACTGCTGGGTCATAGGGTAGATCTATTTTTAAATTTTTTGAGGAACCTCCACACTGCTTTCCAGAGTGGCTGCACCAGTTTGCATTCCCACCAACAGTGCAAGAGGTGCAAACCCACTTATTACCCCACAGTTATGTAAGTCGGAAGTCTAGGCAGAGTGACTGTATTCTCTGCTCTGTGTCTAACCTGGCTGAAATCAAGGGTCATTTGGGCGATGTTCTCATCTGAGACTCAGGATACCCTTCCAAATTCAAGGGGTTGTTTTCAGAATTCAGTTCCTTGCAGTTACAGGACTGAGTTCCCCCTTCGTGGCTGCCTATTGTTCAGGGGGGGTTCTCAGCTCCTAGAAGCTGCCTATAGCTCCTTGCCACAGATGATCTATGGATCCTCTTTCAACATGGCAGCTTCCTTTTGCAAGGCCAGCAGCACAATCTCTCTGTTGTACCCCTCCTCTTCCAGGAAGGGCCCAGTCCCTGTTAGGGGCTCATTTGACTAGGTCAGATGAGCCTGGAATAGTCTCCATTTTGATGAACTCAAAGTCCATTGGTTTGGTACCTTAATTAGATCTGCAAAATTCTTTCAAGTTTGTAATGTAATATAACCTAATCAATGCAGTGAAATTCATCATATGCAGCCCTCTCCACACTCAAGAGGAAGAGATTACACAAAGTATATACACAAGGGGCAGGAATATTGGTTGCCAATCTTAGATTTCTGCCTAACCACCTTTAAACACACACACCCTCTTAGCACAGACCCCAAATGTTAAAGTTAAATCTTACATGGTTATAGCATTTAGCAATATCTCTCATTTAAACCCCATGTTACAGGCAAGTCGAGAACATTATCACCATTGTACAGATGGAGAAATTATTGAATCCAAGGTCACAAAACTATACGGTGGGAGATTAAAGAATAGAATCCATTTATCGCTCAGCCTCCAAATTTCTCTTTGCTACAGAACCACCACCCTGTGAGAGATCATTCCATCTTATAACTATAAACCGCAATCACAATACCACCTGACATTTTATAATAATAACTGACAAAGCATTGCCACAGACACAATGTCATTTAATTGTCATGGCAACCTATTAGTGTGGGTTTTATCACTTCTTCTTTAAATGAGGAAACTATTGAGTCCCACAGCACAAAGTACAATAAAGAATAATAAGCTCCCTGTTTTTGGTGCTATTATAAATCAACTTATGCAGACCATCAAGCAAGGTACTATAGGAAAAATGCAAAAAGGATATTATTCCTGCCCTAAAAGGATTTATTTGTTGGTAATATATCAGGAATTGATAAATTCAACACATTCCTAACATTAATTAAATTTTAAAAATACCAATAAAAAAGAAGTTCAGCAGCATAATAAAATCTAAACAGGACTTTGCTTTTGAAAGTCTAGCCTACAAATCAGCCAACTATGCCCCACTGGACAAATCCTGGCTACTACCTGCTTTGGTATGGCCCATGAGCTAAAAATAGTTTTTACATTCCTAAGGAATTAGAAAAAAGTTTAAAGAAAATCTGTTTTTGACTTGTAAAAATTATATGAAATTCAAATTTCAATGTCCATAAATAAAGTTGTATTGGAACACAACCACACTCATCCATTTCTGTATGACCTATGTTTGTCATGTTACAATAGCAGGGCTAAATAGTTGTCACAGACTGTATGCCCCACAAAGTCTGAAATATTTACTATCTTGCCCTTTATGGAGAAGGTTTGCTGGGCCCTTGTTTTAGCCCACTTAAGCTGAGTGGACAAGAGGTAAGGGGATGGAGGTGCTCCCAGCGTTGAGGAGTGGAGTGGCAAGAACCCACCTCTCCAGCTTTTGGAGAAGGGAAGCCATAACAGGCTGTTGGCGCCCTCAGACACACTGGCTTTCTGAAACCCAGGGCCTGGGCAGAAGCAGAACTTCAGATGGGCAGGCCACCCAGCTGCTTCCAAGCCTTTAGAAGGAAGGGAGCTGCCAAGAGATAAGACTGCCTTGGACATGGAGCCCAGTCCATGCTGGCTGAAACAAGTAACATTGGTAGCAGTAGACTCTGGGTCTGAGGAGTGGCCACCTCCCCAATCCCCCAGTGCCTCACAGTGTCATTGTATCATTCTAAACAAGGGGAGGAAGACAATCAAGTGACGCTGGGTGTCTATGTGTTCTGCAAACTAGACCCTCAGACAAGAATTCAGGTACAAGTATTTTTGGGGAGGTGACCCCAGGAAACATAGTGAGGCATTGGGGTAGGGGTGTTGATCAATAACGGCATAATTCTGGGGGCTGTGAATGCTACAGAAAACTGGGACTCAATTCTGGGGGACTTTGTGAAGAAAATTAGCACTCACCTCAGAATTGTCCCACCAGGGGCGAAGACAAGGGGTATGTGGCCTCCAGTCTTCTCCTCTCACTGAAAGAGAGTTGTTCACAGGAGTAGTAACCTTAGAGCACTTCTGCCTTCCCCTTATGAGTTGAGCAAACTTCTGGGGCTGGAGAAAGCCCATGGGAAGAGGCTACAGGTGCTCAAGGCATGAGGCATTAACAAGCTTCTCCATGCTGCGGGGAAACCACACGTGTAGGAGAGCAGCACCAGGAGTGTCTGCCACACTGGGCTGGTCCTCAGCCTTGAAGAGTTAGTGGGATTAGTGGAGTTGATCCAAACTAGATTTATTTTGATTAGAAAAGAAATAAAGGTACTTCCAGTGGCCAGAGTGTGTTGCATGTCTGTGTCTGTGTCTTAACTTCCCTATTAGAGAACAAACTCCTCAATGCCGTGCAAAAAGATGAGTCTTGACTTCTGCTTAATAGATTAGTCAATCAGGAAAAAGCATAAAGAAGGTTTTGCTCCCTCTTTTCTCATTCACTGCCTATTACTGAGACATGTAAGCAACAAAAGCCATGAATATTCCTTAATAAGTTATTCTTGAATGATCAAAATTGATCACCAAAACCAATGAGAGCTATTTAACTTTGAATCATGATTCCCCATCATGAATCTTTTTTAAAATTTTTAACTGTTTATTTATGTTTGAGAGAGAGAAAGAGAGAGAGAGAGAGAGAGAGAGAGAGAGAGTCAGATGAGTGGGGCAGGGGCAGAGAGAGAGGGAGACACAGAATCTAAAGCAGGCTCCAGGCTTCAAGCTGTTAGCACAGAGCCTGATGCGGGGCTCAAACTCATGATCCGTGAGGTCATGACCTGAGCCAAAGTTGGATGCTTTACCAGCTGAGACACCCAGGCGCCCCTCCATCACAAATTTAACTCAGGCTCCCCTCCATATCAATATTTCAACAAATATGGCAGGTACACAGATGCTATAGTATGCACTATATTTGAATAACAAAACAGCTAGAGATATGACTAGATCATGGGGTTTAAGGGAAGGGTTATTTGGTTTTGTTTTATAATAAAAAAAAAAAGACAAAGGATGGTAGTATTTCCAACTGAAATAAAATCCAGCCAGTCTTACAGATTTTGAAGGGTTTATAATGGAAGAAATAGCCCAGAAGTGGGTCATGAACAATCTTGTCCATTAATCATCCCAGGCCCACTGCATGTGCATGCCAGTTGCCAAGAAAGTCGTGAAACTATGTCTCAAGGACAATGTGCTTTGTAAAATTCACTTCCCAATGTGGAAGTCTAATATTTGGGTTCACCAATATTTTGCACACATGTATGAGAAAGCGAACCCTAAACTAAGGGGCAGGGCAAAGCAACACAGCCCTACCTTGAAATAGCAAGAAAGATCCTTAGTCATCAGTGTCATTAGTTCACATGTTCAGTAGTTCCTCCTTGTTGATCCTCACTTAGAGCCATCATTGGATAAATAACAGGCCTTTCAAACTTACCTTACTCAAAACAGAATTCCTAATTGTTGGGTTTGTTGTTGTTGTTGTTGTTGTTGTTTTACCTGCTCTTCCATGTTTTAGTTATTAATGGTATTACTGTCTTCCCAACCTCAGGTCAAAAATCTAAGAACAATTTTTCTTACTTTCTTTCTGTTGTCCCTTGGTCTAATCAATAAATAAGTATTCTTGGCTCTTCCTCTAAAATATTTGTGGGATGGAACCATTTCTCAGCCCTACTGGTTTAATTGCCCTGGTCATAGCCACCATCACCTGTCATCTCTCACTTTGACAACTGTAGCAGCTTCCTGGCTTCATTTCTGTCCACTCTTGAGCCCCTACAACCCTTTCTCCACGCAATAGCAGAGTAACCTTCTTAGAGTATAAATCAGATCATGTAACTGATCTATTTAAAGTCCTCTAATGCTTCCCTCTGCACTAAAAATAAAAGCCAAACACCTTTCTTGAGAATATAAACCTTTGCATGATCTGACCCCTGCTATTTCAGTTATCTATTGTTGCATAACAAACCATTCTAAAACTTAGTGCTTGAAGCAGTAACAGTTTATTATATTTCATGATGTTCAACAAAAGAACAGCTGGTCCATTCTCTGCTCCATTTGGTATAGGCTAGGATCATCTGTATGGCTGTGTTTGGTTGGGAACCCATCTGGGACTGAAATGTCCAACACAGATTTCATGCCTGGTGCCTCAGCCAGGATGGCTGGCTTGGCCTCTCCCTCTCCACAGGGTCTCTCAGTATTAGTGAGCAAGTTCGAGTGTCTTTTTCTGGCAGCTGAATCTCAAGAGGGCAGAAAAGGAAGCTACCAGTATTCTTAAAGCCCAAGCCAAAACACATAACATCAATTCTACCGCATTCTATTGGTCAAAGCAAGTCACAAGGTCAGCCTAGACTCAAGGGGTGGGGGACGGTGAAGATAGATATGCCTCTTGATTAGAGGAGTGACATAAATGTTCAAGAATGGGAGGAATATTTGGCAGCTGTCATTAGAAATAATCTTCCACATCTACCTGTCTCTCCAATCTAATTTCATACCACTTTCTCCAAGCCCCACTGGGCATCTTTCCCTTGTTAATAGATGCTGAGATAGAGATTTCTGGCATTTCTCTCAATATCCTTCTGTCCATCTTATTTAGGAATAGAACTTCTGAGTTTCCATTAGATTCATGTCTCCCCAGAATAAATACCACACTTCCCAGGCTCCCTTAAAGCAAGGTATGACCATGTGATTACATTCTAGGCAATGGAATGTCCAAGGAAGTATACAGAGGAAGTTTTAGTAAACCTTCCTTAAAAGATTATCAGTTGTCTCTCTTTTGACCCATTTCTTCCTGTACCTTTTGCTCCTTCATGGTGGCCCGACCATTAGGAGGTCTGAGAATGAAATCCTTTCTAGGTTGGAGAAAACTGAGTCTCTGAGACCACAGAATAGCCTACCAGCCCTAGAGCTATGATCCCTGGATTTTTCTTTGACAGAAATACACTGCTATCAGAGTGCCTGGGTGGCTCAGTCCATTAAGTGTCGGACTCTTAAATCTCAGCTCAGAGCTCAGGTCTTGATCTCAGGGTTTAATCCCCACATTGGGCTCCATACTGAGCATGAAGACTACTTAATTAAAAAAAAAAGAAAAGAAATACACTGCTATCTTGTCTAAGCCACAGTTATTTGGGGTTTTCCATCTTTTACAGCCAAACTTCATCATTAGTGATGAGCATTTCTTTTTTTTTTAACTCTTTTTTTTTTAAATTTTTTTTTCAACGTTTATTTATTTTTGGGACAGAGAGAGACAGAGCATGAATGGGGGAGGGGCAGAGAGAGAGGGAGACACAGAATCGGAAACAGGCTCCAGGCTCTGAGCCATCAGCCCAGAGCCCGACGTGGGGCTCGAACTCACCGACAGCGAGATCGTGACCTGGCTGAAGTCGGACGCTTAACCGACTGCGCCACCCAGGCGCCCCATGTGATGAGCATTTCTAACAGAGGGATCAGTAAGAGCAAAGGGCCTGAGGCAGGAGAATGTCCAGAATGTGAACAGAATGAGGAGGTTGAGAGATTGTAGAAGAGGCAATAGTGGCCACGTCATATAGAGCCGTATAGACTTGGTTTTTTCATCTGAATGAAACAGGAAGCCGCTTCAGAGTTTTGAAAAGAGAGTGACATGGTCTTACCTACACCGTGGAGTCATTCTTGAGTCCATGTAAAGAAAAGCTATGAGAGGAGCAAGACACAAACAGGGGGTTAACTAGGTTTTTATCCAGGTAAGTGGTGATGGTGGCAGAGACCAGGGAGATAGCAATAAAGATGATGAGAAGTGGTCAGATCATGGATCTAGTTTGAAAGGAGAGATGGCAGGATTTGCTGATGAATTGAATGTGGTATCTGAATAACTGGAGTTGCTGCTAACTGTAGTGGGGAAAGTTGGGAGGAAGCAGGGATTTAGGAAGTAGGGGCAGGTGGAAATTAGAAGTTTGGTTTGAGACACTGTATTAGTCTGGGTTCTCCAAAGAAAGAGAACAAGTAGAGCGTGTGTGTGTGTGTGTGTGTGTGTGTGTGTTTTGAAGGTAGTCTGGAGGCAGAACCCCTGCTTCCTCAGGGGATTTCAGGCTTTTCTTTTATGGCCTTCAAGTGATTGAATGAAGCCCAGTCACATTATGAGAATAATCTGCTTTGTTTCGAGTCTAGTGGTTTAAATGTTGATCACATGTTTAAAACATACCTTTACTACAACCTCTAATCTGGCGTTTGACCAAACATCTGGACAGCACAGCCTAGCCAAGTTGACATATAAAATTAACTATCATGAACATGTTAAGTTGGAAATGCCTTTGTATATCCCAGTGGAGATGCTGAGTAAGCATTTGATTTACTTGAGGTGAACATTTGGGTCCATCGATATACACATTTCGTTTAAAGAAACAAGATGGAATGATATAACTAAGTGTAGGAAGAGAAGAGAATAGATTCGAGGACTGAGCGTTCCAATATTAACAGTTAGGACAGATGAGGAGTAACCACCAGAGGAAATTGTGAAGAAACCAGAGATGCGCTGGACTCACCAGGACAGGGCAGTGCTCTGGAGGCCAAGGCAAAAATGCTTCGAGGATGAGGAAATGATCACTGTGTCAAATTTTGCTGATAGGTCAGGTAAAACCCAAGAATGTGTGATTGGATTTGGCAACTTGGAAATCGTGAACAACCTCATACATCAGTTAGGATTCAACCAGAAAAGAGGAAATAGTAGAAGATACACATTAAGAGACTTCTTGCAAAGAATTGGCTTATGCAATCGTGAGGGTTGTCTAGGCAAGTTTGAACTCCATTGGGCAGGTCATCAGGAAAGATAGTCTGGAAATCTCAGGCATGGGATAAAGCTTGTGTTCACAGGCAAAGTTTTTTTTTTTTCCTTCGGAGAAGACTTGAGTCCTTCACCTGATTAGATGAGGCCCACCAGATTACCTCAACTATCTCCCTGACTTAAAATCAACTGATTATGATCATGGGCTTTAATCACATCTACAAAATATCTTCACAGCAACACCTAGATTGCTATTGGATTGAATAATCTAGCCTAACCTAGCTGACACATCAAAAGACCATCACACCTCAACAAGACCAGCCTCAGTGGATTATGGGAACAAGAGCCCAGCTGAAGCAGGTTCAAGAGAATGGGAAGAATGAATGTGGAGATGGTGTCGGCAATTATTTCGAAGAGCTGTGCTATGAAGAGAAGCATAAAAATGGAGCAGGGACTGGAATAAAATTGGAATGTGGGTTAAGTGGTTGAGGGAAGACATGGCAAGACCATTGGTAGGCAGGAGCTTGAGGAACTAGAGGCTTTGCTGTTAGAAAGTCATTTCAATGGACACCAAAACCACCAAGAAGATGTAGGAATGACAGAGGGTGATAGTGAGTCAATAGCTAACATATCCAGGGAATGAGAACATGCCCCAGGTTTGGGTCAGGGGGTGACAGTGCATGGTGGTACGAGAAAAAGTACTGGAGTTACAATCTGATGACATCAAATTCAAAGCTGGGGGAATAAGGAAGTAAGAAAAAAAGAAGAGAAGCATCTGGGAAGACAGCAAGGAGGAGTAAAGAAGACACACATCCATATTCAAACACAGCATGAGGAGTTTGGGGGTACAGCCCTCTCTTGAGAGGGATGCACAGAGAGTGGTGTCCTCATATGAGATCCAGATCTGAGCTAAAGCAAGCAGGTGAGGGGAATTTTCAGAGAAATTAAGGATTTATGGGAAATGCTGATAGTGAGTTTCAGAATATGGGGGTGGAGAGGGGAAATGACATCAGTAAGGGGGTTTTCAGAGCCATATTAGAAGCAGCTGGGGTGGGGGGCTAGTGCCCTGGGATGTCTGACCTTGAGAATAGTCTTAGTGGTTTCCAGGAAGATGGTGATCATGAGGCTGTGAGTGTTGAGGAGTATGTAAGGATGAGGGAGTCTGGCCAAGAGCACAAGTTCTGGGGCCCTGTTTTCACTCTTACTGAAGGGGATATCAAAGCTGGAAGCAGGGGAGTTGTATCCCAGCACTTTATCTCCATGGGTCTTGGGTTCCTCATTGGAACAATAATTTGGTTGCAGAAATTCTCTGCAGCAACTTCCAGCTAACCTGTGATTTTTTTTTTTTTTGAGAGTAGAAAGAAGGGGAGGAGGCAGAGAGAGGGTGAAAGAGAATCTCTTGAACCAATGTGAGAAATCAAGAGTCGGATCAACAGTTGGATGCTTAGCCAACTGAGCCACCCAGGCACCCCAACCTGTGATTCTTTAAAATTGTTCTGTATCTCGTGTTTGGTATAAACATTCAATTCCCAGAATGTTCACTTTTCACAACTTTTAGTCTCAAAATCACTTTTAATGCCTTCTGGGCCTGTCCCATGACAACATTGAAAGAGAACAAATACACTACATGTCATTTGTACCAGGCTCCTCTAAAGAACAAGAGGGCAAACTAATCCACAAAAAAGCTGTTGACTTTCCCCTGAACTTATGAAACTATATAAGAGTTCCTGCACACACTTTCACTGACATCTCAGAAAGCTGTATTCAGAAATAAAAGAGCCCCTTACTTTCCTCCACCCCTCAATCATTTCCACACCACAGGTCAGCTTATGGCAGCCTCCAAGCCATGGTACCCAAGTTGAAATGACTGATCCCTTCTCTAACCTTCCAGCCCCACCCCCTACTCCATCAGTTCTTAAAATGGGGTCCCTGTACCTGCAGCATCAGCATTACCTAGGAATCTAGTAAACATGCAAATTCTCTTGCTGCACCACACACCTACTGAATCAGAATCTCTGGGGGTGGGACCCAACAATCTGTGTGTTAACAAGTCCTTCAGGTGATTCTGATGCATGCTCAAGTTTAGGAACCGCAGCTTTAGACACAACACACACTTTGGTCGTATGGAATACCCCCTGGTTCTCCTAACTTTTGTACTCATTTATATCCTGGGCCTTGACCCTATTCCTTCTGCTTGGGAAATCCTCCCCTATAGTATGTGCCTCTCATACCCTTCTAGACTAGCTTGACCATCACCTCCCCTGGGAAGCCTCCCCACTGCCAGGCTAACGGAGACACATTTCTCTCAGCTTCCAAAGAAAATTTCCTGCCATCTTCCACTTAAGCATTTATTATATTGTTTCCTATTTTCTTTTTCTTTTTCTTTTTTTAAATGTTTATCTGTTTTTGAGAGAGACAGACAGACAGATGGTGAGCAGGGGAGGGGCAGAGAGAGGCAGAGACACAGGATCTGAAGCAGGCTCCAGGCTCTGAGCTGTCGGCACAGCTCAAACTCTCGAGATCATGACCTGAGCCATGAACTGAGCCAAAGTCGGACGTCTAACCAACTGAGCCACTCAAGTGCCTCCTAACTATTTTCTTGATCTCTGGTCTCACTTCTAAAGAAACAGGCTTTATCTTTCCACATTCAACAAAGTTTTAAATGATTATTATGTTTTAGTGAGTATTTAAGGCATTAAGAAATTAGAAGTTTAAAAAAAAAAGATCAAAACACTTTTTCTACTGAAAGTGGCCAGACAATAATGCAAATGGCTGTACTTCATAGTACTGTATTTTATTGATTTAAAACCACATGTTTTTCCCTCACTTTTAGGATCTGAAGTCAAAATAAGTCTTAACTGATGGCATACCATGGCTTAATTGGCATCTTTTCTTAGTGGTGCATAAAATAATAGTGTGTTTCTACAATAACATGACAACCTTAGATTCGATGAAATACAGAAAGGTTAAAAAAAAGTGATATGTTATATGGGTAAAAATTAAGCTACAAAGTAGGATGAGGGGTATAGCTGTCAGGAGAGACAGGGTGTCTTTGGAAACAGGATGTCCGGGGAAGCCCTTTCTGAGACGGGGACATTTGAAGACAGATGTGAGGGAGGTGAGTGACAGATTCATGGACAAACGGAGGGGGTGACCAGAGCATTCCAGGTTGAAGGAATAGTAGGGGAAAAGTCTAAAGACAGGAAAATGCCTAGTGTCTTGGTCTGTTTAGAATAGAGCTTAGAACAGTCTGATAAATACCCACAAATGTTTGTTTGTATAATGGACATCAACCATTGGTAATGTACAGATACTTGCAGAATATGATGATTTCCAAGTATTTTACTTCCATGTACCTGTGGGCAGTGTGACTCTGGGAAATAACAAAGCCTTGACAGAACTGTGTAAATCAGAAAACCTTACTTTGCATCCGTGGGGTTCCAGACCTTATTGTAGGTGTTGAGAATACAGAGATGTATTAAATGTGATCCTTGCCCTCAAGGAATTCTTGTCTAGCAGAGAAAATAGAAAAATAACCACAATATAATGCTATTCAGCTATAGTCAGAGGTGTGTGAAATGTATTATTATAGCCACTTAACAAGGAACAATACCTGTGTTCATCCATACTCCTGTGAAGGTCTATTTCAAAGGGAAAGTGAAGAGCAGCCTTTTGGACCACATCAGATCCTGATCTCTTATCAAGCCTCCTAGTGTCAAGGCACAATAGATTGCAGCTCATACACAGAACATTCTTAAGAAAAAGGACTCCCAAAATGGGCTGCTACCTTAAAAGTTACATTCCTGCTAATGTTGTTTAGAAAATAATAATGCATCAAAGGGCTTAAATGATAGAGTAAGCTGTCCGACAAATGCAAATTGCCACTCTAGCCCAGCTTGTGATACCTACAATCTTCTAAAATGAATCCCTCCTTATCTTTTAAAAGGTAGAATAGATAGGCTGAATCACAGCTGGCTTTTAAGTAGGGCAGAGTTAAGGAATCAAGTCCCATGGGCTGGTTTCTCTCACTCACTTTCTCAGTTCTGATCTTCCCTATGTTACTAGAAAGTTTGTTTCTTCATGACAGAAGTTCAAATTGTCACCTTTAGCAGCTCCAGACCTTATATTCTCTTAACTAAGTCCAGAGGAGAACAAGAATACCTTTCCCAAGAAGACCTGCGAAATACCTCATCCTCCTTTGTAAAGTCAGATATTGATCCCTAAATCAGAAATCAATAGCAGATTCAAGAGTGCCAGGATTGGGGCGTCTGGGTGGCTCAGTCGGTTAAGCATCCGACTTCAGCTCAGGTCATGATCTCGCAGTCCATGAGTTCGAGCCCCGCCGTCAGGCTCTGTGCTGACCGCTCAGAGCCTGGAGCCTGTTTCAGATTCTGTCTCTCTCTCTCTGACCCTCCCCTGTTCATGCTCTGTCTCTCTCTGTCTCAAAAATAAATAAATGTAAAAAAAAAAAAAAAAAAAAAAAAAAAAAAGAGTGCCAGGATCCCATGGGCTGAGTTAGAGATAGGGTTTCCTTCTAGCAAAGTAGGATATAGTTAAAGAACGTGGATGCCGGAGCTTGGGGAAGCAAAACAAGAGATGTCCCCTAAACATCCTTTCAGAACATGAACATGATTGATCATCACACCAGTAATATCATGGCCTGGAAGAAAGAAATTCATGTCCATCTCTTTCCAGTTGAAAGAATTCTCTAGACATGCCTGTCTCCTAGAGAAACCACCAGACTTGTGTGACTGTTGAGTACTTGAAATGTGGCTATTCCAGATTAGAAATACCAGATTTAAAACATTTAATACAAAAATACAAAGTACATTTACATTTAATACAAAATATAAAATAGCTCATCATGGGGCGTCTGAGTGGCTCAGTAGGTTAAGTGTCTAGCTTCAGCTCAGGTCTGATCTCACCATTTGTGAGTTTGAGACCCACTTAGGGCTCTGTGGTGGCACTTTGGAGCCTGGAGCCTGCTTCAGATTCTGTTTCTCCCTCTTTCTCTGACCCTCCCCACTAGCACTCTGTGTGTGTCTCTCTCTCAAAAATAAACATTTAAAAAGTTAAAAAAAACACAAAATAAAATGGCTCATCAGTGTTTGTTATTAGTTCAATGGTGAAATGTTAATTCTGGATATATTCCATTAAATAAAATCTATTCTCAAAATTGATTCTACCCTTTTCTTTTCTACTTTTTAAAACGTGGCTACGAGACTCATAGAAACAGAGAGTAGAATGGTGATTTATTACCAGTGAGTAGGAATAGAAGAGATATTGTTTAAGGGTACAAACTTTCAACTAGTCAATATATAAGTCCTGGAGATCCAGACCACACATATAGACAACAATATTGTATCATCATGAAACTTGCTAAGGGACTAGATCTTCATTATTCCCACCACATAAAAAGAAACGATAATTATATGGCGTGACAGAAATGCTAACTATTGCTACAACCGCAGTCATATTACGATATAAATGTATCACATTAACATATCTACCCCTTGAATTTATACAAGGTTATATGTCAAATATATTTCAATAGAAAATGAATACATAACAATTTAAGAATGAAATGTGGCTCCCAGAACGTTTCAAGTTAGAATTGTAGTTTGCATTATATTTCTATGGACCGTGCTGCTGTAAGATTTCCACCAGGCTTGGAGCAGACCATTCCTTTGGCACTGTGATTCACAGAGTGTGGTTCCCTCTGACCAGAAGCATCAGCATTACTTGGGGGCTTGTTAGATACGTAATTACTCAGCCCCTTCCCAGACTCACAGAATCAGCAACTCTGGGTGGAGCCCAGCCATCTGTTCCTAACAAGCCCTCCAGGTATTTTTCTTCAGCAGCTTCCCTGGTGAGCCACACAGCTAAAAGCATACTTTACTAGCGCTTCTGGAAGTGGCAAAATCAACTTTGCAGAAAATCAGGTTGAGTAAGTTGCTAAGCGATTTAAAATGTTAGTTTTCATGTTTAAAATGTTGAGAAATAGACGTGAATATTGAAGCCAAAACAAGCCTTTGAGCCCTGGAAGAAAGCCCCTTGGGGTGGGGGAGGGGAGAGGTAAATAAGTAGCCTGTGATTTGGGCTTAAAATGAGAGATTGAGCTATTTGGCATTATAAACTAAGATTTATTGAAACTGATTCTAAATGTTTGGTTCTAAACCCGAACCCCGCTCTTTGTGGTAGAGCATTATTATCAACTCCATTTTACAGGTAAGGAAACGGAGGCACAGCAAGGCTCATTAGCCGGCTCAAGGCCACATCTGCTGGGGCCAGAGTGAATCTGGCTATGGAGCCCAGGGTTCTGAAGCATTGTACTCACAGTATTGTGTAGGCTCCAGGGCATATCTCAGCTGATCTGCAAAGGGAGTTAATTCGCTACTAGTTCTTCCTGGCTATTAGAATCATTTGGGGACACTTAAAACTGCATTCCTGCCAGGCTCCACTAACTAGCGATTTTCATTTCCTTGGGGTGGAGTGGTTTCAGGGGTTGCTGCAGAGCTGCCCTGGGACCTCAGAAACACCTCTCACTGGACAGATGATGAAGATGAAGCGGGAGACACACTGTGTGGAGTCAGCAGGAGTCAACTCGGGCTCTGGAAATTAGGCCAGGGCTTCTCCAGCTGCAGAGGTGTACAAGTCCCCTAGGTAACCTTTTCACACGCAGGTTCTGCTGCAGTGCGGTGGGTGAGGCCGGAGCTTGTGCAGCAGCCAGGTGGGGGAGATGCTAAGGGTCCACAGACCACACTTTAGTATTGGGGCAGTGCACTAGCTGGATGCCCTGACCCTTGTGGCAGGTTCCTGGCCAGAGGGGCCTTCAGAGTGGTCCACTGTCCAGCAGGAGGGGAGTAGGGCAGGTTACCGAACCCAAATGCACGCCCAGAACGGGGATTCCTCATGGCAGGCCTGAGGCCCTGGGATGAACACCTGGAGCACAGCCGGGAGTTCCTGCTCCTGAGACCTGGGGGAAATTCTGGCAAGCTGAAAGGAAAACACCCCACAGTTACGGCCCTGAAGCAGGAACCCCAGTGATGCCACCCATCTCCCCTTCAGTTGTCCTCACCTCGCCTAAGCGCAGCCTCGCGTTCTCCCCTCGCTCCTTGCTTCCTCACGCGCCTGGCCTGTCTGAACCTTGGAAGAGGTGCGCGGACAGGGACCGCCGACTTTGTCTCTCCCCGAGGCTCCTGTCTTTCTAGGTCTCCCTGGAGGGTAGGACAGCCGGGATGCAAGCTGCTCGGTGTGCATTTTCCCTTCTACAACACCCCTCGCCGCTACCCTGACTCTCCACCCCTGCCCCTCTGTCTCTCTCCAAAATTCCCAGTCCGAGGCCAGAATTGGACTTTAGATGGACCCGAAATGAAAGCTTTCCCTCACCCCCTGCGGCTTTCACACCCTCCCCCCACAGGGTCCTTCCTGAGTCCTGCCCTCCTGCAGCCACCCGCAGGAAAGGATGCCAACAGCGCGGTGCAGGCGTACGCGGACGCCCAAGGAAGGAGGCGGGGCCCGGCGCCCCGGAGAGCCGCCACCGCACTCACAGTCACGCTGTCCCCGGAGGCCCGGGACGCGGCGCCTGTGCCCAAAACAGAAAAAGGAGGAAGGGATAACTTCGTGTTGGGGACGGAGACAGAGGGGGCGGGGCGGGGGGGGGGATTCGAGGTTTTTCTCTAAGATCTGTTTGTCGCACACTCATCCCCCAACCCAAATCCGGCGGCCAGAGCCTCCCACCCGGCCCACGCGGCCATCCGGCTGGGTCCCGACGCGGACGGCCCCCTCCCCCAGCCCCGCCACCCCAGGTTCCGGCCCATCAAGTCGGGAAATGAGACGATCCATCAGCCGGCCCTGCGTGCCGGGCCGGAGGCGTCCCCATCTGTGCGTTTCGCAAAGTCACCCGGGAGTAACGGCGCGGCAGGCTCCCGACCTCCGGGTGACAGAGGTTGGCGAACGTTGTTTTTGGTGGCTTTGGTCCTTTGGGCTCCAAGGCCCATTGGTTTGGCTTGGGATTCCCGAAGCTGTGGCCGAGGCCGTGGCTACAACCTCCATAGATCTGACTCTTTCTCTGACACTGAAAGAAAAAAAAAAAAAAATGGCCCGGGAGAATTAGAAACACAAAGAACGTCCCGGGGAGGACACAGATTTGGGCCTAGAGACAGCACGTGCGGGTTCCACCTGGGCTGCTGGGCGGGGGGATACCTCAGACCGCCAGACCTGGGGTGTCAGGGGCCTGGGGCATTTCACAGGCAGGGGAAAGCTGAGGCACCCGCAAATTTGCTTTTGAATTAAAAGATAACCATAGGTTCGCCATACAGAAATATCCGAAGGTTAATGTTATTTTTCGTGTTACTATAGGGGATTTAATGTTGTTTTTATTTTGAGGGGACTAAGAGGAGGGTATCCACGGTGCTCTTCTGGTGTGGGGCCTCCCAGAGTTCTTACCCGGCCCTGTCCACCGAAGAGGAGAGAGGTGTTGACAGGACGCTCTCTGGAGCCTCCAGAAAGCCGGTCCTGCGTCCTGCTGGCAGACTGGACCTGCACCCCAGGCGGGATCCGCGGAAGGGGCACAGGAGCATCGTCTGGGCGCGAGATTTGCTGCTGAGAGGCTGCCCCCTCCCCATTGTCCCTGGGGACTCCCGTTAAGGCAGAAGCCTGGGCTTTTTTTGCAGTTGCAGCCTGGGGTGGGGAATGCCCTCTGCTCCCCACCCCTTACCCAGGTTGATTGATTGATTGATTGATTTAAAAAAAATTTTTTTTTTAAGTCGAACCTAACCTCACAGCCCTGGCCATATGAGCCAGTCCACCTACTGACCTTCTCGTCCCGGTCCGGAACCTGCGGGTCCAGGGCGGCCGCCAGTCCCGCCCGCAGAAACCGCTTGCTCCCGGGTGCTCGCCCCGAGCTGTCTGCGCGCCACTTGGGCCTCGTGTGCTGTCTCAGCTTCGATCTCCTCTCAGCAGAATCCCTTCTCCGTCTGGGAAACCTCGCGCGGGTCCCAGAATTGTCCGAGGACCGAGCTGCGGCGTGATACCCCGTGCACCCCTGGCCCTGCAGCGCGCATCCTCACGACTTCTCTTCTGGAAGCCAGACCTCTGGGGCACTTCGGGGCATTTTCCTCCGGTGCGGATACAGCGCTGGCGGTTTGGTCAGGAAGAAAAGAAAGGGATGCCTGTGTAAACAGGTCTCCTCTCTCCCCAAGTTCAGCGTCCTACACCCCCCTCAGAGTCTCCCGACTTTTCTCGGGATGGAGGAAGGACCCGAGAGGCCCAAGGATCGGAGAGCGCCTGGGTCTCACAGCCCACCTACCTCGCTCCAACACCGGGTTTGGCAAGACTTCCTGTGCGGCGCAGGAGCTGCGAAGAAGGTCTCCGGAGAGGCAGGGACACGCTCTCTGCTAGGAACTTTCTTCCTCCTTTTTCTAGTCCTAATGACCCTCCACGCCCAGACACAAAATACCCCGCAGGTTCGGTCGCTGTGGCCGAATTTGCTCAGCCCCAGCACCCTTGTAATTGATCCCCCTATCCCGGCTTTGGAGCCGGTGTGGACTTGACCTTTGCATCTGGACCGGGTTTTTCTGTCCCATGTCTAGACCTGGAGCAGCTGCGCCAATGTGTCAGAAGTCCAACCCAGGTGCCAGGCTCCAGTGTCTTTCTCAGGTTGAGGTCCTTGCGAGCTCTGGGCGCAGGCAGCTAGACGCCCGAAGTGGCGCGCATCTCCCTTTGCTCGGGCAGAAGCTCCCAGATCTGGAGTCTGCAGCCTGGGCGCCGAAGCTCCAAACCCGGAGCAACCGGGCTCTCCTGCATCGGTGCCATCCCAAGGTACTGACACAGGCACAGGCCATGTGCCCTGACCAGCGCACGCTTCTTCCATGCTGAGACAGTACGCTTTAATAATGGAATTCACAGCATGTTTTTCCCTGAAGGAATTGCTCAGATCACTTCTCAACTAAGGTCACTAAGAGACGCATTGAGTTTCGTCCTGGAGGGATTCCTTTAGGAAAGGCATTTTCGGAGCTACTGCCCTGAAATTGTCGCTCTTCGTAACTAGCATATTGCTTTCTAGATTGCCATTCCAGGCACCTTTGCAATACACCGAAGACTCCTTCCTCTTCCTCTTTCTTGGTTACTGGAGCATCTTTGCAGTGTTTTCACAAAAAAGTCACAGACATATCCCAAACCTACAACATCAGAACACCTGAGGGCATTCCAGAATTCCAGCTCTGTCCAGCAATGCTTCCTTCAAAGCACAACAGACTGGCCACCCCACTCTCACCCTCCCCTCCCAGAGGCAATTAATATAAATTGTCCTTAGTCCCAACACATCTTCAAGTGATAACTTCAAATAGGCAATTAAAAGAGTAGTTAACTGGGGGACCAGAGATGCCGGTAACATGATTTTAAGGAATTGCAGCATCTGAGAATTCAGGCAGAAAACTATTTTAAATGAGCTTGCCTAACCCTGAGACACGTGGAGGTAGTTGTTTTTCTTGCAGAGAAACACTCTTTAAAGAATTTTAAAACTTCTCCATTGACTCTTGTTTTTCTTTGTTTGTTTTTTGTTTTGTTTTGTTTTGCAGAGAAGTTCCCTGCTCCCACATTAAGCTTTTCCTCTCTGCTAGGAAAGCAGAGAGGGCTGTACTCCAAGGCCTAAATCTTACACATTGAAACTTAGTGGTAACTAACTTAAAACAAGTTTAAAAATGGTTAACTAATTACTGCCTCATTTGCTACTGAACTTTTCAGGAATGACTACCAAGCCTTACCATCTGCTTATTCAGGGTTTGCTTTATGGACTTTGTCTTCCCCTCCCCCCTCGCATTTTCTCCTCTGTGAAGGCATTTATTCTAAATGAACCCATAAAAGGACATTTCCTAAGGACTTAGCATAAACATACTTTGCCAATGAAAGAGCCATTATTCTGGTGCCTTGTCTCCTCCACTGGTTACCCTCATTGCAGAAACAGCTCTTGCTTCATTAAAGTAGGTGCAGGAGAGACCAATGAAAAGAAAGGATGAGGGAAATTTTACCAAGGTCATGCAAGCTGAGTGCATCAGAGGCACGCTTCACTTTCTCATTCTTTGCAAATATTCTAGGGTTTGGAAACTTCTGCACAAAATATTCGTGTGTACACTTACTTTTCAGTTCTTATCCAAAAGGGTTTCTATCCTAGAAAGGGTTTGAAAGGCAGTAAATAAATTAAATTAACTAAGTGTTCAGTGATATGCTGAATACAAGAAAAGGTTTTGGTAAGTAGTAATTCCAGCTTGACATCTCTGTGCACCTTGTCCAGGTTAGTTAAATTATCCCTGCTTCTTTAATCCTTGTGTGCTCCCAGTGCGTGTGTGTGTGTGTGTGTGTGTGGGAAGAGTTGGGGGATAATAGGGCCAGAGTACATTTTTACATTTCACTGTAAAGTGGACTGAAACATCAACAAGCCAAATTTCAGCTGTAACAAAGCCTAGCTTTCCCCTTTTGAAGTTCACAAATATGGTTTCTAATCAGCATTTTTTCTGATTTTTGTAATTTTTTGCTTGGTTCTACAAATCCAAGTCAATTATTTGTGTGACTAAGAGATACACCTAACAATTTGAATATTTAATTTTTTTAGAATAAGGTTTGCATATGCATGCCATATGTAGGGCATATTATCACATAAAGACATTAAATAGAGACTATGTAGTCTATAAACGATTGTGAACTTCTGGGTCTAACTTCTTCTTTAATGCAAATTGATAAACATGGAAGGATGAAGAGTTACATCTTTGTACTGGCTTTCCTATTTAATATATATTTCTTTCATTAGCAGTGCCAAGGGCAATTGTCTTCCTTGTCTTCCTTGATACCAGGTCAATCTGTCCACGTTTTTCAAAACCCACCTTCTCCAAGAGGCCTCCTTTGGTCAGTTCTACCCCACCCTGGGGATGGCTGTCTTACTTTACCTTTTTCTGTGTGTCTATCCCCACCTTGTGCCACACAAGTCTATATCTTCATGTATCTTCTTCTATTCTCCCATCCAAACTGAAAGGTCTAGACATACAGGAGCCTCTTCTTCCACTACTGTGAAATAGTAACCACCCAATGGCATGTGATTCATTAAGGCCAATCCAAATAAGTAAGTACACAAATTGAAAAGAATCCTTTGAAGGACATAGAGGATCTAGAGAAGATTCCAAGGGCAACATGCATGGGTTACACTTACCACTGACATTTTGTTTTGACCACCAGCAGCAATAATGAAAATTGACACAACCATTATCCACAAGAGTGTACTTGTTTATGTTAGCTTCTCCCACTTTCTCTCCCATTCAATAAATGAAGAATGGAACAAATTTTGGAAAACTTTGTTACTATCTTAAAATATGATTTAATGGTGAGTTTTACTTGCTCTTTGCTGATTTCAGAGAAGTGAAGATTTTTTTAAAGCTTGATTAGAAAGTTATTTAATTAATGTAGGTGAAAGTTGTAGGAAAAATGATCCAATTGTTATTGCAACATAAGAATCACTGAGGACAGATAGATAAGTTAATGGATCTTTGTAAGCTATCTTTAAGATTAAACACCTAAAAGGAAATTTAATTATGTTTTGAGGATGATCCTTCCAGGAAGAAAGAGTTAAAACTGCTTCCTTTTTTCTTTTAACTCTTGAAGTACTCTCTGGTGTCAACAAAGAGATCATGTATGTCAGGTATGGAAAGAAACCATTTCAAAGGAACGACCATTTGATTTATAATGAAATCAATAATCAACTACAACAACTTAAGATTAATGACCCATGCTACTTCCCATCTATTTTTTCTTATTAAAGCAGATAATCATCAATTAATTCAGTTGATCTTTTAATAATCTATAAATGAGGACATCTGCAATAATGTATCACAAGAAAAATTGTCATAATCTTTCACAGACCTCTCTTCTACTTCTATAATGGTATTTGTTTATCTTTGGGTTCCCAGAGCACCAAACATAGTGCAAGTAATAGGTATTCAGTTAATGTTTATGATGAAATTAATTTGTCTTTGTTTTGAATGATGTTCTACTCATTAGTTCACTTGGCCTAACCAGCCATCCCCTGAGGTATTATTCCAGTTTTTCAGTTGAGGAAAATGATAATCTGTACAAGGTCATGAAGGTAATAAATTGTGAACACTAAACTAAAATCTATCCATTTCTTTCCTCATTAAAGTACTGGAGGGAAAGATGGAGGGAAAGAGAATATAAATGCTTCATTACATATGTCTCATTGTTTTCAAAGTTTTTATGATACTACAGGAAAATGTGTAATAGCAATTGCTAAGGTGACAAATTGCAAGGCATGTAAATTTTGCAAATTGCAATCATAATAATTGACTTTTATCAATCACAAAGGCCTCAGTCCTTCTGTATATAAACATTTATGCAAAGTTCTTGAAAAATGCTTGAATGAAATATACCAGATAAAAATGAAGATATAAAATATAGTATTGATTTAAATATTACTTCATAATTTGAATTGCTATTGATCTTATTAGAGACTTTGGGTTTCAGCTTGTTATTTGGTCATTGAATAAAGATTTTATGGAAATGAAAATATAGTATATTTTGGAGTCAAAGTATTATATAAGGAAAAATGAAGATGGTCCCTATGAAGTTAAAGCATGTGATTTTCCTATTTTAATTCTAACTGACCATGTGACGCTAGGCAAGGTCATTTAATTTTCTGAGTCTCAGTTTTGGGAGTGTACAACCACCATAAGGCAAATGTTCCCTTGTCTTCCTTCTAAGGTGGTAAGTAGGATAAAATTTGAGAGTGCATGTGAAAATACTTTGCAATTTCCCCCTTAATATGATATTGTTTATTTTATGACATTATATTACTGATTATTCACATAATTAAATATCCTGTAAGACATGAAATATTTGGACATCAATACAATTGATGAGGACAGCATGTTCATTGCTGAAAAAGCTGTATTCTGATTTATGAAGCAAGACATTTTTTAAAAAGCAAGCTACCAAAAATGTAAATATAGGAATTATTCCAGTAGTATTTTTTTGTCCCACTGGATGCCATAGAGCAATATGTGTGTAATGTCTATGTTTACAAAAGTAGGTGACATTACTGTCCTAAGAGACCCTAGACAACCCTCACAAACTTCGGGTTCACTTACATTCTTCTTGGCAGAAAAGTCGCAATATAATGAGTGAGGGTAGATGACCCCAGAGTTTAGAGCCCTCACGCAGTCAGAGAGCAGAACTCACAGAAAATAAGCCAGAATACTGCACTGACTGACGGCCTCATTTAGGGAGGCATCAATTTAACTTTAAATCCATTAGCTCATTGAGAGCAGAGGAGAGAAGGGGATGTCTCCAAATGCAGGAAACTGTTGCCATAGCATTTCCCTTCTCTATTTCTGCCTACTCCTCCTCCCCCAAAGCAGCAACAATTTGTGTTCTACCGTTTTCTTTCAGGAACCAGAGGCATTTTCAGCAACCAGGACTCCAAGGATGTGATGTCTACACCACCTAATAACTGTACCTAGTAGGGATATCGAATAGGTCTGAGAGTGCTGTTAAGTTTCTCAGGACACAATCATCTCTGCGGATGCAATTGCAGAACAGGAAACAGACTCAGGGAGAATTTTAGCCCCCCCCAAATCTCATTGGCTAGCTGCACTAGCCAAGCCACAACAATCACTCCTGCAACACAACCGATCCCTTTCAGTACTCGCAGCCGTGGACAGCTCCCTCACCTCTCGGTCGGTTCCTCCGCAGTGAGCCGACTCGCGTTCAGCCTGCACGGGTCGGTGCGGCACCCGCCACCAAGTCTTCGGCAGCGCGCAGAGAACACGCGCTTCCCCCCGCCTCCCTCTCGGTGCCCCCGCCCCTCGCTCACCCCGGCTCACTCCAGCGGCGACTTTGAGGGATTCCCTCTCAGGCGGCCTCTGCAGCAGCACATCTGGCCTCATTCGCTGCACAGCGAGCATGGATCTCCGAGGAAGAGCCTTTTCCAGCGTCTATAGACTTCGAGTTCTCCTGATGCTGTTCCGTGAGTAGCTTTGGGGCCACAGCGAGGGCAGGGTCCACTATTTGCAGAGAATAGAACGAGCAGAGCAAAACCAGTAGCTTAAGGTCAAAATGTGGCCCTTACGTTTTATTTTCTTTCTTCTTTGCGGGCGGGGTGGAGGGCCTTCCCGCCAGAGGCAGGGAATTCCCCAGAGGGCCACACACCTGTACCGCACATCCCAGACAGAATGCTATACGAGCCTGCTTCGTGGGGTCTGAGCATTGGCAAGAAAGATTTGGTTTTAAAAGCCTAAGATGAAGGAAAAGACCAGTCGGCTTACAAAATAGTAAGGATTTAAATTTTAAAATTTTATTTTTATCATAAATTAACAGCAACGGAGTTGAAATTGTCGGCGCTAGGTTAGGGAAATGGCTTGCAGAGCGCACAGCAGCCGGCAAGGAACTTTATCACCCCAAAGCCTGCAGACCACGATCTCTCCACCCCTGTGCCTGCGACGCGTGGGCTCACTGAGCCCGGAACCGAGAGGATTTTTTTTTTGGTTTGTTTTTCCGCAGATACAACGGCTGGAATCATGGCAGAACAAGAAGTGGAAAATCTCTCAGGCCTTTCCACTAACCCTGAAAAAGATATATTTGTGGTGCGGGAAAATGGGACGACGTGTCTCATGGCCGAGTTCGCAGCCAAATTTATTGTCCCTTATGATGTGTGGGCCAGCAATTATGTAGATGTAAGGAACCTTTTCCCTCCGGGCTTACTCCTAGGGCTCCAGGGGCGAAGGGCATCCCCCTTCAAGGCCCCAGGAAGACCTGGGTCGCCCGCCTTCCTCCTCTGTGCCCCTGGAGGCTTCTCCCGAATGCTGCATGGGGGTTCCGGCTTGTAACGCCTTCTGCTCGCCCTGCCTGCTTTGAAAGTAATCCCCCTTTCTCTGCTTCCCTAACGGCCGGGTCTGCACGCAGAGCCAGCATCTAACCGCATGTTCCGGGACCTGCGAGCGCGCGCGCAAAGGAGCGCTCAGGCGTGCCACCCCGAGTTTGAATGCACTGCCCTTTACAGCCCCGGCGGAGGCCGGGTGCGCTGAGGGGGTGCGGGGCGTATGTGTTCCCAGCTGATCACCGAACAGGCCGACATCTCCCTGACCCGAGGAGCTGAGGTGAAGGGCCGCTGTGGCCACAACGAGTCGGAGCTGCAGGTGTTCTGGGTGGATCGCGCGTATGCGCTCAAAATGCTGTTTGTAAAGGTAACCCCGAGGGGGACGCGCAGAGGAGGCTCTGCCCACCTCTGGGTGGATGTGGGCGGGGGCCGCCCCCAGGATTTCCTCACCTAAAAGCCGCGGGGACGAGTGACGCGCGCCTCCCTCTTGGCAGGAAAGTCATAATGCATCCAAAGGACCCGAGGCGACGTGGAGGTTGAGCAAGGTCCAGTTTGTCTATGACTCCTTAGAGAAGACCCATTTTAAAGACGCAGTCAGTGGTGAGTAGAGGCCCCAAAGCTGGGGAGGAAGCCTGGGAAAGCCTGGGCACTGCAGAGAGCCCAGGCATGAAGACCAAATTCCTCAGGAAATTTATGGAAACAGATCCTGACTTTGCGCTCCCAGGCCACGTCCGCCCTGGGCTTTCTCTCCAAGCTAGAGGAAGCGGGAGCACCTGCGTGTCCTCTGGACTTTAGGCCTTGTAGATGAGCAAGGAACCACGGGCCTAAGGATCAGCCGGTAGGTCACCGTAGCCTGATCCTCGATGAGACATCTCTTGAGGGCCTGTCTTCCCCCTGGCTGCTTCAGGAGGATCTCTTATGATTTGTCCTTTAAAGGAGCACGGAGAAGCTAAATTTTTCCCCCCTGCACCCTGGTTTTTCTTCTTATGCGCAGAAACTTGAAAGGGGCAGTGTGACTCCTTTTCTCAGTTAGCCTGCAGTATCTTTTTGTTCATGGCCCTATGGCTCACACTCGGTCTTCAGTCATTGACTGCAGTCACCCCAGAGCAGATTCTGAACCGTGTCCTAATTTATTAGCTTTTCCTGCCCATCACCCCAACTCTCCCAGAGCCTCCAAAAATATTGTGGCAAGAGCAACAGCCATTCCCCAAATAAGAATGTTCACATGTGCAAGAGCCATCAAAGACCACATTCAAATTAATTAATTAACCAACCTATTTATTTAGTAAACTGTGTAATCTCCTAATGAGGCCTTCCATCACCTGGGCACTGGTGTTGGGAAAAGATTTTTATTGAGCACATGAAAGAATGTACGGATCATGTCTCCCTTTCCACCCCTCTTTATCATTGCAGTAAAAAGAGCATTTTCTTCTCTTCATCAAAATCCATATTCAAACACTTCTCCCAGTTAAATTAGATACCTTCCTCTCCAAAAAAGGGAAAGAGGGGGAAAAACAACAAACATGTACCTGAAAAGGAGAAAAAGGGGCAGCTCTGCAAAGAGTATATATGTATGTTAAGTCTGCCCAGGGCACCAGCAACCAGCCCGGCTTTGCTGAAGATCTTCAATTCTGTGTGGGCCAGTGTGAAATGTGGAAAACCACGTCACTGTTCTGTTTCTTTGAAATCTCCATTTTCAGGTTGCATATAGTAAACAGAGTTGGGTTTTTAGGTATCACTCTCCTTTTCCAGAAAAGAAATTTCAAATCAATGTTTAAGGAACCCCTGCTCCTGAAAGAAGGGGAGTGCCTGTCCTTTGTCACCACTTGATGCCCTCTGCAGAGCTCCAGCCCCAGCCCATCAACACAGAGGATCAGAGAGGTTTCTGGAGCTGAGAGAGAGAGAGGCACAGGAGGTTAGGAGGTTAGGATTCTTCCAGAAGTAGGGGCCTAACCATTGCTTTGGGCCTTCCCTGCAGCCGGGAAGCACACGGCCAACTCACATCACCTCTCTGCCTTGGTCACCCCAGCTGGGAAGTCCTACCAGTGTCAAGCTCAGCAGACCATTTCACTAGCCTCCAGCGATCCACAGAAGACAGTTACCATGATTCTGTCTGCGGTACACATCCAGCCTTTTGACATCATCTCTGATTTTGTCTTCAGTGAAGGTAGGTTGGTGGGGATCAGTGTGGGAGGAGGAGACAGGATGGAGGGAAGGGAAGGCTGACTTCAGGGTGGATGGGGAAAGGGACCTGCCAGGGTTTCAGGCTGTTACTACTTGTATTTTCTTCAGGCTGACATGACACTTCCTCTCACTATAATATTTTAGACTGTGAACTGATCAACCTTCCTCAATGGTTCTTTCTTCTCCCTTCCTCCTTCACTTCATTCTTTCCTCTCCCACTTTCCCTTCTTTGGTCCTTCCCTTCTTTTTATTTCTTTCCTCACTTCCTTTTTGTTTGCCAAGAGAGGAACCTTGATAGGGAAAGAGGTAACAAAGACCGTTTGGAAAAATATATATATAATTTTGATGCAAATTTCCCAATGAAAAATCAGCGAAAAATCTCAAACAACATTACATAGAGAGCCATGGATTACAGAAGGGCCTCTGCTTCCATGGGCCTTCACTTCTCCATGTTATTTCAGGTAGTTTCAGCTGTAGTTTGTACCACTGTGAGTCTAAGTTTTTGTGTGGCTAGAATGCAATAGGCGTGTGTGTGTGTGTGTGTGTGTGTGTGTGTGTGTGTGTGTGTATGCTACAGAGAGACTCATGGAGATCTGCCTCCCCCTAGCACTCACCTTTGTTAGGAGGGCTACCCTTGAGGCTTCAGAAAAGCAGGGGCCCCTGATCTTTTCCTCCTGGGGTGTGGAGAAAGGCTTCTTCTCAGTCTGTGCTAGTCTCTGAAAGGGGGTCAGGCAGGATATAGCTGAGGCAGATTCAGGACATCCACATTCTCTTGGTTCTCTGCATCCCAGCAGAAGTTGGGCACAAGGGGAGTCCACATTTCTGCAATTATCTGAGTCTAGCAACAATTTTTACCAGGCAAACGTAGGGTGAATCAATTTTTCAATTCCTCTGGAGAAGGTTGTTAAAGATGGTTTGATATTCTGTTTATTCCTTGTGGCTAAGAAATGGGGAGAGATTCTCATTGCTTTATGGATGCCTTCTTTTGGAGTGGGGATCCCCAGATGAATACAACTATTAGAACATACAGGATATCAGGGAATCCCCATCTGTGTCATACACAAATCATTTGATCATTTCCCAGGGAATCCAGCTTTCATAAAATTCCCCTCCCAATTCAAACTATACTGAGTAGAATATATGCTCCCCTCCCCCAATACCATGATCATTTAAAGACCATTTGAACATTCTTAAGTTAAACTGTCTTTGACAGAAGACCCTACTTCTTTTTTCATCTTTGCATTTTTAGTGCCTAACACAGTGCTTGGTACACCGTAGATGTCCAGTTAACTTTGGCTGAATTGATATCCTGAAGCTGTGGACACAATTAACAGAGACTTCCAAATGCTTGAATACCAGATGAATCAGGATTTAATATGTTTAGTAAGTCAGTGCAGTACTTACCTCCACACACTTGGGGAAGGATGGGCTAACTGCATTTTCATGGATCTTCACAAAATTGAAATTAAACTCACAAGCGTCAAGACCTTAGTGTTTTAAAAATATCTGTTTGATTACATAAGTGTTTATAAAATATAACAGTCAGTGTCTTTCTTCAACTGAAAATATTAACTATAATTAAATGTGATTGGACTTATGATTACTGATGACCAGGAATTCATTATGAACATCCTGGACTGTGTAGAATCAGCCCCCAGGGTTCCTACCACAGATACGTTTGAGTTTATGCGGGTACTCTAATTACTCTTTGTTTTTTACTGGTCAGCTGTTCTTAGGCACTTCTTTACTGGTTGGTGCTATCTGTGCTGTGATGGCTGCTTTTACTAGGTCCTTACTTCAACCTCACCCCAGTCGTTCTGGGTTATTTCTACACTGTTGCTGATAGTCATTGATGAGCTGAGAAATCAAATCTCATCAGTGTTTGGAATGGTATACAAAATAAGAGTAAATGAGCACTGAATCAGGACCAGAGCTGGTTTCCTGAAAATCAGTGAAATTCATAGCATGGACGTCTTGGCCTTCTTTGTTTGAAAACCAGGTTTTATTCACTTACAGGTCCTAGAGGGGCACGGTTGCTGGATAGACTTAGAGAGTTTGTAGGCATGTAGAACTTTCTAAATGCAGATATATTATTAAGCACAAGCAAACTGCACTTGTCTCAGGCTTTTCTGGGTAATAATTAGGATGTCCCCTCCTATATGGTGCCCTGGAGCTCAAAGCTCCTGCTCCTGGGAGGAGGCAAGCCTCATTCAGAATCACTCACTGGATCCGTTTGCCTTTGTGTGGCAGGGGTTCCTTTGTTCCTGGCTCCTCCCATTTGTGCCTCTCAGCACCTGCCCCCCACTGTGTTTTGCAAGGGATCATTTGATTTGATTTGGTAGAATCCAAAAGATTCCTTTTAAGTGCCTTTTGGGGACCTGGGGCTTGTCCCCGCCCCTGCTTTCCCAGAAAAGAAGCTCAGGAGGCTCTGGATGAGTAGCCTGCACCCGCGTAGGGAAGCGGGGGAGTGGGGGAGGGGGCCATATCTGGTCTTATAACTGCACGCCTACTGCAGGGTATATATGTGGGTTTGGCACGTGTGTGTAGGACCTATAGCCACAGGGTTTCCAATGAAGAAACTATTCCCTGTGTAAGGGGGCCATACTGGCTGTCTGAAGTTTCACATCTGCCTGTTTAATAGACTCTAAAGCAAGAAAGGGTCAGTGAAATGGATTACTGGATACTCACAGCATTGAGAGCAGCTCAAATGGGGGTTGACGTCTTTATCACTTAAATCCCTTTAGTGCATTGAGCTCGGCTACTACGCTTATCCTCAACAGAAGTCTCTTAGCCCAGCACGTCTCCAACTGCAGTGTGCACAGGAATCTGTAGCTGCATTGTGCACGACTGTGGTAATCTTGTTAACATGCAGAGTCTGGTTCAGTAGGTCTGGGGGCGGGGCCCAAGATGCTCCATTTCTAGCAAGCTCCCTGGTGATGCTGCTGGTCTGTGGAATACTCTGTGTGTGGGGGGGTGGTTGAGGAATCGTGAGCTGATCAAGGAAAAGATATGACCTTGAAAGGCAATAATACACAAGTTTTATTGGGTGGTGCTTGGACAGGGTTGCATGAGAGCGGAAGCTGCTCAGAGCATGAGACTATCCAGAGAGAGGCATATGGGGACCACCAGCCAGAAGGGAGGAGGGCAGAGGACCTCGTGGCAGGGAGAGGGGTATTGGGGAGGGGGCTTACATGTCTAGGCAATATGGCTCAGCAGCACGGTAAGGAGTCTCTGGGTCAGAGAGCTCTGAGGGGCAGCAGAGGCCAAGGCCTATCTTATCAATGGGTAACAGCTGTTGGGTGAGGTTTGGTATGCAAAGCAGGCAGGCTGTAAATAGTTAAAAATGTGCTTCTTTGGGTTGGTTTTTAAATAATTAGATGTGTAAAAATTTGAGTTTGGCATGATAGGCTTTAGAGCTAATGGTCTCAGCCTGCAGTGAAGAAATAAACCACCTAGGGGCCGATACACGGAGGCTACTTTGGCTCATTTCTATAACCAATACACTTGTATGGTAACGACCACCCTGCAGTTCAAAGCACCTCATGTCTCTCAGTTGGGGTTGATTAACATGTCCTTCCACAATTAAGTCCTTAAAGTGTGTCCCTTTGTGGGCCTCCTGGAGATTCCTGGCTGTGATGGATGAGGATTGCATCACTGATAAGCAACAGATCAGCCTGAGAATTTTAACAGCTTGAATTAAAGGCAAATTTTATGCATAATTTCAAAAGAAACATAACAGAATGCAAAGGGTATCTCTGTTCCCCTTTGTTTTAAAATTTTTAAAGTTTATTTATTTTGAGAGAAAAAGAGAGAGAGAAGGAGAAGGAGCAGGGGAGGGGAAGAGAGGGAAGGAGACAGAGTCTCTGCACTGCACTGTCAGCTCAGAGCCTGATGCAGGGCTTGAACCCACAAACCTTAGGGTCATGACCTGAGCTGAAATCAAGAGTCAGACACTCAACTGACTGAGCCACTCAGGCACCCAGTCTCTGTTTCCCTTTGTTAAAGATTCAGGTTTAAAAGCATAAGAGACTCTTAAAAACTGAGAACAAACTGAGGGTTGATGGGGGGTGGGAGGGAGGGGAGGGTGGGTGATGGGTATTGAGGAGGGCACCTTTTGGGATGAGCATTGGGTGTTGTATGGAAACCAATTTGACAATAAATTTCATATATTGAAAAAAAATTCGGGTTTAAAAGGCATTTAAAAGTGACCACATATAGGCTGGTCCCTTTTTAATTCTCAAGGGGGAAAAACAAGCAAACAAACAAACCTGTAAAGAAGGTGCTGAGATCCCAGATGACTGCAGAGAAACTGAGGCTCAGAGAAGTGAAGTTATTGGTGAAGCCTGCCCTTATAGTGGCTGCCAGGGCTGGGGCAAGAGCCTGTCTTTGGGTGTCAGATCCTGAGCGCTTACTCAGAGCCTCAGCTGCTCCTAATAAACATGTGAGCACAGGAGGCACTTTTACACAGGTTGTTGAGTACCCTGAATTCATGAGCCTTTTATTAGTGTTCCTAACAGCATGATTGGAAGATGCCACCTCATCTTTGTTTTAACCACATCTGTGTTATAGTGGAAATGATCGTGCCTTACCATTCTCTGTACACCAGCCCTCGGTAGGGCACCCTGTGGCTGGCTGCCATGTGCACGAAGGCTTAGCTGATGCTGATCCACAGCATTGTGTAGACCTGTGACTTACATAGCACCTCCCAGCATGCATAGTTGCTCCTCAGGGTCTCCTGGGTATGCTTCTAGGGGGAGATAATCCTGTTATGAACACTGCTGAGAACTGTGTCAAGGGCAGGGATGTGGAGCCCCAGTGTAGGGCTATGTAACTAGCCAGTTGTAGAATTCAGTGTTCCTGGTACTTTCCTGGAACATAGTGTTTTAGGCTGGGTTCCCCAAGGAGCAGATCCTAGGCAAGCATGTAAGTGCAAGTAGTTTAGGAAGTGGTTCTAGAAAGCACTGGGAAGGGCTTGGGGAAGTGAGATAGTAAGGCAACCAGTACCCGTGCATTAGTGAGCAGGTTTCCACTGTGGGCACCTGGGGCTGACACTGCTGGAACCCCCCGAGAGTGTAGAACCCATGTCAGAGTTATCCAGCCTGAGAGGTGGGAACAATGCATTTACCCATCAACTTTTATCCACCACTGATGGCTGCTGGGGTGGGGGAAGAGCATTGACTCTCTGGGACTTCTAAGCTGCCTTGTAGGCAAAACCCACTGCAATGTGTGAGAAAGTGACTGCCAAGGACACTGTCTGGATGGGTCTGTTACACGTAGGTTCTGGGGTGTATGAAATTTCCTGCCCTGGCAGAGCTTATAGGATTGTCAGAAGGATTTATACAACTCTTTCTTGTGCATGCCATGTGCCTGGTGCACAGTGGCATCAATCAACAACTGCTTTTATTATCTTATTTTAATTGCTACTGCTTACATCTTGGTAATAGTATCTGCTTGTCTCCAGCCAAAGGTCTCCAAGGCCCATTTATGCTCTTTATCAAAATACAAAACACATTTTGCTGCGGTTACAGGAGTCCAGAACCAGCCCAGAGAAAATGGGAAGAGGGGCAAACTCCTCCCTCCAGCTGTCCTATCAGAGAGTGGAAGAAGCCCAATCAGCCCCCTTCCTTGAACAGGAATAGTCTGGGGTGTTAGCAGACCTTGAGAAAGCAGGTAGCTTGCCTTTTTGCCTACTGCCCATCTCAGTGTTTTCATTTGGGGAACAATGAAGAGTTCTTGTGGTTGGTTCGCCTCAGGGAGTAAATACACCATTGGGATGGACATAAAACCATCAAACACACAAAAAATGGTGGTCATCAAACAAACAAGTGACCAAAAAAACCCAAAAAACAAAACCATGGACTAAAAATTAGAACTGAAGATGGATCAGAATTTCAGCAGCATTGGATTTATGGTTGAGGTACCTTATTCAGCAATTGGCAGCTGGCAATAGATTAACCCTCTGTTGTCCGATTTGTCTTTAGCTGGTTCTTTCCAATGGCTAGACTGGTTGTTGTCTTTCCCAGCCATATGCCATCGTCTTCAGGATCTGTTTTGTGCACTTGAGAACCCTGAGCCCAGCCAGGGCAGAGGCACGAGGGACCCCACGCCCTGTGGAGGTGAACAGGGAATTATGGGCCTCTGAGCATCCAAAGCCAGATTTAGTGTGGTCTAAGCCAAAAGATGTTCTTCTCCTAGTCAGAGCCTAGAGCCTTCCTGTTTCATAATTTGTGGGTTACATAATCAATTTATGGCAAAGGATCTTAACCTTGGGGTCCATAAGGGTTGTGGATAGAATTCTGGGAATGTGTGAATTTCAGTGGGAAAAATTTACATCTTTCTTTTTGCAAATTTCTAATTTTTGACATTCCCTTCAGTCATAAATGAAGATAACAACTCACAGTAGTAATAGTGGTGATAATTAATGAATAATTTGTGGTGACTTTCTCACCAATAGAAATCACAGATATTGTCATCCCTCATTTGCTTATGTAGATCTTGCAAAGTAACAATGATGCTTCTTGTTACTTTGCAAGCCCAGCCAGTATGTGTACTAATAAAGGGGTACATGTATTGCTTTCTCCCAACTTATTTAAACATATTTTGATAGCTGAATTTCAGTGTAATATCTTTCCTTCATAATTGTGTGTGTTTTATCTTTATGCATTTGTCAGCATGATTCTGAGAAGGGTTTTCAACTGGTTTGCACCGGTTTCATCATTACTGGTGCAAAAAAAGATGGCATCTCCTGCCTTAGTAGGTCATGGCCAGCACTGTTTTAAGTTAAAGAGAATAGACTGGAGTGGAAATTATTAGATGCATAGGGTCAGGATAAGTATTGTTTTGTGAAAACTTGGTTTTGGTTATGTTTGTCTACCTATGTTCTGAGTTGCAATGTAAAACACTATTTCCCCTCGGGGTCAGAGGCAGAGTTTGAAACCACTGGCTTGAGCCTGAATGCGGAATGTGCGACTCTCTTGTGTGAGCTCCCAGTCTCTCATTTAAAACCCTTGGGGATAGATGGGTTTCAGAGTTCAGGATTTTTGAGACTTTAGGAAGATAATTTAGTGCATAGTCCATATATTATGGAAAACCCCAGAAGAGTCCAGGCAGCCCCCTGTAATAAAATATATTAATATATCTGTTTCTTGCAGTGAAACACGTGAACCTTCATGCTAAGTAGGATGCATGAAATCACGGGCATCCTACATTAGTTCAGGTGTTGCTGCCAAATGCACGATACAAAGTGCTCTGGATTTCCAGAGCTCTGTGGATTTTGAAAGGGTGGGTAAGGGATGGCAGACTTGGGAATGTCCCCTTAATTGACCACTTAGTGGATGTGGATAGATGAGGATGGGGATTCAGTATTTTTCATGATAATTTTTGACATCCCCTTATTTCCCCATGATTATTTTTGACATGTCTGTAGTTTAATGCTCCCTTTATATACCCCTTTCTGTGGTGAGTTTAGTTCAGGTTTTTTCCTAAGGCACAAAAAATAATTTTTAAGAAGTAACCCACAATTATAATGCTAAGTGAAATAAGTCAGAGAAAGATAAATATCATGTGATTTCTCTCATATGTGGAATTTAAGAAATAAAACAAATGAGCAAAGAAAAAAGGAGACAAACCAAAAACAGACTCGTAACTATAGAGAACAAACTGGTGGTTACCAGAGGGGAGGTGGGTAGGGGATGGGTGAAATAGGTGACGGGGATTAAGAGTACACTTGTCATGAGGAGCACTGAGTGATGTATAGAATTTTTGAATCGCTATATTGTACACCTGAAACTAATATAACACTGTATGTTAACTATACTGGAATTAAAATTAAAAAAAAAAAAAACCACGAAACTAAACCACAATGGTATTTTAACCATAACTTTTTTGGTCAGAATATATTGTGCTTTTCCCTTCTGCCTTCCTTGAAGAATGGGATATGAGATGTTATTCTCCCATAACTATACTAAAGTTATTATCTATTTAAAGATAATACTCTGGGGAGCACCTGGGGGGCTCAGTCGGTTAAGTGTCATGGCACAGGCCATGGTCTCGCAGCTCATGGGTTCGAGGCCCACATTGGGCTCTGTGCTGACAGCTCAAAGCCTGGAGCCTGCTTCGGATTCTGTGTCTCTCCCTCTCTCTCTGCCCCTCCCTTGCTGGAGCTCTGTCTCTCTCGCAAAAATAAACAAGCACTTTTAAAACATTTTTTAAAAAGTTAAAAAAAAGATAATACTTTGGGCAGTATGATTCTGATACCAATTCAGATGTGTGGGTGTTTTTCCCAACCACTGAGCAATTCTCTGACAGCAGCTGGGTGTTCTGCAATTCAACTCACTGCTGACACTACCTGAAAATACCATCAAATCCCATGGGTTAAGGGCTCTCTCCTACAAGACTGCTCCCCATCTCCATTTCAGATATCAACTGCAAGTCCAGACTGTTACCTAGGCTTCCGATCAACTTACAATCAGAGGTTTCCATGATCTTCTCCTTGAATTCTAGAGAGGCTCACAGAACTCAGAGATATAATTTACTCACTAAGTTACCAGTTTATTATAAAAGGATATAACTCAGGAACAGCTATATGTAGGAGATGCATAGGGTAAGACACAGGGAAAGATGGTGGAGGTTCCAGGCTCTTTCCAAGCCCACCACTTGTCCCAAATCTCCATGTGTTCACTGACCAGAAGCTCTCTGAATCCCATCCTTTGGTGTTTTTATTGAGGCTTCATTACATAGGCACAGTTGGTTAAATAATTGGCCATTGGTGATTGAACTCAAGCTCTAGCCACTTTCCCCTCCCTGGAAATCAAGGGGGTGGGGGCTGAAAGTTCCAACTTTCTGGTCACAAGTTTCGTTCTCCTGGCAACTAGCCCCTATCCTTAGGTGACCTAGGGGCTTTCCCAAAGTTACCTCATTAGCTACAGTCAGGTGTGCTTGAAAGGGGCATGTTATGAATATCAATGTGTAAGTTTGCGACTAGTACATAGAAAATGAGCAAAGCCGACAATCTACGGTGACATTTCACAGGCAACAGCCTGTTGGGGAAAACAAATAGTTTTTGTTGTTAATAAAATCCCTACCCCAAGAAACCCCATTTCTACTCATTTTTCTCTTCAAAGGGGCAGTGTGGTATCATGGGGGAAAAAGCGACCATCTGGGTATGGAGCTCTGGGCCCATAGCTGTTCCTGGTGCTGCTGTAACAACCTTAAGACTTTTCCTGGGGGAAATGGGTATGTTGGGCTGCAGGCCGACACTCAAAGTGTGGAACTCATTAGAATTTAATCAAATAGTCAAAAATAAAAGTCCCCTACTGATTCTTTTTAGTCCTTCTGATTGTAATAAAGAGAAATGCTCAATTTAGTGCTAATAATAGGTCCTTAGCCCTTCCTTAACATTTGCCAAAATGTCTTTTTAAAAAATCTTCCCTGTAAAAAAATCTCTTCTTTTTTCAATCAGGAAATGTATGTATGTATGTGTATGTTTACTTATTTATTTTAAACACTTTTGTTCAGGTTGTAATTGAAATACAATAAACTTCACACATTTAAGTGTATGATATGAGAAATTCTGACTTAGGAATACACCTATGAAGTCATCACTACAATCCAGAAAAAATAACATATCCATTCCCCCCTGAAAGTACCCTCATACCCCCCTGAAAGTACCAGTGAGGGTAATAAGTATGACCCTCACTGAATTTTCAGAAATTGAACGTACCTCTGTGACCAGTACACACAGCCCCAGAGCCCGGAAGCCCTCTTCCTGCCCCCTCTTCTGATTCTGTAGCCTCTAAATGCCAGTAGGTTAGGTCTGCTACTGACCTGACCCTAACTCTACCCCTAGCTCATGTCTGCTAACTGCCCCCCTGATTGTGCTGTTGAGTTAGGCTGTTGGAATTCAAGCTGGGGCTTCATTTCCCCTGAGAAAATTAGCTTCATTCTACCTTCTAGGTAATGGGTATAAACAGTATTTCTCTCATAAGGTTGTCATGGGGATTAAATGAGAAAATCTTTGTGCATAGAACTGAAAGTTAATTTAGGAACCATGTGTATTAAGTATACAGCCTTTATTTTATTTTTATTTTGAGAGAGAGAGAGAGAGAGACAGAGAGTGTGCACAAGTGGGGAGAGAGGCAGAGGGAATGGGAGAGAGAATCTTAAGCAGGCTCCACTTGAACTCAGAGCCTGACTTGGGGCTCGATCTCATGACAGTGAGATCGTTACCTGAGCCAAAATCAAGAGTTGTATGCTCAACCCAGGTGCCCCAAGTATACAGCTTTTCAAAAGCTGTATGTTTGTCCATAATCTTCCAGACTCTAATTACTAGCATAAGCTCAGGCCTTATTCTCCTTTCTGCTGGCCTCAGGAGAGGTGAGACAAAGGACTGTGTCAACATGGAGGAGCCTGGCACACAGTTGGTGCTCAGTGAATGTTTACTGGGTCACCCTGACTTAAAAACTTAGTCTTTATGAACAGATATCTAAAGCCTGTTTTCTCCGGTTGTGGCTCATGAGCTTGGTGAAGAGGCCATCAGTTACCCACAAGGAGCAAAGGAGCCTGAGCAAACATGTCCTGGTTTCTAGGAATGTAGTTCTGCTCAGATCTACAAACTATGTGACCAACACGTTGCCCCAAATTGTTTTTCTGGTTCTAGTTAAAAATTGAGGCAAAGGGCTATTAAACTGTCTTGGGGGTAAGAGAGTAAAATGGAGTCAACACCAACGTGCTGGTAACATTTTCTTTCTTGATCTAGGTGCTGGTTACATGGGATGTTCATTTGTGAAAACTCATGAAGTTCTGCACTCTCTTTTTTAAAATTGTAGTATAATTTACACATATCAAAGTGCAAAAATCTAAAAAATTTAGCTTGACACATTTTTTTAATGTTTATTTATTTTTGAGAGAGAGAGAGACAGGGAGAGAATGAGTGGGGGAGGGGAAGAGAGAGAGGGAGACACAGACTCTGAAGCAAGCTCCAGGCTCTGAGCTGTCAACACAGAGCCCAACGTGGGGCTCAAACTCATGGACCATGAGATCATGACCTGAGCCGAAGTTGGATGCTTAACCAATTGAGCCACCCAGGCACCCCATAGCTTGATGCATGTTTACCTGTACTTGCAACCATGTAACCCTTACCTAGATTAAAATACAGGATATTTCCATCACACTTGGATGTTCCCTGTCCTGCTCCCCATATATAAGCACTTTTCTGATTTCAATCACCATAGACTTAGTTTTACCTGCTCTTGAACTTCATGTAAATGGAATCATATATATGTACTCTTCATGTCTTAGAGTTTTCACTGAACATAGTATTTTTGAGATTCATCCACTTTGTTATGTGTTCATTCCTTTTTATTCATCCCTTTTTATTATTAATATTCCATTGTTTGTTTTTCCATTCCACTTTGATGGACATTTGGATTGTTTCCAGTTTTAAGCTATTGTGAATAAAGTTTCTGCGAACATTTATGCTCAAGCCTTTTTGTGTCCATATGTTTTCATTATTCTTAAGTAAACACCTAGGAATGGAATGTTGTGTTAGTAGGTAGGTAGGTGTATACTTCCCTTTATTAGAAACTACTGGACAGTTTTACAAAGTGGTTGTACCATCTTCCACTAACAATATATGAGTTCTAACTGCTCCATATCATTACCAACACTTGATATTTTCAGTCTTTTTGAAAGCTCTATATTGTGTGAAATTCTCTGTGTGTACATATACTTCAATAAAAAGTTAAAAAATTAAACCAACAATAAAAATGATGGTGGCTGTGTTTAATGCTGAAACTGAAAATTGAAATCAATTGTCTGGATGTTTTATTGGCACCTGCCAGGAATCCAATGACCGACTGTTGCCCTGTTTAACTGATACACTTTATTTTTACCTTGTGCAGAAATATTAAGTGGTTCATCCTTATGGTTGGTTGGGGAAATATTATTTCTAAATAAAAGAGTCTCCCCAAATGTTCCTTGAGAAATCTTTTCACCTCCATTTCTCTTTTTATTTTGATAGGAGAGCTTATGATTTAAAATGTTTTGACAGGAGCTGATTTCTTTTCTTCTTCTTTCCCATTTCAGAACATAAGTGTCCGGTGGATGAGCGGGAGCAGTTGGAGGAAACCTTGCCCCTGATTTTGGGGCTCATCCTAGGCCTCGTCATTGTGGTAACACTGGCGATTTACCACATCCACCACAAAATGACTGCCAACCAGGTGCAGATCCCTAGGGACCAATCCCAATATAAGCACATGGGCTAGGGGCCATTAGGCAGGGAGCCCCCAAATCCCCCTATCCCGGCTGGGTCAGGTAGAGAAACAAAAGCACTTTTCCACCTTGTACATGGGATACACCAACATAGCTACAATGCAACAGGCCTGGGTGTCCAAGGCTTGCTTGGCCTGCGTCCATGCTTAAACCCAGGGATGGGCGGGGGGATTCTTTTGGATTCATGGGGTAAGTGGCAGACATTCTCTCCACTCTGGGGAACGAGGAGGGAGGGGTCAGCCAGGCTTCATGCTCATGGTGGCTTGGCTTTGACTCTCCAAGGAGCAACACATACAACTCAGAGGAGTATCTGGCTCGAAGTTTAGGGATTGAAAGACACTTCTTTTGGAAAGACATCCCTTTGGGTTCAGAGAAATGGGGGGTGCTTCGCTCCCTTGGCCTACCTTATACAGTTGTCAATGCACACAAAATACAGCATCATGCTCCCTACAGCAAGACCCCTGAAAGTGATCCTTGCTTCTGGCTGGCATTCTGCATGTCTAGTGATTGTCTTGGGAATGTTTCACTGCTACCTGCACCCAGTGACTTTGCAGCACAAGAACCTGTTTAATGTAACTATGCAGAGCTGTTCAGACTTCATAATGTGTCAGGTCCAAGTAAGGGGACCTGAAGAATCAATCATGTGAGTTTGTTTTTCAAAATGAATTAAAACACACTACTGTCTAACATTTGGCTGCTTTCTTGAAACAAGAAAACAAAACTAAAATGGTTTCTTTGGCATTCAGAGAAGAGAGAGGAATGTTGAAGATGGGCTTTCATTTCTGCAAGATGAGAGCAAAGAAAGGGCAGGGAAGCTGAAAGATGGAGGTTGGTTTTTCCAGGTGAACAAACATGGAATTATTTTGACAAAGATAGTTTTAATAATGGTGCCTTTTGAATAATTGGTCTACTATTGTTTTTGATGTTTCCTGGTCTTGAATTTGGCATTTAACTTCAGATTAAAAAGCTGGTCTGAACATGGTAGCCTAGGATGATTTGTATTTGAAGTAAAATATAATTTGCTGAAACTTTCTAGAGAAATGGACATAGTTTGAATTTCACTCACTTTCTAAATAAGCATTTTTTGAAAAATCTGAGCAAGGGTACGAGAAATTCTTTTCTCCGGTGTTAGGTGGGAATCTCTCCATAACCCATACCAGCTCCATCGTATGAGAGCAACTCATGTGTTCATCTCCCCAAGTCTTCAACTGCTAAAAGTAGTGTATCCTTGGAAGTCCATTATCCCAGCAAATCTTGATAAATATCAGTCAATTGCTGTTTCATTACTTGTTTGCTGCTCTGTCAATCTGCTAGTTTCTTCCCCTGCACTCTCTCTCTTCAGTGCTCAGTTCCAGTGAGGAAGAAGCCCTGGTTCCTCATAACAGTTGGACATTGCACAAGGAAAAGGAGATACTTCTATCATCTGCCATCTTGTCACTCCGTGCCCCGAACTTGACATTGCCCTTTCCTTTTTAGCATCTCATGTATTTTTTAAAAACTTCCCATTTATTTGGAGCCACCCCAAAATCTGGGGAGAAATGGTCACTTAGATGTATCAGTGAGTTACCCTTGCACTCTGTAACCCCTTCAGAAAAAAAAAATTTAGACCTGACTCACACTTCTCAATACTCTGTATCTCTTTACTTTCACAAAAGGAAATTTGTGTCTTTTAAAAATTTTACTTTCACAAAACATAGGATTCATGATTAGTTTTTGGTATTGTCATTCATTCATTTGTTCAACAAACAGGTTTTGAGCACCTACTGAGCAGTCTCTTGTGTTGAACATCCAGGGGTAAACTGACAACTTTGAGTCTATGGGGGAGGGCTGACATACACAGGTTGTTCTAAAAAGGACAAGTGCCCTGGCTCTTTTTACAGTGTTGTCACATGGCCACATCCCTGTGTTTAAGCTGATTCATTAAATCTTTCGAGATTCCAACTTTATTAATTCTCAAATTCCAGTGGCTTTTTTACCTGCAATATGCAGTATGTATATAAAGCCACATTACCATGCCTATAGTTGCTATAATCACAGCATCTTTATCTAGTTGTCCTAAAACTAGCTCAGCTCAAACTGAGCCTAATTTAGCCTAATTTCTTTGATCCTCTCCTTATTTCTCTCAGTCCTGCATTTTTCTTAACTCAGTAGAATAAAGGGGAGCCTCCTGGTGAGGGCAGGTGCAGTGGTCTCTGGGTGGATAACACAAGGTGTCCAGAGGAACTGACTCAGCCCTGGATCTCAGCCTGGGCTCCGTTCATGGCCATTCCCATTGTCCTGCATTTCACGGCAGCTCCTGTACCTGAGTATAGCAAGCTGAGATGGTGGCTCATGTATCTGCATTGCTTCTCAAGCTCAGAGATAAGAGAGAAAACAGACAAACCACAGATGCTCAATTACCCCTGTAACTGTCATTTTTTTTTTTTACTGCAGTTTTAAACATAACTGCCTCAGGGCACAAAAGGATGCTGTGTCTGGTTGCTGGTCTGCCTGCCTGGAAAAGCCAGGCCAGATGAACCATATGCAGGTTTCTATTGGGGGGGGGGGGCTGAGTTTGAATTAAATTTTGAATGTGCTTCTTTGCAAGATTCCCCCATTATGGGGAAATAGCTCCCAGTGAAGCTGCCTCAGGGAGCAGGGGAGACTGTTCTCCAGCCTGAGAAGGCCTTCTAATCTATAACCACTCGCTTCTCACCAATTGTCCAATCTTTCTGTTAACAAAGACTTGGCAAAGCCGCATAGGTGTGGGAGACACCTGAGAAACAGGAAGGGAGAAATGGGTGGGAGAGGGGAGAGGTGGTAGGAAAGCCCAGCAGTGTCTGTTGGAGGCAGCAAGCTGTGTGCTCAGGAAGGGGTGTTTCACTGGGGAGGTGGTCCCAGCTGGCATTGGGCACAGTCACTTCCCGGGAACAAACACCAGAGTGACCAGAACCAGGCAGATGTAGCTTTAAATCAGCGTGTCTCCAAGAGCAGTTTGCAAGCAGCTTTGGCATCAGTCATCCCAGGGGCCCAGTTTAAAACATCAGTTCTACTGGTGCAGCCACTCTGGAAAACAGTGTGGACGTTCCTCAAAAAATTAAAAATCGATCTACCCTATGATCCAGCAATAGCACTGCTAGGAACTTACCCAAGGGATACAGGAGTGCTGATGCATAGGGGCACTTGTACCCCAATGTTTCTAGCAACACTTTCAACAATAGCCAAATTATGGAAAGAGCCCAAATGTCCATCAACTGATGAATGGATAAAGAAGTTGTGGTTTATATATACAATGGAATACTACTCGGCAATGAGAAAGAATGAAATATGGCCTTTTGTAGCAATGTGGATGGAACTGGAGAGTGTTATGCTAAGTGAAATAAGTCAGGCAGAGAAAGACAGATACCATATGTTTTCACTCTTATGTGGATCCTGAGAAACTTAACAGAAGACCATGGGGGAGTGAAGGAAAAAAAAATGAGGGAGGGAGGCAAACCATAAGAGACTCTTAAAAACTGAGAATAAACTGAGGGTTGATGGGGAGTGGGAGGGAGGAGAGGGTGGATGATGGGCAATGAGGAGGGCACCTGTTGGAAGGAGTACTGGAAACCAATCTGACAATAAATTTCATATTAAAGAAAAATAAAACATCAGTTCTAGAGAATCATCCCAGACCGATAGAGAATCTCTGTGGTGAGACCTGGACTCTGCAGTTTTACTCTGCTTCCCAGTTCATTTTGATGCAGGGTATGAAAACTGGTGAAAAAGCCTTTGCTCTCAGCCTACCTGCAACATTATCCACATTATCGGGCTTCTCTCTGTTTTCTCTCCTGAAAATGGAGCTTACTCCTAATCTTTGCAAAGCTATTTGAGGATTCATGACAGTATATTTAAGTCCCTAGAACAATGGCTGGCATGCTGGAAATGCTCCATAAAAGCTAGTTTTACTGACATGCTTTCTGGCACAATTCTTAACATGCACGTTCAAATGTCACCTGCCATCTGAGTTCAGGAAAGGTCCAAAGGGACTGATGTGGGGGGGGGGTTTAACCTAGCACCCACAGTTTTCCATGTCAATTTATTTTGAATTCAGTGTATGTTTCTATGCAGGGATTCCCTGCTCCCCCAGCCCAGGAAACCACTGGGGGAGGGTGTCAATTGATAGGGGTTGGGGAGACCATCAGAGTCCATGAACTTGTAAGGGAAAAAATTATACCTTTAGCCTTTACCAACTTGAAAAGAAAGGTAGCATTTGCTTCAGTTATGAACATAGGCACCGAAGCACTACAGCATAACCAGGAACTGTGTGTCATCAGTAGAAATCAACGCATTGCACCTGTTGGAGATATCTTTAAAAATCACATATATTATGCTAAGTGAAATAAGTCAGAGAAAGACAAACACTGTATGATCTCACTCATATGTGGAATTAAAAAAAACCAAGTTGACAGATACGGAGAACAGATCAGTGGTTGCCAGAGGCAAGAGATAGGGGGTGGGTGAAATGGATGAAGGGAGTCCAAGTTACAACTTTAAAAATTTTTATAACATAAGTAAGTCCTGCAAGATAATGTATACCTTGGTGACTATAATTAATAATACTTATTAATTATTAAGTATAATTAATAATACAATATGGATCAATAATACTTATTAAGTATAATTATATAATACTACGATACAGATTAATATACCATATTGTATATTTGAAAGTTGCTAAGAATAAATCTTGCAAGTGTTCCTAAGAAAAAAAATTGTAACTATGTGTGTTGATAGATGTTACCTAGAATTATCATTTCATAACATATACATATAGCAAATTATGAAACTAATATGTCAATTACCTCAAAAGAAAAAAGTGACTGAACTTGTCAGGTTGTCTGCTGGGGAAGGATTCACAAACACTCATATGACAAATGAGATAACAAGTATGTGTCAGCATTGACTGACCATATGTTTTCTGGATCTTGGTCTGGGTGCTGAAGACACATCAGTGAACAAACTAAGTAAAAATTCCTGCCCTAACAGAACCGAAGTCTGTGTGTGTGTGTGTGTGTGTGTGTGTGTTCCATTCAGGTAGTAAGATTAATGTACTGACATTACCTAACATTGGGAGCCTTGTTTGACTCAGTTAAAATGGATCATGGAAGGAAGATCTTGAAGTCTCTTCTAGCTTTAATATTTTTAAAATGTTGACAATGGTGAGGCATAATTATCAAAACATTTGATACGTGGGCAAATCTTTCAGGCTAAGAAATCCCTTTGCCTTTAAAAAAGTATATTTTGACCTATAAATCAGCAACCTTTATAGAATTTCTCAAGGCTTCTCTTTGTGTCTTTCACTTTATCTATTTATGTAGGACATGTTGTCAGGGTCTCAGGGTCTCATATTCCCTCAGCCCTTCTTGGAGGCCATGTGCTGAGTGTTTCTGTACAGGCTTCCCATGCCTCTCTCTGTCAAAGGGAACAAACTTTGCCCATATATAGGGCAAGATAGAAGTTCAGGAGTTGATATCCTTGGAACAACTATCAACCAATGAGGAGTAGGAGGTGGTGGATAAATATCCAAACATTTTCACCCCCAGAACGATTCTACAGTGTCTCTCCCAGAAAGTCTTCACTGGGATTGAGCCCCAGTTACCCACAGTGGTACACCGTTCATTAAAAAAGGGTTTTTAAAAAACTTACCTCCCTTCTTCATGTCACTTCTCCACTCTGCCATGTGAGAGAGCTTCTGGCATCATCTCCCAAATAAAGTACTTGTATCTAAGTCTATGTCTTAGGTTCTCCTTTTGGCAGAACCCACACTAAGGTAATATATTTATTTGACCTGGAAATCCAACTGAAAATGCACACATGTGAAGGCTCAAGTTGACCGACTTTCCTGAATAATTTGGATTTGTACTACCCTGTGTCACTTTCACAGAACTGCTCCTGCTTGTACATCTTGTACCTGCTTCAGACTGAATCGATCCTTTCTCTGCCTGGAACCTCATTACTGTTTCTTTGATGACACAGTGCTATTCATTTGACCAGTTTGACCAAAGAATCTGAACTCATTGAGTTGTTAACTTCATGGGATGATTTTTTTTTTCAGTAATTGCTAGTGTGTTCTTCCCAGTGGGTAATGGGGACACAACCATAAGTCAGTGTGATTCCAACTGTCTAATCCATTTAAAAAAATCAATCTCATTCGAATTCAAAATAACTCCCTTCTCTTTTGCTTGGGCTAAACTTGTATCAGAGAAAGAGGCAGCAGTAGATAGGAAGTGGCAGAAGACACAGTATGCATTCTTAGTCTCCTTTTCTTTCTTCTAGACCCTTCACGCAAACTATGGGGGTGTCACACTAACACATGGCCCAAATGCATAGGGAGCAGCCAGGAAGGGAGGTTCCAGTAACCCAGCTGGGCGTAGCCAGCCACCTTGGAGATTTTGTTGGAAGAAGGGGAGAGGCTGAATGTCATTTGTGTCAGCCTGAAGACTACAGCCTCTGCTGTTTAGAGTGGTCTTGGTGTAGATGGTATGTGCAGATTTTAGAGTAAGGTTCAGCTCTACCCTCAGCCCTTCACTCTGCAGAAAAGTAGCCTCATCTTCCTTTAATTTCCCCCATGGTGCATGCCTCCAATGCACTCTCCAAGGGAGGCATCTCATTACTTGGTTAATGGTTTGATATGCTCCCTGTTCCCTCTCCATTATCTATCATACACAAAGGGACCTCTTCTTCCATGTTCTGTAATGGCTTCCCGCCTGGGGGAGGAAGCTTCCAACTTTCTCTTCCCTGGCACATAATATACTACATCCTTTCTCATCCTGCTATCTCAGGCTATTTCCTGAGGGTTTCCACCACCTGAAATTTCCAGGTGAGAAACAAGCTCTTTATATACAAGTGTCCCTCTCAACATCACAGGATAAATGTCAATGTCTCTCTGGTCCGCCAAAGAAGAAGAGGCACCCAATACTCTCTTTCCAGCTGCCAGAGAGCCACATACCTGCTCTGATCCAGAATAATCTCCTTTTTATGTCTCTGTTGGTAAAAGCCTTCAGATCAGTTCAGCATCTTTGACACAGGAAAAAGGTGTAAGGGTTTTTAGCCATGAGCCTGGCTTTCCTTGCCCATGGCCTTCCAGAATTTAGTAATTTTGTTCTCAGTTGTGGTATCTTTACCACAGTCTTACACCATCTGTAACCTCCGGGGATAGAAATATTTATCTTTGGTTCATGTCATCATGATGTTACATATAGCATTATACTAACTCATGTACATTCCTCAAGATCATAAAGAAACCATTCTTGGTTACTCAAGAAAACTAATTTGGGAAATCACTGGATGTTCTAATAACACGATGGGAAAAAGGCAAACATTTATTTTTATTTGCAAGTGCAGTTTCTGCCAATAGTTAGTGCTCACAAAACCTTTTAAGCTACAGTAACTTTTGGTAAACTCAATGAATATTTATAAAATACCCAGTGATAAGAAAATTACAGAAAAATTTCCATTACACTGTTGAAAATGTTTGGAATCCAAAATCCACTACTTTCTGCAATGGTTTTTAATATTTGTTCTGGTTAAAAAAAGATTTCTTTCTCTTTCTACTTCTACATAGTCCTGGTTAAATTAATACAATCTGTCCCATGAACTTTTAGGACGGCCATTTTCTGGATTTAGATTTTTATTCATACATATTTATATCAATATTTTAATATTTTACATAAAACATTGCTTTGCTATGTTTTATGAAACAAAATTATAGATCCTATTTATGGTGAGACATTTCCAGTTTGGGGGAAAAACTGAAAATCTAATCTGTAGAGGTCATTTTATGCCTTCCCCCCCTTTTTTTTAGCTATAATAAATAATTAGCAACCTATTAATTACAAAAAGTCTTAATTATGCCTAGAGCAACCAGAGCATTTTCATACATTTCAAATCCTTTTTGTTACTGTATGTGAAGTCATTAAGAAAAGCCTCTGGTTTTCCAGTTTGGTAACAAATGGCTTTTTTTTTCTGATGCATAATTAATAGAAACTAATGATGACTATGTAGCTCTTCCAGAGTTTTTAAAGGCAAATCTATATTGGCCTACAGTTAACATGCAAATTCATCCAACAAGCAACACAAAATGTATTGTAGTCATCATTCATTGTTATCAACATTCAAGAAGATCTAGTCAGCAGTACATCTCTCCTATGTCGGAAACACATTATAACATGGTCACAACTGAAGTCAGAGCACACCTGGTAAGATACCCCCTTCCTAATTCATCCTCAACTTCCAGCACAACACATGAACAATAGCAATTAATACTGTGGTACAAAGGTAAATACAGACAAGAGTTTGGTGTGCTAGCATACAGAGTTTTAAAAACAGTGACAAACGAACCCAAACATCTTGCCCTGTTCTCTCTCCTTTCCCTTGGTGAGACTGGAATTCTCACAGTCTTACTTAAAACATTCAATTTGGGGAACTGAGTCCAATGATCGTAGCACTGAAATTATTCCCGTGGAGGGAAATTTGGCCACAAGGGGACGCCATACCTATCTGAGAGAGGGCACTCTGGGGACCACCCTGCTGTGCAAATACTGGCTTGTGATTAATAGCCTTGAAGGAAAATTTGATTTTTCCCCATATTTAGCTTTATCCCAAGGAGTAGCATGGTGGCATATTGTGGCTCAAATTTTATTTTATTATTTTTGGTTGGATAAGTGAAATGTGTGCCTCCATCACCATCACTCTTAATTCTTCCTCCATCACGTAAGACACTTGTTAAGATAAGAAAGATATTCTACTAAAGCTGACGGTGATTGAGAGTCATTCAGTATTCAAAGTTCCTAAAGAATCGTTGGTTCTCTGAAAGGGATAAAAAAGTAGGAAAGGCTTTTGTTCAAACTCTTGCTAGTAAACAATTACTTCAACTGATACAATGGCTACGTGACATCAAAGTACTATAAATTATCAAAACTATCGTACAGAAAAATTACAAATTCATTGCAAAATACATTACACTGCTACCATTAAGAAAAAAGTGCTTTTTGTTTTCCTTTCTTTTTTTTCTTTCTTTTTTTTTTTTTTTTTTTTTTGCCAGAAAAGTATTCTTTCAATATAGAAAATCCTATGCGTTACCCTGCATGTGGCTAGGATATATCGTAACGGAGTTTGTACTGAGTCCTTCTGATTTGCTGGATGAAGGGCTGAAAAATATAATAATGACTTATTAAAGCCTTGTTCCAAATGATCACGCCAGCTGTCGGTGGAGAGATGCCTATTTAAGACACAAGAAGATGCCCTGGTCTGTTGAACCCTGCCTGTCATCACATTGTCCCACCAATCAGCTGGGTAGAGTCTACAAGACTCTTTCATGTTCCTCATGTTCTCCTGAATTATTCTTATGTCCTCATCTAGCGCTTCCACTGAATCCTTTGCTCAGTGATGTCTGTATTGTCTCATGAGGGGAACGATGCAAGATGGCGGACCTGCCAGTTTCAAGAATGGATGTCCAAGGAGTTCCTGGGCTGTGGCTCTTTGTGAGGGTTCCCTCACCAGCATCAGGTCTAGGAATCCCCGGAGCACTGAAGAAACCTGTGAGAACACAAGATTCCATTCTGAGGACTAACACAGAAATGCAACTAGTTCCCCTAGAGTGGTTTCCCAGCCAATTTCCAGTAAGGTCATTCTATCAAACAACATTGAATTCTAGAAAGTCAGCTTAAGAAGATAGAAGTTATGTAAGCAAAAAGCAGGTACTGCCTTTATTAACATAAGATGTTTTCTTTACCTTCTTCAGGTTTGAAATAATATGAGCAAATGACATGGCAATAAAGAATGACAATCTGCTGACTAAAATGAATAATAATAGAAATAACAGCATTATGAAGTGCTTACTATTTATAAGGACTGGTCACACACATATGATGAAATGTGGTACAAACATGGAATAGTTTTATTTTTCTAACTGCAACCATCTAGGCTTTGTGGACTCCCCCTTCTTGAAGACAAATAAGCTTCTGTAGGGTTACCTGACACAGATAACATGTTTTTCTGTAATTCATTATAATTCACTTTTTGAAGTATATCTTACATACATTCCAATGTATAAATATGACGTGTATGTTTTACAGTAGTATTTTTCTATATATTTACACCTAATTACTCTCCAGCCCCACCAAAATACAGACCATTTCTACCACTCCAGGGGCTGACCTCCGGCCCCCTTCCTGTTAATACCCATCTCCCTGAAAAGGATTACCACTCTCCTGACTTCTAATAGCATGAATTAACATTGCCTCTTTTGTCCTTTATAGAAATGGAGTCATATACCATCAAGTCTCCTCTTTCACCCTCTTTCACTGGTTTCTTTCACTCAACATTGCATCTGTGGGATTCATCCTGATGTATGTGGTAAAAGCTTTCTCCTTTTCATGAATGCTGTGTAACATTCACTGTTAAATTGTACCACATATTATTTATCCATTTGGAAAACAACCTTGGGCAGTGTCTAATCTTTGACCATTAGGATTAAGGCTGCTCTTCTACATGACATTGAAGAATATCACACCATTCTTTTTGGATGTGGGACTCTTTTGATGTCACGCTATTTTAGCCATTTTTAATTGTGTAAACTTATTCCAATTTGGCCAAGGTTTTAACCTCCTGTTCGTTTCAAACAGTCTCCTGGTTGTTTTTTGCTTGTTTGTTTGTTTTGCAAGTTCACACAACTATAGGGGTGATTCAATTGGGAGCTCTTCTCTAAGACTTCGGTGTGGGGGAAGAGGGTAATACTGCCCTAAAAGGCAGCCTTACTTCCTCTCAGTGCCATGAGGCAGAGGGCAGGGGAGGTGTGTGTCTGGGTCAGTGTTATATCATCTCGTGGGAATGGTCCCTCCCAGCAAGCCCTGTCCCTCCACCCGCACCGGCAGCTACCAGAGTGGTAGTTTTTGTTTTTCTTTATTTTTAAAAAAGTTTATTTATTTATTTTGAGAGAGAGAAAATGTAAGTGGTGGAGGAACAGAGAGTGTAGGGAGAGAAAGAATCCCAAATGATCCCCACTATCAGCTCAGAGTTGAATGCGAGGCTCGAACCCATGAACTGCAAGATCATGACTTGAGCCGAAGTCGGGTGCTTAATCTACTGAGCCACCTAGGTGCCCCAGACTGGTGGTTCTTTGACTCAGCATCATTTTTTTCTGAGCTTGACCCTACCTGGCAATCCTTAGGAAACAGGAAAGATCCTACTTGGTCCCTTAACCATGCCCTTCATGGCCCGTATGATCCAGTCCCTGCCCACCTCTCTGACATGTCTTGTCTTCCTCCTTTCTCTGGCTCACTTTGGTCAGCCACGGAATCTTTCCATTTTGGCATAAGGCCTTTGCACCTGTTGTTCCCTCTGCCTCAGACATTTTTCTCCCAGATCTTTGCATATCTTGCTCCGTCTTGCCATTCATATTCCAGTTCAGTTAATCTGTCCTCAGAAAGGGATTCTTTCACCCTTCAACCTAAACAAGCTCTGAATCCTCTCTCCTGCATACTCCACTGCATTACAGTGTTTTATTTGCTTGATAGCATATACACTGTCTGAAATGAATTTTGTTCCTTCATTTGTTTATAGTTTACCACCTGACTCCCCAACTAGAACACAAACTCTATGAGACTCAGGAAATCTGAGGTCTTGAGCTACAATATCCCCAGTAATTAGGACAGTCCCCAGTATGTCACAGGTGCTCAGAGAGGGAGTTCTTGTGGAGTGCCCGATTTACTCTTCTAGCCAACCCTACAAAAGAGGAGCCAACTGTATCCCATTTTACAGATAGACTTCAGAGATGGAGAGGCTAAGTACCTAGCCCAGTGAGTGAACAGGAAGAGCAGAGATTTGAATCCAAATGATTCGAATTCCAAAGTTCATGCCCATAAACCAGGATCTACTCCTGGGGAGGATAGGCAAGTCTTTGAAACTACAGAGAGAATGGAGAAGCTAAGAATGACTTTGAACTTCAGCAACACATACTGTTTCTCACCTTGTGTAGGTCCTTTACTCTTGGAGGTAAACTGTCCCGAATCCTCCGCATTGCCTGGAGGGGGGGCTCATTGAAATAGGGGGGCTCGCCATCAATCATTTCTATCACCATGATTCCGAGGGACCAGATATCCACCTGTTAGGGACAATCCAATGGTTATCTCAGGCCAGGAGAACATTCTGAAATTCTGGATGTGTCTAGGGGACCCAACAGATTCATACCCATTTATAAATTAATGTGGTATTTGTAAACTCTCAAAATTTACAACACAGATTTATAAACTGAACTGTTGAGTTATAAAGTTTTTGCTAATGGTCTTCATTTCTTTCTAAATGTGACTTCAGTGAAGATTCTGTCATTTAGGTACACATGAATATGTTAACATTCTGGACCTCAGGAGTCCAGAACTTTTTTTTTTTTTTTTTTACTGTTAACTTTGGTGTTTACAGGCCTATCAGGACAGATGAGGAAAACACCCAAAGTTTTATACTATGAATGTAGAGAAGAAAGTTGCATTTAAAACCATAAAAAAGGGAAGCTGACATATTCATAACAAACTGCAAAAAGCTACTTTACACAACACGATATTTGCTGATCCTTTTATTAATTTGATTTTTAAAAACAGTTCTTCTTTCTCTACTTTGGAGTTATTCCCTTTGCATTTTATCATTTTGAAGCAGCATGCATAACACTCTGCTTTGTAAAAACATTTTCAGGGAATGGAGAAAAGAAAAGGAAGGGATGACAAGCAATTCTTTCTGAGTAAAGAATGGGAAGTCAGGACAACGAGAAGCCATCGCTGTGCTATAAATTCCCAGTTACAGCCACTTCCCTGTTACAGCCTCATTATACCTCTTATCAGTTAGCTGCATTCCTGTTATAACCCTTGCTGTAATCTTCACTGAGAATTTATGCTCTTGGGACCACAGTGATAAAAACAAGTACTCATTCAAGGGCGAGCAAACAAGGAAAGAGAGCAGAGTCTGCCTTCACTTCTGCCAATATCCTTAGTTCACTGGTCCATGCTGCCTCTTCATGCTTCTCCTCTCTTAGAATCACCTTCTGCACCATAATGTGTGGAAATGTTGTGTGCCTGGCCGGAACGAACTCTTTGTTTCCCTGTGTGTAGACTTGTGTGTCTCAGAGCTTCACTCATGCTACTCCCTCCCTAGAAGGCTTTTCCTCCACTCCTTCTGGCCCCTTATTTTCACATTTCCAAACCTTGTCCCTTAATAGATTAAGAGAAATTGTTTCTTTTCCAAGGGAAACAGAAATTGTGCCATATTTTAAAATGTTATAATATTCATACGTAATTTTTTTCTCTGGGAAAACATTTGTTCTCTGTCCCTCTATGACACCTGCTCATCTGTGCATCTCTGGCTACTTTTCAAGTTGTACTGCCTTGCTTTGAGTGTGCCTGCCACAGAGGATGCGATTGGAGTTTGTGTGATCTACCTCCCTCACCCTCAGTGTCTGTTTAGGACCTCAATAAATGCCCCTGGGTCAATGTTGTGGTGATTTCGTCAGTGACAGCTAGTCCCCTTCCTGCCACAACCTCCTCTGTGACAAGTCTAGTGAATGGGGTCAAAGGTGGAGTCCAAAGTCATCACCCTGATCTGTGGTCATTAACTCTCCCAGAACCACTGAATCCCTAAGCCTGCTGTCCTGCCACTCCCAAACAATGACTGTCACCCCCTTACCTCTGTCCCATAAGGTAGCCTAGAAATCACCTCAGGTGCCATCCAGTAAGGAGTGCCAACCAGTGATTTCCTCTTCGGCACCTCTTTAGAAACTTGAGCACAGAAACCAAAGTCAGATAGCTTTATCTGAAAAGGAAAGGAATATAACAAGGTAACAATCTAATAATACCAGTTTCCAGATGGAGAAAGAGAATTTCAAATTCAAAACAAAATAGTCTCATGAACAGGCCTTGGAAATATGGGAGGTGGTCAGACCCTTTTATTGAAAAGGCACGAACCATTTTAATGGAAAAACCTCTCATGGCTCCACCATGACTTGCAAATGTGAAACCAGAAAAATTTACAAATTACACTCCAGACAACACATTTGTTAAAATTCAAACACACAACTCTAATACTTAATATACAGATGATGGCTTAGTGTTAAGTGAATTGCTATTCTTCACGTGAGTTTTGTACAAACTGCTGGAATTTAGGTTGTTTTGCATTGAACATATTTAGATTTCCAAGTACCATGAGATGATTAAAATCGTCAACCCCATTTCTATATTTGAATTAATGCAAGGCCCCATTTCTATAGAATGCTGAATATTGGCTCTTATTTTTGTTTTCCTTTTTTTCTCATCACAAATTGAATTTGCCAATGTGAACATCAGTGCAGGTAGAAATATGGGTATAGAAACTGGATGTTAGCACTTGTACTAAGGCTTTAAGGTGGTCATCCTAATGACCCAACCAACATATATATATATATATATATATATATATATATATATATATATATATATATTTACCTTAGATGTCATTAAAAAAAAGCCCTGAGAACTCTTGCACAAAGCTTTCAAGATTACTCTTAAGAACATACTGCACCATTAGGCACCCTGCAGGTGTGTATACTTCAGAGAACCAGGATTCAGTTCATTTGTGGGGGCCATGATTCCTGCTCATGATGACTTGATCTGAACTTCAGATGGCCTTACTGAAGAGGACTGCCACTTAGGGCTGCTGGTGATGACAGAATACACGCAAAGAAAACAATGGTTCAGAATGGGCATTTAAAATAAAAATTCTCATAGATTAAAGGTATAGTCTCTATGGCACAAATTCTCCCTTAATTCTCTTTAGAACTCCCTGAATTGTTTCAACCCTTTTCCCTGGCTGTCTCTCTGCTGCCTATGCCTTAAAGACTGGGCTTCCTAGGGTTCAGGTCTTAACCCTCATCTCTTCTCTCTGTATATGCTCTTGCTGGGTACTTTTCTTCCTCCCATGCTTAATTAAGATCTCTTTCTCCTCCCTTCTAAACCTAGATTTCCATCGAATATATGTTTCCACATGGAGTTATATGCAGGGTATAAGGTCTGTGTCTAGAGTTTTTTTCTTGTGGATGCCCAGTTGTTCCAGTACCATTTGTTGAAAAGACCATCTTTGGTCCATTGTATTGCTTTTGTTCCCTTGTCAAAGATCAGCTGACTCTATGTGGGTCTATTTCTGGGCTAATTGGTTCCACTGGCCCATTTGTCTATTCTTTTGCCAATAACACTGTCTCAATGACTACAGCTTTCTAGTAAGGCTTAAAGTCAGGCAGTGGTAGTCTTGCATGACTTTGCTCTTCTTCTTTAATAAGCGTTGGCTAGTGTGATGGTATTTTGCCTCTCCACACACACTTTAGAATCAGCTTGTCAATATCTACAAAATAATTTGCTTGGATTTTGACTGGGATTGCATTGAATCTATAGATTGAGTTGGGAAGAAATGACATTTTGGCAATACTGAGTCTTCCTATCCATGAACATGGAGTATCTCTACATTTATTTAGTCCTTTGATTTCATTTGTCACTGTTTTCGTATATTCCCTCATATAAATTGAGTATACATTTTGCTAGACTTATACCTAAATGTTTAATCTTAGGGTGTTAGTGTAAATGGCACTGTGTTAATTTCCAATTCCTCTTGTTCATTACTAGCACATAGCAAAATGATGTAATTCTGTTTAAAACCATATATCCTGCAACCTTGTAATAGTTTTAGTTTTTCTTTTCAATTCTTTTGGATTTTATACATAGATGATCATGTCATCTATGAAGAAAGACAGTTTTATTTCTTTCTTCCCAGTATGTATAACTTTTATTGTTCTTTTTTTTTTTTAAATTACTGCATATGCTAGTATATCTAGTATGATGTTGAAAAGGAGAGGTGAAGGAGAACATCTCTGCCTACTTCCTAATCTTAGTGGGTAAGTATATTCAATTTTTAAGCATATTTCAAGGCCCTGGTCACTTCTCACTTCCTCCAGATTTTTTCTCAGAAGCCCATATTGATCTCTCTCCTCTCCAGATGTGAGAGAATTTAGCACTCACTCAATCTTGAACTATTTTCTGATGCTGATTTTGTCCCTCTAACTAGAGATGACAGTCCTCAGAGGCAACGGTTCTACCTCTTAATTGTGAAGCCTCACTGTGTTCCTTAAAAGCTGGGAAAACAGTAGGTAACAAAAAAACACATGTTACTAGATTGATTTATTTTATAATGACATACACATATATGATAGCAGATCATGTGGTAGCGGACACATTGGTACTCTTTCTGAAACCACTATTGACTTACTGAAGACAGCTGTTACTAGCATCAAAGTTGGAACACAGATGAAGTGGGAGTAATGTTTCAGAAATTATTGGGGCCTTTTTCTATTTCCTTGTTCATGATCTCCTCTCTAATCAGGCCAAGGTTAGTGTTGGTATGGTTTGGGGTGGGAAGAGATTGAAATGCTTCAGATGGAATGCTATCCAAAGCTGGTTTAATGGAGAGATGATTTTTCTCCACTGCTTTGGCATATCAAGCATCAAACCCATATGAGTCAGATCATAGACTTCCCATGTGGTATAAAGAGAGACCTGTGGCCATAGTAGCTGGTCCATAATCCTTGCTGCCCTATTGTAAAAGGAATCTACAATTCAGAGAAGTGAAAATCCTATAGTCCAATCCTTTTTAGCCTGGGATTATTTGCAGAAGAAGACAAAGAGCAGTGATTTGATTATGGCAGGTCCCAATTTATTATATATCACTTCCATCACCCAAGCAGATGGTGGTGGCCTTCAGAAATATCTAAGTAGCATACACCACCAAACAAACAAGGGAGAGGAGAAGCCACATGTATCTGTGTTCAGAGGTAGTGTTCAAAATATTTAATAACCAGAATCATCTAGATCAATTGGAATCTAGACATAAAGTTGAGCTGTGTCCTGGAGTTATCTTAGGGCTTTACTATCTTTAATGAGGCATGGGCATCCCAGTAAAGGGCTGTCATAATGGGGGATACTCCAATGACTTGAAACAGTGGCTATTAACTAACAAGCATGAAAATATTGCAATATTTTAATATGGGTATAGACATAGTAGTGAATACTGGCTGAACATCAACCTTGGCTCTGCTCAACGTGGCCCCCGTGGAGAGATGGCACAACAGAGTGGATGGCAGAGAACCTGAGGCAATGCTTCTGGCTTCCATGGTCTTGGTCTACTGTGCAGGGGCCCAGAGCTCCTGCAGATCTCAGTGAGGGAATGAGGAAGTGGTTGACATGAGAAGCTTCAGGATGGCTTTCAAGACTTGAAGAAAGAGGCTGGATTTGTGAAATGCTGCAGAAGACACCTTCCTGAAAAATCCAGTAGCTGTGTGACCTGTTAATCATCAGTAGTCACCAGTCTTGGTAGAAGAAGCCAGTTATGCCAAGGCAGGGACCAGAATGGAACAAAATGGGTCTAATATCCTTTACTTTGAATTCCCATAAGCCACATTTGTCCCTTATTCTCCCAGACTCTTTGAGAAAGAGGGGGGTAGGAAGTGGTAAGATGGAGTAGATGGTGGCCAAATCTGAAAGACTGAGGTTCTAAGGTATCAGCTGAAACTTATAATAATGTGGTTGAACTTTGACAGACAATGTTTAAATTATTTAAGCAGGCTAAATTTAATGGACTGAATTAAAAGTCTTTTTTATTTTCTTTTCTTTTCATCAATGGAGCTTTGTGAAGAAGTGCAGATCAGTTTTAAGAAGCAGAGAAATTAGGGGCACCTGTGTGGCTCAGTTGGTTAGGTCTCTCTTGATCTTGGCTCAGGTCATGATCTCACGGTTCATGGGATTGAGCCCTGTGTCAGGCTCTGCCCTGACAGTGCAGAGCCTGCTTGGGATTCTCTCTCTCAAAAATAAATAAGCATTTAAAAAAAAAGAAGCAGAGAAACTATAATTGATGGCGCATGCATGTGTGGTTATTTCCAAAGCTTTGGCGTGAATAAATTTGCAATCCTACTATACAGACAGTGGAGGAGGAACAATTTTGCCAAAGCATTTTTTTTGCCTGTAGATTTTAAAAAATATGAATTAAGGAGGTGAATGTATCAGCATTTTGGTATTGGCAGCTTTTAATACCTCTAATGTGGCTTTCTTCTTCTAGACATAAAAAAAAACCCCAAAACTGCCAGACTAATAATTATCTCGGCAATATGTAAGGTGAGAAACTGAAACTCAACACTAGGAAGCTAGGCCTGTTCCTCTGTTGAAGTGCAACTGATTTTACATGATTTTTTTTACTCATCCAAGGACATAAAAGAGATAATTCTCTAAAAGAACATAATTGCACACAACATTCTTCCAAATAAATCTGAAAGTAGATAATGGGAACTTAAGTAATGAGTATAATAAAGTACTGTAGGGAGATCTTCAAAGCAAATCACACAGACTCTAAGCTGAGCCTTATTTGAGATAGAACTGTACAGAATGGTGTATTAGGAAACACTCTGTCTCACTAATGCAGTTAGGCTAAGAGACTTGTAGCTAGAACATGGCCAACCCCTAAAAAAAGGAGGAGATGCAGCCTGTTCCCCATGGGCCAGACAAGAAACCAGAGCTCAGAGCTCAAAGTTGCTCTTTAAAGTTGACATCTTGTTCATCTCAGTGTGCCCTGGCTAGGAATCAGGGGCTGCATAAAAACATGAGTGGTGGCTGGGGGGAGAGTCTATCTACAAGATAGCTACAGGTTTAAAAGAGAAGGTAAAACCCTCATTTTGTAAATTGCATACACTCTAAAGAATTCATGCATCTGCTCTAGGTTTTGCTAAGGCAAACAGATGGATGCTTTTTGTGCCTGGTTCCTGGGTTCTTCCTATAAGGCAATGGTACTCAAAATGTGTAGCATCAACATCCCCTGGGAACTTGGGAGAGATTCAGGATCTTGGGTATCATCCAGTCTGGCTGAATCAGAATCTCTGGGGTGGGGACCCAAGAATTTGGTTTTTGGCCAAGGTTTTATGCTCGCTAAGGTTTGAGAACTTCTGTTTTAAGAAGAACAATGGCGCAGGGACAAAGGAACAGAGAAGGGTAACAGAAGGGGCCAGATGGATGAAGGTGTCTCCAGCTTCTTCAACTCCTCAACCAGAGAGGAGAGGGAGGCCATCACAGCAGCTAAGGTGGACCAGTATAGTGGCCTCAGCCGGCTCCTCTGCCATTTGACTAAGTGGGACAGGGTGGGAGCTTGCCCAAGACTGTACAACGGTATTAGAGGAGGACTCAGACCCAGTCTCCTGACTTGTCAGGCTGTGTTTCCTATGTAGGAAAAGCCACCTCTGTGGAGTAGCAGGGGAGAGAGAGCACACAGAGCCTGGGTATATCTCAGAGACTATGGGAAATGAATGAATTTATGCAAGGTATGGAACATGTTCCCATCTTTCTTCATTTAGAAAGAGCTTCTTGGAGATAATCTTCAGGTCTTCTAATTGTTAAAATTCCAGTTATTTGAGAGACAAAAACACTCAAATGCCTAAGGGGGCCAGGCAAATTATCAATGAATTTAATGGGTTGGGTGGAGACCATGGAAAACTAGGGGTACATGCCTCTGGTGAAGAGACACTGACTTCCAGATGATTGTCAGGGCATAGTACAGGGGGTGTGGAATAGTCACAGGCCCTTGTTGACATCTATGGCCACTTTTCTACCCTTTACCCTCATTTTAAATCCTGTGAAAGAGAGGGTACAAACACATTACATTATCTCTGGAGGCTGGATTAGTTCAGCCCTTGCCCCCTCTGAGCACATTGTGAGACAAGGATTCAGTGCAAGTCATTTATTGGGGAGACATAGGAAACACTGGTAGTGAAACGGAGATATATAGCAGGGAAGGGAAGGCAGTCAGTCAAAGGTTAGTTACCACTGTGGGAACTAGAGCTCATTCCTGATGAGGAAGTCTGGGAGACCACAGAACATGTGCCTCAGAGCTAGTCCACACAAAGACAAGAGAGCTGGGTATTTCTACAGCAACTCCCATCACTTAATCCTGGGCTGCTCCTAGGGAACGTGAATGTTAATTCTCTGGAATTTCTAGCCTTCTGTGTACTGGGAGAACAGACTGCAGTAGCTGGAGAAAGTCCCCAGAAAAAGGGATGCCAGTGATGGCACTGGGAGGTAGAACTAGTGAGCACTGAAAGACGGAGTCTGGTGAAGATATGGGTGTGGCACCAACAGCATTCTCCAAGGTGCTATTCACCCTCATCACACCATCGCCATTACTGCCATGTGTGAATTCAGGCAAAGTGTTGTCAGATACTTAGATTTTTTCAAATGTTTATTTATTTTGAAAGAGAGAGTGCCTGAGAGCAGGGGAGGGCAGAGAGAGGGAGAGAGAGAGAGAATCCCAAGCAGACTCTATGCTGTCAGCACACAGCCCAACTGGGGGCTCGATCCCATCAACTGTGAGCTCAGGATCTGAGCCAAAATCAAGAGTCGGATGCTTAACTGACTGAGCCACCCAGGTACCCCAGATACTTAGATTTTTTATTTTTTTATTTTTTATTAAAAAATTTTTTTTCAGTGTTTATTTTTGAGAGACAGAGAGAGACAGAGCATGAGTGGGGAAGGGGCAGAGAGAGAGGGAGACACAGAATTCAAAGCAGGCTCCAGGCTCTTAGCTGTCAGCACAGAGCCCAACACAGGGCTCGAACCCACGAACCGTGAGATCATGACCTGGGCCGAAGTCGGTCGCCCAACTGACTGAGCCACCCAGGTGCCCCAAAGATACTTAGATTTTTTAAAGGAAGACAGGAATCTGAAATTTTATGTGAAACATCCTGATTCGTGAATTGTGGCAATCAAACTTTAGTTAAAAAAAAAAAGGGCCATAAAAATCACCGTGTATGTCCCTTTTCAATATAGGCACTTGGCTTAATAGATCATGGGTTTGAATGCCATTCTAGCCAATGAATTTGGTAAAAGTTAAATCATTCAGTGTCTAGTGGCTCCTAAGTATCATCTCTCAAATGTAAGTCTTGGGCCAAAGAAAGATCATAGATGAATTTAATTAAAAAGGGGGTATCATCCTCTCTGAGCATCTACCTTGTACCTGGTTTTCTTTGACCAGTTTTACACAGATTACTTCATGTAATTCTTGCAACTGCTCTATTCATTTTCCTTTTCAAACACCAAATACCACCCCCCCACTTCCCCCTGCTAAATGCGAATTAGTGACTCACTAGACATTATTTCTGCCACAGAAAAACAGCGAACAGTTTAACTTTGATAGCAAATCATTCCCTTCTAGTCTTGGAAGAGGCCAGAAAGGATTTATCCTTTTAAAAGAAACCTGAGCAATTCATTGTCTCTTCTAGATTTTTTATTTTGAAATAATTCTAGATTCATCAGAAGTTGCAAATAAATGTGCACACAGTCTTCCCTCCTGCTGGCATCTTATACAACTGTAGTATAATATCAACACAAAGAAAGTGGTATTGGTACAGTCCATAGAGCTTGCTAGGATGTAATCATTTGTACATGAACTCATTTATGTATGTAGTGTATGAGTGTGTGTAAACACTTTGCAACTGAATCATATTGTAGGCTTGAGTAACAACCCCCACACTCAAGGTACCCAACTGTACTGTCACCATAAGACTCCTTGTGCTGCCCCTTTACAATCGCCCTGTAGTCCCTCACCCCTGCAACCACTAAGCTGTTGTGCATCTCTATAATTATGTTATTTCACAAATGTAATATACATGGAATTATGCAGCATGTATCTTTTTGAGATTGGCTTTCTCCCCCCCCCCCCCCCCACTTAGCACAATTTCCTTGAGGTTCATCCAAGCTCTTACATGTATCACTCATTCATTCCTGTTTCTTTTTGCTGAGTGGTATTCCATGGTATAGACAAATCACCATCTGTTTGACCATTCACTCTGTGAAGGACACTTGGGTTGTTTCTAGTTCTGGATTTTTATAAATAAAACTGCTATAAACGTTTGTGTGGAAATTTCTGTGTGAAAATAAGTTTCCATTTTTTTTCTGGAATATATGCCTAAGAATGCAATTGCATGGAAAGTCCATTTTTAGTTTTGAAAGGAACTGTTTTCCAGAGTGTCTACTATTTCACATTCCCATAAGTGGTATTATCACTATTTTTCATTTTAGCCATTCTTCTAGGTATTAAATGGCATATCCTAGTTTTAATTTGTACTTCTCTAAGGGTTAATGATGCTGCACATCTCCCACCAAGAAGAAAACTCAGTATACAGCTTATGTGACAATGTTTTCCAGAAAAAGCCAACAATAATATCCCCCAGCCCATGAGCTCTTCTGACCATATAACTCGATCCTCCTCCCACTGGAGAGGGTTTTACATTCCCTCCTCCTGAGCTGGAAGGCCTGTAGCTGCAGGAGAAGTGGCCTTCGGGGACTTTGAGGCTGGGTCATAAAAATTCCACGTGCTTCCATCTTGTTTTTTTGGAGTCCAGCCTCCATGCTGTAAGGAAGGCCACCCAGAGAGGTCACATTGTAGGTGTTCCAGTTGATGGCTCAGCTGAGTGCCCAGCCACCAGCCAGCCCTGACTACCTGACATGTAAGTGAGGAAGACTTCTAGATGCAGTGTCTCACCACGAGTCAGGGCAGTCCTGGCTAGTAGAGCCCAGCCAACCGCCAGAGCCATGTAAAAACACTGAAGTGACTTTCAAGACCCTAAGCATTGGAGTGATTTGTTACAACAACAATAAGTAAATGAGAATGTTTTCTCCACTGCAAAACTTCATGCTCTAATAAATTAGTATGAAACAAATTAGTACAAAATTTTCTTGGAGTAGCCACACTCTATCCTGATTCTTATTCTTTTTTCAAAAATTTTAAGTAATTTATTTATTTATTTTGAGAGAAAGAGTGCACATGAGCAAGCCGGGAAGGGACAGAGAGAAAGGAAGAGACAGTGCAAGTGGGACAGAGGCAGAGAGAGGAAAAGAGAGAATCCCAATAGGCTCTGTGCTGTTCCAATCCCCTGAACTCATGAGATCATGACCTGAGCCAAAATCAAAAGTCAGATGCTCAACCAAGTGAGCCACCCAGGTACCCCTTGGCTCTCATTCTTAAAAAAAAATTCCTTTCTCTACGGAAACTGAAGAAGCCCACTAAAGTCAATATGGTGTGTGTGTTGTCCTGAGGTGTGAATGAGCACACTCTGGGCAACATGGCCAAGAGCCACAATATCCACTCCACATGCTGCTTGTTGCCTCTTCTGGAACACTCTCACCCTGACAGCCATTGCACCTACTCCCTCAGTCTCTGCTGTAGCATCATCACTTCAGGGGGACTTCTATGACCCCACACCTCTATCACTTTCCACCATATCCTTTGCTTAAATTAATTATCGAAAACTTAGTGCTTATCACCGCCTGCCTGGAGATGATTTTATTTGTGGATTTATCCTACCCCCATGTCCCAAATAAGCTAATGAAAGTAGCAGTTTTGCTTTGTTCACCTGTAGGACCTAGAACTCCCCTGGCACAGAGCAGATATTCAGTGAGTATTTGTGGAAGGAGGGAGCGAGCAAACCAGTAAGACTAAAAGCACTTACCATGTGCCAGCCCCCATGAACACTTTGCTGGGTACATGGAAATGCAGGACATGTTTGAAGCATAGGTCCACCCTCAAGAATGACACTGAATGATTTAATAACCTTTTGTACATTGTGGGGAGGGGAGATCTTTAAGCTGCTTTAAATGAATTATCTTAGTCTCATGTCTGATTTTGACATCTGACATGTACTTGTAGCAAGGAAGTCTTTGTCAGCAGTCTCCAGAAATAAGGGGCAAAAGCCTGGCTTGAAACGGCCCAGCTTTTTCTTTTTCTTTTTTTCTGTAAGCACCAGTCCTGAGGGCCAAGCTGTGGACCAGTTCAGTGCTTTGTAAATTGTGTTCTGAGGTCATGGAACCTCGCATAAGTACTTTCCTGAGTCCGGCCAGGGGAAGGTCCCAACCCATTTCCCATAGCACCCTGTCTGGGAGAATGTGCAACATGGCCACATACCTTTCCTCTCCTTGAACCCACATCCCTTTGCAATGTGACTCTGCATCTTCTCTCATCAACAGGTAGAGTCTACTTCCCTATCCCACGCATCTAGGCTTGACTGTATGACTTATTTTGCCCATAGGGACATTAGCAAACAAGATATAAGCAGAGGGTTCAAAAGTGTGCATTGAAGCTTGCCTCCCTTGCTCCTGCTGGGAATCTTGTCATAGACACCATGGAAATAAGCCTGTGATAGTCTGCTGGGAGATGCAGGACACATGGCAAGTGCCGGTCGAAGGAGTGAGGCCATCAGCAGCAGGCTGGCCACAGAAGCAAGAGTGAGCTCAGCTGATGCCACATGGAGCAGAGACAAGCTGTTCCAGCAGAGGGCAGCTCAAATGCTGACCCAGAACTGTGAGCGAATACATGGTTGTCTTTTTAAGCCACTAAGTGCAGAGTGGTTTGTTACGTAGCAAAAGCTGACTAAGGCCTACTCCCATATCCTCTTAAAAAAAAAATTATGGGGCACCTGAGTGGTGCAGTAGGTTAAGCGTCGGACTCTTGATCTCAGTTCAGTTCAGATCATGATCTCACGTTTCATGAGTTCAAGACTGGTATAGGGGCTCTGTGCTGATGGTGCGGAACCTGCTTGGAATTCTGTCTCTCCTGCTTAGGTGCTCTCTCTCTCTCTCTCTCCCTCACAATAAATCAATAAAAACTTAAAAAAAATTCAGCCAGAGTAATGCAAAAAGCAATACTTAAAACCGCCCATTAAAAAATAATTCCAAGTTTGCAAGTATGCTATACAGGGAAATGTGGGGGAAAATGGGAAATGGTATTAAGGGTGATCTCTTTCTGTCCTTTTTACTTTTCTGAATTTCCTGAATTTTCCACAATAGAATTGACAATCTCTTCAAAACAAGAGATTTCAAAACAATCTTTTCCCTTGAGAAAAGCCAAAGTGCTTCGGCAGTTTCTTCTGGCTGCCCTCTGATCATTCTTGGGCAATTCTAATGCAACATGAACATTTTCCACATGGCTGAGGTTTTAAAAGACAGGTATATTAAAGGGACAGCTGGCTCCCTACATGCCATGGCCATTACCTCTGGGGGGAGTTTCAGGGAGGTTAAAAGGGTCTAGATGATGAAAATCTATGCTTCAAAACTCTTCCATCTAACTAAGACTGTCTTGAAACGTCAACTCATTCATCCCCTGGCTATTGTACTGTATATCCTTTTGTAACCCAGCATGGTTGATGAGTTTCAGCAGAATCCCTTGAGCAGACTGTAGTAATGGGAAATGCAGAACTCTGGGCCTGGGGATAAGCTAGTGTGATGGATATCTTTTGTTTGCCTTTCCAGATCTATTCTTCTCCCTTCTCTGAGCCCTGGGAGGCCAACCTGTGTTGACCTTACTGATGGCTTCTGATTGGGTTCAGCCAATGAGGAGAACCCATAAGGGACCAGAAGGAAGGAATGAAGTAAGGTTGGGCATTTATCCTCCCAGCTCTGATCATGCAGATTTACCATGGTCTGTCTTCCACCAAAGATCAGAGTTCCTGCCAGGCATCCCACTTCAGACAACAATGTTTATTTTCAGATTCCAGTAGCCAGTTTCCTGTCTCACTTCCTCAGGCAGGGGGTAGTAAGAGTGGCACTCCATTCTAGAGTACCACACTAATCCTCATGTTCTCTTCCTTATGACTTGTCTACATCTGCCGACACGGTTATTAAACTCGCCTCAAGTTGTCTGCTGGAGTTTGTCTCGTATTTCCCTCAGGAACTCGGAGAGATATTACAGACATGCACAACCCCACAACGAGGGTGGACAAATCCCCAGAAAAGTCCTCTCTTCTCCCCCAACAAAAATAAGAACAAAGAAGAAAAAGAAATTTTCATAGTTTCTATTACTTCCTACACTCATTGTTAAAGGGGAAAGTCATCCATCAAATTCAGATCACAGAGAATTCTGACTAACAGGATGACACAGAGAATAGTAATTTCCTTTTGGCGAGCCTTCTGGGAAGGGCAGTGGGTGACTTGTGAGCAAGGAAACTTAGAATTATGAGAAAGTATTCTTCGGAGGAGAATGCCCATGACAGACAAAGTGACAAGGTAAACCATGGAGAGGCCAAATATGAAATCTTACCCGGCCATCACTTGTCAGGAGGATGGAGTCACTTTTTATGTCCCTGTGAATCACTCCTTGATTGTGAAGGTAGGAAAGAGCTCTCAGAACTGACAGACAGACGGTGGCTATCTGTTCTTCATTCATTCTAGAAAGGAAATAACACTTAAGGAGTGAAGACAGTTTTAAGAACATCTTTGAAATGATCAAGAGAGGCAGTTCCCTTGGTTCTATTGTACCAGTCCATGCTCTCCAGCCCATGTCTGGAAAATCTACAGGCAAGTACAAAGAAATCTTAGAATGTGACTCCCAGAACCTAAGGCTTGGCACTGATATTGACAAGGACCAAATATAAGCCAAAGGAAAGAGACCCCCCCTACTGCTGGCTTTTGGGTCATTAATGCAAATGTACTTCCTTAGACTCTCATGGGTAATTCCTTAGGTATTGTACAAACCTCCAGAGTCCTACAGAGAGAGTGTACTGAATAGAGCCAACGTTTCAAGTATGCCCGTTAGGTGACCTTGACCAAGCCCTTTTAACTTCCTTGGGTCTCTTTTTTTCTTCATCTTGGAAATGGGGACATCTATGGTTCTCTTCAAGGCTGTACTCAGACAACACAGTCTTTGGATCTCAAAGATGCCCTAGCACTAGCCCTGTCTCTAGGGGCTAGAGATTCCTGTTGCTCTAGGTCCTTCCATCAAGAAGAAAACTGGCCTTAGTTAGTTACTAATAACTGTGAATGGATGACACTTGAACAAATGGATCATGGGTATGGGAAAGGCAAGCACAGCACTGGATAGGGGCTCCCACATGTCATCGCTGCACCCTTCCGAAGAAAGGTTCTGGTTTCAGAGGAGATTGAGGTCAAGTAACCTGCGTTAGGTGTCACACAGCTAAGAAACTGACCAGACCATGATTCTAACCCCACTTGTTTTTGAGTTCAGACCCATGCATTTCCACTGTCCCCATGGCATCACGCTGACATTGCAACTCATATGAATGGCTTTCAGCTACTGAAGAACCTAAGTGGGAAGAATTATTTGAATAGCAGGGGCTTCTTGGTACCCTCAAAATGACGCAGGGAGGTATCTGCCTAACTCATCTGGGTATAAAACTTCCTTCCTGTCACACACAGAGTGAGGCCTAGACCAGATAGCAAATGTGGAAAGAGCTCCTAAAACAAACCGCCATACAAAAAGAGAACACTGTCAGGAGAGATAGAGGGTGTGACTGACCAGAGCCCAAATTTAAGGACTGACTTGAAAAATAATCCCGAGTAACTCTTAGCTCAGCAGGACAAGGAAATGGATGACCCTGAATTTGTGTCAGTCTTGTTGATGCCAGCAAACCCTGAGTAAAATTAGGATTCAAAGTAAAATCCAAAGAGATGACCAATTGGGAGAATGTTGAGCATATAAAGTGGATGGGTACCCCTTCTCTTCAAAGAGACTTCTTCCAGTAATGCATCAGTCTGTTACAAAGGCAGGCAAGAAGAAATGGTCTTGTCTGGGAGAGTGGAAACCTACAACTTCTGTGTTCTCAGTTTTGTATGAGTGGGCTAGTTGTTGCGCTTTATTGTTTTCAGATGACAACTCTCCCATCTGCCCACAGCAGAGCCCTCAGAGGTCTAGAGCATCATCAGCAGGGATAAGCTCAAATATACCTTAAAAATAATTCAAAAGCAACAATCACCTTCTCTAGTAAAATTCATTCTTCTTGGATTCCATGGGATTCGAGTTATTTGAAGCAGGCATAAAGATTACTTACAGGTCAACTACAACAAAAATTAATCAAATCTGAGCCCCTATCACTGACTGAAAAATCACCTTTAACTGGCATATGTGACAAATGCTCCTGATTCTGAATTCAGTGGCTTTGAAATTTTTGTACAGGATCCACTGTAGAAAGATTGTGCTTTCCTACTCTTGCAGGAAGGAAGCCTGAATTGGGATAAAGATGCCTCAGTTCTGTAGTCAATTCCAAACTCAAATCTTGGCTCTGTTTTGAAGAGGTGTGTGGTTTGAAAGATTACATGAGTTAATGTATGAAGTGCTTGGCACTTCCTTTTGCCTTCTAGAAAAATCAGTAGGATGTAATTTAACAAGATGCTAGGTAAGGCCAAAACTTTGGCATGCATAGGAAATTCCTGAGATTCTGCATTTCTAACAAGCCTCTAGGTGATATTATGCTGTGATTCTCCAGACCACACTTTGAGTAGCAAGGGGTTAGATATTTAACTAATCAGTCAATCATTCAATCATTTATTGAATATCTTGTATAGGAAACTCTTTGAATGATTTAAGGATTAAAGTCTAAATTCAGGATTAAAAGGATTTCAAGTTCTAAATATTCAGTGTTCCTTGACATACAACTTCTCCCTGCTCTCTGGAGCTACTCCACTTTCAATGGAATATTATTGACAAACTGGATGGAGAGAATAGGAGAACATAATGGATTCCAGAGAGGCTAGCTCTTAAGTGGATCCCACTGACACACAATAAAAACTGAAAAAAAAAATCCCAAAAAACAAAAAAAACAAAAAAAAAAACACCCACCTTGACAAAGAGAGGGCTCTAGAGAGACATGCATAGCTATCTGAAGCTCTCCAGGACAAGAAAAAAAAGTTCTCTCCTTTGGACATATTCTTATTAATTTAGACATAAGTCACATTTGCCTTATGCTTAGGTTTCTTCAGTATATTTTTTTTCTACAAGTTAAGATGATCTTATGTATTTTTTGGGTGGTTGTGTCCAATGGCTATACCAACAGAGATCTGCCATCTGAAATGTTGGTGATAAACGTTCTGTGTCTTCCCTCATGTTCTTTTGTTTTTACATAGTCTACTACAGACCCAGAGCTGTAGGGGGTCACAATAACACATCATTTGATTTTAGTGGAGAAACAGCAGCATATTCTACCCCTCACAGGGCCTCCCAATACCTTCTTGCTATTTTGCTTCCCACCTATTGTTCACTTGGATTCACTTATGATGTAGGCACCGTCAGCTAACATTCAATGCCTCTCCTTCTTTAAAATCATCCCCTAATACTTTGGAGTTTTATTTACTACCAAGAACAAATTTAAGTTTCCCAAATGTAATGTGTTTTTTCAAAAAATAGGTCTGTTCCTTAGTCCCTTGCTTCCCCAAGGCAGTCCATGAATGAGGAGAATTGGTGTCATCTGGGAGCTTGTTAGAAGACAGTATCATGCCCCTTCCTATTGAATCGAGATCTGCATTTTACTAAGACCCACAGGCACTTTGCATGCACATTAAAATTTGAGGAACACTGTCTTAGCACACACTCTGCCTCAAAGCCCTTTTCCCCCTATTTGCCTTCCTAGAAAACTCTTGTGCATCTCTCAAAACTCATCTTGGTTATCACCTTATATTGGGAATCTTTCTTTACTCTCCCTGTTAGAGATATTCAGGTATTCTTCTTTGCTACTTGTATACATCTTTCTAATTCTGCACAGGTATTATAATGTATTTATTTCTAATCTGTGACTTCCTTGATGGAATATCTTTGAGACTTAATCCTTTGTATTTTTGTATCCCCAGCACTCAGGAAACAGCTTGGCACATCAAAGGTGATCAATAAACACTTAATGAAATGACCACAACTGATACATCAGGGAAACAAGGAGCAGAGGTAACAATGACAATTAACCATTGTTACTTGCAAGACTATTTAAAAATAGAATTGAAGAATTTCTATTATGTAGGTTTCTTATTATGACATAAAACTCTGACTAATTTCCCACCTGCCTCCTCCTAACCCAAGTACCTTTGGTGGCATGAACACATAGCGATAGCATGGCAACTCATAATAAAATTAAGTTTTTTTAAAAAAATATGTAGGAATGGTAAATTCTATTATTTGGCACCAGAGCCCATTCTCAGCAGCTTTCTGATTTTAAATCATTGGGTATTAATGAATTTCTGGAGCGCAAGGAGAATAGAATGTTAATTGAATGAATGAACTACATACATGATATTACAATAGGCACTTAGGGAACATAAATAAAAAGGGTCACCCTATTCCCTGACTTCCAAGGGCTCACAATTTATAGAGTTCATAGAGATAGCCATTGAAGACTTACCCTGGAGTAGATAATAAGCACTTGGAATTTTTTGTCTGGATAATGAAGAGACATACCTGGTATGAGTGACAATGTCTGTCAAGGCACCGCCTTCTAGAAATTCCATGACCACCCAGAGCTCGTCGCCAACAAGGTAGCTGTTATACATGTCAACCACGTTGTCATGGTGGTAATCCCGCATTATCACAACCTGGGCAAATGGAAAGATGCTTTTTGACTTGTGACGGTGAAATTTGGCTTTCTGTTCTCTTGTGGCCACATCTGTGCTGTGAGTACAATTGATTAAGAAATACTGATTTGGGGGGAGATTTATTCAGGAGTCTACTATAGACAAAAAGACAGCATTGAAGGTAGCTAGTAGCAATAGAAAGGAATCAAGTTAGTAAATTCAGAGAAAATGGCAGAGCACCCAGGCACTGGGTTTGGGGATAATAAGAGTGAAACAGGCAGAACCCTGGCAAGATTTGTACTCATAAGAGGGAGTTTTGTTGACTGTTCTGGGGGGAGGCTATTAACAGGGGGGACAGGATTCTAAGAGTCTCCTTCAGACTACTCTACTATTGGTTAACCTGGCAAAAGCATCACCAACTCTAAATTATAAATGAGTGAATGATAAGTAGGTCTCACAAGTGAATGAAGTAAACAGTAGGTGTGGGGCCACATGAGGCTAACTTAACATCTTGGGAGAAGATCTGGGTTGAGTGTGAGAGAGGTTTGGGCTAAATACTAATGACAGGTCTTGAGGGTAAAAGCAAATATGACTCAGGCACATAAAAGGCTAACTTGGGGGCGCCTGGGTGGCGCAGTCGGTTAAGCGTCCGACTTCAGCCAGGTCACGATCTCGCGGTCCGGGAGTTCGAGCCCCGCGTCAGGCTTTGGGCTGATGGCTCAGAGCCTGGAGCCCATTTCCGATTCTGTGTCTCCCTCTCTCTCTGCCCCTCCCCCGTTCGTGCTCTGTCTCTCTCTGTCCCAAAAATAAATAAACGTTGAAAAAAAAATAAAAAAAAAATAAAAAAAAAATAAAAGGCTAACTTGAACTTGCTTACTGGGGAGAGTGTCCAAGAATTGCTGCCCTGTGGCTGCTTCTGGTGACATTTTCAGAATTAGTGCTGAATAATAAATTACAAAGTTATCTATGTTATATTGCTCTGTCTGCTCTAGCACTGTGATTTGGAAATAAGTTCCAGAAATCAGCATTGTGGAAGTGACAAACTGAAGCCCACCCACCTGGTGTTCTCTATGAAATGTGGAACACAGGAAAACATGAACCCATGGGGGCTGAAGACATGTGGAGGCCAAAGACATGTGGAGGCCACTGATGGCCTCACATGAGCCTCCATAGAAGAGGAATCCAAAGTCACATGTGATTGTATTTTTATAATGTCTGTTAGGTGATATGGGTGGTATATCCTTTGCTAGAGACTGACATATTATCTAACATTGGAATCCTGACTTGCTATCTTTAAGACTTAAATTTTCCATCCACAAAAGCTTATCTCTCTTCCCTAAGCTCTCATAAAATCAATCGATGAATATTACTACAGAACATTTTGTGTCCTTAGACACAGGAACTCATGTTTTTCCACCTCTGTGCATTTTAGAGCTCTCAAGTGTAAAAGGGGGATGAAGAAGTGGAAAATATTTGAAACAAACACATAGAAAAAGGTTAATTCCTTAACATATCAATAGTTCTTACTTATCAATAAGACAAATGCTACCACCCTTATTGAAGACTGTGCAAAGGACATATGGTTTAATGAAGAAATAAAAATGGCCTATTAACACATAAAGATAAATTCAGCCTCACTAGTAATAATAGTGTTAATTAAAGCAAGAAGATTTATTTATCTCTATCAGATTAACAGAGATCACATGACAGTATCCAGTGCTGGTAAGGATGACATAAGACTATATCAGTGAGGGCCCTCATTGTTACAAACTTTCTGTAAGTCAATACTTTATATTACTTTCTCTAAAGAGAAAAAATATAGAAATATTGAAATATTAAAGTAGCTATTTCTTGGTTGTGAGATTATGGGACATTTTCTGTATTTTCCACAGGAAGAATTCATTATTACTATAGTTAGGAAAACATACCTTAAATTTCCCAAAGAGTGATAATCTGTCACTAAGCTGACCTCTGTTTATTGAGATTATTTTTTAAATCTTTAATTAACAAAAAATTTAATGTCTATTTTTGAGAGAGAGAGAGAGAGAGAGAGAAACTGAGAGATGGAGACAGAGCTGTCCAGCATAGAGCCTGATATGGGGCTCGAACTCATGAACCATGAGATCATGGCCTGAGCCAAAGTCAGACACAACCGACTGAGCCACGCAGATGTCCCTGTTTATTGAGATTTTAAGAAAATGGCTATAAAGGGTATATACATGGTATCACCACCATGTGTAAAATGTATATATACATCTACATAGACAGTGTAGCATGAGGCTTTGGAATCTGCTAGAATTCAAATCCCAGATCTATCATTGACCTGCTCTATGACCCTGGGCTAGTCACTTAACCTGAGTCCAGGTTTCCTTGTTGCTATAGCAATAATGTCGGTCTCATAGGGTTGTTGTGCAAATCAGGCCATATCAGTGCTTAGCATAGTGGCTGATTCACATGAAGTACTTTGTAAATGTAGCAGCCATACATGCATAGAAAAAGACCAGAAGGATTATGGGGGCACTATTTTTGTATTTATATTTTCATTGCTTTCTAGTATCCTACACTGTATGTGTAATATTTTTGCACGGGAAATAAATGTTACATAGGAGAGAAATAATGATCTCAACACACCACATACCTCATTAAAGAGGAGTTCTCGTCTCTGTTGCTTGCGGAGGTCCATTTTCTTCACTGCAACTTGTTTCCCTGTGTGTTTCTCAGTTGCGATGCACACAATGCCGGTTGACCCTTCTCCGATTTTGATAAAGTTGTCCAAGTATTCTCTGGGGTCTCCGGGGCTGACCACCAGCTGCAGAGCAGCCCGAAACTGTTCATGGGACACCCTGGAGGGCTGCTGGTCTGAAGAGGAGCCCCAGCTGGGTGGGGGGTAGGTACTGGATGAGATACTCAGAGAGCTCAGATAAGAAGCTGTGGAGATGTACTGTGAACTGGTCTGCAGGGAGGGGTGGTGGTAGAGGGTGGCTTTGTGGTACCCAGATGGGTACTGGTGGCTGCTTGAGGAGTAGCCTGCTTTGCTTTGACTTTGAGGTAGTTTGGCGGGCCCCCTGGGGTAGGTGTCAGACCCTGACAGCGGAGGGCTGAGGACCATCTGTGCTCGATCGTAATCCACCTGGGAAGACAGACACGGATGGAAAATATTCACATGCTAGATCTGAATGCCGCAGTCAGTGAGCCAACCCACAGTTGGCCTGAATGAAGAGTGCCATTATACAACATGGTCGTGGATGACACATACCTTGTGAGGTCCCAGGTTGTCCCTGCTTCCACCATTTACCTACCCTCTACCCCCATCCAGCCTCTTTCTTCCCCTTTCCCTACTAAAATCCCCAGAAGCAGACTATGAGACCTGGATTTGAATATAAATGGTGAGAGGTGATCCCAGGAGTTATGAAGTGAGACAAGGAAGGGGAAAACCAATAAAGGGTGAGTCATAGACTATGATGGTTAATTTTATGAGTTAACTTGGCTAGGCCACGGCATCTGGTTGTTTAGTCAAAAACTAGTCTAGATATTACTGTGAAGGTATTTTTTAGATGTCATTGACATTTAAATGAGTAGATTTTGAGCAAAGCAGACTGCCCTCCATAAAGTGGGTGGGCTGCATCCAATCAGTTGAAGGCTTTAAGTGAAAAGACTAAGGTCATCCACAGAGGACTCATTTTCTCTGTGTGTGTGTGTGTGTGTGCGCGCGTGCACACACACACACACACACACACACACACACACACACACACCCCTACTGGTTCTGTTTCTCTAGTGAACCCTAACAGGCACAGCAAGTTACCAATGAAACAGGGAACCTAATACCACTAGGTAACTCTGCATCCTCAGAGACTATATTAAGCATGTACCTGGAAGTTATCCCATCTGAGGGACAGAGAGCTGGAATATTTATGCACCAGCTCCCTTTAAAACACTGTTTAACATCTGCTTCCATGGATATTAGTTTCCTGGCACTTCTGGCCTGCCATGTTCTGGGCTGGGTAGGCTCCAGTGGGTAGAGAAAGCTCTTAGAACCAGAATTTCTCAATTTTGGTACTATTGATTTTGGGGTCCAGATAACTGTGTGGGCGACTGCCCTGGATATTGCAGGATGTTTAGCAGCATCCCTGGCCTTTACCCACTAGATGCCAGGAGCAGCCTCTTCTGCCAGTCATTACCAGCAAAAATTTCTTGAGATGTTTTCAAATATCCCCAGAATATGGGTAAAATTGTTCTTGGCTGCGAACTACAGCTTTAGACAAAGGAAAGCAGTGTTGGCAGACAGAAGCAATAGGTGATGAAGGGATATGGCTGGGCAACAACTGTACCCACTGCTCCTAGGAGAGGGCTTTCTCCCCCCTCATCTGAACCACACAGAGAGTTTTAGTTAAAATGTGCCTTATCCAATGTGTATTTAGGCCTTGTTTTCTTTTTTGGGAATATAAGATCCCATTTGTCATTAACGGGTGTTAGTCTTCAATGAGATAGGGATAGAAGGCCTTTGTCCATGCTTTTGAACCCATCTACTGGAGGGGGGAATGTACTATCCACACATATAACCTAGCAGATATATGTAAAAGGAAAAATATGGTTCCCTGTGCTAAGCAGCTTTTCAGTATGGACCATAAGGTAAGTACAATGCTCTCATCAAATATGTAGAAATATAATTGAGAGCAGCCAAAATTTGCAGGGCTGTATGTGTGAAAGGAAATTTGGTCATCCATTCTGGCAGAGAACACTTTACTCTGGTAATTAAGGATGGATTGAGGGAACTCAACAGAGGAATATAGGGAGGGAAGACAGAACAAGGGTAGGGGAAGTCACTGAGGGGTTTATATGATACTTGATGTACAGCCAGCAATTGCTCCCTGAGAGGTATCAGGAAGGATCTTTGACCAACCCTGGAATGGCTGAGGTCATGAATATACCACATCATGCCACATTCACCTCCTTGCTCAGGATAGAATGCACTAATTGATCAATGCACTCATATATAATATTCTGATGACAACACAGTGCTGGGTACACAGAAAGCTCTCCAAAAAGATTTTTGATTATACTAACACAGCACCCTAGGAAATCTCTACCACTCTACTGGGATGTACAGGAAATGACACGTATATGCCCCCACCCCCCATCTATCTCAAGGATCTATATCTACTCTAATATATGGATACTGGCTACATGTAACTACTTAATTGAAATCAACAAAAAAAATTAAAATAAAAAATTCAGTTCCTCAGTTACATTATTCAGATACATTTTAAGTGTCCAATAGCCACACATTGGACAGCATGGATATACAACATTTTCACCACTGCAGGAAGTTCTACTGGGTAGTACCTTTCCAAATAAATTCATTGCTCCCATGTAGTACATTCATGAATCCCACTGATTAATCTTTGAGCAACTGTTAGGTGCTAGGCACCATTTTAGGTGCCATGGGAAGGTCCAGCAATAATAAAAATGGATGGTATTTCTGCCCTCTTGGGGTTTACATTCTAGAGGAGACAGGTAATAAACAAGAAAACCAATAAATATACAGTATGCAGTCCAGTATTAATAAAGACATGAAGAAAATAAAACAAGGCAAGGGGCTTGAGATTAATGAGATGCCATCTTGGATGTAATGACCAAGGAAGGCCTCTCTGAGGTGGTGCCATTTGAGCAGTAACCTGGCTGACATGAAGAAATAGGCCCAATGTCTATGTGGGGAGGTTTAGTCTGGGGAGAGGGCACAGCACACACAGAATTCTAAGAAAATACAGGCTTGAGGAACAGCACAGAGGTTCTTCTAGAGTGCAGGGGAGTCATTTTGGAAAGATGGCCAGAAAAGCAGCTAGGAGGGGATCATGTACACCATGGCAAGGGCACTGGCTGTCACTCTGAGTAAGATGGGAACCATTGAAGGTTGCTGAGAAGAGAAACATGAGCTTGATGTTGATCCTGATCTGCACGCTGGAGCAGAAAAGACCTTTGTGGCAAAAGAGGAAACAGGAATGCCTGTTAGCTTATTGTGTGAGTTGAGATTAGATTGGCTATTGTAGTTGGGGTAGTCCCCTCCTACACTGTAGCAGGCTCATCTGTCTGGCCAAAAGAATATAGTGGAAGTGATAGCAAGTGCCTTCCATGACCAAAAAAGATATTGTGGCTCCTCTGCCTTCTCTCTTGGATACCTGTCCTGGTTTTCTCTTGCTGCCATGTCTTGAGGAATTCAATAGAGAGGTCCAAGTGCAAGGTCTCTTGCCAAGAGTCAGAAACTGAGGTCTTCCACCAACAGCCATATGAGCCATCCTAGAAGTGATCGTCTGGTCCTAGTCAAGCTTTCAGATGACTAGACCTGGCTGACATCTTGACTGCAACCTCATGAGAATCTCAAGGCCAGAATCATCCAGCTTAGTAAGTAAGTCACAGAGAAGTGACCCAAAGAAATGGTGTGAGGTAATAAATAAATAGTAATAAATGTTTATTATTTTTTTACATCATTAAGTTTTAGAATAATCTGTTACACAGCAAGAGCTAATTATTACATAGGGGAAACAAAGAATTCCAGCATGGCTGCGTTAAGTTTGGGAGAACCATCAAGCATCTACGCAGAGATGTTGCTTAGGTGACTTAGACATGCTTTGCGTCTAGGAAAGAGATGAAGCTAAGACATGCATCTGAGCATCACTGGCGTTTAGTTGGTATTAAAGCCATGATGTTGTATGTGTAAGAGAAAATCCAAGGACCCCAACATTCAGAGACCAGAAAAGGCAGGAAGATGTTGCATAAAGGAGCGTAGAAGAAGTAGCCAGTAATGTAGGAGAGAAAGTAAGGGACTAGGTGGTCCTGAGTCAAGGTATGAAAACATTTCAAAAAGGAAGAAGTAATGAAGCATGTCAAATGCCATGGAGAACTGAAGTAGGATGGGGCATATTGCTCATTGGATCTGGCAATATGGTGGTCACCTGGAAGACAGCAGGTGTTCCAAGCTCCTGCCTCATCACACATCATCACACACCTATTCCAGAAGTCTGGCAGCAAGAGTTGAACACAGTTGGCTCCTTAAAATTCCTACCATGGCACCATTCTCACTTCTTTTGCACTGTTAATTGGCTCCCAGATGACAGTGCTGGCCTGTGCACATCCAGCAGTGAAGTCTTTCCTAGTCATGAAAACACCAGAATCTACTCAGGTGAGTTCACCACTCAGGCAGCCTTGCACCACCCAGCAGGAACAAGGGTACTGTGAAGCCAGGGCCCCATCCTGGCTGTTCAGCAAGAGAACACATGCTTTTGAGGGACATACTTAGGGTTCAATTCTGACTCTGATGGCTTTAGTCAAATCGCTAAGCCTCTCTGAGCCTCAGTTTTCTCATCTGTAAAATGGGGATCATAAATACCTCCCTCACAGGGTTTTGATGAGGCTAAACCTAGAGCAACCTAATGTCTAAGAAAACAGGCTCTGGGTTCAAAAATGTTTTCTGCCATTTACACATTGTGTGACATGGGGCAAGTTATTTAAACTTATGCACCCCAGTTTTCTCATCGGTAAAATGGGAATTGTGACAATAGTAACTACCTCTTTAGGTCATTGTGAGCTCTGAAGGACTGAATGCACATCAAAGGATTTGAATAGTGACTGGCCAATATACTCTACATGCTGGTATCATTATAGAAAGTCCTTAGCATAGTGGGAATGCAAGAGAAAAGAAATAGTAAAATATTTTTTTAAAAGCCCAGCTAGCACTTATTGAATATAATATACTGGTAGCATATGTATTCCTATACTAATGTATAATGTATCCTCAAAACAATCAGCAAAGATGGTTTTAATTATAATCTACTGAATACTGTATTATAATTAAAATGCTGTATTTGAAATCATGCTGAATTTGTGCTATACTCAGGGAAAACTGGTTTGTTTCTGTGATGTGGGGAGGGGGAATAAAATGTCAGTGTGAATTAAACAGCTGGGTTCTTCCCTTAAATTAAGTTTGAGATTAGCCAGGCCCAGGCTAATTACAAGGCCAGCATGTGAGGGGAAGCGGGGTCTATGACTTTTATTTTTGAAAGTATGTCCTGGGAACTATCACATGGCCTCATCCCGCGGTGTCTTCCATGCAGGCCTGGCTCCTGTACTCTAAGCGAAATTGAATTCATTCCCCACAAGCATGTGTAACTGATCTCTGAAGATATATTAAAAATAAAAATCCAGTAGGAATCGCAAACACTACTCCGTACCACATCAGGCCACTTCTCTCCTTTACCGACTGTCAACAGAATTATCCGAGTCTACTCTTAGCAGCCAACGTGTGGCATAAAGAAAAGGAGGCCTGCCCACACGAATGGGACCATTTCCAGTCAGAGAGGGAAGGCTGAGTTGTTCGCTGGGAGCTAAAGATCTTTGAAATTAGGTCTTTGAGACTAAACCGTGCTACTGTTTTTCATGCCTGCCGGTAAGAGGCACAGACTCAAAAAAAAAAAAAAAAGTGATGGGTGAGGAGCAACCACTCTCACAAGAAACAATTTTTGAATGAAACTCGAGGTGTACCTGTAGAAGGAGAATTGACTGCTTCCAGGGAGAGAACATGTGGTCCTCCCTCCAGGTTTCCATCGGTTCAAGGAGAAGATGACAGACAAACAGCTGACTTTGGGAAGGAGAAGTGAATGTCCTGGCTCAGGGCCACCATGTTGCTGACCTATAGCCTTCAGTTGGGTCATTAACCCACCCAACTGTGGGTTCCATGATGGTATTGCTGGCCTATTTGTGCCAGCCTCATTCTTTTTCACTCTGAGACTCAAGAAAGGGGAAATTTATCCCATTTTATTGTGGATAAAATGGAGCCTCAGGGAGGTGAAACTACTCCCCCAACCCCCGCCACTAGCCATCCAAGGCAAATGGCCCTCCATTCCCTCAAGAGGATTGCACAACCCAGTTCTTCTTCTGCTCAGGTCAGTCTTTCACTCCAAGGGGGAGGATGTCTAGATGTCCCAGGTGCTAGGCACATTGGCACTACAGGCCTGCATTCTTGCCTGTCTTGACATTTCTACCATTACTTGTCACCTCCCCGCTCTGTGTAATCAAGGCTGAGACACTCACTCCTTGAAAGAATGCAGGGGCATGTTAATGGGAGCCAAAGCAGAGCCCCTTCCATTAACCAACTGTTCTTTTAGAAGTCTATCCCTGTAGGAGTGATACATATAAATGTTAATAATAATAATTGACATTTGCTGAGTGGTTTCCATGTGCCAGGGACTGTTTTAAACACTTTATATACATAGATGCATTTAAACCTCAGGTTACACAATGAGATAGGCCCCATAATTGTTCCATTTTACAGATAAGGAGACTGAAACACAGTGAGTTCAAGCAGCTTATGCAAAGGTCTGAAAGCTATTTAGAAGTAGAGTTGGTTGGGGCGCCTGGGTGGCTTAGTCCGTTAAGTGTCTGACGTTGGCTCAGGTCACAATCTTGCGGTTTGTGAGTTCAAGCCCTGTGTAGGGCTCTGTGCCGATAGCTCAGAGCCTGGAGCCTGCTTCGGATTCTGTGTCTCCCTCTCTCCTTGCCCCTCCCCTACTCTCTCTTCTCTCTCTGTCTTTCAAAAATAAACAAACATTAAAATAAAAAAAGTAGAGGTGGGATTCAAATTCAGATAATGTCACTTTAGAACTTGGGCCTTTGATATGTTGTCAGAGATACCTTTCAGTGATAAAAAGGTAGACATGGTCAGAGCAGAGGTGGGCATGGTGTGGAAAGACAACTACAGAGCAAAAGCATGGTTAAAGTGTTTCACCAGGGGCTCAGATGTCTGGGAGGCCAGGAGCAGAATGCTAGAAATACAAGGGCCAGAAAATGATGAATGATAATACCTGGGGTGGTGAGGGAGGTGAAGATAAATTAAGTTTTTTTTTTTTTTGAAGTGTTGGCTTAGAGAAATCAGCTCAAAATACACAGCAAAGAAATAACCATCACAGCAAAATGAGCTGATCATCTATGTACAGAACTCATCACTTTCATTATTGCGTTGGCCAGACCAGAACTTAGTGTTCACCTATAGTAATGTCCTTTCTTTTGCTAAGAAGAAAGCAAGCCCAAGCTTTCTTCTGTAACAAGCCCTCGTGGCCCTCTTACATGGCCCTTAAACTGCTCTAATTATTTCATTGTCTCACTCTAAATAATCTTTCCCATGATACCCTATATTTGGAAGTGGGTGAAAAAATCTGATGAATTTGTTCATGTATATTGTTTTGCACAGACACGTTTGTGCATGTAAGCAAGGCTTTCAAAGGAGTAAAGCTTGACCTGTGTGATCTTTTTCACAACTGATCTACAAATATATATTCTAGAAAAAAAAAGTACATTCAGAGTGTAGTATCTTGAGACGGATATAGATTTTAATCATTTAGTGAAACCACAATGCAGTAGAAGCAGGCCAACGAAAAGTACAGATATTTAACAAGCAAATCCAATGTACCTTTCCAAAACATCTATGTAAGTGGTTCACCTCTGAGGACATTGCAAGGGCACAGGACTAGAAGCAGGGGTGGAAAACAACACCAGAAAGGCTTTCTTCCCACCTCTCCTGAGAGAATGGTCCTGGGATTTTGTGAAAGAGTAACTTCATAGAAATGAGACCATGGTCCACATACTTTTAAGGGGGGGACTTCCAAATGGCAAGATGTAATAAGAGCAGACTAGACCATTTTGCAAATTATCACCGAACCTGCCAAAGTGCTTAGCTGCAGTGCTATGAGACCAGTAATTATCATTGAAAATTGAATACGTTCTGAAAAGGAATTCTCTCTACGGGATTCTTTAAAAACACTAAAAGAACTTATATGCAGTTTTGGTTTGCCTCCTCTTTGAAATGCTTAATAACATGCATTCGTAGTTTAGGTTCCATTTTTTAGTTGCCTTCAAGTATACCACACAAATTAATTCTTAAAGAACTGTGCCCTTTCATGTCTCTATTCAAACTCAATCAAAACATAAGGGCACAAAACAAACAAAAGGCTATATTATAAGGGCATAAATAATCCAGGGCTAACAACTCAGCTGGACTACCCTTCGACAATGAGCACAACGTCTCCAAGGATAGGGTCAGACACAGGCTTGCGATGTATCAAAATTATAAATAATTATAGCAATGAATTCATTTAATCAATCAATTTCACTAGTGGTACGCTGGGGTGGATGGGCATAAAACTCCACACAGCTATCAATTGCTCCGATTACAGCTGGCTGTCAGCCAGAATTCCCCTGATCCATGTTCGTTAAATGCACATTAATCTGAATTTGGCAGTGTAATCAAGGACCTAACTGAACTGTGAAATTGAATTCTGCAGTAGAACATCATTTGACCATTTTATGCCAAGGCTGGAAAAAAAAAAAAAAAAGGTTTGGTGGGGGGAGGGCGGGAGAAAGAAAAGAAGGGAAGAAAAGTCCTGAGGCAGCATCTATATGTTCACCATGGTCTTCCGTACTGGTGACAGGGAGGCTGTGGCTAGTTTGTGCTGGACTGGGTGTGTGTGTGTGTGTGTGTGTGTGTGTGTGTGTCTGTGCCTGCAGAATGGGGACTGCGGAACGCTCAGTGAAAGATGGACAGTGTCTCTTTCCACTTCCCACAGAGCTACAAGGGATGGGAGGCAGCTGGTTCCAGTGCCTGAGTGTGATGCTCCAATACACCTTTGCGGAGTACAATAAAGCAAAGAGACTGCTCCTCTGAAAAATGAAAGAGCCAGACTGGGTGTTGTTTGTTCTACGTAAATCAAATGTGGGATAAAAGTGAATCACAGACCTCTATCATCTGAACAAGGAAAGGACGTCTGAAATTGTCCTTCCTTGACTCAAAGGGAAGTGTAGCAGTAGCAGCCTCGGCTTTGGGAAAGGAGAATGACTGCCCGTAAGAATTCCAGGGAGAATCAGTAACTAGCTTTCTCTGTAGGGACATGTTAGAAGCTGGCAATTAGGGGAAAGGGATTCATTAAATCCTGTGACTTGAATATGTATTTACTCTCATGTATCCCTCTGGTTGTTCTCTGCCACGCCAATTCTCCTTGCCACGAGCAGGAATGGCACTGATGGGAGCTATTCCCCATCTGCCCTCAGGTGGGGGGAGGTTACTGCACCCTAATACAACTCTTGCTTGAAGCAAGACTTCGACAATTGCCCAGCCATGGTCAGTTTCCTCCGATTTACTTATTTCCATTTACAAAATGAAATGGCCCTATTTCATATTTGCCCTGCCTAGATGATGAAGGGACACAGCACACAATATGAGCTGCCATTCAATTTTGGTAAGAGAAGCAAGCATATGCTATCACCGCCAATGAGCAGTGGTCATGAGCAGGTCCTATTTGGAACCTGAAGAATCAAGGTGTCTGCTTAAGGTTCTGATGCAGGGGCCTTGGGAAATAGGTTACCTTCTGGATAGTCAGACACTTGCTGGATTTCCAAACTGCATGTAGCAGGGAGCCATGCACCATATGTGTTTTGCAAGGAGATCTCCCACGCCATGATACTGGATTCCTATTTAGGCATGCAGGCAACTTACACCTCTTATGACATGAAGGAGGAAGAGTCGTGCTTTACCCTGCCTTACAAAATATATGGCAAATGCACACTGAGACAGTGTGGACAAGTGGCTTATGACCTCTACAAGTAGGGAAAGCTTAAGGAAGTGAATAAATCTGTGATCAGCAGGCTTAAGCATACAGGTATTTCAGGCTCTTCCTCCACCTCTGAATTGGTGTCTTCAACCCTCACCCCCTGCCCCCGCCCCCCTTGCTCCTCCAGACACAAAGAATGCATTTTCTGTTCAAGAGCAGATTACTAAGACCTGACACTGGCCACCGCCTGCAGCTACAGGGGTGGGGAGGGGGTGTCTGCACCTCTGGGGATTGGCTCCCTGCTGCAGAATATGGTTCAAGTATGTCAGGGCCTCCAAGACAGCCGGAACACATATTGCCAGGTTAGATGAATTTCATTTTAATTTGCTAATGGCAATCTCACTCATAATTTACTTTGAACCATAGGAATATTCATGGGAAGATATGTCCATTCATATACAAACAACCCCTATAGTCTTCCTGCCAAAGGGACAGGTGTCTGAGATGCTCTGAATCACCCTTTTGGATGTTTTATGAGCCGGAATCAACACCCTATAAGAGCCCATATGTAAAGAAAAAAATCAAAATAATACCCATTGTTATATTAAGCGATTAGCACCTCTCTTTCCTTCCCTCTCTTCCCTTGACCTCTGATTTTTGTTGCAGCTCATAAGAGTTTACCAGCATTCCCATTGCCACAGGATCTCTGAAAGTGTTCAGCTGGAATCCTTAGCAGATAAGAAGCTGAAGTTTTGTTCCTGAACCCTGGCAGAATCTCGGTGTACTAGTGTGTCACAAAGAACAGTGAGTCATTCAATTATTGATGCAGGAAGATGAAGCACACTAGTTCAGCTTTTTCCTTCCAGGTAAAGCAAAGGTACAGCTGAGCAGTGAAAAACCATTGCAGTGGTGACCCCAGATCTGGAGAATCATGCCAGTTTTCTTGCACCCTCTCTCTCCACTCAGAACTCCTTAATATGTCATCTGTTTGGGATGTCCTGGATTGCAGCACTGGTCACTTTGCTGCCCAGTGTAGACCAGATGCTTCGGTTAACATGGAGGGGTTGGCTGGCAAGAACCATCATGACTGGAGATGTAGTTACCTATGATGATTCTTGTTTAAATGCTGCTAAATACTCTGCTCTCTTAACATCTGGCCTCTATGGGGAAGTCTGAGAATTTCATGTCCATCCTACAGAGTAGAGCAATTGGTAAGGTGGCGGGATTGGGGTCCTTCAGCTAGCTCCGTCACTCAGGAGTCGCAGGGCCTTGAGGAAGGCGCATAGCTACTCTGGCCTTCTGTGACCTGCACCTCTAAGGTGAGGGCATCAGTACTTATGAGTCTGTGAGGGCAAAGTCACATGGAACTTGTTCCCAGGTTTTGAAAAAAAATGTAACAGATTACACAGAGAGGATGTTTCTATGGCTGGTGTTAGCAGATATGGAGACATGTTTTCCAACCAAAAATATTCCAGGGAATAAGGGTTAACACTGAGTGCCTGCCATGTGATAACTCCTTTACATTTACTGATCTTTTTTAATCTGTAGAAGAAGTTCAAAGTAGGTATGGAAACACTCTACAGATGAGCGAACTGAGGCACAGACAAGATCATAAAGCCAGTAAGTGCTTAAATCCAGAGAATCGGATTTTAGAATTTGTGTTCTTAAATGTCTTTTGTAATGGGTGAGAACATCTGGACTGTCATTCATAAAAGAGAATAACACCATCACTCAAGGTAGAGTGAGTATATATGAGAGTCTCAAGGATCATTACTTTTTTTTTAATTTTTAAAACATTTATTCATTTTTGAGAGAGGGAGACAAAGAGAGAGAGACAGAGACAGAGACAGAGACAGAGAGAGAGAGAGAGAGAGAGCGCACACTGGGTAGGGCAGAGAGAGAGGGAGACCAGAATCTGAACCAGGATCAAGGCTGGGAGTTGTCAGAACAGAGCCCAACATGGGGCTTGAACACATGAGTCGAACTGCAAGATCATGACCTGAGCCAAAGTTGGATGCTTAACCAACTGAGCCACCCAGGCGCCCCTCAGGGATCGTTACTCTTAATGCCTCTTTTTGACCAGTGATCCCAGTTTTTTGGCCACAAAATCAGTCTGGGTGACACTAAGGAGCTTCTCAGAGGACTTCACCCTACCCTACCCTACCCTACAGAGAGAATAAAGGACAGTTCCCATGTACCCCAAATCCGTCTGTGACTCATCACCCATTTCTCACCAGCAAGGTGTGGGCTGACTATGGCATATCTGAGCCCTGAGGCCTCATATCCATCGTTTTCCTCCTCAGTTTTCTTCTGTGGAAACAGGAATGTTCTGGAATATATCGACTTTGGAGTCAGATGGACCTAATTTTGGATCCTGACTCAGCTGTTTACCTTCATATCCTTGGGAAGTCGATAAAGACTTGGCCTCTGTCTTTCAGCTTTCTCAGGGTAAAAGGGAGATGATCCTGAAGTCTTCCAGAATCGTCATGAGGGCTCAATGGGGGTAATGCTTGCAAAATGCTTGGCACAGCACCTGGAATAAGGTAACCCTTGGCTTCATGTCACAGCTGCCATCTGGTATGCTATACATACAGATACATGTGTGTATTCATAACCAGGCTGCCGCAATTATTAATTTATATAACCCTCACACAACGTGATTGTCCCCATTTTATAGATAGGGAAGTAGAGTTAAGCAATTTACTCACCCAGTTGTAAGTGGTAACGTCAGGACTCAAATCCAGGCAGTCTACCTCCAGAACCTACACCCTTGAATGCCAAAAGGTACTTGACAAATAGTTAGCCTTGAACTGTGCTTCTCAGCTGGGACTGATTTTCCTCCCTGCTGCCCCAGAGGTCATTTGACAGTGTCTGGAAATATTCTGGATGTTACAGGAAGAGATGCCACTGGCACTTAGTGGTAGAAGCCAGGGATGCTGTTAATCATCTTACAGTGACAGCTCCTCCCCTGCAACAAAGAACTATCAGGCCCAGAATGTCCACAGTGTTGAGGCTGAGAAACCCTGCTCCTGAGTGGGACAGTACCGTACAACCCTAGGGCACTTCACTGTTAAAGGTATTCAAAGGAGCTTGGAAGGAGGCAGGTTGAAGGCTTGGTGCCTGCAGAATTCCTGTGCCAGTGGGGATATATCCAAGGTCTAGCAAAGGGGCTGAGCCCGGACAGCTGGATCCCAGCTTGGCTATGAGCTGACCTGGCTATTACCGAGCCTCTCAGAGCCCCAGTTTCCTCATATGTACAAAGCAGGCAAGAATTGCTGTCTTCCGGGACTGTGAGGCTCAACAAGGCAACACATGTGTCTGGCACACGGCAAGTGCTTAGTGAACTGGCAGAAGTGTGATTACACCAGGGGCTTCTCAGAGGCTGGAGCCAGAGCAAGAAATGGATTGCTGGGTCAGCACTGATACATGCGAGCTGGCAGCTGCCTGCTCCCTGGAGAGCCCGGGAATGAGCAAAATCAGAGGCATGGTGACAATACCTTCAGTCAGTTTCCCTCCCTGTAAAGCAGACTTGTCTGCAGGGGAGGGTGGAGGGCATTCTCCCTCCACATCAAGCTTTTTTTTTTTTTTAATTTTTTTAACGTTTATTTATTATTGAGAGACAGAGAGACACAGAGCATGAGCAGGGGAGGGGCCGAGAGATGGAGAGATACAGAATCTGAAGCAGGCTCCAGGCTCTGAGCTGTCAGCACAGAGCCCAACGCGGGGCTCGGACTCACAAACCGTGAGATTATGACCTGAGCCGAAGTTAGATATTTAACCGACTGAGCCACCCAGGCTCCCCTCAAGCTGTTTTTATAGTTGTGTAGTATGAACGGGTTTTTTTTTTTTTTGCTTTATTTACCCCCCAAGGTTTCATCTGCCTTGTGGCAGCCAAAAACATTCAAAAGTAGGGAGACAGATGCTATATCTATAGATTTGTAACATCCTTGATTCCTGTCATGTCAACAGGAAAATTAGGTAGGCAGATAACACTGGAGGAGTTATTTCTGTGAGTTAATGTTAGTATTTTTCCTCCTTTAGGCCAAAATGTAAAACTGGTCTCTCTCTCTCTCTCTCTCTCTCTCTCTCTCTCTCTCTCACATACACACAACTTTCCTCCTCATATTTGCTCTATCTGGAAACCCACACAAATTTTATCCTTTCTCTTATTATTTGAGATATGAACATTACCCACCAGCCTCTAGGACTTTCCATAAGGCAAAGCCAAATTATCTGAGTCGTGATCTCTATTTCTTCCCTCAGCAGGAAATCCAAATGTGATTGGTAGATTTTTAAGAGTACAGTTCTAAAGACACAGGCACCGAAGTCTTTTTAGAGAGATGTTATATTTTTAATCAAGTAAATGTTTTAATTACTAACATGCCTCCCACCACCTACCCTCCCACAAAACCTGCCCGTGAATTTCTCGTGGGTCCCGTGTGACATGGAACAGCAGCTTGCTCCTTCAGAGCCCTTGATTATAAGGGCTGAAAAACTCTTGGTAGAAGTTCCCAAGTGTGAATATGTTGTCTTTTTTTTTTTTCCTGAGCCACAACAGTTTCCTCATTATTTCTGTTACAGATATATCTTTTCTGAGCCACAATAGTTTTCTGCATTGTTTCTTACACTGTTACTGGGTTTAACAAAACCAGATTTCATAGTAGGTCTGCTTTGCTTTATAATTGGAAGTCTGCAGGAAGAAGGACCCAGCAAGGAATGAAGCAAATTATCCCTTCCCTCCATCCTCTTCCTACTCCTCTACCTAGCTGAGACTTCTGGCGGCCACTGGGGCCCCTCATGGGTTTTAGTGGCAAATGCAATTAATCCCCTGAAATCACCTATGCCCTCATAAGGGGAAGAATATGGGACTAGGAAAAACACCAGACCTGGATTTTGTCCTTGTTTTGCAACCAACTAATTATGAAACCTTAAGTATGCCACATGACACTCTGGACCTCAGTTTTTCCTCCTGTGAAATGGGTGGGCAGGCTGTTGGGGGTTATATTAAATCCCAAATGCCTCTAGGATTAGGTTAATGAGAAAAATGAATGAAGTGGACTGAGAAGGGCCTCTCTCCTCTAATGGGTCAGCCTTTGCTTCCAGCCAGTTCCATTTCCAATGCTATGTGAAAATTGTGCCCAGGCATGTCAGATCATCCCATTTTTTTTTTTTAAAGAGAAGGCTGAAACCCAGAAGTTGAAGATACTAAATGAAATATCTTGATTTTTCAGAAGCTGGAGATGACTATTTTGTGGACCCAACAGGTCAATGGGCCAAATATGGCCCCAGGGCTGAATGGTTATTGTCTCTGGACAAAGCTTTTTCTACGACCTTGACACAAACAGCTTCCTACCATAAGTGTGCAACTACAGCACACATGCACAAATCACATTTGACCCTAAACAGCCGAAGCGGTCCTGAGAAAGGAGAACAAAGCTGGATATTTCAAACTATATTACAAAGTTATAGACATCAAAATGTATGGTATTGGCATAAAAGCAGACTCATAGCTCAAAGGAACAGACCAGAGACCAGAAATAAACCCACAAATATACAGTCCATCAAATTTCAGCAAAGGAGCCAAGAATATACAAATGCAGAAAGGATAGTGTTTTCAATAAATGGTGCTGGGAAAATTGGACAGCCACATGTAAAAGAATGAAACTGGGTCCCTATCTTACTCTATACATAACAACTCAAAACATTAAAGACTTGAATGTAAGACCTGAAACCATAAAACTCCTAGAAGAAAAAGAGGGGGGTAATTTCTTGGCATTGGTTTTGGCATGATTTTTTGTATTTGACACCAAAAGGCAACAAAAGCAAAAATAAACAAGTGGGACTACATCAAAATAAAAAGATTCTGCACAGCAAAGGGAAACATCAACAAAATGAAAATGCACCTATGGAATGGGAGAAAATATTTGCAAACCACATATCTGATAAGAGGTTAAAAAATATAGAAGGAAGTCATTCAACTCCATAGCAAAAAAAAAAAAAAAAAAAAAAATCCCAAATAACCCAATCAAAAAATGGACAAAGGACCTGAATACACTTTTTTCTAAAGAAGATACACAAATGGTCAACAGGTACATGGAAAGAAAGGTTCTAAACATCACTCATCATAAGAAAAAATCTAAACCACAATGAGATATCACCTCACACCTGTGAGAATGGTTATTAAATTAAAATTTAACTCTAAAATAAACTTTATTAAAAACTTACCATGTAATCCTGATTATTTTTTTCCTTTTCTATAGATCCATGTAAACTTTGTTAGAATATAGGAACCACTGTAATTACTCTATCTAATGGTTTATGATCATATGCTCCTTAATAGAGGACAGTACAATATGAGCAGACTACTTATTAGTAGTATATCAGGACATCTTTCAAATAAATATTTTTTTGTCTTTTAATCAGAAACCCTGTAGGGGATCTCCAAAGACTTGGATTTTAATGAATAAATGTGCCTTGCCCTACATCCTCTGCCCTTGGGGCTCGTGGATAGAAATCAGGTAGGGTTTTGATATGGACTCTCACTTAAAAGGTGAAGCATCACATTAGATCTCTGTGAGAAGCTCATGTTAGCACCACCTTTGTGGGGTGCCTGCACATAAGGAGGAAGGAGGCAGTGAACATAACATTACCTTTGGAATGCACATTGTGGGCTCAGACAGGCGAGGGTAGGTGTAGGAGTTGTACGAGTGTCCTTGGGGGTGGGTTTTAAATGCACTTGCTCCGAAGGGCATCATTGGTTCCTGGAGCCCCGAACCTGACCTGGACCTTTGCCGCATGGTGGGCTGAGGGCTGGTCTGATTCAAGTATGATGACTTTGGCCTCCTATCATAGTCATCTAGGCTGGGTCCCCACTCGCTTTCGCTGAACACCAGACTCTCCTTGGAACACCCGCTGGTCCCCGCAGTTCTAGAAGGCGTGAATTGGAATGGATAATCTAGAGGGGAACTGCTTGAGGCTCTCTGGTACTCCCACTTGAGCTCATTGTATTCACTTGGTTTGCTCAGTGAGTCCAAGTGTGTGTGATAATCAACGGGAAATCTGGCAATATCGGATTTCAAAGGCTTCATCTCAGAATAGTAGGCTTCCCCGTGTTTGGTCTTTGTGACATGCCCATTTTGCTTGGCAGCATGGCTGCCTTTATAAAACGGATCCAGGTCATCACCATAGAGACTCTTTTCTCGATACTTCTCAGTGCTGTAGTCAGCAGTGGTATCGGACTCGCTGGAATACTGCGAGAAGGTGATGAAGCCATTTTCTTCCCGATGGCCTTGACCGTAGCTGGAGGCTCCCTGGTCTGGGGTGGGCGGGCTTTCTTTCCTTAGGGAGTTGGAGCGAGTCACAGAGATGTTGTCGAAGTCCTCCAGCAGGCCGTTGATGGAGGTTTCTTTGCACGGTTTATTTCCTCTAACGATTGTCTGGGAACAGTAAAGGGAATGCCATTTAAAGAAATCATTTCATGCTTTCAAACTGATATTGCAATCCCACCCCTACTCCACTGAGGAAAAAAGACCCCAGGAATATCCCCTAAAAAGTGATAAAAATTGATCGTTTCAGTGGTGAAATAAGTCAAATATTATATAACCTTAATTGCAAATTTGCGTTTACCTATCTCAATAGAGATACAATTAAACATCAAAAAGCCATTTAGAAGACTAAGCAATCACTGTCTTATTTACTAGTTAGGGGAAACCTCCTCCCTGGTTCCTCTCCTTAAATAATAAGCCCTAACCATCTAATGATAAGCTGATTATAATTTTAAGTCTATAACTGGTTTTAAAAAGCATATTATTTCTTACATTCATTATTCATATTATTTGCAAAACGAGTAAGTATTGTCACTTGAGTATTAACATACCCAGGAATGGGCGCACATTTTTTTTACCCTTTTACAGAATTCAGAAAAATTGGAGTTACTAGATTTTATAGAAAAGGAAGGCATTTTCTGAACTACACTGAACAGCTTGAAGATCACTTATGAGATTTTATATGTGATCACCTGTGATATTTTCATTAAGCATCTAACTGTAATGCTTGCTAGAGCCACACTTCTGTATCACCATGGCTGAGGTCTGGATGGCTTAGTAGTTGATGTGGTTGTTGTACTTGAACCTTAGTGACAAACTGCCGAGCCCAAATGTTCCCCTTAACGAACCTAAATAACACCAGAATACCAGGAACAGAAAGAAATCACAAACCACTTACAAAGCCAGTCAGCTGTGCCTTGACAATGACAAGGTTTGCAGCAAAATATGATGGGGGTGGATAAAAGAACAAAGAACAAAGTGTTGTGACTTCAGACTTCCAGAATTTTAGGAGAAAAATACCTTTGAGCAAGTAGCAAAGGAGTTCAAAATCATCTCAGTATAATAGAGGATTTCAAACTAGAGGCAAAACTCAAATTTGTCCTAGAACATATGATTTATAGATCAGTGAAAGACAAGGTTTTCTTTTTTTCCTATCCAATCAGTCCTGGACTAATACTTTTTGTCTATACACCTTTCTTTTAAAGTTTTTTAATTTTTTTTTTAACATTTATTTATTTTTGAGAGACAGAGACAGAGCAAGAGCGGAGGAGGGGCAGAGAGAGAGGAAGACAAAGAATCTGAAGCAGGCTCCAGGCTCTGAGCTGTCATCACAGAGCCCAACGCAGGGCTTGAACCCACAAACTGCGAGATCATGACCTGAGCTGAAGTTGGTTACCCAACCGACTGAGCCACCCAGGCACCCTTAAATAAACTTTTAATTTTGGAATAGTTTTAAATAAACTGAGAAGTTGCAAAGAGCATACACAGAGCTCTCATGTACCCCTTACTGTATTGTTAATATCTTGCACTACTATTAACTAAACTCCATAGTTTATGTGAATGTCACTAGTTTCTTTCCCCAGTATTCCAGGGCCCCATTCATGACACTACAAACTTATTTGTCATGTCTCCTTAGTCTCTTCTGGTCTGTGATAGTTTCTTGGATTTTCCTTGTTTTTGATGACCTTGACAATTTTAACAAGTGGTGCTCAGGGGTTCTGCAGAATGTCCCTCAACTGGGTATGTGTGATGTTTTTCCCAGGGTTAAACTGGGGTTATTGGTTTTGGAGGCGATCACCAATTATATCACATCGTATGCAGGGCGCATACCATTAACATGGCTTCTCCCTGATGATACTGACCTTGGTCACCTGGCCCAGGTAGTGTTTGCCAGGTCTCCACACATAAAGTTACATTCTGCTTCCTTTGCTGCTTTCTCTACTGCACCCTTTGAAGTAAGTCACTCTACCTCCTTGAGAGGTATGTCTACATAAAGTACATGGAATTCTTCTGCACAGATTTGCATACTCTTATTCATTCATTCATTCATTCATTCATTATGTTCATTTATTTTTGAGAGGAGGAGGAGAGAGAGAGAGAGAGAGGGAGAGAGAGAACGTGTGCATGCAAGTGCCTGTATTCATGCACAAGTGGGGGAGGGGCAGAAAGAGAGGGAGACACAGAATCTGAAGCAGGCTCCAGGCTCTGAGCTGTCAGCACAGAGCTGATGCGGGGCTCGAACTCACGGACCGTGAGATCATGACCTGAGCTGAAGTCAGACTCTTAACTGACTGAGCCACCTAGGCACCCCCCCACCCAGTTCTTTTTAAATCACTGAATAGTCTTCCATTATATGGAATGTTATGGTTATTTGTGGAGGAGGGGTATAAATGGGTTGATTGCCCAAATAGGTGATGTTCTGTTTGAGGATTTCTCAGAGAGAAAAAGAACCATGTATCACATATACATCAGAACCTTTTCTCAGAGTAACAACATCTATGCTGACCCCAATGGATGAACTGAAGAAATAATACCTTTGAACAGAGAAGGGGAAGTAGCTGGGAAGAGGAAAGGAGGAAATGGACATCTTTTGATACATTTAGTATGAATGCTAGCTAACTCATCTTCAAAAATATCAAGCCCATTTGAGTAGCTTTCTAGTGCATTTCAGTTGTATCTTACCTGTTTATTATTATTTCTCTCATTTGCTCAAAGTGCGTTCTCTCTCTCTATATATATATATCTATATATCTATATATATAGAGAGAGAAAGATATATATATATCTTTATATCTATCTATCTATCTATCTATCTATCTAAGAAAGATATATATCTATATATATAGAGAGAGAGAGAGAACGAGAATGAGTGGGGAAGAGAGACTGATAATCTTAAGTAGGCTCCACACTCTGCATGGAGCCCCACATGGAGCTCGACCCCATGACCCTGGGACCATGACCTGAGCTGAAATCAAGAGTCGGATGCTCAGCCGACCGAGCCACCCAGGCACCCCCTCAAGGTGCTCCTTAAAACCCTTTTAGACATATATACTCTTATTTTCTGTGGATTTAAACAATTGGCCTCTCCTCTTCAATAATGTTTTGTACAAATTTTTAAGAAAACAGTATTAATTTGTTTATATCACAGTGGATAAAGTCTTTTCAGCCAGCATTCTAGACAGAAATTATACTCTTGCACATTCCTATTCTCTATCAACAATTAGCAGATTACTTAATGAAATGTTCTCAGTAATTCATGGTCTTCCCCAAAAGTAGCTTCCTGGTATTTCCAATCCTGGGCATCTGTGTTGACTGATGTATAACATGAATAAAGACTGTAAGGTATGCCAAGGTCTTCAAGTAACTTCTCAGTTACTGGACCTGCTTGGATAATCCTTTAGCAAAAATGTTATCAAGACTTTCTGTGAGCTTGACAAATAATAGTTAACTATATTAGAATTTTTCATGGTCAGTGTTATCTTTGGGTATATACTGCAGGGAAAAAAAACTTCTCTAAATTCTATCCATCTTAAACAATATTTCAGTCAATCTTTCTTGTCTGCCTTCACACCTCCCATCTCTGAATACATGAAATATTCAACTCTGGGACCACAGAATCACTTCCAGTTTTTTAATGTTGGAAGGAATCTAGAGGGCAGCTAGGTAGGCATCCTCCTTCCTTTACTGAGTACCACTAAAACTCAGAGCTGACTTTGCCCACTGATATATAACAGACCTGGGATTCAAACTCCAAACCTCTCCCTTCCAGTTTAGCATGCTCTCAGTCTCTCTCTCTCAAACCGAAGTATGGCTGACACACAATGAATGTTATATTACTTTCAGGTCAGTCTAGCTCTCTTTCCAAGGTACTCTTCAGACTCATTTGAATAAAATAGCACCAGCTGGCAATGCAAAGGTTTGGTGTGTGACATAATCCATCAACAATGGGTTAATAAAGTGCACATTTTCTATTGTGCACTCCATCCCTCTAGCGATAAATTGTTCAGTTTACAGCACATGGACAATTGCAGGTTCTGGTCTCAATTTCACCCACATTTGTTATGTGATTTACTTTCATCCTTCTTTCATTACCCATTCTCCAATTTATAAAAAGGATACTATCACTTGATATTGATACTGATTGATACCCAGGAATCGTAGAGGCTGATGGAGGGAGGGGTTACATAGAAGTTTTGAAACATACTAATGTATGCACTTCCTTCATGTGGACACAAACTTGTAAATCTGAAACAAGTTAGGAATATTAAACACAACTCCTAAATGAAGGCAAGTTAAAATGTGAAGATTATATAGTAAAGAAAAGATCAGAGAAGAACAGACTAAAACTCTTGGAAAGTTTTCAGGGAGGGGAGAATTGTGAGCTAGGTCCAGGAGGAAATAATAGATATACTTGGATGGTGACAAAAAAAAAAAAAGAGGTAATTACCAGCTCATCACTTACTAAATGATTGAGACACAGAGATGATCAGAATATGTTAACATGCCACCATCTTTGGGGCTATGTGGATAATTATGGTAACAGAAGAAAGCATTCCCCACTCATATCAAATCAGCATTTCAATCACTTGTCCTTTGGAATTTATATCCAGAGAACTTGTTAGTTTATCTTCAGCAAATTAATAAATGGCTACGATGGGGCTGAACTATCAGTTTTAGAAATTCACTACCAAGACACAGATATTTATAAGGGGGGAAAAATCCTTCCCTGTGTGATTCTTTTGTGATCAGAGCATTGTTGAGTACCTCCTTTGAAACTGCTCAATCCTTTAAATCTTCCAGTTTTCCAACTAAAATTTTCCAATTTCATTTATGAGCTGAATGGGCAGACGTGAAACTCAGTCACTTGGTTTCTGAGGAATACTGAGAGAAATGAATTTAGATGTCACAAAGAGGCACCCATCTATGTGTCTATCATCTATCAATGTATCCATCCAACTGGCTATCTATCCACCCACCCATCCATACAATAACATCAAAAGCTATAATGGAGATCTGTAATATGTCTATATCCATACTATCTGCAAATATTTTTTTAAATGACTAAGTGATAACATAATGAAGGCCTGTTTGGGAGAGAGCCCTTTCTTTCCCTCATTAGTTGTGCTATAAATATACTACATTTGGAAAATGAAAAACCAAACAATCATAAACACCTATTTCACAATTTTGTCCCCCAAGTAAGTTAATTTAGATTTTTTATGGGAGATTAGAGGGTCACTGTTTTAAGACATGAATTAATCTGTGACCTCAGAATTGGGAAGTCTGCTGTTTCTGTGCACTTATCACTGCATACCCAAAGACATGTTCAGTTCAGATGCAGAATTATAGCAGTAAACTCAATAAACAGAATTCTACATACTTGTTGATGTGGAAGGAGAAATATATGGTTATGAGATAACTACTATTTAGAAGAAAAAATAAAGACTATCATTGAATAAGAAACACTTTTAAAAAACAATGTAGTTTTTTATCCTAGTTTTGAATCAGGCTTACAGCATTTATCAACTGTGTGATAGTGGGCAAGTTACCTAACCTTTAAAAGCCATGGTTTCTTAATCCATAAAATGGCAAGAATAAATCTTTGTCTCATTGGGTTAATGTGATTTAATACAATAATGTGTAAAACAGCTGGCATGATTCCTGGCATACAGGAAGCACTAATAAATGGTAGTTATTTAACTATTTTATAAGTTAATTTTTCTTTAAAATTAGGTTGATAATAAAGAAAAGAAGAAAGATGTAAACAATGGAATAAATCAATCTCAGCCTTATGCAATGGAAGGAAAAGAATTGATGTTTTAGACTTTTAAAAACAATTATTAGGGGGAGCCTGGGTGGTTAGTGTCTGACTTCAGCTTGGGTCATGATCTTGTGGTCCATGGGTTTGAGCCCCGTGTCGGGCTATGTGCTGACAGCTCAGAACCTGGAGCCTGCTTCAGCTTCTGTCTCCCTCTCTCTCTCTCTCTCTCCTTCCCCTGCTCTCACTCAAAAATAAACATTAATAAAATTTTTAAAAATGATTATTAGTAACCTTAGATGCAAAATACAAATTTCCTGAGTTTAAAGATATATCTTCAGCTAATTACAATTGTTATATATTTCAAAGAAATATTCCTTATTAGATATAAAAAATGGAATACTTTCAAAACATGATCAGCACTCTACTGTAATCCTTCTTAAAGATGTAATATCTGAGTCCTAAAAATTAACAAAATTAGACTTCCTATTATTTACACTGAAAGATACATACGGAAAAGGAAGATTAATAGAAATACAGTAAAATATTGACAGTGGTCATCTCTAGGTGGGGAGATTAAGTGTGACATAGATTTTAAACCCGCACTTGTCAAATCTTAATGTGCACACAAATCACCTGAGGATCCTGTTAGAGGGAGAGCCTGATTCAATAGGTCTGAAGAGGGGTCTGGGATTCCGCATCTTGAATGGGCTCCCAGGCAGTGATAATCCTGCTGGTCTGCTGTTCACACTGTGTACTCAATGGGGTTAGTGCATTTTCCATATTTTCTACAACTAGGGTACTTTTATAATAAAACATATTAGACTGACATATATTTTTCAGTATAATACGATCCAGGACTTTATATATATATATATGTGTGTGTGTGTGTGTGTATGGCACTAAATATATATTTTATTAAATATATAGTATAATGTTAAATTTGTATTTTATATCTATATAACATATATCTGTATACATATATATAGTATTACACATATATGTATTGTGTTAAAATTATTTGATGTTACAGTTGGCTGCTGGGAGCTACACTGTTCAATGTTTTCCCATTCTCTACAAAGGTGAAATATTTCCTATGTTTAACCAAAATGAATACTTTGAAAGATTTCACTATTTTGGCACACCTGCTTCTATAGCATCCTGATCTTATTATGAGGCTATAAATCTCAGAGTTATTGATGAATAAAACTCGAGTACTATGGAAGTGAAGGTGTGGTTGCAGACATTTGCAAAGAAGAAAATTTCATCTATATCAAAAACAAAACAAAAACCCAAAGACACTATAATAACAGGCTATAGAAGACACAGTCTTTTCTTAGATCTCCTTTTTAACATTTGGAGATGTTTACAGATGGTGTAACTGTATTACTCTTAAAGGAGCACATGCTTTTCTCTCAGTGAAAACTAGTCGGTGTTAAAAAGCAAGGGCTTGCAAAATGTAAATATCTGTTAGAAATAAACTGTTGACCTGTCTAAAAAGAATAGAAAAAAAGAAGGGTTTGGTAACCTTATTTAATCAGGAAGACCAGTGAAACTAGAACTGAGGTAATATTTGTTTCCCTAACACAGGTTTCACTTCAAGGAATCATAACACCAAAGCAACAATAGTGAAATCCAAACATGCAAAATTTTACAACATGGTTTAACCAGGCTTCAAAATGTAAGAACTTCTATTTATGGCTGTCAGTATCTGATGTTTATTAAAGCAAGATTGTGCAGTTTTAGAGATCAATAATATAACGGCAAGAGTATCGCTGAACTTCATGCTGCAGAACAGCCAGGCATTAAAAATCAATGCAACCCAACCTATTTGAGTTTGACACCCTGGTTCTCATTGCCTTTCTTTCCATTGTGCCTGGACCAGCTCAGCGTCTGCTCTCTTGTTGACAGCGGCCATATTTCATGGTGCTCCTTCCCCAGGCTGCCGGCCAGTGATAAGCTATAATGGATCTGTCTGTAAGAACAGCTGTCTCCCCTTGTTCTGAGGAAGAGATGAAAAAGTGCCTCTGCTCTCACAGACTGTATTAACCTTGACAATAATGAAGTGTGTAATTAACAGCTTTGCCCTAATAAGACCTTGCCTTTCTTTTTAAAAAACAATGTCTTCTATCCTCTTCAAGAATGCGTTTCATTTTGTCTTTCTGGGTAAACACTTCTCAGGAGGTCAATAAGCTAAACATTCCCATGACTCAAGAACAAACCAAGACTCTCTCAGAAAGTATCTACTTTTAACAATTTATCTGAATTCTCATGCTGTTTTCAGAGAATCAGTTGCCTTGTTTTTATTAAGGAATGTGGTGGCAAACAGCTGTGTATGTAACAACAACAAACGGATCTGACATACTTGAATCCTTATGGCAAGAAATGCTAATTCTCAGCTGGATTTTTATACACCAGAAGACTCAGATCTTCTATTTTCTTTCAATGTAGAAAACACTTTTTTTTTTTGGTAACCACAGGGGGTAGGGCTAATTGAGTAAGTAGGTGGAATTCCATATTCCTGGAAATGTGAGAATAAGGGCAGAACATCTTCAAGGGGCAGCAGGGGTGCAGATTCTTTTAAAAAAAATTTTTAATGTTTATTCATTTTTGAGAGACAGGGAGAGATAGTGTGAACAGGGGAGGGGCAGAGAGAAGGAGACACAGAATTTGAGCCAGGCTCCTGGCTCTATGCTGTCAGCACAGAGCCTGACATGGGGCTCAAATTCACAAACTGAGATCATGATGCTTAACCAAATAAGCCACCCAGCAGGGGTGTGGATTTCTAATCATTAAGATCTTTTCAGTAAATATGTAATGATCATATAGAATACAAATAAGTCAATTCCTTTATTAACTAAACGTTATATTCTGCACAGATTATAATAAAGCCTAGTGTATCTAAGAATGACTTTGTGAATTTAGTAAAAGGCAAGATTCCTCATTAACTGGAAAACAGTCTGTTTGCCATTTTTCTCTACCTCGTTAAACACAGTGAATCTAACACATTTAGTGACCAGTTTCGTACAAGGATAATCCCTAAAGCAGACTTTCCATTTATTGTTAATCTGGCAAAGCAAATGCAATTTATGGCCCTGGTTCTTGCTGCTTAGAATGTAAAGCAGTCATGCTGAAGTCAACTGAAGTCAGTTTGATCAGAGGTGATATAAGTGTTTCATGGATGGGTTTGAAGTCGGTTTGAGACTATGAGTGTTATAGCTGGGAACTTCTCTATTATTTACTTGTGGTGTTCTGGTTTAGAGTGTAGGCAGCAATGAAGTAGGACTATAGAAGTATCTCTGTTCATTGATTTATTCATTTACTGAAACAAAAAATTGTTTCTAAGGGCAGGGAGTACTTCGAGATGAGACAAGTTTCCACCATGTATTTCTTGGGTAGTACATATAAGAATTTAATGTTACTCTTAAACCTCTCATATGCCATATTCACATCTTAGTCTGGGTTCCTCAAAAGCAGATCTGAGGCAAAGGCCCGCACATGAGTAGTTTATTTTGGAAAATGAAGTTAGGAACTGTAAGGGGGTGAAACAGAAAAGGGGAAGCCCATTCAATGGTATGTTATCAAGCTATCTGTGGACAATTGGGGCTCAGCTCTCTTGAAGAGCTGTGAACCTGTCTCAGAACTGGCCACTCAAGGGACTGAGGATGGAAGTGTTCATCCACCTGCTCCCATCTTCTGTGTCAGAATGGCTGAGGGGACTCCCATGTGTGTCCCACAAAGTGGCAGTGAAGAAACTGCCATGTCTGAAAGCAAAGGTAAGTGGTGCAATGGGAGTGAACAGCAGGTTGCCTCAGCAATGGCCGGAGTGAAAAAGGCTGGCCTAAAAGACATGAGATGGGACACAAGAGGCATCAGGCATACCTTTTTTAGACAAAGATTTCACAATAAAAAAATTGAAAATGAAGATGGATGGGGTCCCCTTCTTGTAAACCAACGGGCATGGATACCAGTATGCTTGACTGATGTGGCAGATATTTTAAGTGGCCATCACAATGGGTACTCCCCTTCCATTGTGTAAAGGCATTGCTGCAAAGCTGTTCCCAGCCAGGGACCACATTTACCAGGAGCCTTTGCAACTAGACAGACAATGGGACCAATTCTCACCCATAGAATGGGAGCAGGACGTGATATTTATCCTTTCCAGGCCAATGCCACAGAGAAATGCCTTTTCTTCTCTTTATTTTCCTGTCTGCCAAATGAATGGAGAGGACCTGGCAGGATCCTCTCAGTTGCTAGGGGATGCCAGGGCCACATGGTAGAATCTTCCTTGCTAAATGACCACAGGGGATACCATGCTCTGGTTAGGAAAATCCACACTGGATACTAAGTGAATGATAAATAAACTTCTATTTTGTTGACCTTATTTACTAAGATGTATGGGTTAGTATGTCACAGTAGCTGGAACACCTTAAGTAGTATAATAACAATGATGATGACAGTGAATCTAGAATTAGAAGGCAGACCAGGAATTAAAGAGAGCAGGTAGGGACAGACTTGATCTTGATGTTCCTATCACGTGTGCCCACGCTGACTCTCTATAACTGGCATCAGTCATGAGGCACAGGACATCCACAGCAGCTCCAGGAATACCAAGGGAAGCAATGTCAGTTATGAACCTTAACCTAATTTTCCAAAATAAACTCACATATAAGCCTTGGTCTCAGCTCTGCTTTTGAGGAACCCAGCCTAAGACATGCCTATAGTACACAGAAGGCTTAAAGAACAGTATTAAATTCTTATATGTATATGCACTGAGATTGTCCTGGTAGAAGAAATGACATTGAGCACCTGAGTCCTGAGACAGAGCACTGAAAGCTGTGAATGGAAGTGCTTGTCTCAGCTTGATTTCAGGTATCAACAAGAAGGTGACCATGTCTGAACAAATGTTTTATTTTTCAGTATTTCAGGTTGAGATATAAACCCACACAGGGGAGAGGAAGAAGCACATTCATTAGAGCATATCACAAAACCCAACCTTGTAGTTTGATATTAATCTCTGTGATAGCTTGTGAAATGGGAATAATTACCCCTCCCCCCCTTCTACGTAATGTGACTTTATAGTTCTTCATACTGGAAGCTGGTGAAGACTGTGTCTCCACCCTTGAATAGGAGATGGCCATATGGCTGGCTTAGACAATGGAGAATGGGCTTAAGTGACATTATCAATGCTTAGTCTGGGCTATCAGAAGCCTTGTCAGCTGCTACCCTCTCCATTCCCTGCTTCTTCCAGGTGAACAAGCTTGGGCTGGACCACTGGGAGATCCGAAATGAGCCATCCTAGATCAGCCAGCCCCAATTCACCCATGTGCCCCTTTCCTCCATGATGGCTGGAGCAGGGAGGGGATGTATAAAAGCTAGGAGCTGGGCCCATTTATACTAGAGCAGGTAAAGCAGGCTACGGGAGGAGGAAAGGTCTGTGTGCCTGTGGGCAGGGATGGCAATTCTTAATGTGGCCAGAGAAGAAGGCATTTGTCTGAATAGAATTTCGTGAGAGTTGAGTGATAGGGTGGCAGGCTTCTCTTCACTTGATCTTAGCCAAAAGGACGAGAAGCGATGCGGGCTTCTCTTAAGTGGGGATAATCAGGAAGCCATTCTCCATCTGCTTTTGCCCACAGAAGGATGAGTCAGTACGAAGTACTAACAGGGGCATGGCCAAGGCTTATCTCTGAGTCGCTTTTAGTTTCTTGTGGCTAAAATTATTTGAATTTGGCATAGCTTCATGGTTAGAATTTTGGTTCTACTTACATAGACTATAAGAAAAATCATTCAAAAGTGGGCATTTTGGCAGTTGTGCAGTTTCCTACCGTCACTTAAAAAAATCTTGGGCCATTAGATAACAGGGTGCTGCAGTAAATTTATGTTATCTGTAAGTTGAGGTGTCTGTCTCTTCCTGTTCTAAGATTTGTTCATTCTATCTTTTAAAAGTCTTTAAAAATTCATGTCTTAATAGATCAAGAACTTCAAAAATGTAGCTACAAGAAAATGTAAAATTGAATATTGGTTTGCATTGTATTTCTGTTGGACAGCATTCATCTAGAGCAGGAGATGGCAAGCTATGGTCTGTGGGCCAAATCCAGCCTGTTTTTGTAAATAAGTTTTACTGGAACACAGTCACATGTATGTGCTTATGTACAGCACGTGGCTGCTTTGGGGCCACAATAGGCAGAGTTGAGGAGTTGTGACAAAAACCACGTAGCCCGTGACCCTTCACAGAGAAAGTCTGCTGACTCTTGATCTAGAGTGTCACCAGTTGTCCCAGCTCCTTTTTGGGGGAAAAACTGTTGTAGTATTTGATTCATGGGCTAAAGAAAGAGGTAGCAGGAGGGAGAGAGGGAGAAAGGGAGAGAGAGGGAGGGCAGGAAGGAGGGAGAAAGAAAGGGAGAGAGAGAGAGAGAGAGAGAGAGAGAGAGAGAGAGAGAGAGAGAAAAGAAGGGAGGAGGGAAGAGAGGAGGGAAAGGAGGAGGGAAGGGAGGAAGGAAGGAATGAAGGGAGAAAGGAAGGGAGGAGGGAAGTAAGGGAGAAAGAAGGAAGGGAGGAGGGAAGGGAAGAAGGAAGGGGGAAAGAAAGGGAAGAAGCAAGGAAGGGAGGAAGAGAGGAAGGAGGGAGGAAGGAAGAAAGGGAAGAAGGAGAAGAAGAGGGAAGGGAGGAGGGAAGGGAGGAAGGAAGGAAGGAAAGAAGGAAGGGAGGAGGGAATGGAAGAAGGAAGGAAGAGGGGAAGGAAAGAAGGGAGGAAGAGAGGAGGGAAGGGAAGAAGGAAGGGAAGAAGGAAGGAAGGAAGGAAGGAAGGAAGGAAGGAAAGAATAAAGGAAGGAAGGGAGGGAGGAAGGGAAGAAGGAAGGAAGGGAGGAAGGAAGAGAGGAGGGAAGGGAGGAAGGAAGGAAGGAAGGGAGGGAAGGAGGGAGGAAGGGAAGAAGGAAGAGAGGAGGGAAGGGAAGAAAGAAGGGAGGAAGGAAGAGGGGAGGGAAGGGAGGAAGTGAGAAAGAAAGGAAGGGAGGGAGAAAGAGAGGAAGGGAGGGAGAAAGAGAGGAAGGGAGGGAGAAAGAGAGGATGGGAGGGAGAAAGAAAGGAAGGGAGGGAGAAAGGAAGGGAGGAGGGGAGGAAGGGAGGAAGGGAGGAAGGAAGGAAGGAAGAAAGGAAGGGAGGAGGGAAGGGAGAAAGGAAGGAAGGAAGGAAGGAACGAAGGAAGAAAGGAAGGGAGGAGGGAAGGGAGAAAGGAAGGAAGGAAGGAAGGAAGGAGGGAGGGAAGGGAGGAAGGGAGGGAGGGAGGGAGGGAGGGAGAAAGGAGGAGAAAGAAAGCCTCTTGGTGAGTTGAGTATTTCTATTTGTCAGTGGTATAGGGTCACTTGGCACCAGAAAAGCACTTGGTTCATTTATAATCTGCAATTCTACGGCAGAAGGGTACATGAAACACAGGTCTTCCACTTCTGAAGCAATTTTATTTGTGAGTCAAGCCAACTGACTAGAATAAGAGATCGTATCCTGTTCTCAAAGGAATTTTCAAGCAGCAGCAATCAGAGATGCGAGCTGCTCGGGTTCTTGTTCAGTGTTAGGCGTCACAGACATGATGGCATAAACAAAAGCTCAGCACCCTCCACGGAGGATGTGAACTTTAAATTATTTGTGGGATCAATGAAATGGCTGCCAATATTCCACGAATGGGTTTAAGAGAGCTTCTAGTCACTAACATTGACCTCAACACTGTGTGCCAAGAGAATTACAGGTGTTTCCCCCATACTTCACCCTCACAAGACCCTGGGATAGATGACAATATTACCTCTTTGCAAAAAGAAGGGAAATGAGGCTCAGAGAGGCCAAGCAACTTGCCCAGTATCACTCAGCTGGTAGTATCAATGCCTCCCAAAATACGTGAAAACCACAGCACAGCCCATCAGCATCCTCAACTTGAACCTCTGAGGGTGTGGGAAAGGAAGCACGGCACACAGGAACAAGCTCCACCCAGTCTGTGACACAATGAGAGGAATGTAAGCACATCCCAGGACAAGGTCATGTTAAATATTTCCAGGAAGGAAAGAGGTTTAAAACTCAGGATTATGGGAACTGGGGAAAAACAAATTGATTGCTCTTTGGAATGGTTAGCCTTTACAGCAACTTCAAAATTCCATCACTGCAACAAAGGAAACATCTTCTCACCTTGCATTTGGTCAAGATTCTGACATTTAAAATTTAATAGCTAACAAAATGTGTAGTCTACACATCAGTTGCTACCCTACCCTTGTAAAAACACCAACTAGTTACATGATTCGTGAAAAATTGGGCATATGCAACGCCAAATGTCAAAATTTTTTGCTTGCCTATAGATGATATAAAGATGTACAAAGCATATTTATTTTTTCCATTTAATAATTATTTATTGATGGTATTGCCCCCACAGACCTCACATTCAAACAAGGGAGGGGGTGGACATTAAAAAAGCTTAATAAGTCAATACAGTTCACCTTTACTTAACATTCTATTTCCAGAGACATCTGTCTTCCCTTCTACTAGATCTCCAAGGGCATATTTATTTTAAATTTGGTCAACAAAATTTTACCTTTCAGTGTCCAAAACTCAAATTTTTTTCCACCTGACATTTTAAACAATTTTAATAAACATTAAAATGATCTCTTCAAGGCATGATAAATGTTAAGAAACTTGTTAATCTGGAAATAAAACTGCTAAGCACTTAAATAACATTTTAGAGTACAAAGTTGGTATTGTAATTATGTACTTATATTTCAGAGATGGATTGGCCTTGGATGCCAAGAAAAAATTATGCTTCTGTGGGGAAAAAAGTGGAGAAAATCTGGGCTCTAAATGTTCCAAAAGTTTCAGAAACACTGAACTTCAAAGTCCATTAAATATTAAGGTCAGCTTTACCAAACATTCCTAGCTATTAGTCATTCATTTCTCTTCAGTGATTGAAGTCAGAATGATGATGATTACCTCCAGGGGAAGATGTTCACTGGGAAGAGGCCCAAGTGAATTTGGTGGGTGATGAAAATGTTCCATCTTCATCTGGGTCATGGTCCCATGAATACATACATATGTAAAATATTGCAAGCTGTATAATAATGATCTTGTATGTAAATTATTCTTTTGTTAAAATACATTGGGGTGGCACAAAAGCAAATGATTGCTTGTCTTGTCCAGAAAATATGTAGCATCCTGAGGGCAGCCTCTGCAAAAGTGGGACAGTGGATATATCCCAGTATCAGTGTTTGCCAGGTGTTGGCAGGTAGGGTCAATATGGGCTACAACGTGGATGAATTACGGAGTTTAAGTTGGAAGGCAATTAATAAAGAAGGGGGCTGACAGGGAAGCATAATGCAGTAGCATTGGAAGACTGGAGGTCCAAGGGAAGAAGAAGAAATCTTGTGGGGACTAAATGGGTGACTTTGTGTGGGTGACTGAGTCAGAGAGGAGGCGAATCTGATTAAAGGTATCTTTGATATCACTGCAGGGGTACCTGGGTAGCTCAGTCAGTTAAGCATCTGACTCTTGATTTTGGCTCAGGTCATGGTCTCATTGTTGGATTGAGCCCTGAGTCAGGCTCCATGCTGGTAGCTTGGGATTCTCTCTCTACCCCTCACCAGCTTGAGCATGTGCACATGCTTTCTCTTTCTCAAAATAAAATAAGCTTTAAAAAGTTAAAAAAAAAATTTGGGGGGGGGGGATGCCTGGGTGGCTCAATGGGTTAAGCTTCCAGTTTCGGCTCAGGTCACGATCTCACGGTTTCTGAGTTTGAGCCCTGCATCAGGCACTGTTCTGACAATTCAGAGCCTGGAGCCTGCTTCAGATTCTGCCTCCCTCCCTCTGCTCCTCCCCTACTGGCACTCTCTCTCTCTCTCTCCCTCTCTCAAAAAAATAAAAAAATTAAAAAAAAATAAAAAACAACTTAAAAAAAGATATGAGACTGCGCACTGAATATTCTACTAACTTAGCAAATACCAAAGAAACAATGCTATCACAAGTTGGGAGGCTGTTTTCATCCTTAATTTCTTTACCTTTCCAATTAGTGGAGTCTAGTGCTGCTCTCCCTGCTTACTTGGCTCCCCCAGAGAAACCTGGAAGTCTGTGAGGCTCTCTTTATGCACAGCAGAGGTGCTAAGTCATTTCTTTGATTTATATAAGCTACATACAGGATAAAATCATGTGGTTTCTCCTTTCTTTTGCAAAATGCGATCACTTGTTCCCCAAAGATACCCATCTATCCATGCAACCATCCTTCCGTCTATTCAAGATAGAAGAGTGTTCCCGTTGAAAAGCTTTTATGTCTTTGAAATTCAATAACAGGTTTAAGAATGCACCAGGAGGTTTTCTAACAGCTAAGTCAGTGACAGGTTCCTCTTTACCTGGCAGCTTCAAATGCAGTGGCTCTCAGCCATAGCTGCACACTGGTCACCTGGGGGAGCCTGTGAGCATTTATGAAGCCAAGGCCTCTTCCCCACACCAATTACATCGCTGGTGGTTGTTCCAGGTGTCAGTAATTTCTAAAGCTCCCCAGGTGAGTCCAATATGCAGCCAAGTTTGGGAATGGCACTACTAGTAGACCTTGTCCCCTTGCTACTCAGAGTGCGGCTTGGACCAGCAGCCTACGACACACCGGAAAGCCTGTGGGGACTGCAGATTCTCAGCCCCCTCAGCCAGAACCTCAGAATCAGAATTTGCATCTTAACAAAGACTCCAGGGAATTCATGTAGACACTCATCTGAACAGCACTGGTAGACCATGTGCCTGAGGTCCCCTTTTCATGACTCAAATGATTTCAATTCAACAGAGATTTTGAAGGTCAGCCAATTGTGTGAGAAATACACACATACACACATAGACATATACACACACATCTAAATATGCAAAGATCTATAGATATATATTCTCAAAAGAAAAAATACTCTGTAGTCCAGATTAAACTCCAGATTAATAGGGTCATTTCTTTGTTTTATATTTAAAAAAAGAAAAGATGGGGCACCTGGGTGGCACAGTCGGTTAAGCGTCCGACTTCAGCCAGGTCACGATCTCGCGGTCCGGGAGTTCGAGCCCCACGTCAGGCTCTGGGCTGATGGCTCAGAGCCTGGAGCCTGTTTCCGATTCTGTGTCTCCCTCTCTCTCTGCCCCTCCCCCGTTCATGCTCTGTCTCTCTCTGTCCCAAAAATAAATAAACGTTGAAAAAAAAAGAAAAGAAAAGAAAAGAAAAGAGAAGGAAGAAAGAAAGAAAGAAAGAAAGAAAGAAAGAAAGAAAGAAAGAAAGAAAGAAAGAAAGAAAGAAAGAAAGAAAGAAAGAAAGAAAAGAAACTGCTCCCAAACAGAAAGGGGAAAACGACTGGGGCGTACCACAAAGGGCAGCGCTGGGGTATCACGTTCCTAGAACCTGTTTTATGACTTTAATGTTAGAGCACATTTATCCCATTAAGTCTTCAAACAAACCCTGAGGGAACATTTAAGGCTAGAATGCAGGAGTCTGAAGAGTTCATTGGATAATCTTGTTCACTCATTTGAGGATATTAACAGAACAGCAAGAGCCCTTGCGCCAGCACAAAGAGATAATCATCCACCTTTCTCCCCTAAGTGGGATGCCAGCTCCCAGGACAAGTTGAAAGGGATTTTACAACTCCCCTTCCCTAAGTATAACTTAGATAAGGCTGGGGACACACACACACACACACACACACACACACACCCCACAAGAGACTCAAACAACATCTCTCCATTTTCCATCAATCACGTTTCACATTATGAACAGATTTAACAAAAAGACACTCAAGAAGCATGAGATCCAGTCCTGCTTTTGCCCTAGGAACTTTCTTGAAGACACGCTTCACTAATGTCATTCCGTGTCCCCACAGAAAGACCTCATGAAACTTTTATTTACAAATAAGAGTTAGAAAGCTTTGTTTTCCTGCAGGAAAGACACTCTCCTACTCCCCTTTCCTATGGATAAAAACTAAAATTTTTTTAATGTTTATTTTTGAGACAATGTGAGTGGGGTAGGGGCAGAGAGAGAGAGAGGGAAAATCAGAATCTGAAGCAGGCTCCAGGCTCTGAGTTGTCGGCGCACAGCCTGACACGGGGTTCAAATCCACGAACCACGAGATCATGACCTGAGCCAAAGTTGGACGCTTAACCTACTCAGCCACCCACGTGCCCCACAAGTAAAAACTTTGTTAACTACTGGATTCCCAGGAGGCTTGAAATAAAATCAAATTTATAGTTTAACTATTATTATGTTCATGTGTGAGCTTTGCACATTTGTGTTTTTTTCATTGTCTTTTCTCTCTTCCATGATTTATATTTTTCTGGGTCGTTAATCTTTTACTGTATGTATAATTTGCAGAATTTTTATTAAGCGGGGTTTCATTGTGTCTTAGTGCCAATCCTTTTTTGGCAACAAAGTAGCTTTTTAAAAACACTCCTCCCAATCACCAGTTCTAGTGTTTAACCTTCCTTTCTTACAAAAACACATTTAAATAATTCTCAACAATTTATAAGTCACTTAACCCTACCCAGGACACTGGAGCAAGGTCGTCAGTTAGGGTCTTCTGAAGGTTGTTTTTACTCATTAGGAAAAACTAGCCTCTTGCACAGAAGGAAAATGTAATAAAAAGCTGCCATTAGAGGTGGCTCGAGGAGCTTTCAAAAAACCCAAGAACAAACAGGTGAGAGTCTCTGAGGTGAAGCCCAGGCATCAGCATTTTTAAACCTTTCCCAGGTGATTCCAAGGAACAGCCAACATCGAAAACCAGGGTCCCCAGGGAATGTTTAACTTCTACCATTAATGCAAATGCCCTGGGCAGCAAGTTAATTTGCATACTCTAATTCAGCAGGTCTGGCATGGGGCACAGTACTCTGAATTTTTCTTTTTCTTTTTTAAGTTAAATGTTTATGGAGAGAGAGAGAGACTGCAAGCACATGCGCATGAAGCAGAGGAGGGGTGGAGAGAGAGAATTCCAAGCAGGCTCTGTGCTGATGCAGGGCTCAATGAGATCATGACCTGAGCTGAAATCCAGAGTCAGATGCTTAACCGACTGAGGAACCCAGGTGTCCCAAGATGCTGAATTTCTAATAAGCTCTCAGGTAAGGCTGCTGGTCTGCAGAACACCCTTTAATTGAAAGGTCCCAAAGAATAAAATCAAATTCCTTGGGTGGTTGAGCTGGGGTTTGCATACTTCAAGGGGATCACTAGATCATAGAGCACTGGATTGTGAGTTCAGCAACCTGGGATCTAGTCCAAGTTTTGTTGTTGGCAACTCTGAAGGCTTCATCAAACCCCTTTCCCTTGCTAGGTCTATGGTTCCTGTCCCTACTGATATGATCTGCCTGGGTCCCTTGAGCCTCCAAAATTCTATTGTCTTGAAGACTCTATGTCTTAGCTTCTCTGAAAAGTTACAGCTCCCACAGAGCACTAAATCTGCCAAGTAGCTGGCTTGATTGGAAAAATAATCTGAGAAGTACTCAATGCCTGAGAGAGAATATTCTGGGCACTAAGTGGAGTTTGTGTATACTTCTCCTATACTTTTAAATCTCTAGAACCAGCACTGCCCCGCTCCTGTAAACAACTTCTAGATTAGATACATGAGCCTATCTTAACATAAACCATTTGGTGTCCTGACAGAGTTCTCTATTAACAATGTCAAACTGTGGTATGTTGATGCAAAAAAGTTGCCAGTTTTCCTCTCCTGTCTGTATCCAGGTCATCTGTGGTGAAACTCTGCACCTCCTCCCATCGGGAGATCATGGCCATTTCAGTTCCCTCTGACACTGGCTTTGACCACATGACTTGCTCTGGCCAACACAATGCAGCCAAAGTGAGGCTGTACCTATTCCAGCCTACCGTTTCTAGAGACTGGGCAGTTCTGGACCCTGCCCAGTTGCCTGAGCTAGCTTAGGGGAATGATGAGAGACTTGAGGAGCAGAGACAAGCGATCCCAGCTGAAGCCATCCTAGCCGAGGCAGCCCCCAGCCCCCTCAGCAGCTGACTGTAGACCCATGAGTGAGCCCAGACAAGACTAGAAGAACTGCCAGCTGAGCACAGCCAAATTGCCAACTTGCAGAATTGTGAGAGACAAATGCTTATTGTTTTCAGCTCTTTAAAAAAATACTGTGATAAAACAGAACATAAATTTACCTTTTAACTATGTGAGAGTGTGTATAATGCAGTGGCATTGGGTACAAACTGCTGTGCAACCATCATCACCATGCATTTCCAGAACTTTTTTCATCATCCCAAACAGAAACTGTACCTGTTAAAAAATACTGCCCCCTCCCCCCACCCAGGTCCTGGTAACTTCTAATCTACTTTCTGTGTCTATGGACTTGCCTATTCCTGGTCCCTCATATAAGTGGAATCATACAATATATGTCCTTTTGTGTCTGGCTTATTTCACCCAGCGTGTTTTCAAGGCTCATCCACGTTGTAGCCTGTGTCAGAATTTCCTTCCTTTTTAAGGCTGAATAATATTCCATGTATACACCACATTTTGTTTATCCATCACCTGTTGGCTATTATGAATCATGCTGCTGTTAACACTGGTGGACAAGTATCTATTTGAGTCCCTGCTTTAACATTTATTCATTTTTGAGAGACAGAGTATAAGCAGGGGAGGGGCAGAGAAAGAGGGAAACACGGAATCCGAAGCAGGGTCCAGGCTCTGAGCTGTCAGCAAAGAGCCTGACACAGGGCTCAGACCCACGAACCACGAGATCATGACCTGAGCTGAAGTCGGATGCTTAACCGACTGAGCCACCCAGGCGCCCCTATTTGAGTCACTGCTGTCAATTCTTTTGGGTAATACTGATAAGTAGAATTGTTGGATTGTATGGTAAGTCTTATGTTTAACTAGCAAGAAACCACCTAATTGTTTCCCACAGCACCTGCACCATCTTGCATTCCCACCAGCAAGGCATGAAGGTTCCAATTTCTACATATCCTTGAAATAGTTATTTTCCATAGAAAAATATTTAGCTATCTACACCTATGTATACTTAATATATATCCTAATGAGTGTGTAGGAGTATCTCAATGTGATTTTTAATTTGCATTTCCCCAGGGACCAGTGATATTGAGCATTTTTTTTCCAAGCACTTATTGGCCATTTGTATATCTTCCTTGGAGAATATCTACTCAAGTCCTTTGCCCACTATTTAGTTTAGTTGTTTGTTTCTGAGCTGTGGAAGTTCTTCATATATTCTGGATGTTAATACTTTATAAGACATTTGATTTGCAAATATCTTCTCCTACACTGTGGCTTGTGTTTTCACTTTTTTGATAGTCTTTTAATGCACAAGTTTTAAATTGTGACAACGTCCAATTTACTGATTTTTTTTCTTTTGATGCCTGTGCTTTTGGTTCATATCCAAGAAATCATTACTAAATCCATGTCAAGAAGTTTTTCTATGTTTCTTTCCAAGTGTTTTATAGTTTTGTTTTGTTTAGCTCTTATGTTTACGTCTTCGATTCACTTTGAGTTAATTTCTGTATGTAGTACAAGGTAAGGATCAAACCTCATTCTTCTGTATGTGGATATCCAGCTCTTCCAACACCATTTGTGGAAAATTTTGTCCTTTCTCCAATGTATGGTCTTGGCACCCTTTCAAAAATCATTTGAATGTGATATATGTGAGGGTATGCTCTTGCACTCTACATTCTGTTCCACTGGTCTAGACATTTATCATTATGCCATTACCATACAGCTGGCTTTGGTTTTTTAATGTTGTTTTGTAGTAAGTTTTGAGAAAAGAACATGTGAGTCCTCCGACTTTGTTGTTTTGAAGAATCTTTTGGCTATTCGGGGTCCCCTGAGACTCCACATGAATTTTAGGATGCAGTTTTGTCTATTTCTACAAACAAGTGCCATTGAGATTTTGATGGGGAGTGCTCTGGACCTGTAGATAGCTTTGAGAATTACTGCCATCTTAACAGTACTTCAATCCACCAACACAGATGTCTTTCCATTTATTTAATTTCTTTCAGCAATTTTTTTTGGTAGTTTTGTGTTTTAAGCTCTTTAGCTTCAGAGTGCTTTGTTATATACAACCATATTTGTGATAACAGATGGCTGATCTTTTATTGGTATTAGTTCATGTCAATGACTCTAACCCTATGGGTTTCTCCATTGGCTAGAAAGCTCCCAGCAAGGGATTAACCTTCCTCATTTGCAAAACAGGTTGTCGGGGAAACCACTTCTTCCTTGTCCTGTTTCCACGGAGGGTCTTCCATTGGAATGATGCTTTTGTTCTCTCTTGCCTCCCCCACTCACTTGTCTGGATATGACTTATCTGATGGGGGAGATTGGAGAAGGGTAAGGGCACATGCCTGGCTTGAGGACCCTTCTCCTCCTTTTTCTGGACAGTCTTTCTGTCTGTATGGCTTGTGCATCCTGCTACTTACACGGGGCAAGGACCCAGAACTTCAGTCAGCAGTCTCACTCTGATCCAGTGCTGGCTGATGATGAGTGTGTGCAAGTGATTCCTCCTACTAGCAGGCTGGGTCAATATCAGCTCTGCAGAGCTCTCCCTCATATTTAAGCTGCAAGGCGAGGTGGCGGAGCATATTGTCAGAGGTCTCATTAGTAAATGGGGCTTCATAATCACAAAGCTAATATCTAGATTGCAGTCTATCTTTCCTGCAGGCTAAATACAAGGGAGAGTCTGCAAAGACATACTCTAACCTCATGTGCAAGTATAATAATTTGGATTGGTTCTGGAAGTGAGAGAAGGCATAGCAGGAGCATTTAGGAATTAGGGGAAGGAGGTGTTGCTGGTGTGATGGCAGAGGGAGGACATCAGGAGAGGAAAAGGGTCCAAAATGGAAAGTGTGGATTCATTAAGTTACCCTTTATTTTTTATTTTTTAAATATTTATTTTTTTGAGAGAGAGCAAGTAGGGGAGGGGAGCAGAAGGAGAAAGAGAATCTTAAGCAGACTCCATGCTCAGTGCAGAGCCCAACGTGGGGCTCAATCCCATGACCCTGGGATCATGACCTGAGTCAAAATCAAGAGTCAGATGCTCAACTGACTGAGCCACCCAGGTGCCCTAAGTTACTTTTTTTTTTTTTTTTTGATCTCTCACTATGTGCTACTCTCTATCTCTTGGTTTTTTTTTTTAATTTTTCTTTTTAGTGTTTATTTATTTTTGAGAGAGAGAGAGAGAGAGAGACAGAGTGCAAGCAGGAGAGGGGCAGAGAGAGAGGGAGACACAGAATCTGAAGCAGGCTCCAGGCTCTGAGATGTCAGAACAGAGCCCAAGGCAGGGCTCGAACTCATGAACCATGAGATCATGACCTGAGCCAAAGTCGGAGTCTCAACCGACTGAGCCACCCAGGTGCCCCATCTATCTCTTGGTTTTAATCTTTCCAACAGCCCTGGGAGGAAAATGTAAATTAAGCCTCACTTTACAAATGAGAAAACTTACATGATTTTCAAGGTCTATAGCTTGTTAATGGTCATAGTAGACTGAAGTATTATTTCAACTCTTCGCCTCCTCCCTGTAATGATTTATATCACACCCTTTGCATGTGCCTTTTTAGCTCCACCCAAGTGGAGTATGTGCAGTATACATTCCTGATCCATCGACTTTGGGCTGGGCCATGTGTCTTACCTTGGCCATTGGAATGTTAGTGAATGGACACAAGCAGAGGCTTTTATGTGCTTGCCTGGTTTAGTTTGGTTCCTTGAGTTCTTGCCACCTTCCCTGAGAAAAACCTAATCTGGGTAGTTGCTTACCCAAGAATCATGCCAAGAGGCATCCAGAGTAAACTTGAACCAAACCTAAAACCAGAATCAGCTGCGCTGAAGCTTGAAGTAGAGTGACCCCATCAACCTGCACACACCCGTGAACAAGAAAAATATTTGCTGTTATCAGCCATTACCTTTGGGGGTTGTTTGCTATACAACATTTTTATAACCAGACTTGACTAATAAAGTTGTGAAGTGAGGATTAAATTCCAAGAATGTCTGAATTCATAGCTGTTGCTTGTAACTTCTCATATACAATCTAGGGAACACCACTGCCATGGCTAGCCCATCTGTATTCAGGGGAAGCAGAGCCTTCTGGTGTCTGGGATAAGACTAGTACAGATGCCCACCTGCCATGCATTAGTCATCTTTATGGACAGAGCTTCAGGCTGATCTGGCACTCAGGTCTTAAGAATCTAAAGTTCCTTTTGCAGTTCGTTCTATTGTTACTGTTTTGTACTGTAGGACTTTCCACGCTAGATTAGTAGCTAGTAAAAAGCTTGGTGTACATGCAACATTTCACAGAGCTGAGATGCAGAGCTGCTCCAAATCAGTCAAACATGACAACAGCATCTGAGCAAAATGCAGAAAAGACCCTCTTTGTCAAGCAAACTTGGGTTTCCTCTTAGGGAATAATCTGAACTGAATCCAAGATTCCAATTCTTCATCTTGCCTGAATGTATATGTCATGGAGTGTTTGCAGGCAAAAATATCCATTTACTTACTCTACTCTTTAACCAGAAAACAACACAAAACACAAAAGGCAACAAACAAAACAAAAATAACATGCGTCATCAGTCATGCATTTTCGTTCCTATTCCTCTGAGTCACAGATGGTTGAGACAGAGGTGGCTTTGATGCGAAAGCCAAGTTGATTGATTTTGCCCCATTTTGTCTTGGCACAGAACCCAGGAAGCTGGGTGGGACCACTCTGACACAGAAGCATCGAAGAGCACAGCAAGCTGGTAGGTTCGGTGGCCTGGAGTGGAAAGATCGTAGATGTCTCTAGACAGAAAAGCATCCCAATTGCCTACGAGCTACCTGTGCAATGACACAATGGCTTTCTGGGTAAAGGGAGCTCTCAGGGAACCAGGCAACCTTTGGCCTCTCGCGGGAAGTGCCTCATGACTGAGAGGGAGTACCCATTAGCAGCAGGCAGCTTTACCTGGGGGTGGGGGGGGGGGTGGGGGGAGGAGGGAGTGATCCATCTTCTCAATCTCTGTCAACTCCACCTTATCTGTCTTTTCCCCCTATTTCTGAGACTCTCTTCTACTTATGCCTCCTCATTCCCCAAAGGCTTCAAGCTCTGCCCTACTTTCATCAGAGAATCAGCACATCCTGGCACCTAAGGGTTTTGGCCTCTCCCTGGCTGGTGTCCAACTCACACAGGGCTTCTGCCCAAAAGGAAAATTCAGGACTGTGATTTCACATTGTTCTTCTTGGCCAAGCTAATGCACATCCTACAGATGAGTCAGTCCAAACTGTCTGGATCCACACTCAATGACTGCAGCTTCCTGTTTCCCAACAGCTTCTGGATTCAAGTTGTTTTTCTAGATCTATGGATCACATTATGGTGCTTTTGATGTGCTACACACCGTCTGAAGTTCTGTTTTTCTCTGTGTATTTCATCTTCATAACAACTCCATGAGGTCTGTCCTAGCATTAATCCCCACTTTACAGATGTGGAAACTGAGGCCTGAGCCAGGAAGTAGAAAGCTGTGTGTCTGAACCCACCTGGCTACAGATACCACCTCTTAGCACAGTCCCATTGCTAACATTAAAATCATGCTGTCTCATGGGAGTTGTGTTAAAGGCTTTATATAGACTTTCAAATCTAATCCACTCAGTAACCCTATAATGTTGGCAGAATTATCATCCACATAGGACATGAGGAAACTGAGGTGTGGAGAGGGTTAAGAGACTCAGTCAAACTCACACAGCTACTTTCAGTGGGGCAATCAAGGCGTGAAGCTCAGAGGACAGTCAAGTAGTCCAAGAACATGAGGTGGAAGATCCTGGGATGGATCTGAACTGACCATTGAGCCTCAGTGTTTTCTATGTGGGACAAGGTGTTCAGATACCCCTGGATCCCAAGCAATGTCTTTCTATTTGATTTTCAGTATCATGTTCAAAACCAGAAGAAAAATATTGTAAATACCAAATATCTTCTCTGCGAAACCTGACAGGGTATTTTTTTAAGAGAAATATGTGTATAATGCATACATATTCCCAAATGAAAACAAGATGCATAGGCGGAAGTCTAAAGTGAATTAATTTCTAGGAAGCTGCTGAAACACTTTTGAATCATTGAGATTAAATCTGCTTTGCCGGACAAGCCCACCTCCACTGTGTTCTATTACCGGTGGGAGAGTGGTCCTGACAACTCTAATAAATTAAACTGTCCAGCTGCTGCTCCTTCGTCTGATGCCACTGCTAACCGACACAAGAATAAAAGAGGAGAAAGGGAAAACTCTAGTAATGGCGGATATTCGGGGCAATGATGGATAAAGCAAAGCTGCTGCACATTTCAGAAAGGAATGATTCCTCTTCACTGAGTGACTCCCATTATCTGAAAGTATGAACTCTCTCCCTTCCCCAGGATGGGAGAAAGGCTTGTCTCTGTAGCCAGACACTAGGCTTTGTGTAACAGGATACTGGCAACCTCCTGAGATAAGGGTAGGGGTCCGGGGGAGGGGTGGGGAGTGGTGCATGGGAGGCAGTGGATTACATACACTTTGTAGTCTCTCCAGGAGTGAAAAGATGCCTGCCATCACTTCCCCTGGCCTAGGCTGGTCGCTCTCATTTGCCAGCTGACTCGTCAGTCTTCAGGCCAAACCTGATGAGGTTACCCACTGAACGAACCAAATAAAGAGATTACCCACAGTTGGAGTCCATTTGTGTGGCCCTAAGCAACTGGGGTGGGGCATCACCTCCAGAGCCACCACAGTTTAATCCTATGCAGGTGCCCGTACATCCAAACTGCGAGCAAAGCAGAAGCATGAAAACCTTGGTATTTTCCAGGCAAAGACACCAACAGGGACTGAACAGGCAAACCATTCCTTTCCTCCCATGGGGTGGGTGTTTATGGTGAGGGATTGTACTGGGCAAATGAATTTATAATCTTGAGCTCTGAGACCGATGCTCAGCCATCAGCAGTCAAAACCATTAGAGGTATAGATATCAGGGCTTTTGTGCATTCGGCCCCTGCACATGCTTTAATGAAAGATTTTATAGTGGCAAAACAAGAACACATTAAAAATGGCTAATTTGGGCAGATTTTCTATTCTAAGGTTTTGAAAACTGTGGCCCATATCTTAACTTGTGGATCTTTAACACAGGGAGCAATATCTTCATGTTTAAAATTCAAATGAATACTCAAAAATTCTCCCCAATGAAGTAGAAACACCGATAGGATGGATGGATAACACTTTCAAAGCCCACCCACAGACGGTTTGTAATCAGCAAGTGACAGTGGAAGAAGTAAAATGCAGAATGGTGATTTTCTCCTGAGGTAGACAAGCATAGTAGGTTTTTTGTTTGTTTTAAATTAGACCTAGGTATTGTTTTGTAAGGACCACACACCAGATTTCAAGAAGACTGAAGGCTGCCCCCTGGTGTCGGAAATAGATAAAAGCAACTGCAGCTATTTAAAGTGCTTTTTTAAAAACATTTTTTAATAATTTTTTTAATATGAAATTTATTGTCAAATTGGTTTCCATACAACTGGCACCTTAGTAACGTATCTTGGTTGTTAGGCTGAAATTACTGTACCCAAAACTTACTGTGTACGCTGGGCTAACGAAGCCAACCACTGTTTTTGCATTGAATCTATTCAGAACCAGACTGGCCACTACAGAGATTATCAAAGGAATAGAAGAATTAGTGTGTGCCTCCAAGATAATCAAACTATTATTAAACACTTCCCTCATATGCTGCCCCAGGTACACTTTGAAGATGGCTTAGCAGACAGGTTCTGTGCTATAAGTTATCTCTGCTGTATTTTCTGGCTTTCTCAAACAAAATTGCTGGGCATGGGGTGGGGGTGGGGTGGTGCTGTTGGGCCATTCCCTGACCAGAGAGCCAGCTGGCGTGGTGCAGTATGTTTGCAGCATTCTTCCTTAGAATCATGTTTCCTATATCTAAATGAATGTATTACAGCCTGATATTTGAATTACAAATAAATTATATTTATAAGGTGCTGGCATACTTATAACACCCTAAGGTATTTCTTTTCTTTTTGTACATTCCACTTTGGTCTTCATAGCAGATGCTGTTGATAGATAATCTCTTGGATCCGTGTGGATCTCTTTTACTGTTCCCATGTGTCCCTTCCCTGGCTCCTGTGTGCTTTGCTTATTGCTAACGGCCAATTCCTGTAAGTTATCTTTGAAGGACTGCTCCAGCACTGCTGGGGCTGCTCTGCCTGCATAGACAGACCCGAGTGGAGCCTGGGCGTTCCACCCTGGGCGTTCTACCTTGTTTGTAGTGTGGTCCTCAGGCAGCCTGCTTGTTGTGGGACCCTGAAGCCCAGCTCCTTGCCTCAAGTGGGAATAAACTCTGAGGAGTGATCTATGCTCCAGAACTCCCCATGGGATTGGGCTGAGGCTGGGAATTTGCTATTAACTGCCTGATGCAGGGCTCCTTTCTTCCTTCTCTCTGCCTGTTTCTTTCACCCCCTTGCCACTTTTTCCTGGGAGCACTTTCTTGGAAAATCCTTTTCATAAGAAATCTTTGCCTTAAGGTCTTTTTCCAGGCAACCCCATCTGAGACAGCCCTGTTCTCTGCAAATTCTTTAAACAAGTGTGAACAATGTCATTCTGCTATGCCCCATCCCTCAACCAACTCCTCAGGCAAAAGCTGTCTGGTCCATTATGGAAAATGCCTCTCAGTGGTATGTGTTAATTAAACTCTGGCTCAGTCGGTTAAGCTAAGTGTCTGACTTCTGCTCAGGTCATGATCTCACGGTTCATGAGTTCGAGCCCCCCATTGGGCTCTGTGCTCACAGCTTAGAGCCTAGAGCCTGCTTTGGACTCTGTGTCTCCCTCTCTCTCTGCTCCCTCCCACTTGCTCTCTGTCTCTCTCTCTCTCCCCAAAATAAAAATTTAAAAAATTTTAAAAACAACCCTAAAGCACAATGAACAGTGAAAATCCAAATCCAAAGTTGTCACTGAGGCCCGACCTCTGGGCTCTGATGGCCTCCCTGCCCTCAGCTCCTGGTATCTCACTGTGCCGCAGGCCAGCTGCCTCTCTGAGCACACCCCACCTTAACACCTGTCACCCTGCCTGGAAACCACATTTCCCAGCTAGTGTCAGACCTGTGTCTTCACCCCATTCCCATCTCCACTGAAATGTCACCTTATACCATCCTGCCTATTACCCTCCCTGTCACTTTCTGTCCCATTCTTTGCTTTATTTTTCCTCTTGGCACTTACCATCTGTCCCTCACTAAAATATAAACTCCACAAAACTAGGAACTTTATTTTACATACCATTCGATCCCCATCACCTAGAATAGCGGTCAGCAAACTTTTTCTGTAAATGTCCCAAATAGTTAAGTATTTTGGCTTTGTGGGCCATATAGTCTTTGTGGCAATTCCTCAACTATGGCCCTTAGCACTAAGGTAGCGACAGAGCATATGTAAATGAACGAGTGAGGTTATGTTCCAACAAAACTTTGTTTACAAAAACCAGACTTCCAGTTTCTGGCCTAGCATGTAAGAAACTTGGAAGTGGCCACTCCATCCTAATAACAAGTAAAAAGCAGAACAAGCTGAAAAATCAACAACTCTTCTTAGCTCTGTCAGAGAAGCGAGGCCCCATGGCAGACTACTGCCCCGAAGTTGTAAAAACAGGCAGATACAGAGAATCACAACTTACCAGAGCAGAAACCTCTGCCAAACCAGGAAGACCTGCACTTGAGAAATTCCTGGAGGCTCAGGATAGAGAAGTCTGAGAGTTAAAAACTTCATGAGGACCCAGCCATAGGTGGGGGCTCCCCACTTTGTGTTTCACCTCTAGGAACTCAGTCTGGCTCTCACAGTGAATAAGAGAAAAACGCCCTGGTGCTTCCAGCAGGAGGTGGGGGGACAGGAGCCATTCTGAAATATGCCAGAGCATTCTTCTTAACAAGGCTTGCCCTCAAGCAAACTGATTGTGTAGCAGAGCCCAAATTCTGGAGTTTTGTTTTCTTTCCAAAGCCCAAAATTTAAGGAAGGAATAGTATCAACTCTTTACAATCTTTTCTGGATAACAGAAGCAAAGAGAATACTTCCTGACCCGTTCTATGAGACTGGCATTGCTCTAATACTGAAAAACAGACAATGATATCATAGGGAAAGAAAACCATATATCACTATCTCTCATGAGCATAGATGCAAAAATCCTCAAGAATATATTAGCAAATGGAATCCAACAGTGTATAAAAAGAATTATACACCATGACCACAAGTTTATCCCAAGTATAAAGATCAATTACTGTAATCCATCACATCAACAGGTTAAAGAAGAAAAATCCCATGATCATATCAACAGATGCAGAAAAAGAATTTGGCAAGATCTAACCTCTGTTCATAATAAAAACTCTCAGCAAACTAGGAATATGGGGAACTTCCTCAACATGATAAAGAAGGTCTACAGAAAATCTAAAGTGAACTTCTTACTTAATAGTGAGAAAATAAAAGCTTTTCTGCTGAGATCAGAAAGAAGGCAAGGATGTTCCTTCTTAATACTCCTGTTCAGTACCTTTTTTTAATGTTTATGTATTTATTTCAAGAGAAAGAGTGAGCAAGAGAACACATACTAGGAGGGGAGGGGCCAAGATAGAGGAGGAGAATCTCAAGCATGCTCCACATCAGTGCAAAGCTTGATGTGGGGCTTGAGCTCATGAACCGTGAGATCATGACCTGAGATGAAATCAAGAGTTGGACACTGAAGTGACTGAGCCTCCAGGTGCCTCACTCCTGCTCAATATCTTACCGGAAGTTCCCAGCTAAGAAAAGGAAATAACAGGTACACTGATTGGGAAGGAAGAAATAAAACTGTCCTTCTTCACACATGACATGATTATTTATGCAGAAAATCCAAAAGAATCAACAATAAAAAAAAAACTCCTGGCATAAGTGATTGCAGTAAAGTTGCAGGATATAAGGTTGATAAACCAAAGTCAGTCACTTTCCTATATGTCAGCAATAGACAAATGGAATTTAAGGTTAAATATACAATGTCATTTACACTGGCATCCTGTAATGTGAAATACTTAGGTGTAAATCTAACCAAATATGCAGTAGATCTATAGGAGGAAAACTCTGATTAAAAAAAAAAAAAAAAAAGAACAAATGGAGAAACATTCCATGTTCATGGGTGGGAAAACTCAATAGTCAAGATGACAATTCTTCCCAACTTGATCTATAGATTCATCCCAAACAAAATTACCCCAGCAAGTTATTTTGTGGATATTGACAAATTGCTTCTAAAGTTTATATAGAGGGACAAAAAGCAGACTAGTCAACACAATTTGCAGGAGGAGAACAAAGTCGGAGGGCTGGCAATGCCCGACTTCAAGACTTATTGTAAAGCTACAGTAATCAAATCAGTGGAGTGTTGGCAAAATAACTGATAAATACATCAATGGAACAGAATAGAGATCCCAGAAATAGGCACCTACAAATACAGTCGACTGATCTTTAACAAAAGACAATATAATAAAGCAAAGACAGTCACGTCAGCAAGTAGCACTGAAATAATTGGATAGGCACATGCCAAAAAAAAAAAAAAAAAAAAAGAATCTAGACATAGACCTTACACTCTTAACAAAAATTAATTCAAAAGGTATCACAGACCTAACCGTAAAGTGCAAAACTATGAAATTCCTAGCAGGTAAATAAGGAAACCTTAGATGACCTTGAGTGTAAAGATGACTTTTAGACATAACACCAAAGGCACTACTGATGAAAGAAATAATTGATGAGCTGGGCTTTGTTAAAATTAAAAACCTCTGCTCTATGAAAGACACTGTCAAGAGAATGAGAAGACAAGCCACAGAACAGGAGAAAATATTGGCAAAGACACATCTGATAAAGAACTGTTAGCTAAAACATACACACACACAAAAAACACCCTCTTAAAATTCACCAAGAAAACAACCCAATTAAAAAATGGGTCACAGATCTTAAGAGAAACCTTAGCAAAGAAGATACCTATAGACAGATAGCAAAGAAGCATATGAAAAGATGAGTAATATCACATATTATTAGGGAATTGCAAATTAAAACAATGAGATATGCACCTATGAGAATGAAAAAAAAAAGTCCAAAACACTGACATCACCAAATACTGGTGAGGATATAGAGCAACAAGGACTCTCTCATTCATCTCCGGTGGGAATGCTAGATAGTACAGCTACTTTGAAAGACAGTTGGGTGGGTTTCCTACAGAACTAAACATACTTTTTTATAATTTTTTTTAACGTTTATTTATTTTTGAGACAGAGAGAGACAGAGCATGAACGGGGGAGGGGCAGAGAGAGAGGGAGACACAGAATCGGAAGCAGGCTCCAGGCTCTGAGCTGTCAGCACAAAGCACGACACGGGGCTCAAACTCACGGACCGTGAGATCATGACCTGAGCCGAAGTTGGGACGCTTAACCGACCAAGCCACCCAGGCGCCCCAACTAAACATACTTTTACGTGACCCAGCAACTGCACTCTTTAATATTTACCCAAATGAGTTGAAAACGTATGTCTACACGAAATGTGCACGTGAGTATTTATAGTGCTTTGATTCTACAATTACCAAAACCTGGAATCAACAATGATGGACTTCATCAGGTGAGTGGATAAACAGGTATGTGTCAGCAATGGAGTATTATTCAGTCCCCAAAAGAAATGAGCTATCAAACCATTACAGAGGAACTGTAAATGCACATTACTGATGAAAGGAGGCAGTTTGAAAAGGCTACATACTATTCCAACTATGTGACATTCTGGAAGGACTAAAAGGGTCAGTGGTTGCCAGAGGTTGGGGAAGAGGAGAGAAGGAAGAGGTAGAACAGAGAGAATTTTAGGGAGTTGAAACTATCCTAGAGGATACAGAAATGATGGACGCATGTCACTGTACGTTTGTCAAAATCCACAGAATCTACAACACCAAGTGTGGACCTAATGTAAACTATGGATTTCAGGTGTTGACAGTGTGTCAGTGCAGGTTTATGGATGGGAACAAAGGTACCACTCTGGTGGGGGATGCTGATAGTTGGGGAAACTGCGTGTATGTAAGGGGAGCAGGATGTAGAGAAATCTCTGTTCCTTCTTCTCAGGTTTGCTGTGAACCTAAAAATGCTGGAAAAAAAAAAGGTCTATTCTATTAAACAATGACAACAACACCCCCCCCCCCCACACACACACACTCCCGCCAAATGGATGGCAGGTGAGATTCAGCCAGTAAGTTATAGTGTTGACTCCCAGCATAGGTCCTCTGTTAAGTGAAAAAAAACCAAAGTGTGTTCCAATTACTGTCGCATAAAAACAACTGCTTTATTTCGCTTATAATCATGTGGGTCAGGAATTTGGCAGGGGGAGGAGGGGTGGGAGGGGCTAGGCAGTTGCCTGTCATTGCAGTCAGTGGTTGCAAGGTTGGCTGGGCCAACCAAGATGCTCCCTTACATGGCTGGCTCACTCACCATGCAAGCAATGTTGAAAGTATATTCAACTATAACTTCACCTGAAGCAGGGGTGGGTAGGTAGGGAAAGAAATGTGTATTTATCAAGGACAAACTGAGGCAAGCATCATGCTGGCACCTTACACAGGTCAGCCCCCAATATCTTTTGAAGTATGCACGCACCAGAGCTCCCACATTACAGTGGGAGGCAGAGTGGGATTAAGGGACTAGCCCAAATATTATGGGCAGTAAGTGGCAGATTCTGATGCCAAAGCCAGATTGGATTGCCGGATGCTCATCCTTCCAGACCCGTTTATGTTCCTGTGAACACAGCAAGGGAAGCAGCATGTTGGGAAGGGAATCTGAGTTCTCTCTGGCTAAAACCATTGTGTCCTCTGCGATGGTGCTTAAGCTTTAACCTGCACATGCATCGCCTGGACATCTTGTTCAAACACAGATTCTGATTCAGGAGGTCTTGGGTGGCCCTGAGAGTCTGCATCTAATTAGCCAGGGATGTGGAAGCTGCTGGCCTGTGACCTGCACCGTGGAAAGCTAGGCTCTGGGACACAAGACAGTGATTGGCTGGGGTGCATGAAAAGCAGGTCTCCTTCCTTAGGAGTCTGATAACCTTAGCTTTCTGTGGGCAGAAAGAACCTAAGGATAGAAATCCGGGGTGGGTGGGAGGTGGAGGTAAAACACTGTTGAATTCCTGAGCAGTCTGTTGCTCATTGCCAGTAAGAATGGGAGTTAGGGGCACCTGGGTGGCTCAGGTCATGATCTCATGGTTCATTCATGAGTTTGAGCCCCGCATCAGACTCTCTGCTGTTAGCACAAAGCCCGCTTATGATCCTCTGTCCCTCTCCCCTACCCGTGCTCTCTTTCTCTCAAAAACAAACAAACAAACAAACAAAAGAATGGGGAGTTAGAAATTGCGATTTTCCTTTGCGAAGTCCTGTCTTTTCAATCCTTCACTTTGGTCTTCCTGGAGTTGTGTAAAAATAGAGGTAACTGCAAAATGCTGGACTAGGGCAGTTGTGTGTGATTCAGGCACAGCAAGGCTGGGAGGCACAACTGAGTTCAGAAAAAGGCCAACTCATAAATCAAAAGAGAGATCATACCAATTATTCCAAGTGAGTTGATGGGATAACATTTGCTTATCTCAGTACAGCACTGGCTTCCCTAATTAAATGCAAATTCGACTGCCTTTGTAAGTGGAAACACTGACAAGTTTCAATATGTCTATATCTGATGTAACAACATAAAAGGCTGCAAGGTGCCACCCAGCCACTGCTGTATCCAGTTAATTCGGAGCGTGAGGCTGTACAAACTCTTCAGGGCCACTAGGTGGCACCTTTGCCTTTTTTTTCTTTTTCCCTTTTCTTGACAAAGCCAGAATTTAAAGCTGGAATCCAGGGAAAGAAACGTGTTAGTTTAGTGGTTCTTTGAGAACTCTGGGGACTGGGCTCTGGGAATTTGTAGCTGAAGTGATTCTTCCCTGGTGACTTTTCCATGTGGTTGGCTGATGTGCTGTCATGGGCTGCCTTGAGAAACAGCGGACACAGTTAAAGCTTTAATTGAAGAATGAAGAGGTTGCGATTTACTCAATTTGCAGCAATGAGTCTAGGACTCAACAATCCTGACTCTTGTTTCATTGGTTTCTCTACCAAATCAGGGAAAACAAAAAATAAAAAAGTTAGATAAGTTTTACTGTCAATCATCTGAAACAACTAAACCCTAAATTGTGTCCTGAAATTCAAGATACACAATGGAAGAAAATGTTGAAGCTATCAAAAGAAATTATGCAACTGTTTAACCTGCAACGAGGCTAATATTAATATAACAAAAAATAAACCTTTTAGAAGTACGAGCAAGATGGGTAGGCTTGTAAAGTGGCCCCAATTCCAGTAGATGGCAGCATACTCTAAGAAACATACAACTCTAGTTGCCAACATCCAGAGTAAAGCAGGTAAAACAAATACAGCTTTAACAGAGGAGGTAAGTGCTTAATGTATAAAGTTTAACGTTACTTTATGTACATATATTAAAAAAAATCAGGTACCTCCCAAACGTTATCAGACTACTACATTATAATCAGATTGGAGAAACTGTTCTATTCCATGCGGCTGCAGTGTTTTCTTTGTTGAGATCCCCTGCCCAGTGTTATTGCTGAGGCATATGTTAATACATATGACAAACTATTATGGGCTGGAATGTATCAATTCAGTCATCAAATATTTATTGAGCACCTGCTTGGTGACAGGCACATTTCTGAAAGTGGAATGTACAAGCAGATTAAACAAAGCTTAGATAAATGAATATATTTATAACATAGCATATGTTTCAGGACTGAAGGTTTTGAGCGGAGATAAGGAAGGAGGGCCCTATTCTTTATTGCTGCTTTACTGTTGGTAGACCAGATAGGAAAACAGAAAAAGAAGTTTGGAAGAAAAAAAATTCATGGTTGTATTCAATCTTAGGGACCATAGGTGTGATCCAGGACACGACAAGAGAGAAGTGAACAACGAACTCCATTCTTTTCTAACTTCTTTTTGGAGGAGACACAGCCACCAAACTGCAGCCTCAGTTCTCGTATCTGACACCCCCTTTCCCCTCCTGTCAATACTCTTCCTTCTCAGACACTAAATTCCCAGATAGACTTCTCCACTCCAGTCCCTCCTGGCTTTGCTCCTACCCCATCTGCTGTGTCTGGGTACCTTTTATGTGTGCAGTTGGGTCAATATGGGAACCTTCCTAATGATAAAGATCTCACTCGTTTCCCAGATGACACCTTCCATTGCTAGGGAATACACACTGTTTCCAAGTCCCGCTCAGCAGAGGGTGCAGTACTGAGGCCTCTTGGTGCTTTCTCCACTTAGCTCTCTCTTCTGGTTCCTCCTCCTCCCAGGGGATTCCTAGAGGATCCTGAATTCCCCGCCTATAGGGCAGCCACTGAGTGAGTGAAGAAAGCCATCATGTGCCGCCCTCTCTGGGTCTTTGATGGGAGTTATCAGCTGTCAAACTGCCTCCACTCTAGATTCTCCGTCATCTTGACCACCTTTCTTCGGACACACTTGTTAAACACTGTCCAAGGAGGAAACAGAAGGAAACTGACGCTATTACAGCACAGCCAACATGGCGGTAGGTTTTGTGGTGACACCTGTGTGGGTACTGAGAGCAGAAATGTGAACTAGGACTCACTGCCATTCTACCATACCCTTTATTTGCCTCTTTACAACACACTACACTTATGTCTCTGGGCCACATTAATAATTATTTCCCCTCTGGAGTAAATAATTCAAGCCTGAGTTAGTCACTGCTGTGTTCTCAGCATGTAGCACTGGGCTTGGTCCCTGGCAGCATTTGTTGAAACAAAGTGACTTGAAATAGAAGAAGGTTCGTTTGAATACAGGACTCTTCAGAAGGATTGCTGAAGGTACATGGAGTATTCTGGAATCATGATGATCCAAACACTGTTCCCCTCCTCTCCATGTTCAGTGCCAGGCTATTTCTCTCCACCAAATGACCTGTGGGACTGTGGGCAGCTGGACATTAGCAAGACTTGGGTGCTGAGGACATCTGAATAGAGAAAGCTGGTGGGCTTGTTTCTCGTGGGCTGGGAGAGAGCCTGAGGTCTGGCTGTGTATGAGTGGAAAACAGGGAGAGATCTCAGGAAGAACATGGCCCACAGCAACATGTGGACCCAGAGGAAGGTGGACTTTGTCAGGCTCTAAAGAGCTGATACACACTGAAATATGCAGTTTCTGCCCTTGAGGCTGGGGGAGCACAAAGAGACTGTGGGAGAAGAGAGGGGCTTTCTCTAGGTGTCTCAGTGGGGATCTCTCAGACTGCCTGCATCTGACCATTAGTTCACTTTGCCTGCCTCTAATGGTGGACTACTGCCACTTGGAAAGAAAACAGCCAGACCTGGGAATCATTGAACTGGAGCCTGAGAGAGAGAGAGAGAGAGAGAGAGAGAGAGAGAGAGAGATTGAGTGTAAAAAATATATATTCCCAACTAAGGGGATCCAGCAGCCAGAGAGAGAAGATATTCACTCACAGCAAATTAAACTCATATCCAGCAAAACAGAGCAACTGTGAAAGACAGATAACAAGTTACATACAACATGCCAGAGCATCTTCAATGACCCAAGTATGGCACAAAGGATGCATCTGCACAATTCAACGTGTGGACTGAAGAAGAGAATGATCAGCTGCTGAAAACAGAGCCTAACAAGTGGAAGAAACATCTCAAAAACTGTGCAAAAGCACAAAGAAATGAGAATCATGAGATAAAGAGATAATCTGCAAAGTAACAGCAGTGTCCAACGAATAAAAAGGAACTGATGGAGGACATAATTTAACAAATAGAGGATTATTTCCTTGAGCTAAAGAAAGATCTGAGTATGCACATTAAATGGGTTTACTAAGTTCAAGGCAGGACTGATTAAAAAAAAAGATACATCTCAGCATTTCCTTGAAATTCCTTAACTCTAATAATAGCTTACATACTTCTAGGAAAGGAAAAACAATGACAATGTCATTGGGCTTATTTGCTAAAAACCTTAAGTTTACAGAGCATAGAATAGACACTGGGTACCTGACCATATCCCCTTTACCAGGGGCTGAGTGCTGGTGGCTAACAGCAACTTGCTGCCCACTTTTTCTAGGAACATACTGGAAAGGGGTTCATAGCCTCACCCAGCAGAGCCTGGGAGGTTATAACCCTCTTTGGGGTGCCTGCAGCCAACAACTGATTGGTAAGTGGGAGTAAGGTCAGAGTTCTTACTCCAAGATGAGATAACCCTGAGATGAGATGAGTGTGAGTTGTTCACACTGCAGAGCTCTTGTGGAGCTGGGCTGAGGCTGGACCCTGGCAGATGCCATGTTTTGCCCAGCTCTTCCTTCTGTCCTGTCCTGCTTCCTTTATTGTCACAGATTCCTCCTAAGAGCTCCCCTTCAATTAATCCACTTGTGCAATAATCCCATCTCAGGTTCTAGGGAACCTGACCTGAGAGAAAAGACCTGAGAAACCCATATTCAACCAAGATGTAGTTCACTTAGCAGCAAAACCCAGACCAAATCTATAGATGATCTTATGTTAGAATTAAAAAAGCAATACAGGGGCACTTGGCTGGCTCATTTGGAAGAGCAAGTGACTCTTAATCTCGGGGTCATGAGTTCAAGCCCCACGATGGGTGTAGAGATCACTTAAACAAACTTTAAAAAAAAAAAGAAAGAAAAACATCCATATACTGATTTTAGAGATAATACTAAAGTCAAGATTCTATCCAACAATAAATTATCTAGATCTAGCTTATTCTATTTGGTAGCCACTAGCCATATATGGCCATTTAAACTTAAATTTAAATTACAATTGAATTAAAATTAAAAATTTAATTCCTGGGCTATACTTGCCAGATTTCCAGAGCTTACTATCTCTAGGTTACTAGTGGATACTCTACTGGAAAGCACATATATGGAACATCTCCGTGATCACAGAAAGTTCTACTGGATAGCACTAATCCAGAACATGCCTCAAGATGAGATAAACATGAGGAGGAGAGGAAAAACTTAAGCAAAACACTCAGTGTCTCTATCTCTGTAGGTGTCTCTCTATGTATTAATTCTGAATGGATAAAGACAACTGTCTAGGCATGGTATATAGCAAAATTGCTAAATAAAAAATCCTGAATTAATGTAAGGGAAAGCCTAATAATAGTTTAGTGCTGGAAATGTAAAATAAGTTCACCAAAATTTGAGAGTTTTGGAGGTGTTAGAGAAAGAAAGGCATCCATAAGGAGTGGATAAGAGGAAGAAGGGGAATGGATGAAAGTTTTCTAAATACCTTGTTTTATTGGAGTGGGAGATAGGGACGAAATACAGCATCTTTCAGGGGGACACCATGAGTGTCATTGGGGGAATTAGTAGGGATTTTGTTTCGAAAATGTAATAAGGAGGGAGGTATCTGATTCCAAAAGCAGAGAAATGGGGAGATCCATTAATGAAATAGAAAAATGCAAACTCTAAGTTAACAAATGAAAAACAACATGAATAAATGGGCAATAGAACAAGGAAAAGGAGAAAATAACAATGCACACTAATTAAAACACGAATATGGAAGAAATAAAATGAAATACATAAATCATGATATTAAATATAAATGTACTGAGTTCTTCTGATAAATGACAGATTTCATGAAGACAAAACGACATAAAACCAAATAACTATGCAGTTTGCAAGAAAATGCTTACCCACGCACAAAGTAAAATACAGTGTTAGACAAAGATATGAGATAAGCATCAACAACAAAAAAATCAGTTTTGGAAATATCAGTATCAGGCAAGAGGTCATTTAACCAAACAAACTCTTAAAAATGCAAAAAGAAATCTTGTAACAGACACAACGGGAAAGACAGGAAACCAACAGAAAAAGTGGCCAAGGATTTGAATATGCAATTGGCGGACTCAGTAGTTAAACAGTGAACAGTGACATGAAGAGATGATCAAACATATTAGCAATCAGAGAAAAGAACTAAAAACTACAATAACACACTTCTTGGAGCTGTAAACACTAGAAAGGCTTATATTGCTAAGGGTTGGTAAGAGTGTAAGGAGATGCATGCTCCTGTGCTTTACTGGTGGGGTGCACTGGTACCACCATTCTGGAGAGCCATCTGGCAGTACTCGCTCAATTTTAGGGTTTATACACCAATGACCCAACAATGTCACCCTAGGGTGACAGCATGCCTGGTCTACAGTCAAGGAAATTTTTAGTTCAAAGCTGCATCTGAGGTCCAACATTAGAGAAAAAATGATTACAAGGAAAACATTATAAGTCACAATCCCAGGGGCGCCTGGGTGGCTCAGTTAGTTGAGCATCCGACTTTTGATTTCAGCTCAGATCATGATCTGCACTGTGTGTGGAGCCTGCTTAAGATTCTCTTTCTCCCTCCGTCCCTCTCCCCCCACTTGCATGCTCTCAAAAAGGAAAAATAAAAAATAAAATCACAATCCTAGAGAGGGACTTCTATCTCTCTCAGAATTTGGCAGAGATAGAGAAGTTTTGCTATAAAAAGAAATAAGGCATAGAAGAATTGCATCGGGAAATTCAACTTGGTCCAATCCTAGAAGAATTTCAGCCACCGCTGGTTATCAGTATCTCAGTCTCGGACATACACATCTCACATCTCAGCAAGCACCAGCAGAGAGTCTAGCTTGCTGAACAAATAAATGCTGAATACCTGACAAAGGTATTGTCGGGGTAAAGAAATTAGAAAACAATAGAATCTGAACACCTGGAAGATGTTTACAGGGAGGTTTACAGGTCTTCCGGCAATGCTTAATACAGGGTGGATATATTGTAGAGATAAAGCAAACAGAGTTTCGTCCAAGTTACCTGTTTTCTTGAAATTAAGGGCTGTTTTCTCCCCCTCCCATCCCCATCTTGTGATACACTATTAAGGCTGCTCTACCCTCAGCAACTACCATCCATCTCAAACGGCAAAGCTGCCTGGAAAGGCGCTGGCATCCCAGGAGCTGGGTGGAAGTATGTTCCGGCTCTGCCACTGGAGAGGTGTGTCACCTTCGGAAAATCTCTTGTGTTCTTGAGCCCCAGCTACCCAGTCTGTAATACAAGGATAACAATGCCTATCTTTGCATAGTAAGGCTCAGGTTATGTCATGTCCATCCAAATAAATTAGTACTATTAGCCCCAGCCCTGCACCCCAGCGTTTGTACTCTACAGAGAAAACTGAACTGTGAACCTGTTCCCTGCAAATTTGGAAGAAGCACACATAACCCTACAGGCACACTGGTTTGTGGACAACTGAACATAAAGTAATTGTGGGCCTTTCATTTCTACAGGTAACCTTTCCTGAGGCTTAAAAAAAAGGGGGGGGGGATTATTTCTACTGTCCCCTCCCCCAACTTCTACTACCACAAATCACCTCTGTTATCACCTCCACCTCCACTACCACCTTCAGTTTGCAGAGAACCCTCTTAATTTTCAAGTTCTTTCTTGTTTGACTCCATCCACATAACAACCTACAAGTCAGGAAGATGCAGTTTGGAGCTGAGGGAATGTTAATGCAGCACAGGGAAGGGATGTCTTCTTAAGTGAAGAGCTAATTCTAAACCTGAATCCTGGTCTAAAAATCTATGCCAAAGAGAGAAGCAAAATGCGTGAGTAGCCCACTGATGTCTCTCCTTGCAGAACCAAACTCACCGATGGGGTAGGAGACAGTTCTGAGCTCAGTTATCAAAAGTCAGAACTTTTGGAATTTTACAATTATTTTTATGTGTCTGCATTTTTTTTTCTGGGTTCTAGGCTAAGTTCTCTCCGGTTGTTGCAAATTTACAAAGTCTTGTCAATTCCTTGGCTTTATTTTTATTCACTAACTTGGAAATGCGAAGCATAGCTGATGGGTTAAACAATGTTTCCTGTTATAGGCTCATTGTTCCTAAAGCTGAACCACTGACAAAACCATGAGAATCATAGGATTTGAAAGGTGGAAAATCAAAGCATTCAAGACTGCAGGTGCTACCAGCTAATTGGGCTAATTGGGCTCTGATTCTGCAAGGTGAGAATTTAACAGACCAACTGGCTATGGGTAGGAACTATGTGTTCAGAAATTCTCCCTTCACATAGAAAAATGGAACTTCTTACACTTTTGAGGACAATGAACTTATCAATAGCAAGCAAACTAGCAATCAAGATAAATTTCCAACAAGAGAAACATTTTAAATCATAATATGTCTGTCCTAAGGTGCCACTAAAAATAATGTTGCAGAAAACATAATGTTAGTTTCATGGTTCCCAAACTGTATGCCAAGATACCCCAGATGACTGCCATGAACTCACAGGGTGGGACAGGATATTTTAAATTTTTGAAGAAAACAGCAATATGTAATCTGTCAGATTCCTTGTACATCACCAGCTCAAAGGTCATTCATTTCTACATTTTATTCCCCTCTATGTCTTTTGATGACATCACTGAATGTAAAGCTGCGTATTTGGCAGTTTCCAAGACAAAAAGGTAAGTTATGTGTGAAAATCAATGTGGAACAAGAAATGAAGGTGTGGTATCCAACCTGGTTCCATGGTTGAAGAAGTCATATGTGTTTTAGGAATTACACAAAAAAATTATAATCTCGAATTTATATGTGTTACTTAATACGTTGTTTGGATTGAACTGCTTAATAAATGGAACGGATATTTCTTTTTGCCTAGGGGGCGCTGTGACAAAATTGCTGACACGTGATGGGTGCTGTGAACAAAGTTTGGAAAGGGATGCAGTAGGTTAAAAAAGTTTAATAAAAACTGCAAAGACATTGCAATCAGTCTTGCTCTTCCTAGAGAGAGAGAGAGAGAGACAGAGAGAGAGAGAGTGTGTGTGTGTGTGTGTGTGTTAAATGGAGAAAAAATGCATCAAAATTAAACAGTGGGCAGTGGAGATATACTAGGTCTTCCTTCTCCATAGTTTCTGTATTTACTAATGTAAATAGCTATTACTCTCCTATGCTGAAAAAAATTAAAGCAGGTTATTAAAAATGATTCCCTGGGGCTTCTGGATGGCTCAGTTGGTTAAGCGTCTGACTTTTGATTTCAGCTCAGGTCATGATGTCTCATGGTTGGTGAGATGGAGCCCCGAGTTGGGCTCTATGCTGATAGCACAGAGCTTGCTTGGGGTTCTCTCTCTCCCTCCCTCTCTGCCCTTCCCCCACTGTGCGTGCATGTGCATGTTCTTTCTCAAAAAGAAAGAAAGAAGGAAGGAAGGAAGGAAGGAAGGAAGGAAAGAAGGAAGGAAGGAAGGAAGGAAGGAAGGAAGGAAAGAAAGAAAGAAAGAAAGAAAGAAAGAAAGAAAGATAGATAGATGACTTCCCAAAGAAGCACATATGCTTCTAGGAATAAAAATTTCTGTTAAATATACCAGAGAATGGCATTTTGGGAGAAGGTTTTACTGCACTCTGTTAACTTCTCCAGCTTCCTGCTCCACAAATTTGGGATCTAGCTTTAGGACACTGAGATTCTGAAGAAACCTATTTCTACCTGCATCTCTCTTTGGTGCTGTTTTAAAAAGGCTCATGTCCCACCCCTGCAGCCTTTAGGAAGTGAACTTGGGTTGGGGTTTTCATAGGTGACAGCGGCCCAGAAGCTGATAAGTCTAACAATGACACCATAACTGACTGGATGGGGAGGCAGGGTTTCTCAATGTCAGATGCTGCTGCCAGGACACCCATATTTCTTCTCCTGCTTCATGGAGAAAAGAATGGCCTGCAGCATCCTTCAGGTTCTATGTGAAAGATATCACTGGAAGCACGCCTTGAGGAAATTCACCCGTGAAAGCACCCATGAGTGGAAAGAGATATGGATTGTTTTGCTGTTACAACTGACCAACACCTGAGAACTCACCTTTTCTGTACCTTAGAGAGTTAGCTGTAACACTAAGATATACACAAGTCTTTGTTTTATTAACTATGAGGGGAAAACAAACAACACATTGTTGTCCTCTGAAAAAGGGCAATTCTCCTCACACTCTAGTTGAGATAATTGAGTTTGCTTCACTTTATAGACTTCTAATATTTTAAATCAATTAGATTGTTAAATCCTCACATTAAACTGATGAGGTGGTGCTATTATATTCACTTTTAACAGACGAGGAAACAGAAGCACACAGATTTGAGGAACTTGTGCAAGGCCAAATATTTGGAATTGGCCCAACCAAGATTTTAGAATTATTTGGAAAGTCTGGCTCCAGAGGGCTCTTAAGGAAGACACCGTCACTTCCTCTTTGTAAAGTTATTTCCTTAATCTAGGGGTATCCTTCCCTTAGGCATGACTACGTGACTGTACTCTTTGAAAACACAAGATTATACCTTCCTTAAATTTTCTGGGAAGTAGAGCCATTCTGTTCTCAAAGCATTCATAAAAGCTTTTATATATTCTACTGTTATATATTAAGTGTTCTATATTCTTCTTTAAAATTATATTTTGTCTTTACTAATGTGACTCCCCTACTCTATTGTGTAGTGACCAAACACTGTTTTTCTCTAGAGCTTCAGTGCCTAGAACAAAGTAGGTACACAATAAATACCTGATTAAAAAAAGAAAACTGATGTTGGAGACCAGTTGCCATTGGTGTTGTCCCTTTATGTCCTCAGCCCACCTTGAAGGTCACCTGCAGACATTTCCTGTCCATGCTGAACATTTCCTGAGTCCTTCTACCTGAAGGCATTCTCTGGCTGCTAAGGAATGCCTGATCAAATGTGGGGCAGGCTGGGTCTTGCCAGGGAATTAACTCCTGGGAGCAACACACAATCATTGAGGAATTAAAGTTGGTACATAGATATGCTTCAAATTCCTTGATGGGGCACTTCTAATGTGTGTTCTACAAATGCTCAGGCCATCCCTGGAGGACTGAGCCCCAGGTACCCACACAGCATGTTACCTGTTCATTAACCCCCTTTCTTGACTTTTCTTTTTTAGTGGTCCAAGTATTCCATTCCCTCAGAGCCACAAGGAAACAAATTCTGCCAACAACCTATATTGGCATTGAAGCAGACACTTCCCCAACTGAGCCCCTGGGTGGCCCAACTGACATTTTGATCTCAGTCCTATGAGATCCTGAGAGAGGATCCAGCTAAGCTGTGCCCAGCTCCTGACCTATGAAAACTGTCAGAATATTAATCAATGTGTCCTTTTAAGCTGTTGAGTTTATGGGAACTTGTTACACTGCAATACAAAACTAATACAGATTTTGGTACTTGAAGTGGGGCACTGCTGTAACAAATACCTAAAAACCTGGGTATTAGTTTGCTTGGGCTGCCATGATGCAAGAACCACAGATGAGGTGACTTAAACAACAGAAACATATTTCTAACAGTTCTGGAAGCTGGAGACCCAAAAGCAAGGTGTTGGCAGGGTATTCTAAAGCCTCTCTCTTTGGCTTGCAGGTGGCCACAGTCTACGTTCTCAAGTGGCCTTCCCACTATGTCTGAGTGCCCCCAGGTTTCTTCCTCTCTTTACAAGGAGACCAGTCTTATTAGATTAGGGCCCACCCTTATGGCCTCATTTTACCCTTAATTACCTCCTGAAAGGCCCCATCTCCAAATGCAGTCACAGTGGCAGTTAGGGCTTTGACATGTGGATTTTGGAAGGACACAAATTAGTCTCTAACAGCATAAAGGTTTTGTAACCAGAAAGTGAGTAGAGGTTGGAGGAACCTTGAGGAATATGGTAGAGAAAGTCTCAAATGTCATGAACTGACTCTTAGTAGAAATCTGGACTTTGAAGATGTTGATGACTAGGGCAAGTGAAAAACATTACTGGAAACGGGAGGGAGGAGGATCCTTGCTATGTAGTGGCAGAAAGTATGGCAAAATCATCTTCTGAAGTTATCTGGAAAGCAGAAGCTGTAAGTGATAAACTTGGTGACAGATTGAAGGAGATTTCCAAGGAAAGTGTGAAAGGTGCTGCCTGATGTCTTCTTTATACTTACAAGAAGAAATGCAAGAGGAAAGAACTTAAAAAAAAAAAAAAAGGAACCAGAATCTCAGGACTTAAAAGGTTCTGAGCCTCTGTAGACAGCAAAGATGCAAAAATGCAGAGACGGACTCTCAGAAAAGGCTGAAATGTGACCATACAACTCTGTTACAAACTCAGAAAAATCAAAGGTCAGAATATGCAATCACACAAAGGACTTTTTAACGTTTATTTTGAGAGACAGAGACAGCGCCAGATGGAGGGCCCTAACCTGAGTTCATGACCAGAGCCAAAATCAAGAGTCAGATGCTTACACATGGGAACCACGCCGGTGCCCCCACAAAGGGCTTTTTAGAGAAGTTAAGGGTATGGCCCACAGACCTTCTCAATCAAACCAGAGAATCTTTAGGGAGCTTAAGGGCACTGTCCCTCAGTCATCCTAGCAAGAGGCCAAAGTACAGGAGGGTTTATCTTAAAAATATCTGTAGACATAGGGGCACCTGGGTGGCTCAGTTGGTTGAGCATCTGACTTTCGGTCAGGTCACAATCTTGCAGTTAGTGAGTTCAAGCCCCACATCAGGCTTGCTGCTATCAGCCTGTCAGCACAGAGCCTACTTCAGATCTTCTGTCGCCCTCTCTGCCCCTTCCCCTGCTTGCGCTCTCTCAAAAATAAATAAACGTGAAAAAATATCTATGGATATAGCTTTTTCTGATGGACTGAACCACAGTGAAATCCATAAAGGGTCTACAAAGTTCTTGAGAAATTGTTTCAATGAAAATACTGCTAGCTCAGACCAAGGGGGCAGAGATGACAGAAAACAAAAGGAGGCTTTCAGACTCCCTGAATTCTACTGGCTTGATAAAATTGTTTTGCTTAAACACAGGCTTTTGTGATGAATAAGGGCAGAACCAGTGGGTGGAGTCCAAGCCACAGAGGATTAATCCTAAACCTTAAAACCTAATCAAGGAACTCCCAATCTTTGCCAGGCTGGATTTCAGAACAGCTTTGGACCAGTGATGACTTCTTAACTTTTATTTCCCCTGTTTTGAATGTCTACAGCTATTATCCTAGGCCACCATCATAAGCTGGGAGGGGAGGTTGGCGAGCAGATTCATGTCTGTTTAGTTTCAAGCATCTGCACCTGGAGAGGCATCCAGTCCTAGCAGCTGTACTTAATAGATTACACCCAAGTGCTTTATCCACACCTGCTCCCATTCTAACTTTGAGATGACACTCTAATGGGCAACGACTTTGAGAACCAGGGCTGGGGTGAATGCATTAAGCATGTGGGAGGGATATTGGGGACCAAAGTGGATGAGTCCCAGGGTGGACTCTGCCCCCCCCCAATGATTCCAGCCCCTTGGTGCTCATGCCATGAGTGTGGACAGGACCTGTGACTTGCTTCTAACCAACAGGACATGGCAAAGGTGATCGCATGTCACTTCCACAGCTGTACTAGATTATAGGGCAAAGATGATGGGATGTCACTCCCATGGTGATGTGACATGATATGGAAACAATGATGGGATACAGCCTCATGACTATGTTAGGATACACACATAAGACTGCTCTCCTTGAAGAAGCAGGCTGCTGTAAGTTCTACAAACACAAGGAGATGATTTTTGCCAACAGCTTAAATGCGCTTGGAAGTAGATTCTTCCTGAGTTAAGCCTCCAGATGGCAATGAAGCCCTGCTGACCTCTGGACTGCAGCCTTGTAAGAGCTGGAGCAGATAACCCAGTTAAGTCATGCCTTAGACTCCAGACACAGAAACTGAGGTCTGTTCTTTTAGGGCATTATGTTTGTAGTAATTTGTTATGCAATAATGGAAAACTAATACAAAGATTCTCCACAAGTAATGGACTGTGTGATGACAAAAAACTTAGACTCGTATCATCCTGGGTACAGCTTTTTTGGTTGAAATTTTAACCTTATACATAACAGGAGTAGCATCCAGTTAGTTGGATAATGGTGTGCTTAGAAATGATCAAAGTATTGATACACTGCTTTATTACTCATTTAAACAGAGTCAGCAATATAATTGTTTTATTTAAAATTACTTAACAGAATGATAAAGATTATAGGATTTGGCAGTGTCCCCAAAGAAGCCTGCAGCTGCCATTTTAGTGCCCCAATTTCTACAAGATGCTAAATGAGAGATGAAATTAAAGTTTTCAAGTTCCAAGCGTGTGTGGGAGTCACAGAGAGCCACATGCTTTTTCTTTCTTTTTCTTTTGATTTAGAAGGATTATTTTCAGTTAGGTCACCCCTGCCAGGAGAGAAGAGCTGGGGCAAATAAGGCATTCCTGAGAATATCATCTCCCTTTATATAGAATTTTCCAGTTATCAAAGCACAGCCATTCTCATCTGATGAGTTCAGCCGTCAGCAGTTGAGAGCAGATCACTCAGTGGGAAACCAACAGAAGTCTGGAGAGAGGCTTGCAATTGAAGGGTTCATGGCTTGACCTCAGGCATGATCAGCCCATGGAGTGGTGAGGCTGTCCCAGAGACAGCGTGAGGAGCACACGTCTGGATGTGTACTCATTTGCGTCTTAGTGCATACTTGCACTGACATTTCCTGTTCAAATATTCTGCCTAATTCACCTGAGAAGACTAGTGGATTACACCCAAAATAAAAGACTCTGCAAAGCATATGCAGTGCTCTGCAACTAGAAAATAAAGTCACGTGCCAATAATAAGAAATCACATTGAGGCAGGCATTTAAATGATATCCTTTCAGATTCTGGAGGGAGGGCTAATTTGTGGGCTACAGCTAGGTGCTTGAATCAGAAGCACCCCTTTTACTCAGAAACAGTATCTGACATCTAGCACTAACCTGCTGTGACCTTGGGAAAAATTTATTTACCTAACCGGAGTCTCAGCTATATCATCTGTTAGATGAAAAGGAAGGATGAGGTAAGTAGAAAGGAATTTTTTGACTTAGCATCATTTATGCATGCAACGCTTGTTCATGCCCGAACACACACCGTTATAATCAGGAGGCAGGGTGGTACAGTGGTTACAGCATGGGTTTTGTTTTTTGGTTTTTTTTTTTTTTTTTTTTTTTTTTGAGAGAGAGAGAGAGAGCTGAATGGTCAGAGAGAGAGAATCCCAAGCTGGCTCCTCACCATCAATGTGAAGCCCAATGCAGGGCTCAAACTTAGGAACCGTGAAATCATGACCTGAGCCAACATTGGATGCTTAACCGACTGAGCCACCCAGGCGCCACACAGTATAGGTTTTGAGTCAGAGGTTTAGGGTTTGAAACTGGGCCTCTTCCAGTTGCTGGCTGTGGGACCTTAGCAAGTTCTTTACCCTTCATAAGCCTTGCTTTCCTCACCTAAAATAGAAAATATCCCCCATTTGAAAAGCTGTGATGAAGGTTGAGACAGTGTTATGTCAGTTGTCTAGTAATGCTGTGTAACAAACCACTGCACGCTTAGTGTTGCACAATGTGCCTGGGGCTGGAGCAATGCTTTAAGCTGTAGAGATGCAAGATGTCCAGGGTGATTCTGCTCCATATGCTCCTAACTCTTCTGGATTCTCCCAGCTGCCTGAGGCGTGTTTTTCTAATGGTGATGGCAAAAACACAGAGGCAAATCTCAGCTGTACATTGCAAGCCTTTGTTCACATTACCCGACTGGCCAAGGCAAGTTACATAGGAAAGTCCAAAATCAAGGGGTGGGGAAGTAGTCAGTCCTCCATGAGGCTATGGCAAGAGGAATGAAGAACTGAGTTGAATAATTCAGCCCAGCACAGATGGGAAGCTCTTCTGTAGGCTGGGCTTGATCAGAGCCATGATTGATCACTGACATCTCTGATTATGGTTTTTGTTTGTTTGTTTGTTTGTTTGTTTTTTCCCAACCTTCTCGATGCCAATCAATCTTTCTGTGTTACTTGAAGCACAGAAACTAGAAAATTACTAGAAAAACTAGAAAATTACTCTGGCTCAAAAATACCACCATTCTCCTCACCTGTCTGACACTGCAATAGAAGCTTCTCTCTTTGGAATTATTGTCTTTTTCCTGTGGTCCTCCTATCAATAGCAAATACTTTGGAGGTAGGGAGGTATACAAAGTAATCATTAACCCATTAGGAAAGAAGGGCAGAGGATGAAGAGAGAAATGGTATGGGAGTATGGGGCAAAAGAATGCTGCTGGGTCTTTGATATTAGATCTGGGTACAACTTAGAAATGGGGTAAATTTGAACAAATTGATCAACCATGGTCTTCTCCAAGGAAGAGGTTATTCTCCCCAGCCTTTTAGGGAGTCCAAAACCTTGGCCTACATTCTGAAGCACTGGTTTTAGGAATGAACTCAGCATTTCCACTTTAACAACCTCCTCTGACTTCCCAAGTGAGGGAGAAGAAATGCTCACCTCTCATACTGAATGTGTGTAGGATTCTCTAACACTTGGGCAGTGATGGGGGAGGGGGAGATATGAAGGGTGTGGAGCCCCCCCCCCCATTCCTCAGGTCTCCTTGATGCTTCCTCCACACGTTCTTGCCTTCCCATGATTTCCAGCCCTGTCAAACTTGCGCCTGAATCTAGACTCTCCCCAATTCCTTTAATCCAGGCCAGGTAATGTCCCACCCATCCCAGCCTATGGTCTGGCCCTCATCTTCTCTTTCTCCCTAAACCCTTTTCAACCCAGACTCCCAAACTGGAAGGCTTCACCCACCAACTACCCAGAAATCTACCTGTTAACAAGGACGAGGCTCAGCACCCACTTGGAGCAGAGCATGAGCTTCTTCATCTATATAACTGGTTCCTTCATCTACACAACTGGATTAAAACTATTTAGTGGTTATGGGATCACCAAAAAATAGTATTAAAGATTTTTTACTCTTCACAACACTCTCCAATGTTTAGTAACAATATTCTGGGTTTGGGTCAGGCCTGTTTCCTATGATATTTCTACATAATCCACAGATTACTACAGGTTTGATGCCTGCTTTGCCTCACACCAGCATCTGCTCTGGGACTAGTACTGGGTTCAAACAATCCTTGAGGTGGACACAGAACCCGTGCCTATATCCTGTCAATGTGTGGGAGCTGTTCTATCTCCTCTCTGGAGTCAGAGGAGGAGACCACGGTCACTGCAGGGATGCTGGCAAAGGCATTTTCATCTGTGAGAGGAGCCATTCAGACACAGACCTGTCAGTTAGTCATAGATTACTTCCCAATACAACCAATATTGACAATCACTTAGTACATGGTACATTCCTATTCGTGTTTATCTTCGTCTTGAGGGTGACTATGGATACTAAACTCTTGACAGGGAGTGACTGTGAGCATTCCTTCATGAGGTCTTCATGGTCCAATCTTCACTTGGAGCCTAGAATCCATCTCCCAAGTTCCAGGATCATGGACTAGGAAAGCCCAGTTATTTTGTGCTTGCTTCAGTGAGTTGCAGGTGTGGGATCCTCTCATTTGTGGTTACAGAACTGCCACCCTGGGTGTCAGGATGAACAGCCAAGAGGCCTGGAGGAGGAGTGTGTCTAATATTCTGCCCTCCTCAAAAGGGAGGAAGGGGTGATACCCGCAGTGATAACCTTCCTGTGATGGTTCCCTCTCCCCTGAAAACATCAGCCTTTGTTATTTGTGAAGTAACAACTAGGCCATCTGAGTTTAAGGCTGCCCCACCTTTGAAAGGCAATGTTAAGGCAGTTTAAATAAAACACTGCAGGGAAAGAAGAAAGACGGTACTTATAAGTGGTTGATGACAGTTTTTACTTTTTTAACTTTCGGGGGCGTGGGTGTGTCTGTGTCTGTGCCTGTGCGTGTGTGCGTGTGCATTCGTGTATCCGTGCATGGAGTGGGGAGGGGCAGGTGTGGGACACATCAAACACTAATTTCATTGATAAAAGCAAAAACTGCTTTCAGAAGCTTCCAGATATGATTGGATTATAGAAATGAAGGTATACAATACATCTGGCTTTGGTTTTGGCTTGGTCTATTCCTTTGGAACAAAGGTTACCTTGTGCCCAAGTCTAGTCTCCTGAATTTAGGCAAGTGAGAGAATTTAGGGGCCAGTGTGATGTTTCTCTTCCATAGTCTCTGCGGCCATGGGAAGTTAAGAAGGCATACTAAAAATTGGAGGAGGAATTCCAGAACACTATAGGCACCAAAACAATGGTTACCCTCACTGGTTTTGCAAGTGTGGAAACACCAGTGATAACTTCAGCAGAGGATTAACAACCCCTTTCTCCTCATGACTGTGTTGGTTTCAGTCAACTCAACAGACACTGCTGTACATCTTTTCGGGGGTGTTTTTGACGAGAGGTTTTAAAATACCAGTTATCTGCCCAACAGACTGCCTTTTATAATTAGATTTTCCTTCTCAAAAAACTTAGTCTTTAGAACACACACCCTATTTCTTCTGTAAGAATGTTTGTCAACATCACGTAGTCAGAAGGACTCCCTGAATCTCAACTCTTCATGCCTATTTAACTAATAATACCCCTAAAACCTGCTGGATGGCATATCAAAACAATAGAGTTGGCACAGTTTAAATTGGATCTGACCTTTAAATGAATCGATTCATTTCATAATAGAACAATTTCTTGATCCGCAACTTGAGTCCCTTGTGCATGGGGGGTTAACTAATGGCAAAGTCCTGCCTGTGGCTGATGAAAGCCACCCATCCAGACCCTCTTACCCATCTGACCACATCTCCTGCTCCTCTCCCCGACCCACTCTGCTCTAGCCCCACAGTCAGCTGTTTGTCCTTTATAGTCTCCATACCTTTTCCTACCACAGGGTCTTTGCACTGGTTTTTCCTTCCATCTGTGAATTTCTCCCCCTCCTGGGGATTCTCCGGTTCTCTTGTCACCTTCCCAGAAGGACTCTACTCAAGGACTCCAAAAAGCTTCCCCATACCCTCAGTTGCTTTATCTTATTATGTTTTATATTCTTCACATTTACTGCTCCTGAAGCTGTTGTTTGCTTATTTTTAAATGATCATTGTCTGTCTTCCTGTGAGAATTCAAGGTCCCCAGAACAGGCACCTGGCACTCTTTGTTCACAACAGCAACCCCTGACCCAGAACAACACCACGCACACAGTGAGCATTCAATAAATGGATGAATGAATGAAATTAATATAAAAAAATTTTTTGTATCCTGTGGGTTTTAATGATATAGATCTTAGAACTGGCTCTGAGTTAACAAACAAGGTTTGGCAACCCTGTGCATATTCTTAACAATGCCATGATCAATATTTTTATATTAGGCTAAGTGTTAGTTTAACAACACATTCAATTACCTTATTATATTTTATGTGTTTTTACTGTTGTTTATGTGCATTTATTTTAAGTGTTTATGGTTGAAGCAGCCAAGAAAAATTAACATACCCCACCTCTGATTTTCTTGAAATATTTGAGAGATTGTGACAAATTAATATATAACTGTATAAGGTACTATGATTTACAGAATTAATTTAATAATAAGGGATATTTTACTAAAAAAACTGCTTAACAGATCTGTAATTTTATCACATTATTGACCTAAAGTAAAACAACGGAATGCATTCTTCTCCACATGCTAAAGCTCTTAGACAATTAGGATCTGGCCATGTAAGCTTGCAAGAGAAATATTAGCAGCTTCATTGTATGGTAAGGAGACTTCTGTTCAAAGAAGTAGGCAAACCACTTATCTAAAGCCATGCAGTTTATGAATCGGCAGACGCCGGACCTCGATTCCAGTGTGCTGGCTCCCTTCCATTTCTAAGTGCCCAGCTGGGTGAACACCAAGGTACTGAATTTCAGGTTGTAAGAAAGGCGCTTCTATGTTCAATAGTATATTTCAGGGGCGCCTGGGTGGCGCAGTCGGTTGAGCGTCCGACTTCAGCCAGGTCACGATCTCGCGGTCTGGGAGTTCGAGCCCCGCATCAGGCTCTGGGCTGATGGCTCAGAGCCTGGAGCCTGTTTCCGATTCTGTGTCTCCCTCTCTCTCTGCCCCTCCCCCATTCATGCTCTGTCTCTCTCTGTCCCAAAAATAAAATAAACGTTGAAAAAAAAATAGTATATTTCAGTAGAAACAGATCTAAAAGGAGGAAGATGTATAGCCACAAGGACTTAAGAAGAAAATTATGAGGAATCCATGAGCTTTAAGAGGGCACCCAGTGGAAAACATCGGGATGAAAATAGAAGGGCAGGAGCCACTCAGCCCAGCTGGAAGGTGTGTGAGGCTTTCATGTTATAAGACATTAAATAGGCATGGGAGCCAAAAGGTCATGATGGGGCAGTCCTCAGCTCTCAGAATTTCTGCGAGTCATTTCAGCTAAGAGCATAACAACCACCTGATACACACTTTAAACCCCTTGGTGACAACTCTCAAAAGGTGGAGGTGGTACTCAAAGAAAACATCCCTCCAAACTTAATTCTGACCAATGAGGAATTGCACATCAGCCACATTGAAATGAGAAGGATCTTTGGGAGAAACTCTTCCCCTGGGTCAAAAGGAAATAAATGCCAGAAAATGTCAGAGAGTTGTCTTGTACTTCAAGAAAGTTGATTACAAACATTTTCAAGGAAATGATGAAGCCCACAGAAATGCAACTAAGAAGGATGATGTGGCTCTAAACACGTAGATCCTGAATGCAAAACTGTGAATCATGAAAACAGAGAGAGGATAGAGAGTCACAGAGTAATTACAATGGAAGCATTCTTTGATGAGCTTTTTACATAAGCTCTGCTAGGGGAGAATACAAAATGGTGCCACAAGTCCTCAAGAACGGAGTGGCCACACATGAGCATTTACCTCTCTTGATTTTTCCCTGTTTCTGAGAGTAGGGCAGTTTTTGATGTGATGGTCGGGGTTGGGGGGGAGGCGGTTAATGAGCAAGGAGAGCCTCAGCTCTGGAAGACTGGAAGACTAGAAAACACTGAAGATGACAAAGATGAAGCAGACCCAGAGAATTTTGCTTTGGTATTCTCTGTGATTCTTCAAACTTAAAAGATACAAAAAAAAAAAAAAAAAAAAAAAAAAAAAAAAAAAAAAAAAAACTGCCAGAAAGGATTGAAAGATGAATTAGAGAAGGAGATGGTGAGTAAGGATGCAGGGATTTTCAATGATGCCACAAGTCTCAGTTTAGACAAATTATATTCTGTGACACTGAAAGGGATGGAGTATTACATTCAATGATCTCTGAGACAATTGTACAGACTAGAAGATTATCAGCCAGCTAGAGAAGACAAAAATCTCTATTTTCCCCAACCCGCCCCCCCCCCCCCCCGCCACCTAAAAAGTATTGGTAGTGTGTGAGGAGCAAGTTGTAGAAGCCACAGATAATCAAATTTGATATCAGCCCAAACATAGTGGCTCTCAATCTTTTTGCCCTCAAGAACCTTTTATAATTATTAAGGGCATACCACAAAATACTTTGGTTTATGTTGTATCTAGTAACATTTATTGTATTTGAAATTAAAACTGAGAAACATTTAAAACTTAAGAGGGGCGCCTGGGTGGCTGAGCTGGTTAGGCATTTGACTCTTGGTTTAGCCTCAAGGACATGATCTCATGGTTTGTTAAGATTGAGCCCCATGTCAGGCTCTGCACTGCCAGCATAGAGAGCCTGCTTGGGATTCTGTGCCTCCCTTTCTTGCTGCCCCTCCCCCACTTTCTCTCTGCCCCTCAAAATAACTAAATAAGTAAATAACATTAAAGAAAACAAAACAAAACAAACAAAAACTTAAGAATACAAGCACAAAGTGTGCCTGGGTGGCTCAGTCAGTTAAGCGTCTGACTCCTGGGTTCGGCTCAGGTCATGATCTCACAGTCTCATGAGTTCGGGCCCTATGTCAAGGCTCTGTGCTGACAGCGTAGAGCCTGCTTGGGATTCTCTCCCTCTCCCTCTGCCCCTCCCCCACTTACGCTGTCTCTGTCTCTCTCAAAATAAATAAACTTAAAAAAAATAAAAGAATACAAAGCACCAATCCATTAGGCATCAGACCCAGTGATGTCAAGACGTATCACATAGCTTCTGGGAAACTCCACTGTACATTTTGGAGAGAATGAGAGCAGAAAATGCATATGATCTCTTAGCATTAGGAAAACAGGTTTGATCCTGCAGACTCCCTCAGAGAGAGAAGTTCTGGATCATACTCTGAGAACTGTTACACAAAAATTTCTCACCATGTCCCCAAGGAGATACAAATATAGATGCTCATAACAACATTACTTATAAATAGCAAATACTTGCCAATATCCTTTAGTAGAGAAATGGGTAAACTATAAAAAAAAACCCTCTAATTTCTAAATAAACTCATTTTCTGCCTATCAATATGATTTACAGCAAAACAATGTTGTAAAAAAAAAACAACTTGGAGAATATTCTATCCAGTATGACATCATTAAATAAAATTCCAATATGCCGTGGAACACCTGGGTAGCTCAGTAGGTTGAGCGTCAGACTTTTGATTTTGGCTCAGGTCATGATCCCAGGGTTAAGCCCCATATCGGGCTCTTCACTGAGCATGGAGCCTGCTTTAGATTCTCTCACCCCAGGGGTGCCTGGGTGGCTCAGTCGTTAAGTGTCTGACTTCAGCTCAGGTCGTGATCTCTGTTTGTGAGTTCAAGTCCCGCATCAGGCTCTGTGCTGACAGTTCAGAGCCTGGAGCCTGTTTCAGGTTCTGTGTCTCCCTCTCTCTATGCCCCTCCCCCACTCATGCTCGTTCTGTTTCTCTTTCTGCCTCAAAAATAAATATTAAAAAAAAAAAGATTCTCTCACCCCATCTGTCCCTCTCCCCTGCTTGTGTACTCTCTAAAATACATATATATATTTAGAAATAATAGTATTATTTGCCATATATATATATACATATATATATATGGCAAATAATACTATTATTTCTTTTTTTTAAAAAAAATTTTTTTTTGTTTAACGTTTATTTATTTTTGGGACAGAGAGAGACAGAGCATGAACTGGGGAGGGGCAGAGAGAGAGGGAGACACAGAATCGGAAGCAGGCTCCAGGCTCTGAGCCACCAGCCCAGAGCCTGATGTGGGGCTCGAACTCACGGACCGCGAGATCATGACCTGAGCTGAAGTCGGATGCTTAACCGACTGAGACACCCAGGCGCCCCTATTTCTAAAGCCCTACTTGAAACTGAAAACCAATATGAAGCAAGTATTAAAATATGCTATCTGTTCATTTTAAATAGAGGATACAAAGGCTTTTTAATATTATCCTCTGTATTTTTTTTTCCAGCATCTTTCAAATGATTTCCAGGCTGTTACCAAGAGTGGTCATTAAGTTCTAACTTCAGGCCACCTAAAATAATGGTTCTTAAAGTGTATCCCACCCCCCCCCCCCACTCATCAGTAGCATCAGCCGCATCTGAGGGCTTTGTTAGACCCACAAATCACAAGGCCCACCCCAGACCTCCTGAATCTGCATCTCTAGGTTGGGGCTAGGGAATCTGGGTTATGGCAAGCCACTCAGGAGATTCTGATGAAAGCCCCAGTTTGAGAACCAGAGTGCAAGAACAATGTGATCATTCAACCTGCCACTTAAATAAATGCATCTAATTCAGCAGAAATTTTGGTAACATTGCTTATGATGCTTTGTGGACAAAATGACATTAGACATAAAAAGGAATTTCTCAAAGACACTTACCAAATGTCCTAAAAGGATCCCCCATATCTCTGGGGGTTCAGATTTTCTTCGTTTGTCTACGTGCCTTTGGCTTGAGTACATGAACTTTAACTTTTGACACAAATCTGAGCTAACCTGTGGCTTCTGGTTACATTTCTGACCATTTGGACATCCTGGTCAGCATAAACTTTGATCGATTACACCTTATGTGGATGAATTCCTTTATAATTACCTAAATCAAAGTTCTTAAAGTGCGGTTTCCAGACCAGCAACATCAGCAACACCTGGAAACTTATTAGAAATGCAAAATTCTGACCCCATCCCAGTTCTGCTGAATCAGAAACTTGGGGGATGGACCCAGCAATCTGTGTTTTAGCAAGCCCTCCAGGTGACTTTGACAGGCTATAGTTTGAGATACACTGACATCAATAAATCTACACAGAAGAAGAGCGTCCTGGCAAGAGTGATATGCAATTTAAAGAAGGTTCCGAATAGGAAAGGCTGAAACACTAATCAGAGAATTAATCGCAATGGCGAATCTCCATTCAGAACCAGCCTGCCTAAAGCTTACTGAAGTGCTACACACTTCTTCCATTTACTGCTTTCGTGTGGTGATCTCTTATTTTTCTTTGTCCCCTTTAAAGGACAGCCTGAAAAAATTAGAATTGTTTGGTCTACTTAAATAACTTTGCCAAAATGGCTTTATCAGCACAATTCTTTTCACTCCTTTCTGTCAATTCCTGCATAGCTTATTTCGAGGATTGTTCTGACTTCTGAGATAGATTCTGCATGATTCATAATATGTTAAAACTATGGAAGATTCCTCCAGAGAAGGCATTTCCAAAAAGTAGATCATACAAACCACGTGGCATACTTTGGCCCCTTGAACGCTTTTCTGATTCTAGAGATGCTATGGAGTCAGCAGGATTCTCTCAGACCAATATTGTCCAACACGTGTCGACAGCACTGACTTCACTAACAGGATCTGGAGGAGAGGATCAATCCATAGCAGTTGGTGAAAGTATCAAGTAGAGATTTATCGGGTGTCCTTCAGTTCAAAATGTTTGATTAACTCCACTCTTTCTGGGGAAAATTCTACCTAGCTGATTACTGTTTTGTTATTCCTTGTCCATTCTTATTTTCTTTCTCACAGGCAAAACTGTGCCTGAGGTCCAATTTGCATAATTCAGGCCTGGGTCTCTACTGGAGATATATTTTCCCGTCATCTTGCAGTTTGCATTTAAGTGCCTATAACAAATATTATAATTTCATACAAACTGGAGGCTCACTCATGGGCATCAGGGCTAGAAAGCCCATAGAGTGAGTAAGTGAATCATGAGGCCCAGAAGTTCAGCAGTTAGGAAACCTTGGTCCAACTCTTAGCGGAGCTGGCAAATTCTGTCAGAGAGGTTAATGGGCTAGCCCATCTGAGAAATGGAATAAATGAACTAGAAGTCCTGTTAAGTCCTACCTTCACCAAGCATGGTGGATTATCACTGAGATAGGAACCTCCTCCTTCACTGCCAGCCAGGCCCTGCTAGGACCCAGATGAACTAAAAACCACAGTGTGTAGATAATACTCTGTCCTTACTCAATAATAGACACACTCTCTAATAAGACAATGCATGTCCTGGGCCTTTAGCTAGGATGTTTTTAAGACTCTGTCTCCTTCTAGCTTGTTCCTCATCAAATAATAATGACACTCAATAACTGTTTCACTGGGGCGCTTTTCCTTCACCATGAGGCTCAATGGCAGAAAATTTTTCTGGGCACAGTGCACATTCCATTGTTTGGGTTTTATAAAAACTTGGGATAGGAGAAAAATAATAAAAAGAAAGAGCAAATTCTTTCACTCCATTATTTACTCATTAGTTAAGCATTAGCCTTCTCTTAGGGAGAAAATCATGTTCAGTAGTAGGATATGGCCTAATATCAAGCCGTAGAGTTGGTTAATTGGTCACTTTCTTTTTAAAATTTATTTACTTTTATTTTTTCAAGTAGGCTTCACACCCAGTGTGGAGCACAATGCAAGGCTTGAACTCATGACCCTGAGATCAAGACCTGAGCTGAGACCAAAAGTCAGACACTTAACCAACTGAGCCACCCAGGCGCCCCCTTTTTTATTTATATGTTTATTTATTTATTTGGTTAATTTCTATTAAATACCAGTCAATATCTCTTTTAAATGGGAGGTTCCTTTTTGTCCCCAAAGATGTATCTTCTCCAATATCCACCTTTTGAATATTTTACATTTTAGCTGGCCTAAAAGGTTTCTAAATCTTAATGAGAAAATCGAATTCACAAAATTCAGGATTAGAAGACTCTGTATTTATCTTTGGGTGGGACAGACCTACCCATTCAATACCAGAACAGAATGACCAAGACTGTGTGCACATGATGGAATGACAATTCTACTTTACTTAGCTCAGGTGGTATGTTGTAAGAATTTCCTGTAACTTATCAGCCAGGCCTCTTTCTCTGCATCCTTTAAAAATGCATCCACTTGTTTTGCCTAATCACTAACACACAATGTACTCAATATTCATCTTTACACAGAAGAGGCTACTTCATGCAGCTCAGATGTCTGCTAATACAATGAACAAGAGACCTATTGCATAACATGATGATAAACTTCAATGATGTTTAACTCCCATAGGGAGCTTTTGGACATTTTTTTAGTGGTCTACGGAATTCTTATTCTGAGATGCAGAAGGAAACAGCAATGACTGAATTTCCTTTGTAGCCTCTTGACATTTTGAAATTACTGTGTCTCCTTTCTGCTTTAATGCAATTATCTTCATGAACATACCTTGCCAAAAATCTACTAGCCACTTCTTTAAGGTAAATTATATTGTATTCTGGGACTCAAATGATTCATTCTTATTTGAAACAGCTCTCTCTTAGACAATGAAGACAAATATGAATATATATGTATATAAACATGATTATATATAAAAGATACATATATGTGTGGACATGTATGTTTATGTGTGTATGTGTATATACATACATATGAATCATTTATTATTGTTAAAATCTGTTAGTGCTATATTTGATATGCAAGTTAAACATTCTAAAGGGCAAATTCAAAACACCTAAAGGTTGCCTATTTCATCAGAGGTTACTGACCACACTTACCAGAGGGGGTAGATAATATTCTTCAGTATGAAGACTAGCAAACACCATTTTATTTATTTATTTTTATTTAAAAATTTTTTTAAGAGAGAGAGAGAGAGAGAGAGAGAGAGAGACAGACAGTGTGTGAGTGGGGGAGGGCAGAGAGAGAGGGAGACTGAACTCCCTGAAGCAGGCTCCAGGCTCCATGCTGTCAGCACAGAGCCGACGCAGGGCTTGAACTCACCAACTGTGAGATCATGACCTGAGCTGAAGTCGGACACTTCACCCAGGCATCCCAACACACACCATTTTTAAGTAGAAATAAGACTTGTATATTTTGTGATTGCATTTTATGTGTTTGATTAAAAAAAATCTCACATCTGAAAGTTGCAGTTCCTTTTCATGTGCTGCAATTTACAATAAGTGGTGAACATTATAATCACTGAAGAGTAAGTGTGGATAATCAGCAGATACTTAAAAACAAATACATGATTTAGGCATTTTCTAGCTTGCCTGTAAATATGGTACACTGCATTAAATGAGAACATGCTTCTTAAGCCAACATAAAGACAGAATCCTCACCATACCTTCATAGGAGCCAGCTGGATGGGTGTGATGCAGGAAGGGTCTACCATGGGCTTCCGCCTGTTGGCCGTGTCTGCTAACAGGCTGTGCCACTGCTGCGGGAGGCCCGTGAATTTCTGTTCTTGCGGATCAAATCCAGTGTGAACCCTGTGTTCAAAGTTGGATGGACCAGATATTTCAATCTTTTTCTTTTTCTTTCCGAACATGATGCAAAGACCTGGGAAATGCAAACAGAAAAGAGATAATGTTTGTATCTCGCCAGCAGAAGATGATAGGAAAACTATCCATTCGCAGTTCTGTCTTTTCGATTATTCCTCTAGGTATCAGCAGCAAAAGATGAAAGTTGGATTTTCAGGGGGTGTAGATATTTCACTCATGATTTGTTTTCTCCTTGCACTTGCCATGTGGAATATACAGTTCCCTGCCCAACTGATTTTGGATTTGGCCATGTGAACTGCCTTGATATGCACTGTGCAGCAGTCCGGTGTGGAGGCACTCTGAGTAGAAGAGTAGAAGGCACTCAGAGTAGAAGGCACTCTGTGTTTCTACTTTCCTCCTTGTGCTTCTGGTGGGTGATACTCCCTCAGCCTGCATCCTGGAAGGAGAGATGCATGAAGCAGATCCAAATCCAACCTCCAGTCTGAAGCCGTGCCCAGCTGAGCCACAGGTGACTCATGAGTAAGAAATCAAGGCTTATAATTAAGCCACTAAAATTCTGAACTTGTTATGTGGTATTAGCAAAGCAGAAGTTGACTAGCACACAGGGAGAAGCATCTCAAAATTTGGTGTGCACTTGAAATCTCAAACCTCTGTATGGACAAATATATGTTTATACATGAAAAATGAGGTTAGTAATCACATTCACCATATAAAATTATTATTAGGATTAAACTAGTAAACATTGGTAAAACACTCTGAAAAGTCCCTGGCACAAAGTAAGTGCTACAAATATAAATAGATCTCTGAACAAATAGAGAAGAAAGTTGACTGGCATTGCCTGCAGAGAAAGGAGCTGGGGAGACAAAGCAGGGAGAAAGACCCATTTTTTCACTGTATATTATGTTTAGAACTTCGTAGCATGTATGTTGCCTATTTGAAACAATGTAGTTTACCTAATTAAAATATACCTTGTGACCAGGATACCTCTAGAAAATATTTAAAATAGTCACTGTGTGCTTTATGGTACCGAAAACATGTCAGACAACCTGGGTTTGAATCCCAGGTAGGTCGCCTATTCACTATGATCGTAGGTAACTGCTTTTCCATCTCTCAGTTTTTTGTGAATAGGACCATCATGATCATTTGGGGAACCCTGAAAACAGTGTTGCAGGCATTATAAATGATGATGGTTTGGCTTCAACGTTGCTTTGTTGGGAAAGCCTTCCCTCAGCCTTTAGGCTTGAATAGGTGAGTTATACATTCATATAGCTCCATGTACATATTCTTCCCAGCATTTACCCACTTGCTATCAATTAATTAGGTGCAATGGTGTGCCTGGTGTCTTTTTTTCCCTACCAGACATAGTAGGGAAATATCTGGTAATATCCACCAGAGAAGGGGTACTATCGGCTTGTTCACTACTGCATGCAGTACCTGCTCAAGAAATATCTGCTCACAGACTAAAATCATGAGCACAGTACATTTATTCAGTGAATGACACCTGGGGTAAGAGCACCAAAGGTGTTAACATCTTCCCTTGCTCTCCCCCTCCCCCTCCCTCGCCTTTACCTTCCATTAAAATGTGTTTCTTCTCTTAACCAGTTATCCCTGCTTGGGAAACAGGGTCTTCCTGGTGCCTTCAAGTTTTCCCAAGTTCCTATTCCATCCTCTACCCGGGTGTTGGGCCGCCATAACAAAATACCCGAGACTGGCTAGCTTAAACAACAGACGTTTATTCTTCACAGTTCTGGAGTCTGGAAGTCCAAGATCAAGGCTCTGGCAGATTCGGTGTCTAGTGAGAACGGACTTCCTGCATGGCTGTCTTTTTGCTGGAACCTCACATGTTGGTAGAGAAAAAGGAGCTCTCTCTGTCCTCTTCTAACAATGGCACTAATTCTCCATTCATGAGATTCCACCCTCATGAGCTAGTCCTCTCCCAAAGGCCACACCACTTCCTAATGAGCTCACCTCGAGGGTTAGGAGTTCAACCTACGGGTTTTGGAGGGACACATTTAGACCACAGCACTGGATATGTATTCTCTTGACAGTGATCAGATTATTCACAGCCTTAACTCCCTAGACTCTATTAAAACCTATTTTCCCATCCATCGTGGTTGTTACTTAAGACTAATTGGGAAACTAATATAAAGGGATAAAGAAAAATCAATGAAAGATAAGGGCTGAAAACACCTTGATGTGTTGTTTCTTTTGGAGAGCATAGCACAACTTAAAAAATTCTTTAAGTACCTTACTAAAGTGGGTTAATAAATACAGGTCGGCTGACTTTAAACTTTTGAGAATACCCAAGCCAAAATGTAAAGAATTTAAGGAATCCAGTTGTGGTAGACCATTAGAGGAATGGCCCCTGATGTTTCATGCCTCCCAGCGTCCATGTCCTTATGTGGGTCTCTCCCACACTGACTCTGGGCCTGAATATGTAATTTGCTATGGCCAATGGGACAACAGAAACCATGACACAAGCATGAAATGATCTTGGACACTGGGGTTTGCCTTCTTACTGCTCTTGGAACAAACAGCCAGCTTGAGAACAAGTCCAGGTCATCCTGCTGGAGGATGACAGACGGTGTGGTCCAGTCACCCATCAGTGCATCCAATAATCAGCTCTGGTAGCAAAACCACATAACTGACCAGCAGCTATCCACTAAGTGAACCCAGTCAAAACCAGGAGAAGAATCATGCAGCTGAGCTAGACCCAAAGTGCTGACTCACAGAATCAGGGCATAAATAAATGGCTGTTGCTTTAAGCCATTACATAGTGGAGTAAATTTTGCCACAGAAAATACCAATAGCAAAGACCTGCTTATCATCCCATACCTTGTATCTTCAGGTGCCCATCATTTTTCTCTTTCTACTTTAGCTGCTTCAAAGTCTCAAGTAATAACATCCAATGTGGTATTTGTGTTAGCTGTTATACAATTGCATTAACTCAGAGGAACCTTGATTGTGATGTTACCATCTGGTTGGCTGAGGGCCTGGAATGTTTTCAGTGGCCAGGAAATTATGCCAAATATGTAAGTGGGTCTATATACTACCTCTCAGTATTATATCGTGAAAATAAAAATACATTTGAAAATATAATTTGGTCATGTGTTGGTGGAGTCCACTTGACATTTGAATAAACTTTATGACTATTTTTTTTTAAAACAAGGTAGCAATTATCTTAGAAAAATCACTTAAGGAGAGTTATTTTGCATGAATTCATACATGAACTAGCACTGAAAATGCTAGGTCAAATATTTTTAGAATCAGAATAGAAATGTTTTACTATTCCCTTCCTATTTGTGAATGTCCCAGTGGTTGCCATGCCACTCATATGAAAATATAAAAAAGAAGATATCAATGAACTAATACTGTTCTTGTTCTAAAATAAGGCAGTTGTCCTGTGCTTGAATTAATTTACCTACAATGTATCCTGTGATACTACATAACTGTAATTTACATGGTTATACAGTTCTACACTTCTAGTAATTTTGAGCTAAAGAGTTACAGAGGAAGAAACTAGACAGGAAAATTTAAAAGTTCTACATTTTCAAGCAATGTTTCCCTAAATGTAGAGAGAGCATCACCATGAGGTACAGTGATATTTCATTAGTGATGGCCATTACTCTGGTAGCAATGAGGAAACTCACACTCAGGTGAAGTAGTCCTGATGCTTTTTACACCATGAAAGAGAGAGATACATGGTAGGGGGCCCTCCTAAAATCCATGATCTGCTTGGAATGGTTTCTTCTCTTGGATATGTCCATGATCTGTCTGTACCTGGCATAGTGCTCAAGGTTCACCTTTTCTATCTCACTTAGAACTCACAATAGCCCTATTTTGGTGGCAGGGGGTGATGGGGTGTTCCAAGACCACCCTCAGGTTTGATTGGCTAGGAGAACTCACAGAACTTAGCACACACTCACACTCCAGCTGTGATTTATTACAGTGAACATATGCAAAGCATCATCAGCAAAGGGAAAAAGGCACATGGGCAAAGTCTGGAGGAAACCAGGCATAGGCTTCCTGGCATTCTCTCTCAGTGGACTCACATAGGACGCGATTAATTCCTCCAGCACTGAATGGTTTCAATACGTGAAAAATGTTGTTGACCAGATAAACTTATGATACACTCAGTGCCTGAAGGTTTTATTCAGTATAGGTCACATAAGTACCCTTTGCTTGGCCCATGCCAAAATTTTAGAATCCAGAAGGAATTCAGGGGTTCAGCATAAACAATATTATTTGCATAAACAATTTAGGCACAGTGAATCATTCTTATCAGGGAAAGGTGGGACCCCTCCTAAAATCCAAGCTTCCATATGCAACCTTACAAATCAGCTTTTCTAAGATACGTGGTCTCACACATTAACTCTTCTCTGCACAGGAGGTGTTATTATCATATCTCTATGGAGGAAACAGAAGCTCAGAAGTCAGAAAATGGCAAGTCTGGAGAATCAGAACCTCAAAACACGTGCTTTGAATCACTAGAAAAGCAACACTGCCCTGCACTAGCTTTCTTTATCAGACATGTTCACCCCTGCGATTTTTAGGAAACTTGTTCCCCTAGAGATATGCATTAGTGGGGAAGGTGGGCTCTAATAAGGTAACTGAGATTTTGGAGATTTTGGGGTTCTGCCATGTCTCTCCAGAAAGACCCTTTTTCTGACTGAGCTGAACTCTGTCACTGAGTAAGTAAGGTCAAAGGGCTGCTGGGAACCTGGACAACCCCTCAGGTAGAAAAAAGACCCCTGCTGTTCAGCATCTATGTGAATCAAGGGCATGGAATACCTTGACCTGCTCCTGAGTTCCAGCAGACCTACTTCCAGAACGATTTGGTAGAGACTATTCAGCACAGAAAATTTTGCTACAGGTTTTTAAATCAGGCATTTCAAGACTTATTGCTAATGTTTCCTAATTCATTTCGTTACTAAACAGGCATGTGAGCACTCACCTGCTAGTCTGACTAAGGGTTACCAAAAGTGTGTTCCTGGGAACATCAGGTTTCTGAAAGGTGAAAAATTTAGAGGATGGAAGGTTGGTTCCTCGGGTAGGTAAATCTGGGAAACAATGGATTATATAAATTTCCTTTGTGGGACTTCTCAAGGTCTTTATTATGCTACTGTGTAGTTACATTCCTAGAGAAAGAGGGTAAACAGACCCCCGAATCCCTGTTTCCAAAAGTTTCTTGCAAAACTCAGAGCAAATACTGCTTTGATGGATGGTTTTGGTCACCACATGTTCTTGTATGGAAGTTATCCTGGAAGAAACTGAAGGAAATTCAAATCCCCAGACTCTAACACAACAGTCTGACAGCTTCACTGTCATCTCAGCCCTTAAGCTGCTTTTAGCAAGACCCCAGCTGTTGGCCCCAGCTTGGGGTGTTGTCCTGCTTTATACGTATGCCTAGTCTCAAAGCTCTTGTAGGTAGCATCTCCCCATTTGGGCCTATTAGCTGGGATAATGAGTAGAGATTCAAAGGACTGGCAAGCAAGAGAAGGGCATCTGGGATCAGTTGTGTCAGGCTGCCTGGTATGGTTGGCACAGCACCTTACCAGGGACAAGAAAATGCTACTTGAAGTATATTTATATTGGGCTAATTGTGCCAGACACTGTTTTACACGTATAAACTCACGCATCCTCCTCACAATAATTTGTGTCGTAAGGGCTGTTATTATTCCCTCCATATAGATAAGGAAACTGAGTCTCAGGGAGATGAAGGAGTGCCCAAGTTCACCCAGGTAGGAAGAAACTGAAATGATATGCAAGCCCAGGCAATTCACATCCTAGGAACAGGCTCCTACACTTGCTGTCTTGAATATCAGAGCAGTCCCCACTGCTCTGTGGGATCACTGTGACCCTGGCAGCCTGTGACCCTGGCGGCCTGAGATAGAGTCTTCCTCTCTAAGTGCACATAATTCCAGATTTGCCTAGCTTCTGGAATAGTTGGAATTACTAAATAAGAAGGCATTGGAAGAAGCCATTTGAAAACATCAGCAACAGTAATACTGGATAACACGAAATGAATATTTCCTGGAATCGGACATTGTCTAGGCTAAGTGGAATAGCCATTCTCTTATATTCTGACAGTTTTGTGAGGTATTTATTTTACAAGTGCAGGGATTTAAACTCAGGGAAGTTAAATCACATAGTTAGTTACCCATGGTACCATGGTTACCAAGTGCCAGGAATGGAGTGAAACCCAAATCTACCTCATTTCAGACTTGGCTCTTAAGGGGCCATGTTTGACTGTCTGGTTGCAAAGTCCTATTCCATTTTCAGTACGCAATTAGGAGTCAATTTTAGGCAACACCAATAATTGTGTATCTGGAACTAGCACTAGCACTAGCCTGGGTGCATAGGCAAGCTGGGGAACTCACTCAAGCTCTGTGTGACATCACAAAGTAGCAGGGAATTTGGAGATAAACAGAAAAATACATGTCACCTTGCAAGATGTACATTCTTTACAAAATAAATTATTTATAATTTTTTAATGTTTACTTTTTTTTGAGAGAGAGAGAGAGAGAGAGAGAAAGAGAGAGACAGACAGACAGCATGGACGGTGGGGCAGAGAGACAGAGGGAGACACAGAATCTGAAGCAGACTCTAGACTCTGAGCTGTCAGCACAGGGCCCAACATGGGCCTCGAACTCTGAATGGTGAGATCATGACCTGAGCTGAAGTAGGACATTTAATTGACAAAGCCATCCAGGTGCACCAATAAATGATTATTTGTAAAGAACCCATCATAAAAATAAGAGAAAGACATGAAACTTTGGGAAAACCAAAAACTGAAATAGAAAGAAAAGATAATCATAAGATAATTCTTGGCTCATCAGTAAGCAATGACAAAAATCACAAAATATAAGGACCATTTAACATACATAATCAAAAACAGCCCACAAAATTATATTGGGAAAATAAGGGAGGTGGGCAGATTATGTAAGAAAGCTAACTTCTATCTATATAGCAAAAAATAAAAGGAGGGAGATGCCTAAAATTGCTGAAGCTGCATACATATATTTTTGGCTATATATAAAACACTGAGGGGTGCCTGGCTGGCTCAGTCAGTAGAGCATGTGACTCCGTCTCAGGGTTGTTAAGTTCAAACAGCACATTGGGTATAGAGATAACTTAAAAATAAAATCTTTTTAAAAAAACAAAGAAAACAAAGAAACAAAACACAACTGAAAGGAAAAAAAAAAGGTCCAAACTGAAGAAATGTCATGATGGCCTCTGGTAAGCAGAACTTGGAGTTATCATGGGGTATGGTCAGGCAATCATCAGATTTCTCGTGCTCTTTTGTAAACCACATGTGGTATATTTCTTTCCTAAAATATTTTTTTTAATGTTTATTTAGTTTATTGAGAGAAAGAGGGTGTGAGCAGGGAAGGAGCAGAGAGAGAGAGAGACAGAGACAGATAGAATCTGGAGTAGGCTCCAAGCACTCAGCTGTCAGCAGAGAGCCTGATGCAGGGTTTGAACCCACAAATGAGATATGACCTGAGCTGAAGTCTAACGCTTAACCAACTGAGCCACCCAGGCGCCTCAATTTTTAAAAGTATTTTTAAACCAACAGGCAACACTTATTGAAATTAACATGTATCCAAACATATAGAAATAAAATGTTAAAAATCCATCCTTTGGGTTAATGTCCAGAAAAAGAGATTGATTTACATGGGTAACAACCATCTTTTTGTTTTTTGTTTTGTTTTCTACAACCATCATTTTGAAATATCGAGAGTAGTCATTCACAAATGACTGAAGAAGCTGCTATCCTTTGGAAACTACATCAGATGACAGCTTGGTTTTCCAAATGGCACCGGTCCATTCAGATTCTTATCTTGCCTGAGAAATGGCGGTTCATATAGAATGAGTGTTTTGATGTGTTTGAATCATTCATTAATGTGTTTGGCTCACAAGTAGGTTTCTAATCCTGGGCCCTTTCACCTATATTTCTATTGTTCTACATTTCTTGCTAAAGTTTTTGAGTACCAGAAAAGCCTACTTAATTTTGTGGTGGCCATATTCACCAAAAGTGGTGTGCAGCTTAGGAAAGAAACATCTCCTCTGATTGTTGAACAAGTGGATGAGCAGATGGAGACATATAAAGAAACCACATTGGACCTAAACTGGTATCCCTTATTTCTTGCCCCTCTAGGAAGTCTTTTAGGTCATACTGGTTGAAGCTCATGGTATAAGCATTGTATTGCTCAGAGCTCTTCCAAGAATCAGAACCAGTAGGATTTATACAGATGTATGTAAGAGGAGATTTATTATAGGAATTAGCTAATGTGGTAACGTTGGCCAAAATGTCCCATGGTCTGCTGTCTACAAGTTGGACAAAGCTAGTGATATAAATCAGTCTGAGTCCATAGGTATCAGAACCAAGGACTCTTATGATATAAGTCTCAATCTGAAAACATAAGAACCAGTAGGGCCCATGTCCAAGGACAGAAGAGGATGTCTCAGCTCAAGCAGGGAGGGAGTGAATTCACTCTTCCTTTGCCTTTTGGTTCTTTGAGCCCTCAAAGAATTGCATGATGCCCACCCACCTTGGGGAAGGTCATTTGCTTTATTCAGTTCCCAACTCAAATGCTAATCTCTTCCAGAAACAGCCTCAGAGATACACCCCAAAACAGTTTACCAGCTATCTGGACATCCCTTCCCCAGTCAAGTTTACATATAATATTAAATATCAGAAGCATGTATGGAAGAATTTATAAGAATGTTCTTGTTTAGGTAGAAAATGAAGTGACCTTGCAGGTAGATTTTAAAACTCAACCTGACTTGAGCATGCTAACTGGCCCAGAAAATTGCCACTAACACTTTATTCTCCTGAATATTTTTAGAGCAAAAACTCAGCATCAGGACCATGAATTCTATTTTCAACTTTCTTGCTCAAAGTTTAATTCGCTATACATGCCTGGTAATTTTATTTTTATTTTTATTCTTTTTTGCAACTTCTGCCATTCTTTATTAATTTGTAGAGCTTGAATATTCAGTAATAGTAGTGGTACACTGATGGGGAGCAGCTGTAGTTTCCAAAATGTTGGCATGCTCAGAAGAGGGTTTGAGTGGACTTTGGGCCACAGAATACAAGTTCACGAGGTATTGATTTTATAATGTATTCAAAACTATTAAAAAGATACTTGAGACACATGATAAAACATGGATGAACCTTGAAGACATTATGCTAAGTGAAATAAGCCATACACAAGGGAATACTGTAGGATTCCACTTACATAAGGTAACTAAAGTAGTTAAATTCATAAGGACAAAAAGTAGAATGGTAGTTTCTAGGGGCTGGTATGAGGGAAGAATGGGGACTTATTGTTTTATTATTATTATTATTATTATTATTATTATTATTATTATTATTATTAACTTTAGAAAGAGACAGAGAAAGCAAGCGAACTGGGGAGCTGGAGAGCATGGAGCTTGACATGGGGCTTGATCTCACGACTCTGTGATCATGACCTGAGCCGAAATCAAGAATCAGACACTCAACTGACTGAGACACCCAGGTGCCCCAGGACTTACTGTTTGATAGTGTATAGTTTCATTTGGGGAAGATGAAAACGTTCTGAACATGGATGGAGGTGAAGGTTGCACAATAATGTCCATGTGCTTAATGCCACTGAGCTATATACTCAAAAATGGTTAAAATGGTGAATTTTATGATATGTATATTTTATAACAAAAATAAAAATAAAATACATAAAAAATAATAGCTAATAGTATGAATATGTTCCAAAAGCTTTGACCTTCATGGGGGATGCAGTTAGCAGAAAAGGGTCGTGTTGAAGATGGGGAGGGCTAGGGACAAGATGAGCAGAATGGGAGCCAATCTATTAGACAATCTTTTGTTCATATTCCCCCCACTTACCATCAAAATGGTATTGGTCTAACCTTTGACATTGACAACTACTTGGAGGTACACTTGCAGGCCCTACAGCTGAAGTGAGGAGTCAATATAATTACTGGACTATGAAGGTTTTGAGCCAGACAGACATCTGGATACTTAAAGCCCACAGAATTAAATATGGCACCTTTAATGTACATCTCAAAAGTGGTTCTTTCCTCACTGACTCCCTCATGAAGAGATTTTTCTTTTCTTAGCCTCAATTCTACTTTGAAGAACTTGCAAATGTAATAATGGATACTTAAGTACTTCAGAAATACCTAGCCGTGTTCAGATAATTTAGGTTTAATGACCGGCCTGTCATTGGTAGAAGAAAGATGGCTGTTTGAGAAATTGTATTGCAGAGGGGACGGCACCAACTCCACTATAGCCCTGTCCAGATGCCATTGCTCAGATACACATTTGTCATAGGCTCAGGACAAGGACTAAAAGGCTTTCAGGTATGTTGCTTTTAGGTAAAATATAACATGATTCACACATCTGTGATTCAGGGGAAAACATAAAAAACTTGGGATGGGTTCAATCTAAAAATAAAGTTATTTTCGAAGACAAATTATTATTGCATCTAAAAATATTCTTCCTCAGATTCTTTTATTGTAGTGTCTCTTGGGCATCATGCATGGGACAGTCCCTGTTTTCCACCAGGTGCTTCCCCCTCCAGAAAAACTTCAGAGCATGCTGGCTCAGTAAGATTATTCTTGTACCTGGTCCCCATTTCTACTGCACAGACACCTGTAATCCGGTTTTCCAAGCTTCAAGCCTGCTTTTCTGACCTGAGCCCAAATCCGACTGCATCTGCCTTCTCAACAGCTGGAGCCCCTTTCTTCTCATGTAGAGCTGACTCTGGATTCCAATTTCTACCATGTGCATTTGAACTCAGCCTCCATACCACACTCTTTGTTTCTTATTTGTCCTTTTCTACTGTATGACTCTCTTAGGCACTTCCTACTTATTGAGTTGTTTGGATTTCACCTACTTGCTGGTTCCTTCTACTTGATGGTTCCTTCTCATCCAAGCTTCCCGATTCCATCCTGATTCTGGAATCTGTGGCTGTGGTTGGATTTATCACATTCATGCACCCAACTTCACACTGTCTGGACCCTCAACATTGCAAGACCACTCTGGTCCAGCCCAATTCTTCATGCTGGCTTTAATTCATCCATCTCATTTTTCCGCCACCCAACACAAGGGACTGACAAAAGGCATCCTTTGAGGAAAACATATTTAAATTCTAATCATTTTTACACTGTCCAGAGTGATAACATAATGTTAAAACAGTAGCAAGAGGACTATCATAGTTCATAGAAGAGCATCAACAGAACAGGCACTCAAAAATTGCAGAAAATATGTAAATGTTATGGTCAAAAGCTACTATTTCACCACGGTCTTACTGCAAACCACAAGTTTATTTCCTCCTTATGCCAATGTCTCCAAATATGCAGACATAGCCCAAACTCCTCTCCTAAGCTTCTGATTTATGCAATCCAAATCTCCTCTTGGATTCTTCCCATTATTGACATTTCTGAAACATAAGTCACAAACTTCCTACTTGTTCAACTGGTTCCTTCTACAGATAACTCAATCCTAGTATGCAGCTCCTATGTTACATCAAATTGCTAAAGTTATTCTGGGAATCCATTTTGACTTCCCCTTCCTCTATCATCCTCCACATCCAATCACCACCAATTAGTGTTCATTCCACTCTCCCACTATACGCTACATCTGTACATCTCTCTGAATTCCCACTGCATTAGTTTCCTATTGCTGCTGTAACAAATTGCCACAAACTTAGTATCTTAGACAACACAAATTTATTTCTTATGATTCTTGATGTCAAAAGACTAAAATGAGTCCTACTGGGTGAAAATCAAGGTGTCAGCAGAGCTGTGTTCCTTTCCGGAGGCTCTAAGGAAGAATCCATTTCCTTGCCTTCTCTAGCATCTACAGGCCACCTGCATTCCTTGGTTCTTGGCCCCTTCTTCCATATTCAAAGCCAGAAATATTGAATCTCTCTCTGACTTTTCTTCTTCTACCTGACTCTCCTCTTCTGCCTCACCCTTCCACTTTTAAGAACGCTTGTGACCACACTGGGTCCATCTGGATAATCTCCTTACATTAAGGTCAGTTTATTAGTACCCATAATTCTACTTGCAACCTTAATTCCCTTTTGCAATGTAACCTAACATGTTCATAGGTTTCAGGAATTAGTGCTTGAACATTACTTTGAAATACTACATTCACAGGAAGTTGCACAGTTCGTGTACAGAGATTCTCTGTACCCTTCATCCAGTTTCTTCCCATAGTCACATAATTAAAGTATGACAATAAAACCATGAATTTGACATTGGTGCAATGTGCACCAATAGTAGTATAACATTTTATCACATGTGTAGATTTGTGTAATCACCGGCACAATCAAGATACAGACATGTTCCATCACTACAAAGATTGTCTTCTTGCTACCCTTTTATAATGACCTCTACCCCCTCATCCTTGGCATCCACTACTGTTTTCCATACCCATTAGTTTGTGATTCTGAGATTGTTCTATAAATACAGTGTATGACCATTTGAGATTAGCTTTTTTGTTCTCGATATAATGAGATCCATCCAAATTGTTTTGAGTATCAATAGTTCCTATTGTGGGTAGTATTCCATGATACAGCACACCACAATTTACCTACTGAGGGATAATTTGGTTGTTTCCAGTTTTGGGCTATTATAAGTAAGGCTAGTATAAAAAGTAGTATGCAGGTATTTTGTGGTCCATAAGATTTACTAATTTTTTGAACTGATCATATATTGAGATGACAATATTTTGGATATTTTGAATTAAGTAAAATATATTAAATTTTACTTTTGTGTTTTAAAATATGGTTACTAGATATTTAATATTAAATATGTACCTTGCATCATATTTCTGTTGGAGCATTGTGATAGAGTAACTTTCAGGAGAGTAATATCGTGGCTAGTTGTGATACATGGTTATTAGTGAAGAATGCTCAGATAAGTAAGAATATGGATGGATAAGAAGGTGTAGGTCTTGCCAAGTTGAGACAGAGCATTCCAATAGGAGGAACACCAAGGATAATGGTCTCAAGAGAGAAAAAGACTTGCCTTTTCGAGAAACAGAAGCAGCCCATATGGCCTAAGCAGTACCAGTGGAAGGGGCAAGAGACTGGCCCACCATCTTGAGATAGTCATTGCCTAGATAGCTCCAGATTCTCTAGTTTCTATTTGTATTCCACCTCACTGATGCTAATGCCCAAATAATCTCATCAACTTTCTGAGGGTAACAGGTAGCAAACTGAGGGGATGGGTAGAAAGTATTTTCAAAGTGACTCTTCAGGTGAAACAGTTTCCCAAATAGACATTGGCCCATATATTAATCCTAGCAATACCATTGATGTCTGTTTGTTTAAAACTTACCGGAAATTGTGAGTCGATTAGTTTATCAGTTAGTTTTTGCTGCAATAACAAACCACTCAATGGTTAGTGACTTAACCACTGATTTAGCTTACCATTGGGACTGGAAATCTGTACTGAGCTCAGGTAGGTGGTTCTTCTGGTCTTGCCTGTGCTCCCTCAAGTGTTCTGTGGTCAGCTATGGAATGGATGGAGATCGATTGGCCTGGCATGCCCACATGGACTCTAATCTTTCAGCAGGACAACATGGGCTTGTTATGGTGGTGTCAGTGTTACAAGAGACAGAAGTGAAGCCTTTTGAGACCTAGGCTAGAAATAGGCACATTTTTGGTTTCACTATATCGTACAACAAATGCAAGTCAGAGGTCCAGCTCAGATTCAAGGTACAGGGAAACAGAGTCCATCTCTTTAAGGAAGGAGTTGCAAAGTCACATTACAAAGGATGTGGCGACAGGGAAAGCCAGTGAATTAGGACCAGGCCTGTAATCTATTGCAATTAGTAACAGCACATGCCGGTAAATGTTCAACAATTGGCTCTGGGAAGCGGCTAGGGAGGTGGGGACACAAGCTCCAACTGTAGTGTCTTGCCCATTTCTAGGGTGCAAATGTTCCCAACCATGGCTGATTTCAAGCCACCAACATGACATTGCTGAACAAGGACTTTTTAAAAGATGCTCACAATTGGCCTCTCTTAGGAGCATGGGCCCAGGTAAGCAAGCTCCAGCATAAATCTGAGAGCTGGCAGTGGAATGCTCCAATTTTTGGCACTCACCTATTCAGGCCAGCACACTAAGGTCTCTGCCCTCTTTTACAAAGGCTACTGTAGGGAGCTACATGTCCTGGCAGCAGGTACAAAGGCCTCCAAATTCCCACACTGATTTTAGAAGTCTTTGAAACAGAAACTACGAGATACACAGTGACTGGTGTCACCATCTAATTCTCAAACTTCCCAGGGGACTGAAAATAGGACGGAGTGTATTTGCACAAGTACATGTGTCTGGCAATAAAAATCAGACCTATAAATTATAATGGGCAACACCATCAAATTTAATAACATTAAAGACTGTTTTCTTTCCTTCAGTCTCCAAGATGATAAAATTTGATGCACTGGAATTTCACACTGAGCAAAAGAACCTTAATAACCTTAAGTAACCTTAATTCTGCTTTATTTAGATTGGTCATATGGGTCATATCAACACATCCCTAATTTTGCTTTTTCTCATCTGAGGGTCATATGCTGACACCATCTCCTGGTGAGAATACAGGCTTTGCCTGGGCAAAGCAATGGGACCTATCTTATTTCCAAAAGTTAGTTATTATCATTCTACCAATTATTTGAAAACCTCACAGAGTTGAGCACCTGCTTGAGGCTATGGAAACAGCAAGTTGGCAAGCTGTCCACTTCTAAAGCTTCTGATCATATAGTTTTACAAATAGAGTACTGGTAAAACAAAACAGAACAAAACAAAACAAAACAAAAACAACCTCTTCCCTGTTGGATAATATGGGTCAAAACATCAAGAAGGGATTTCGCTGGTATGAATAAAGAATAGAACCTCATTAGCACTCCATACTACAAACTTGTATAATTTTAGCCAATATTTAAAAAATCCAAACAATTGGAACTATTGGATATTGCTCTGTATTCAAACAATCCAACATTTTAAATAAGAACTATACTTTTGATGGTATGTCAGCTTTAAACTGAGATTTCCATGCATAGAAACCCTGCCTTAAGGTGTAATCTGTATCTTGTGGCTCTCCTCCTTACATTTGCTTCTCTATTATAGCAAGCATGCCAAAGGGGAAGGCCCAGAATGGGCTTGGTGCATACAGCCCACGTCAGAACTACTAAGAGGTCCAATATAGCAGTAAAAACAATAATTAGCCTGTGAGACCATAACTCCCTTCCAAACCTAAAGATGCCCACTCCTACTGTAAGACCATCCTAGAGTCTCATGCAATGCCTGTCACTTGCAGCTCTCAAACCCCAGAAGAGCTTGAAGACAATGCTGGCAACAAGGTAACTGGTGGGCTAAAGGCTTTCAGAATTCTACAATGAGGCAAGATGCTGCAAGCAAACTGTACAGCAAACTGGCCAAGTGCACAGGAGATGTGATTTGCATTCCAAGCTGACTAAATCTGTTGCAGCGCAAGATGAGCTTAACTTGTCTCTCCATTCTTTCTTCCCTCCATCCACACTCCATCTTTTCTTTGACAAATATTTCATTGAGCACCTACTAATGGTCAGGCACTGTTCTGGGTGTTGAAGACTCAATAGGGAAATGAAGATCCCTGTCACCCTAAGGGGCTCATATTCCTGTTAGGAGAGAAAAACAGCATACATATAAACAGGTAAATTTCTTAGGGTATTAGAAGGTGATAAGACTAGGGGAAGGGAAAAAAGACAGGGAAGGGGGGCTAGTGAGTGGTGGGGTAGGAGCGTAGAAATTTTAAACTGTGTGGTCAGGGAAGAGAAGGGGTCCCCAAGAAGGTGTAGTGTGGGCAAATAACTGAAGGCAGCAAGTGTATAACCATAGGAATATATGGGCAACAGCAGGTACACAGGCCTGGGTATGCAGACATGCCTGGTGGGTTCCTGGAATAGCAAGCTGGCTAGTGAGCAAGGGGACAGAGAGACAGGAACAGGGACAAAGGAGAAGTCAGGTAGCACAGGACAGTGTTCTTCAAGTGTGGTCCCCAGACCATCAGCATCAGTGGGTAGTTTGTAAAAAGTGAAAAATTTGGGGCCCCATTCCAGGCCTCCTGAACCAGCAACTCTGACAGGGTGGGACCCATGTGACAGTATCTTATCAAGCTCTCCAGAGAATGTCTGAGGCACACTCAAGTTTGAGAAGCAGCAACTTAAGGCATCAGCTGTCACTCCCAGACTTTGGTTTGTGATAGTTATTGTTTTTTATTTTTTCCTCTGAGTGGGATGACAGATGATTTGAATGTTTGGTGACTTTATTTGAAGCAATATTTGATTTGGACTAAGATGTGATCATCTGGCTCAATGTCACTCCTCATCAGGGAAATACAAATCAGAACCACACTGACATACCATCTCACAGCGGTCAGAGTGGCTAAAATGAACAAATCAGGAAACTGCAGATGCTGGTGAGGATGTGGAGAAAATGGAACCCTCTTGCACTGTTGGTGAGAATGCAAACTGGTGCAGCCACTCTGGAAAACAGTGTGGAGGTTCCTCAAAAAATTAAAAATAGATCTACCCTATGACCCAGCAATAGCACTGCTAGGAATTTACCCAAGGGATACAGGAGTGCTGATGCATAGGGGCACTTGTACCCCGAAGTTTATAGCAGCACTTTCAACAATAGCCAAATCACGGAAAGAGCCTAAATGTCCATCAACTGATTAGTGGATAAAGCAGATGTGGTTTATATCGGGGCGCCTGGGTGGCTCAGGTTGATCGTCCAACTTCAGTTCAAGTCATGATCTCATGATCTGTGAGTTCGAGCCCCGCGTTGGGCTCTGCGCTGACAGCTCAGAGCCTGGAGCCTGCTTCAGATTCTGTGTCTCCCTCTCTCTCTGCCCCTCCCCTGCTCATGCTCTGTCTGTCTCTCTGTCAAAAATAAATAAACATTTTAAAAAAATGAAAAAAAAAAAAAGATGTGGTTTCTACACACAATGGAATAGTACTTGGCAATGAGAAAGAATGAAATCATGCCATTTGCAGCAACGTGGATGAAACTGGAAGGTATTATGCTGAGTGAAATCAGTTAGAGAAAGACAGATACCATATGTTTTCACTCATATGTAGATCTTGAGAAACTTAAAAGAAGACCATGGGGGAAGGAAAGGGGGAAAAATAGTTACAGAGAGGGAGGGAGGCAACCCATAAGAGACTCTTAAATACAGAGAACAAACTGAGGGTGGATGAGGGGTGGGGGAGAGGGAAAGTGGGTGATGGGCATTGAGGACGACACTTGTTGTGATGATCACTGGGTATTATAAGTAAGCCAATTTGACAATAAATTATATTTTTAAAAAAGAAATCTTTACCAAACAACATTAAAAAAAAAAAAAGATGTGATTATCTGTTGGAGCGCCTGAGTGGCTCAGTCGGTTAAGCATCCGACTGCAGCTCAGGTCATGAGCTTGTGGCTTGTGGGTTTGAGACCCACATCAGGCTCTGTGCTGACAGCTCAGAGCCTGCAGCCTGCTTTGGATTCTGTATCTCCCTCTCTCTCTGCCCTCCCCTGCTCTTGCTCTTAGATGAATAAATGTTAAAAAAATTTTTTTTAAGATGTGATGATCTGCTTGTATGTGTTCCAGGTATATTCATTTTCTTTGACCACAAAGGACAGAATAGTGGGGAGACGGTCATGTAGGACCTGCCTCCTTAGCATGGCCTCCTTGGGCCTTTTGCCTCTGTGGACAGTGGCTAGTCCTGGAAAAGAGGATGCCTGCCTGATGCCAATACACTGTAATGAAAGACTGGCTTTCTCTGTAGATTTCCTTCACTATGACACTTGAATCACTATAGGAGAGAAAATTGTCTATACATGGTAGTTTAAGATTTAGCATAGTTTGGTTCCTACCTGATGAGGAACCATTTGTTGACACAGCAAAATATTGCAGTGAGGTGTACCATATAGTGGGTATTAAAAGCCACCATATGTCTTGCTATGATCAATCTAAACATACTGGTCAATCTAAACATACTGATACTCAATGTGATTATGGGTGGCTGGTATGGAATGTCAGTACTGTAGAGAAGAGTACCTAAAATGTCAACAGCTGCAACAGTCAAATGCTTCGTAATGTATATGAGTTTCACATGGTCCCCCTTCTGTAATATGGAGTTCACCCTAGGAAGTGTGTGCCCAGCCTGGGACTCCATTCCCAACTCCCTGTATTCAGGTACTGCCACATGATTTGGCCCGGCCAATAGGACATGTCCAGAAGTCAAGTCTGTCAATTTCAGCTCAGGGCTTTCATGCCAGCTGGATGCAGGCAGAGATGAAGTGCAAGGAGGTGGTAAAATTTCAAGGTATAAGGAGAATGGGTCCCTGGATTGTTGCATGGACACCCACCTGTTGACCAGAAGTAGCTGCACTGGACTTCAAACAGGAGAAAAATAAACGTCTAATGGGTGAGCTAATGAAATTCTGGGGCTTAGTTATTCTAACAGTGAGCATTACCCCAACATGCATGTCATTTTCTTCTGCTACCAACACTATGCTGTCAGCAAATGGCATTAGTCTCGAATCAAACAGGGAAGAGCTGAGGAATGAAATCAGTGCCTGAGGTCACTAGGCTAGCTGGTGGCAGGTATAGGGCCCATGTAAAACTCTTCCAGCTTTTAATGTATGGTGTTTACATTATATTTCGTGAGTCGGAGTGGCACATAAACATGAAGAAGCAGCAATGGTGATTATGAGCTATTATGCAAAATATCAGTAGTTAACAGTCTAAAGCAGATTGCCAATGTAGTTGTTAATAAAATCATTGCCTATTTTAGAAGACGAGCTCTGTTGTGATATATGACAGTGTTGGAAGTTTTGCTCCTTTAAGCCTATAAATTAATAAAGGCAAAAACATCGCAATGGTACAATCTGCGGTGGTCTGGAGCAATGTTTTGTATTCACCAAATCTTGATTTTGGTGTAGTTATTTTGTGTTCCTATGAAGCAATCCCACAATGCAGTGGCCAGTCGGCCCTGTAAAATAACCTCGAGGAAGGAAATATTGCCAGAAGAGTAACGCCTAATTTCTGCATCTTGAAACTGTGTCTAAAATGTACTTAATGTGAAGTTTCTAGAGAGGGTTATTTAAATTGCATTGTCATTTCCCTCTCTCTGTTATGCATAATAATAACCTTTTGAAATTCAAATCTTTGAAAAAATGCCAAAATGCATTTTCCTCTCAAACTGAATGCTACTGCTTAATTTGGGGAGTTTTGTTGCAGAGAATGGTGGGATTTCTGGCTTTTTTAAATTGGAAGAGGGGCTTATTGTTCCTGCTTTCTATGATGTCAGAATTATAAACTATGTAAACTCAACAAAGAGTGCCCTTCCCTGTGCCAAGATAAGGCAAAATAGGTGAAGGAGATTAAGAAGAAGAAACTTTCAGTTATAAAACAAGCAAGCCATGGGGGTGAAAAGTACAGAAAGAGAACAGAGTCAGTAATACTGTGATAATGTTATATGGTGACAGATGGTGACAACACTTACACCATGGTAAGCACCGAGGAATGTACAGACTTGGCAAATCACTATGTCGTGCACCTGGAACTAATAGAACATTGTATGTCAACTATAATAATAACATTTTTTTTTAAAAAAAAGATGCTCTATAAGCCCAAGTTCAACACCACCACCACCACAAAAGAAAGAAAAGAAAAAGAAAAGAAAAGAAAAGAAAAGAAAAGAAAAGAAAAGAAAAGAAAAAAGAAAAGAAAAGAAAATATAAGGTAGGGCTGTTCTTTGGAGCCCATGTCCAGTAGGCTTTTTTTGAGCCCTCAAGTAGAGATAGGGAATCCAGAATACCCCTGAGAGGGGCAGTTTTCAAATAAATTTTCTCAGTATAAGAGGGGAGCTCTTCAGAATGAAAACATGTAATGCTATTGCTTTATACTTCTACTTTTTGACATACTACTGGCTCTCATGGCCTATTTGCTCAAGAGTGTCAAACCAGAAAGTGCCCATGTAGCCATCAGCAGTAGAATGTATAAATTGTGCCAAGTTCCTATACTGGAATGTTGTAGACCAAGAGAAGGAACTATAGAGAAATACTTAATGAACACCACAAACATAATGTTGACTGAAAAAAAGCTAGATACAAATGAGTGCATGCTTGATCCTACAATAAATATGAGGCTTTACAAATAGGCCAGGCACAGGCAGAAAAGTCCCTCCCATCAAGGTTACATTATGTGACCGAAAGAGCCCCAGAAAACATGTCAGAACTCTGAGACTCAATGATCTCATATTAGCAGGGCTTGGAAGAGACAGCCTGTAGATCCTAACCAAGGTGCAATGCTTTAATCCAAACTGAAAGTTGTCCAGCATTTCCCCTTATCTCTACAAAGGGTTCAGTGCACTAACACCCTCTTTTGTACATGAACAGAGTGATCACAAGAGATTCTTCAACCTCCACTGGTTTCCTACGGTAAATCAGACCTCCAATGATCGTATCCAGCTTTAAAATCCTATGATTCTTTAATGCTTTGGGAATTGGGACTTTGAAAACTAACAAGAGGTGTACAAAAAATGTTTAGGAAATGGCAATATTACAGTATAACCTATCCAGAAACCATCACTTTGGCCAGACAATGAAACTTTGCCAGATATCCTTTCATTGTCATGGAAAAGCATTTCTTTCTTTCTTTTTTTTTTTTCCAAAAGAACCAAGACAGTATTTGCTGTTGCTGTTGTTTGTAATTATTTCTCCCACATTCTTCTATAGTTACCACCCTGTATTCTTAGCAGTACTAAAGGCAATAGTCATGCATGGATGATAGTTATTGTCTTTAAAAAATGGTTCATAGCCTCCAGCTTCACGTTATGTATCATAGCCTCATAAATCTAAGGCTAAAGGATATTTAAAATCAGTAAATATTCACTGAGACAAAGTCCTGACCCATAAATGTCAAATTATTTTACTAAAAAACAGTCTCAAAAAAATAGGCATGGGGAAGCATAGCCTGGCAGGATAGCTTGTGGGGTGTGGAGAAAAATAGTCACCACTGAGTATCCGCTATTCAAAAGTTGAGTTAATTTATCGGGCAACAATTTTGTCTATTCCATGACCAGAAAATTTATTATTTTTTTTAAGTAAGCTCTAACTATGCTCAGTGTGAGGCTCGAACTCATGACCCTGACATCAATAGTTGCATCCTCTACTGACAGAACAAGTCAGGTACCCCTCTATGACCAGCAAATTTAATTGTAGAACTACTCTTAGGAAACAGACATAAAAATGAGCAATTTTCTACAAAGATGTACATCACACTTAAACAAAATTAGAGGCAACTTCAATGTCCATCAGTAAAAAAATGGTTAAACAAATTATAGTTCATTCACATATAGATATGTGTCAGGTAAAAAAAAATCTTATTCTGTAAAAGAAATTGGTATGATATATAACAAAATGTTCATAATGGGGCACCTGGGTGGCTCAGTTGGTTAAGCAACCAACTTCGGCTCAGGTCATGATCTCGCAATTTGTGAGTTTGGGCCTTGCCAGTCGGGCTCTGTGCTGATGACTCAGAGCTGGAGCCTGCTTTGGATTCTGTGTCTCCCTTTCTTCCTCGTGCTCTCTGTCTCTCAAAAATAAATAAATGTTAAAAAAATTTTTTTAAATGTTCATATGAATATCTATGGGTAATTATTTTATTTCTATATGTTCCTAGATTTTCCATATTTTAATTAGTATTTACTACATTAACATTTATACAAAACAATGAATATTGCTTTATTAAAAATAGATTATGGTGAAAAAAATAATTTATCAGGCAACAAATGTGGCCCACAATTAACTGTGGGCATGACTGCTTCTCCCAATAACCTCAGTTCCTGAATGAATATAAATCCCAGGAAATGTAAATGACCAGGAAAAATGGCCAGGATATGGTGGGGAGTCAATGAACACATCAGCAAAAAGGTAATTGGCCACTTGGAAAGTGAACCCATGAACTTTACTAAAGCATAACACTGAGAGTGAGAACACATTTTTGTACATTGTCATTAGTGTCTCGCTCTAACCAATAACCAAGAGCATCTTTTAGAGCTGCATTAGCTGTTTCTGGACATGAGGGCACCATATACTTGATGATGTAATGACCTCCATCCTATTGGGAAAATTTATTGAGATACTGTCAATTTTGCTGATCCTATTTGGGGTTGCTGCAACTAAGACACAGCTACCTAAATGCAGAAATGAAAAGGAATGTCCATTTACATAATGGGCACTCTCCTGGAGAAAATATGCTGGGGTCTTCCTGCAGACCAGCACAGACTCCTCCAGGAGCCTGTCAGTGCCCAACAGCTACCACATACTCAAGAGAAGTTCTTTTTTTGGATTGCATCATCATAAGAGATTTTTTAAAATTAATTAATTAATTTTTAATGTAATCTCCACACTCAATGTGGGGCTCGAACTCATGACCCTGAGATCAAGAGTTGCATGCTCTTCCAACCGAGCCAGCCAGGCACTCCAACTGACATCTTTAATGTATCATGGAATACAAAATCCAACCTGGTGCTAATTGTAGAAGTCAGTGGAAATTTCTTTAACAAAAGGCATTTAGCATAAATTGTAACTATACATGTTGCAATACACTTGTGACACACCTTTTAAGACATACACATAAAGGGCACCTGGCTGGTTCAGTCGGTTAAACGTTCGACTTTGGCTCAGATCACAATCTCCCAGTTCATGTGTTTGAGCCCCACATTGGGCTCTGTGCTGACAGCTCAGAGCCTGGAGACTGCTTTAGATTCTGTGTCTCCCTCTCTCTCTGCCCCTCCCCTGCTCATGCTCTATCTCTATCTCAAAAATAAATAAACATTAAAAAAATAAAGACATGCACAGAAAATATTCAAATGGAAGTCCATATCCATGTTTTAGAGGTAAAAAGTGATTTGGTTACTGGTTTATATTTATTTAAATATATTTAGGATGGTTTCTCCTGAACTCAGATTACTGCTTACATGCTATTTTAAATTTTTTATATATCTATACACATGGAATTGTTAAATATATAACTACTGTCCTTTTAGAAATATCTCAGAGACACAGTTTTCTTTCTTCCATTTTTAGGTGGTTGTCTTATTTTTAAGTGGTTCCCATATGTGGTTTCTTCTATATTTAGATGTAATCACATTAAATGTCTTCCTTTCTCTATTCTCCTGAGACTAGAATTTCTTCTTGGCTATAACCTGAATAAATCCTGTCTTGTGGGTTTGTAAGAAGGTATGTCAAAAAAAAAGGATTCCTTTTTACGCAAAAAAAGGAAGAACTTTATGTATCATCCAAGCACCATCCATGCTGGGGCATCTCTGCCATGGTTTCAGAGGAAAATCGGCCATTTTGGTTTGGTGCCAGAATTGGACCCACAGCTGTTTTCAATTTTGTTTTCTAATTTACCCTAAGAGGGGAAACCCACACCAGTGTATGTTCTTGTAAAGGTAGCTCTGAGTTTAAAATGGACTCTGCTCCTATCACATAACTCCTGATCCTTCCAAGAAAATCAACTATACCTTGCAGAAAGCTAGATTAGAGAAGCTTTGTTCTTAGTCTTTGAATGTCGAATTTGTTGAAGGAAGGACAAACAAAAGAATAAAGGAAAAGAATGAGAGAGGAAGGAAGAACCATACGTTCTTATAGTAGTAATGCCAGAAATGGTCATACATTATGGGTTAATAATTCAGTTTTTGAAGGCAGCCTTGAAACTAATGTGAACATGGATATTTTTTCACTCCATATTTACCCAACATCATTGGAAATGCAACCCATTGATACACTTAACATTTATTGAGTGCCTGATATAGGTCAGTGCTTGTGGTTATTTTATTTAATTTATGCAAAATCCTGGCAAATAATAGACATTCAGTAAATTCTAAAAAGCAGAAGTTAGAAATTTATATCTTCTCTATCCTGAGATTACAATAGTGAGTTTTCTTTCGTCCCCCCCCCCTTCTTTTTTTTTTTAACTCTGTCCACATAAACAGGTAGGAGGCATAAATACAAACAGATGGCTCTTAAACCACAGTCTTCCTTTGATAACTCTTGTTATCAGCTCAGTCTATAAGGATGCAGCAAACACAGTTGCTGCATTAGATAGGGATGGTTATGGAAACATCCATGAGGTCCCTTCTGCTAAGGAGTACAGACTCCAAGAATAATGTTCACTTCCTCTTCTATCTATTCGTTTCCATGCAAAACCATTCCCCACACAAAAGGAAGAATTATATGGACAAGAAAGAATTCTTAACATGGAGGGACAGACACAGAATGTTTTTACTGTGTTTGACATCTTACTGCATTTAAAATGACTACAAAATGCCAGTTGTCCTTCCTGTTATAACAGATGGAAGGAAGCTGACACCTTGTCCTTCATGTTTTTCCATGAAAGGGACTCAAAATGTGTTTATTATCATATTTATTGGAAAAGAGAAAAAGAACTCAAAAGAAATGAACCTCTCAAATCTCTTCCCTTAAATAAAAGAAATAACATTTTTTTTTTTAATTTTTTTTTCAACGTTTATTTATTTTTGGGACAGAGAGAGACAGAGCATGAACGGGGGAGGGGCAGAGAGAGAGGGAGACACAGAATCGGAAACAGGCTCCAGGCTCTGAGCCATCAGCCCAGAGCCTGACACGGGGCTCGAACTCACGGACCGCGAGATCGTGACCTGGCTGAAGTCGGACGCTTAACCGACTGCGCCACCCAGGCGCCCCAAGAAATAACATTTTTAAATGGGCTATTCAGAACCTTCTACAATGATAGATATGTTGGATATATGAGCTGTCAGTGGAGGCTCCATGAGCCACTTGTAGCTTTTGAGCACTGGAAATATGTTCATGCAACCAAGGAAGTGAGCTTTTAATTTACTTATTTTTAAGTTTGTTGAGAGAGGGAGAGAGAGAGAGAGAGAGAGAGAGAGCGCTTGCACACACGTACATGCGAGCAGAGAAAGGGCAGAGAGGGAGGGAGAGAGAGGATCCCAAGTAGTCTCCATGCTGTCAGCGTAGAGCCCAACATGGGGCTCAATCTCATGAATCATGAGATCGTGACCTGAGCTGAAATCAAGAGTCAGACACTTAACCAACTGGGCAACCCAGGCACCCCTAATTATATTTAATTTTAATTAATTCTATAATATTTCAAAAGCTACATGTGTCTATTAACACACTGGACAGTATATCCCTGATGACTGGGACTTTATAGGTTATTTTAGGGGAGGTTAACAGTGCCAATAATTCCCTTATAATGTATCTGACTGATTTAATTGCTGTTTTTCTGCCTTCTAACTTCTCCAAGTATCTGTTGTTACAATAATCAAGTTGAAAATTCCTTTCTAGCTCCTAATTGTCCATCACTATACTGTATGACTGATTTTATTGGACATTTCTTCCCACAGACCCCTTCTGGGCAATTTGCTTCTACTCACAGTTCTACAGAATGGGAGCCTAATTGTTGTATAATCTATGACTTTCCCCAGCGCTCCTGGGGGGCTACTGACCCCAGCTCAGTCCATTTATAAGCTGGCCAATTAATAACTTAAAATCCAGTGAGAAAAGTTAAACTGGGTTCATCAGAGACATGGATTTGGAATCAGAAATCTGGGAGGTTCTACTAGATAGCATGCGAATGGGACCAAAGTAATACAGTATGATTTGTTGTGCTATAGAGGGATCGGTGCAGCATAATGGTACCATGTAAATTGGAATTATGAGTGAAGCAAAGCTCCAAGGAAGCAAAAATGGACCAAGAATGGCACAGTCTGGCTGAAGGAAGAACAGAACTGCCTCATCTTCTGACAGGCAGGACTAGTTCCAAAATCTTTTTTCGCTAGGGTCACTGTTTTCCATATTCCAATTCTAACAAGAACTACTCATCCTTCTCTCCCCCCTCTCCTAGCAAAGCTGAACCTGAGCAAGCTTCTGTTCACTAAGAGACACAGATTTAACACACATGTGTGGATTGAGCCCTTCACCCCACCCCCCACCAAAACAACAAAAACCTGAGATTCCATGGGTCCCATGGTTGAAGAACCTGCATGAATCCTGGAGGAAGAAGACATGTACCTTACAGAGTGGGTTGCCTTTTCTTACATGTCTCTCTTGAGGGTGTTCCTTCACTAGGTATTGCTTCTGAGTAATCTCTGCCATAAGAATATGATTTTGTATTAATGTTGGAAACACTCTTCCTAATTTTTGTTAGTACTTTGACTTTTTTTTTTTTCAACGTTTATTTATTTTTGGGACAGAGAGAGACAGAGCATGAACGGGGGAGGGGCAGAGAGAGAGGGAGACACAGAATCTGAAACAGGCTCCAGGCTCTGAGCCATCAGCCCAGAGCCTGACGCGGGGCTCGAACTCACGGACCGCGAGATCGTGACCTGGCTGAAGTCGGACGCCTAACCGACTGCGCCACCCAGGCGCCCCGTACTTTGACTTTTTTAAGTTTTCGTAGGACCTAATTCTTATAAAGTACTTCTTAGACTGTATTGTCTGTAGGCAGATACTCCATTTTAAGGGACACAAAACAACTAGAGCCAGTATAACTGCTAAGTGACTAGAAACAATATTAAATACACGGACTAAGAAAATCACAGAGGATCTACATTAAAAAAAAATTTTGCCATTGGAATTTTAATTGACTCTGTTATTTGAATATGAGGAAGGTCATGTGGAAGAGGTTAGAACATCCTGGTCTGGCAAAACCTGGCATAATTCTAGTCATCTTAGGTTGGGTTTCCAGAAGCAAAGCCTGAAGACAGGATTTGGATGCTTACAGAGGGACAGTTCTCAGGGAAGCAGCATAGGCAGGACCAGGAGCTGAGCAAGGATGTCTCTGGTCTTAACATAATCCCTCTGGGCAAGGGGGAGCTCTGGAGCATGAGTTGCCTCATAGGCAAAGGGGATCAACATTTTATACTGTTGTGTCAGTCACTGCTTATGAGCGTAGCATCTTGGGTGGAGAAGCTACCACTGGCTGAAGGCAATTCTGCAGAGAAGGCGTCAGCTTTGAGCTGTGGCAGCCAGCAGTCACTGCAGCTCAGGGATGGTACATAGGCCCAGAGAGAGGACCTGGGGATCCATGCAGGGCACTGACCACATCCACCACATGCTTCTTCTTACACAGGAACTCCAGTCCTCAGGAGAAAATGGTACATCTGAAAATTTTAAGTACTGAACTCAGCAAAGGAGTTCCCTCAGATTGAGAATGATCAAGGATATGGAGATCCCGGGAGATTTTTAAGTAGACAGAACTGAATACAAGGGACAAAAAAAAATGAAATACGGAGAGGGCAAGGATCAAAACCGTCCAGCTGAACACCCAAAGCAGCAGAGAGGACACATTTTTCTAAGGCAAGAATGAGAAAATGAGGGGTTATGTAACACTTGGCAGTGACAAAAGATTCAATTTGGAATTAAAAGAGCATTCAGGACCAATGGCACTTAGTGCAAGGCATGACACAGTGGGTGCTTTTAAAGATTTGCTTAATGTTTGAACATAATAATGAATAAATGAATGGATAAAACTCTAAACAGGCTAATAATTAATCATTTCCAATATTCATTTCTTCCTCATTGTGTTTACATTATTCAGTTCACATTTTTTAAATTAAAATGTATCAGAGAAAAGAAGGCTTTTAAAGAAGGAAAGCAAACCATATAAGCCATCCAAAATATTTATGGATAATAAATAAATTAGTCAACGAATGCCATGTGTCTTGCTGCTTATTTTGTTAGTCACAAAGCTATTTGGTGACAACTTGTTATGAGCAATGTTTATTTCCCAATTCTATAACACTTCCTTATAGCACAGGTATAACTGTAAATCAGTAAAGGCATTGAAACAAGTAACTCCTTTAGGCAATATATGAATTAGTGAAATTGGATCAATACACATCTTTTTAATGAATATATAAAATACCACACACAATAGTTTTTAAATTAACTTACTTTTGAAAGGCCTAATCAATTGATTACTGTCTTCCCCTGCCCCAAATAAGAGTATCCAATAGGATCCTTATTCCTCAGAGCTGTGTGAACATTACTGATGTCATTTTTTAACAAGAAAGAAAAGGTGGTGGTTTCCATTTTAGCTTTGCTGGAAAATATGGTTGGGAAAGAGAGGTAGAGGGAGAAAAAGAAATGTGAATTCTGACATTTCTTTTCAGTATGAAAATTCTTTCAAAAGCAACAAATAAAAGAAAGACTTTAGGGGAGTACTGAAAGGGTAGTTCGGTGCATACACAGACATAGGAATACATATATATATGAAACACAGTCTTTTCTTTGATATAAAATCATCCTGATTGGTGATGAATCACTTCCCAGTGGGCAAAAGAAATTGTGTCAATCAACTCTTATAATTTTGTTCACAGTTTTGCATATCGGGTGATATTCAAAATGTTTATATATTTTTATATTTTATATGCTCCATACGTATTTACTTTCAAATGGTGAATTTTATGTATTAAATATATATCTGATATTCTCACAATAAAACGAGAGAAGAGTGGGTCCTAATAGCTGTTGGCTAGTGTTTCAGGGGCACTAACATTTTACCACTAAAGAATATCTAAAGCCAGAGGAAAACAAATACATCTTCCTAGAAGAACTAAGAGCCACATCCTTAGGGGCACACCAAAATTCTAATTTTTTTTTTCTACCTGAGGGGAGGAGGGGCACATTCTCTCGTAACTCACAAAGTAAGAATATTGCCTCTCCCTTGGTAATACATTCTGCATTAATACGAAGCTCAGTTTTTCCTCCGCACTTGAACTCTCCCCTCTGCCCAATCTCACATACTTTGGCATTCTAATGAGATGCATCACATCCATACCCTGCTTTTTGCATTCCAGCCCCAGCATCACTTGCTGGAAGAAAAAGAAGAGCGCTGGGGCTGAGTAGACCCTCAGTGACCTTTGCTTCCTCTTCCTTGTTCCAGTTTGAATGACTGGGAGGTTGGGCCTCCACCCATGCTGCAGGGGGCGGCCCTACACAGGAGTGTATCAGGAGAGGTCTGTATGAACACACTTCTATTTCTAAAACAATGTTGATCACCACAATCCCACCCTTGCCAACATTTACTGGCTCCCAATTGCTTGTAGATAAAAAGTCTAAACTCTTTGGGGCACCTGGGTGGCTCAGTTGGTCAAGTGTCTCTTTTTTTATTTTTATTTTTTTATTTTTATTTTTTAATGTTTATTTATTTTTGAGACAGAGAGAGACAGAGCATGAATGGGGGAGGGTCAGAGAGAAAGGGAGACACAGAATCCGAAACAGGCTCCAGGCTCCAAACTGCCAGCACATGATCATGACCTGAGCCGAAGTCGGCCGCTTAACCGACTGAGCCACCCAGGCGCCCCAAGTGTCTAACTCTTGATTTCCACTCAGGTAATGATTTCACAGTTTGTGAATTTGAGCCCTGTGTCGGGCTCCCTGCTGACAGTGTGGAGCCTATTTTGGATTCTGTCTTTGCCCCTCTCTCTGCCCCTCCCCCACAGGCACACACATGCATGTGCTCTCTCTCTAAACAAATAAATAAACTTAAAAAAATTCTTTAAAAAAGTCTAAACTCTTGAACACCAGACAATTTCTCACCTATGGGTTCTTAACCTAATCCTGAAGGACTGGAGCTTGGATAAGAAAAATTATAATTTTACTGTTATTAACCAATAGAAACAGATTATCTCCTTAAGTTATGCATGTAGCAACAGACCGTAATAGTAATAACAGTACCTGTGACTCTTTCACTTGCTGGAATTACAGCTATTTTCACCTAAGAGTTTCTGCAGTGCCTTGAGATCTGTAAGCTCAATATGATCAAGATCACTCTGAGAAAGGCCCACAGGCCTCACCACATTACCACCCTGTGGCATAAACAAAGGCTAAAACCACATTCCAGTCCAGCTGTTACTGATTCTACCTACTTAATGCTTCCACTATAACAAGATGCATCTTCTTCCCAAAACATTCCATGGTCTTTTCATGACCTCATGTCGAGCTCCTTGCTTGAGATCTTTACTGTTGGAAAATGTACCCTTTAACACTGGTTTGGGGAGAACAAGCTTGATGAAGCCTTCCCTTAAGTTACAAGGCAGAGTTTGAATATGAACCTTTCAGGCTTTCCTTATTTTCAGTTTTTAGTATATTGAGTCTGCATCTGTTTCTACCATTTACACCTCTGTCTTGTAAATACCATGTTTTCTCATCTCCCAATGATTGACATAGCAATTGTCACATTGCAGACCTAGAAAGATGCTAAAGGAATAAAGGAAGGGCTATCTTCCGGGAGATGATGGATTAATAAGGCATTCTAAATAGTCAGGGCACAATAGCAGAGTGATGTGACACGGTGAGGTGACAGAACCCACTTGCCTGCAGTGACAACTTCTGAATCGAGGGCAGTGCTTTCACTTCCCAACATCATTGTTTCTTGATTTTACAATCAAATTACTGACTGATGGCAAATAAAATCCCAGTATAACAAAGCATCTTTTCGTGTTCTAAGCAAGGCTGGTTCCAGGCAAAATTTTTATAGACAAAAGCCTGTCTCTGAAATCTTGATATCCCTTGTCATTCAGCCTTGCCCTTCTTCCACAGGGGCTCCATGTGCCTCTTCCAAGCCCTCAGAGCTCTTCTGACATCCTGGTACATGAATGGAGGACACTCCTTGCAGCATGCAATCCAGGCCTATCCTTCTCAGAGCTCAGAATTCTCTCTACCCTCTTTTTAAAACTCCACCTGTGTGGTTTGTTCAGGCAACCCTGCTCTGAGAGTGTGGATGATGGGTTTCACATCAAGTTTCACTCATCAATGTGACAACTGTTAGTTGAGCACTTGTTGGACACTTCTTATGCGCCAGGTGCCATGCCATGGCCTAGGACACAGAGGCAAAGACAGAATCCCTGTCCTCAGAGTTCCTAGAGGAGATGGCCGATTGCAATTAAGTGGGTTACAACTCTATTAGGGAAGCACAGACAGGGCATTTAGTTTGGGTTCTCACAAACAGACACTTAGATAAGAATTTGAGTCCAAATCTTTTATTTGGGAGGTAATCTCAAGAGGCATGGACATCATGTGTGAGGAAATGATTCAGGAAGTAAAAAGCAGCCAAAAGAGGTGTGTTTGCAAGCAAGTTATGCCAGGAGAAACTGGGGATCCATCCTGAAGAGGATCCCAGGAATCTGGTGGAGAGTGTACCCCAGAGTTGTCCCACCCAAGAGGTAAGGAAGTCATATATTTACGCAACAATTCTCACTGTTTATTGGTTGGGAGCTACTCCTGGCACATTAACTCCCTAGCATTTCCAGCCTGGAATTTATGTTCTTTTCTATATGTGTCACCCATTTTCCTCTCTATGCTTCAATCTGGGGATTTTCTATTGACCTATATTCTTAGTTCTATCTTCTATTTCATCTGTTAAATTAAACGTAAACCCATTTATTGAGCTGTTAATTTTGGTCATCATAGTTTTGAGTCACGTGATCTTCAGTTGAGTCTTCCAACAGATTTCAGTTCTCTGAAAATGCTATCCACTGGATTATCTTTGTTCTTGAACACATTAGTCACTGCCATGTTAAAGTCCATCTAAAACAGCACCAATGATGGTGGATATATTTCTATTACCTGTTTTGTTCCTTCATTTTTTAGTAATTTGATCCCATTCTTAGCATTTCTGGAAAATTTTTTATTAAATGCTTGGCAGTGGATAAGAAAATGGTAATAATTTGAAGCTCTGGCTGATATTTTCTTCTTACAATGAACTATTACTTTTTTATGGTAAGTAGTTACAACAGGGAAGAAAAAGTAAGTTCTGTCTGGCACTGAGCTTGTTCTAAGCTGGTTTCAGAGTGTATGCTCAGTAGCTAGTCTGTAACTATCTGCCTCATTCCTGGGCTGGAGTCCTCCTGTTTATCAGGGCTGTCCCTGGAGCTCCTATTTCATTGGTCAAGCCCCAAGAAACTGGGGACAGTTAAAAGCTCCCAGATGGCTAACCTCCTAGATATGCCTTCTGCTGGGTTTCATAGTTTCTCAGCTTTGAGCCATTATTCTAAATGATCTGAGAGAGAAATAGGGGGAGAAGAAATCCAGGCACATTTTATAATTGTATTATTTGAGCTTCATTAGTATCCTATGAAACATACAGCATTACTCCTATGTTCCAGATGAAAAGACTGAATGAAGCACAGAGACATGAAATAACAGGACATGGTCACACAGCTTGCAAGTTAGCGGAATGGAGACTCTGCCCCACTTTGTTACCAAAGCCTTATGCTCAGAAATGTCAAACTTAAACATTAACAAAATTTCCAAGATCAAAGAAAGCTGGTGGCGTTCAATTTTAATAACCAATAGGCATATGGTCTTTTGCCTGGCATACTAACGGCATGTAGTGATAATTTAAACACTTTTTTTTTAATGTTTATTTATTTTTGAGACAGAGAGAGACAGAACATGAACGGGGGAGGGTCAAAGAGAGGGAGACACAGAATGTGAAACAGGCTCCAGGCTCTGAGTTGTCAGCACCAGAGCCCGACGCGGGGCTCGAACTCACGGACCGCGAGATCATGACCTGAGCGAAGTCGGCTGCTCAACCGACTAAGCCACCCAGGCGCCCCTGTAGTGATGATTTAAAATAAATCGTATAGCATATGACTATTTCATGGCTTTTTGTTTGTTTATAGAGTTTTATTACATGCATTCCTTTTAATGGTACATAAGCAAATCAGAGCCAAGGTGGCTGGGCCTGTAAGCAGAATTACTGGTACTGACAGGTTGTGATTGGAAAATCTCAAGCAAGTTTCCCTTACTATAAATATTTTTACCACTGACCTTTTCCTGTGGCTAGAATTCCACTATTAAAATATACCTTGATGGGGCACCTGGGTGGCGCAGTCGGTTGAGCATCCGACTTCAGCCAGGTCACGATCTTGCGGTCCGTGAGTTCCAGCCCCCCGTCAGGCTCTGGGCTGATGGCTCAGAGCCTGGAGCCTGTTTCCGATTCTGTGTCTCCCTCTCTCTGTCCCTCCCCCATTCATGCTCTGTCTCTCTCTGTCCCAAAAATAAATAAACGTTGAAAAAAAAAATTTAAAAAAAATATACCTTGAAAACTTTTTTTTTTCATTTCTGAAAAGGGTAGAATACAAGCTCTTCCATCTAAACGACTAGCAAATCTTGACAAGTTTTGAAATTATGTTCACAGGCACCAGAAAACTACTAAGGCACCCAGAACTTGAGAGACCAGGCTGTCAGAGAGAAGGGAACTACATGAGGTGACATTCTGAGCTTCATTTCCTCTCAAGGCATTTACTCATACAGGAAAATTACACAACCAAAACTTCAAAAGCCATGCACAAAGCAGTGGCCAAAAGTCTGAGATGCCAAAGTGAGATTACAGCAGTCTTCTTAGTCTGGGAAATGAAAACTTCAATACTAGGGCTACAAAAACCTGAGGACCCAAGGTCCTGAGGAAATGGAGAACATATTGAGGTGAGCCCCACAGTCTGGGCCGCCTTGTGTTCTTACACAGATTTAAGAAGGGACGTCTATCGCTATGTCGCCTTAGCAGGAGGAAAAGAGGTGGTTACCATCTTGGGAACAGTTCCTTATTCATTGGAATGATAACATTCTATACATGGAAGGATCCATGATCACAAACCCTAATTGTGTTCAAGCTCTAGCAAGGGGTTTTATGCATTCTATGAAAGCAACTGCAGAGTTAGCATTTACTCTCTTCCAGACGTTAGGGTGCCAGGGTTTAAAACCTCATACTTAAGTAAACTACAATCTCAGGACACTTGGGTAGTAATCGGTTGGCTGACACTCTTTTCTTGAGGGAGTGATGCGATCCTACATTGTTCATTAGAAACCTCCAGAGGCAATTTCACAAACCTACAGAGGAATTCTGCTCAAATATTCCCATGTTCTCTCTCTCAAACTTCTATTTCACCAAAAATATCTCATGCTGTGATTTAGGCTCCTGACTCTGGTTCTGTTCTCAAAAGGAATGGAAACACACATGTCCAAACACTCTGAATAATTATATTTTTACGCAGAGTGAGACCTCAATTAGCCATTCTCTTGGGAATGAATTTTCTATAAACTAACTCATCCGAATTGAAGATACTTTTTATTCTCAGATATCTCAGAAAGTGAAGCTGCTATGTTTGCAGATGCAACATAGTTTCTATTAATGCAGGACCAATGAAGATAAATAATATTTTTAAATGATTTTTACAAGACATTGTGAAACCTGGAGGGGGGGTCCTATCTTCTGCCTCTCTCTTCACCTTTTATTGTACACATGCCCTAGTCTGAGATATGAATTTGTGATGGAAATGGCTTCCTTTTTCTCCTGGGCACCCCATTAAATTACACTTCCCAGCCACCCTGCAGTTAGGTGTGGTCATGTGATTAAGTTCAGATTGATGAAATATAGATAATGATTTATCCCATTTCCAGGCATGGCCCATAAAATTCCCCTGAGCGATTCTCGGCTCTTTTTCCTCATATACTAGCCGAATAAAGAAAGGAGTAGAACAACAAGACAGAAACAGCCTGAGTCCCTGATGGAGCATATGGAAGGCTGCCAAGCAGGACTTCACAGTCCAACATGAAGTGAATGAGAAATACACTTTTATTGTGCCAGGCCATTGGGAATTAGGACATTTTGTTACAGAAGTTAGCCAATTATCATTCTAGAGAAAGAGGAATCAGGATCTGGAGCTTGTTCTTAAGAGCACAGGTACTCTCTGGAAAAGCTTAGATTCAGATTCTGGGTATGCCATTTGCATTAGTCATGTGACTCTGGGAAAACCCTAAGGATTCTGGTTCCTGAATGAGTATGTGGAAGGCTCCTGGGCCAGAACTCCTGTGTTGAGCCAGGAAATGAAGAATAAACAATCTCTTGCATTAAGCCGCCCAGAGTTTTGAAGCTGTTTATTATAGTGATTTACCTAAAATCAGAGAGCAGAAGGTGTTGAAGATATGGAAGTCATCAAGATACAGAAGTCTGCAAAAATGGGCAGCATTAAATGTTTGAAATGTACAGAAAGGAACCTATTGATAATTTGCCAGTTTTCTTTTTCATGAATAATTTGGGCATATTGGTTTGTTATTGCGACATGGTGACCCTCTTTTCCCTGCCCTTTTCTCTCATCCCAGGGATGTTCTTACCGCATTCTGAATGGCTTCTGTTGCTTTCTATAAATAAATCTCTGTTCTCTACCCCCATCAAAAAACTAATGACTAAACTAATTAAACCCATTCATGCAAAGTGTTTCTTCAATCAGGCATTCATATTTTTAAGCCTCTTAGCTTGAAGTACAGAGGTCCCCCTGTTCCAGTAAATAGATGGAAGACTGTGACCAGTAGCTGGCTAGAAGGCAGATCTGATGGCCATGTGGGGCCTTTGAGGTGGGGTTGGAGCATGTCTGCCATGGCAGATACCCCTCACTCTTTGAGGAGCTGCTGTACAGAAGATCTACCCAGATTCTTTTCCTTCTTTTGGGAGCCCCTGCCAACCTCAACCTCTCAGGGTCTACAGACACATGTTCCCACTGCAGCCCCACATTTAATCTCTTTCCTTCTTGAACACAGCTTGGTCCTAATATTTCTAATCTCAATCCAACTCTGTCTTTGCCTTTCTAGAACACTGGCTCCATGCTGATTTTTTTTTTTTTTTAAGAACAATGGATACCCTTAAGGGATTTCCTAGTTGAGTGAACTTCATGTTACTTAAATTCTTGCAGACTCCTGTTTTCTCATCTGACAATGGTTATGGGCTCAACTGTGATCTCCTCAATTCTTATATTTAAGTCTTAATTCCCCATGCCTCAGAGCATGACCTTCTGTGAATAAGGTTGTTACAGATGTGCTTAGTTAAAATAGGGTCATATTAGCATGGGCCAAATCCAATATGACTGGTATCTTTCTACAAAGGGGACAAAAACACACACACATGGAAAACATCAGTAAAAGGAAGAGACCCACAAGCCAAGGAATGCCAAAGACTGCCAACAAACCACCAGAAGCTAAGGGAAAAACATGGGACAGCTTTTTCCCTGAAAGCTCTCAGAAGGGAGCCAATCCTGTGGATACCTTGACCTTGGACACTTCTAGCCTCCAGAACCGAGAGTCAATAAACTTCTATTGTTTAAGGCAGGTAATTTGTGATACATTTTTACATCAACCCTAGCAAACTGATTCAAAATAGATGGTATCTATGTAATTGGGTGGCTTTACAGATTTTAAGAGGTAATACTGAGGGTGCTCACAGCACAGTGTCTAGCCCATAGCAAGTGCTCAATAAATGTCAGCTGATGATGCTACTTCTGCTACTTATTTTCTGATCCTTTCATCTGTCAACTGCATCATCTGTGTTCTAAAGTGCAGCCCCATTCTGCCTGTATTATTTCCACCCCTGCCCTCAAAGTTTCTGATTAAAAAAAAATCTATTATGTTGGAACCCATCTTCTTGATTAGCAAAGCACTGCTACATGCAATGAACAATATTAATTGATCCTTCAGACTTCTTTTCTTTGAGCTAAATGAGCCTTGATTTTTTTTTTCTTAATAGGGCCTAATGCTTTGACTTTCTAATGATCTCTATAGTGTCTAAGAAAGGCTCTCCAAGCTCTTTAGTAAAAGAATCTATAATCTGATGTGGTATCAGCAGGAGCCAAGACTCTAGTGTGATAAGGGGGAATACCATATGGGCTATTTATTCTTTGTGTGCTCAGCCAAATCCAATTATTTGCCCTTCTCTGTGCCCTTTAAGGCTGACCTATGTGGACTATGTGGCCTAGATTCCCTTGGTGACTGGTGTCCAGATGGGTTTGGCCACTGGGGCACCACTGGCAGATGACATGAGGGCAGGAGGAAATGAAGCTTCGGGTCTTTCCTTCTCTCTTCCTGCCTTGGCACTTTGTCTCTGGAAGTAGCTGCCTTGTTCCATAATGACAGAGCCTGGAAAAACACCTGTGGTCCTCATATCTCTTTAAGCCCAGGGACAGAAAAGGCTTCCTGCTGTTCTTAGTCCCTAGGGGCCTCACCATCTTTTGTCTGCTTCCTCAAACCACTGCTTCCACACCTCTGTAGGCATTTCTTGCATTATAGACTCTTCATTTGGACCAACGGGAGTGGTTTCTTTCTTACCTGTACCCTGACTGATGCATTTGTGAAGTTAGATCCTGAGGCGGATGCTGAAACCAGGACTGAGTGCAAGTTTATTTGGGAAGTACTGGGACCACTTTCAAGGAAGTTATATGGGAAGGGGATGATTACAACAGTGTTTGACAGAGGCTCGCTCCTGCCAGCAACTCTGGGAAAGTGTGGAAAACATGCCTCAAAACTGTCTCACCGAGGTCAGTGGGAGGAGAGCTATCACTGGGGGTGTTAATTCACTGGAACCACCAGCTTACCTTGTCCCCAGGCTGTATAGCTTTGCTCAGGATGGAAAAGAGCCTTCAGCCCTAGCACTGCACAAATTGGCAGCTGGGAACCAACTGCAAGGCTCAGAGTATATGGGTGGTGCTCAGAGACCAGCTGTTGCATACATCAAGTCTATGTACTGCCAAGATTCTCATTTTAGGGAAGCTTCAGTCACATTATCCTTCTTGGAATTATCGAATGACACTTTATCATTTTCCATCTCACTTGTAAACTACTCTTCCTCCCCAGCCATGGTTCCTTGTGCTTTTCTGTAGTGGGTTTTATTCTGACACTTCCAATTTTACCTTGTCATTTTGAGTTCTTATTTCCTCCACTGCATTCTAAAAATAATACTTTACATGATTCTCACCATCTAGGGGCTACTCTGGATATAGATCAGGTCAGGGTTTCCCGAGGTTTCATGTTTTTCCAAAGCATAGGGCTAGACATATAAATATATGGTGATTAATTTCAAATGCTGCAAATTCTGGCTCCAGATATTGCCACACGCATTTCTGGGTCACTATGGTGGATTCACGTATCCATTTGTGAGTTACACTGTTATGTCCACCACGCTCCCAGCACTGAGAATGTGTTGAAGGACATTATAGGGTCTTTGTCCTCATGAGTAGTGAGACCAATAAATAGATTGTTGTAGTGGAGCATGACAAGTGCTTAGATGAAGAGAAGACTGGTGTATGTTGTGTGTGTGTGTGTGTGTGTGTGTGTGTGTGTGTGAGAGAGAGAGAGAGAGAGAGAGAGAGAGAGAGAGAGAGAGAGAGAGAGAGAGATTGATTATCTATTCTGGAATTCTGGAATTGAGGGTTGGATCAAAGAAGTCTCTGAACTGAGATGGGGGATAAGTGGATTGAGGATGCTGGGGGTGCAGGGGTGGGACAGGAACTGGAATAAGGATGTTCCAAATATTGAAACAGACACCAAGGTGAGAGAGAGGCTGGTGTTCTGTGGGGAGGTGGAAGTAGTCTAAAACTGGCTACATCACAGCCATGGTAGAAACCAAGGGTAAGGGATGGGTGAAAATGCAGAGTTAGCAGATGGCAGACACTGCTGCTTTTCTATTTCCAAATTAGGTTTCTTCTGAGAGCAAGTGAAATGTCCTACTCAGATTCTCTTCTTCTCCTGTGTGGATTTTGTGTTATTTAAGAGATGACAGAGTTCTCTGAACTTGATCAGCTTCTGCAAAGTGGAGTTGAGACTGTCCAAGGTCTTTAGGAACAGAAGATACCTGTGTGTTCAGTCACTTGGTAACCAACCCTGACTCAGGTCCTCACCATTTCTGTGAGCTGCTCACCTGTCCTAGGGGCACAGGGGCTTCTTCCCTGGTGTGGACAGTATCCTTTTCTGTCCAGTGATGGCCCCTTTCTCTCCGTCTCTCTGCAAAGCCAGAGGCATGCAGAGTCTGGGAAACATTGGTAATTCCTTCCAACAAACAGGGAGGTAGAAACCCACAGAGCTTGCATACAGGATAGGAATGAGGAGTGAGTTAGGGGCACTTAAACATTCTCCTTGCCTCCTTGTAAAAAACCACCCAGCATGGGTGTTAAACGTGTTATCGTATGAAAACAATTTTGCCTGGCAAAAATGAAAGCTGAATTTTAACTCATCATCTTTTTAGCCAGTCCTGCAAAAGTGATGGTTGCCAAGTGATGAGAGTCTCAATTAGGTATAAAGTACAGGTGTGTCAGTGAAGATGCAGCCCCATCACTAGAGGTGTGGGGACAGCATGGATTCAGCCCCATCAGTGCAGAAGTGCCTTCTGAATCATTAGGAAACCGTCCTCTTGCACTACCAAGTTCATTTGCATCAAAGTGATATTTCAAACTGTTCCCAAAGAGCCATGAGCCTTTATTGCCTTTGTTTCTTATAATTAACGTCTGTAGTTGAATATTTCTCTTCTCAGGTACTGCTTCATTTGTTTTGAGTCAGGAGGTGTCCCTGCTCTGTAAACACCCTCCCCTCTGCAGAAGACGTGGGAGGTTGTCTGCCACATAGCACTCCTCAAAACCCTGCTTCAGAAAGAGGAGGAAATCAGGATGCAGGATGAATTCAGCAGTCCTTTGCTTCCTTTCATTCTATGACCAGCCTAATTATCTACTCAGCCAAATACCAATTACCTGTAATCAGTGTTACCGTGAAGTTCAATGGCAGATGGGCACTCAATTGATTTCAAACAGACTTTTAATGGTGTCTCCTCCTCTACCCCTCTTCTCCCTTTGTGTCTATATCTGGCAGTCGAACTCTCTTGGGTTCCCTAATCTCCATTGCAACTTCACCAAACCAACAATTAGTCCTTTCCCCAGCCTTCACGCTTCAAGTGTTTAATGACTTGGAAGCTAGTAATGAAACTTCCAATAAGCAAGAGACATCTTGCAAACTGGCTTGCAGAAAGCGATCGTTGGTAACTCGAATGAGATAAATGGATTATTGAGATTCTAAGTCTTTATCCAAAATGACTTTTTGATCCCTTGCATCTCATAATTGTTACTGTGAGGTTTGAAGTACACTGGAATTTAGGGTGAGAAATAGTTTAAGAGCCAAATCTCTCTTAGTTATCTCTGTGAATTTATGGGTAGACACATATCCATATATGTGAATATATATTGCCCTGTGTAGACATAACTAGAACACATCTGAACTCCTAGGCCATTTCTATGGCTATGTGGTTACTAAACTGACCTGGGGGCTCTAAGAGCTTTCAGGAACCTTCACAGACAGATGCTCAGAGGTAAAATTCTTCTTTGAGGACAAGATTCTCTGTTCTAGATCTTTGAAAAAGCATACCTGACACCACCCTTTCTCCAGTGAGTCAGCCAAAAGATCATACAAATATGTGACTATTTATAAATGACTCTTTTAGGTCAGCTGATAGGAAAACTGTCAGTAGTCTGCCCCTGGTCAGGAAGACAAAGAAAAGCTGTGATCATGGCAGAAGGAATCAAAATGGCAGCCAGAGTCCTGTGGAGGGCAGGCTAACAAAGGCATATCTAAACACTCTCCTAACCCTGTGTAATGCTGGGGATTTATGGTTGTTGCTCAGTACTGTGGATGGCTAATTCCTGAAGAGAATTCTCTTGTGGTCAAATGCAACATTGGTATGGCCATACCATGTCATTTTTGAAATGAAAAATATGTGGTCTTCGGTTGGGTTCCAGCAAGAGGCAGACCCTAGCTAGCATAGGGATTTGAGTGCAAGTAGCTAAGCTGAAAGGTAGTCCCAAGAAGCAATGGCAGGGAAGTAGGGAAATATTTCAGGAAAAGGAGGGCACTGACATAAGCTCAGTTAATGAGCAAGTTACTGCTGTGGATGACTGAGTCTCAATCCTGCTGGGAAGCTCTGGAAGACAGTATAAAGAGCTTCAGAGTTCAGGGACAACCACCCCTGTCCCCTACATCCCAGCCAGGAGCTAGGAAGCTGCAATTTTTATACATTAACTCTCATCTGCCACTGGCTGGACAAGGGCTGGACAAGATGGCTGAGAGATGCTCCCAGGAGAATTAGTTCCTCACCATTTCTGTCTGCAACCCACATACAGATTGGGCAGCCAGAGGAAGCCAAATGGATATAGTCAGGGCAACAAGAGCATCTGTATGTCTTTTTTTTTTTTTTTACATTTTTTTAATGTTTATTTATTCTTGAGAGAGAGAGAGAGAAAGGGAAGAGATGAGACGAGATGAGACAGAATGTCAGCAGGGGAAGGAGAGAGCAAGAGAAGGACACAGAATCTGAAGCAGGCTCCAGGCTCTGAGCTGTCAGCACAGAGCCCGACATGGGGCTCACAAGCAATGAGATCATGACCTGAGCCGAAGTTGGACGCACAACAGACTGAGCCACTCAGGCGTCCCCAGCATCTATGTGTCTTACAGCTCACTCCCAGAAACATGCTCAGCCATGCCTAAGAAGAGATGCACTTGTAGAGATTTAGAATGCGTGGGGCCCACAAGTTACCAAGAGAAAACACACAGAGTTACAATAAGCCAGATAACATCTGTACCAAAGAATGGCTGCACTTGGTTACCGAGAACATTCAGATTGGGAGGGGAGAGGGTGAGGAAAGAAAGAAAGTACAGAAGGAATGCTGTTTGGGGGAGTGAAAAGTCATCCCAAAGACCTTAGGCAACTCTGGCACCCGAATTATAGACTCTCTGGAAGGAAAAGGACCTATGGTTGCTTTCTCAACCACCCACCCAATCAGTGACACAGCGAACAAATGGCCTGAATTTGGTATAGAGTTTAAATGGGAAAAACCCCACCTTATTTTTCTATGACCACTCTAAGTAGGCTCTTTTGCATGGTATTTGTTCTTTTTTATCCTTGCTTGAATAAAAACATCTGAGAAGACACCACAGATTTCTGGTCACTCTCAGATATGAGGATCATCTAATTTTAATAATTAAGATTCACACAAATTAAGTCACAAATCTTATTCTATGACTTATAAGGAAAAGAAAAGTGAAATCACCAGTACATGTCCTCTAATATTCTTTATATGCAAAGAATATTGCCCAATATTTCATTATGGAACAACACTCATTTCCTCTCAAAAGCGTCTCATAGTTGGTCTGCAGTTTATGATATTTTTTGTAAACACTTATTTGGGGTCATTCATTTTGACCTCTGATTTAAAAACAATTTGTTTCCAAAAGATCTGACAGGTGGTCACAAGTCTCAATTGTGTCTTACCTTGAAACAGGCAACTAGCCCATCCTCTAAAATCTCCTAAGATGGATAAGCCTACCTCATTAGCAGGGCCAAGTTTAAATCCTTGTGCAAAGGGATCACTGAACCTGCTCAGGTACAGACATCACTCGTTGAAACTTCGATTATATATCCTCCCTTTCAGAGAATTACCATTTAACTAACTGCTCATTCTAATATAGTTCTTGCACATATTTAAAATTTTTCATGTAAATTTCACTCACATATGGAATTTAAGAGACAAATGATAAGAGCAAAAAAAGAGGCAAACCAGGAAACAGACTCTTACCTATAGAGAACTGATGGTTACCACAAGGGAAATGAGGGAGGGGGTGATGGATTAAATAGGTTATGGGGATTAAGGAAGGCATTTGTTGTGATGAGCACCAGGTATTGTATTTAAGTGCTGAAATACACCTGAAATTAATATTACACTGTATGTTAACTGAAAGTTAAATAAAAACTACAAAAATGAAAAATATAAAAATTTCGCATAAAAGAAAACTGTCAGACAACAGCACCTGTTTTGCCAGTAATGCTTCTAACTTGACATTGATGTCAAGAAATACCAGAGCCACGTTCACTGTGTGAAAGCAACAAGAAAGTTGAAGATCATTGTTGTGTTCACCTACACTGCTTATTTGTATTACATCTTTTATACTAAAGTGCATATACAGTCCTGGAAGGGATTCAAAAGTGTTATGTATCCATCTTTGCTACTGTCTGTGCAGTAACTTATTCAAGGTTCAACCATGATTTTATTTCAACTGGGAGTTAGGCTATGTTTTATTCTGTGGATAAACTTCCATATGCTTTAAATGAAGTTATTTGATACTAAGAATTCCAACTCAGCAAACTTTTTTGAAGTAGCTGATTCAACTTTATTCAATTAGCTATTTTAGAGGGGGGAAAACACACTGGGAATTCATCATTATTCACTTTCACACACTCATGGTGGCTTTTTATATAGTTATAACACATATATTTAACAAGCTTTGGAAATGCACAATTATGGCATTTTAAAAGATTTAGCAGTGGTAATGACAAAGCTCAACCCTCTCAGTCTCAGGGAGAATGGACGTTGTCCTGGCAAGAGTGCAAGTTTTACATGGGTCAATACCAGCTTGCCAGCTGTATGGATCCCAGAGGCAAGTCCTGGATTAGTTCTTTATTCCCATAAAACAACAACAACAACAACAACAACAACAACAAGAACAACAAGGAAATACCTCCCTCCTCTCCCCACCAACACAAAAAACCTCACAAAACAAAAAGTCTATTGTGCAGGTTTACTAACAGAAATAAATAAAATTGGTATATAAAGTGACTACCACAGTAAAAACGCTACTTATTCCCAACTAGTAAATCAATATAATAACATATTCCTACTTTATTCTATGTATCATGCAATTAGAGTGAATTAACATCTGGGCCCATGAATGATAAATATGACATTTATGACGAGAGAATGTAACTGACCATTTGTGAAGGTAATGTAACGGAAAGGGGATAAAAGCTTCATTTTATAAATCTGACATTATTCTTGATAACCTCAGAGTGGGATAAGACCTTCGTTTAGAGTAACGCTCTGAAACACAGTATGCCAAGGAGAAATTGATTTGACTTTTTAATTCCACCAAATGAGGAAGTCAGTGCAGAAATGAGTTTGATCAATTATAGTAAGTTTCTCTCCTTCTTCATCTCTGCCTCCATTCTTTTCCTCCCCATCTCTCACCACTCCATTTCCATCTTTCCCTCCCTTTCTCTCTACCTTTCTCTCGCACACACACTCCAGTGTGTAATCTTAAACCCAAATAACAGTAATTACAGTCATTTCTAACTCAAAGAGGCATACAACACATTAAATTAGTGGAAAGTTATCAGTCATGTGCATTTTGAAGTAGTCGTGCATAGATACTATGTTACTACAGTGCAATCACATATACTAAAACCAAAAACACATTTGATCAAATGAGTTTTGAGTCCTATCATTTTAGTTCATTAGTACTTTATAAAAACATGCATTAAGACCAACTTCCTGCCGATAAAGAATATATCAGTACACGCATGAAGGCTTTTGAATAAGTGGTGTTGAGCAAATTATATTTTCTAAAATAATGCCTCTCTCTCTATAATTTATCATTTCCATTTAATGTAAACAACTGGATGGCAACTGCATAAATGTGGTTGTCGTCAATCTTTGGAATCATACAGGATTTTTCAAATCCCATCATCTATAGAACATGCCGCTATCAAGATCCTTTATTTTTTTAGTTTTTTTTAGGACGTGTTAAATCACATAAGATCTCTATTAGCCACATGATACCTGATTGAATATAGAATACACTAAAGTTTCTGTAACTCAGTTATTATATTCCTGATTTTCAATAAGTGTTTAATGAGGAATTTAGAGTAAAATGGACTGATAGCTCCAAAATTCTTAAACAATTTAATTAAGTCAATTATAACTTATAGTTTTAAGATGTCCGATATAACCATACGTCTGTATTTTTTTTTTTAATTTTTTTTTCAACGTTTATTTATTTTTGGGACAGAGAGAGACAGAGCATGAATGGGGGAGGGGCAGAGAGAGAGGGAGACACAGAATCAGAAACAGGCTCCAGGCTCCGAGCCATTAGCCCAGAGCCTGACGCGGGGCTCGAACTCACCGACCGCGAGATCGTGACCTGGCTGAAGTCAGACGCCCAACCGACTGCGCCACCCAGGCGCCCCACCATATGTCTGTATTTTAAGGAGGTAAGTTACTTTTGGAGGGGAGTCTTGGACTTTGACTTCTCTGTTAGAACATTTTAATAAAGTGTAGCATATATACAGAAAAGTGCACAAATCATGGGTACAAATCAATTAATTTTCACACAGAGAACACATTCTTGCAACCACAGGGCAGATCAAGGAGAAAAGTGCCAGAAGCCTCCCTGAAGCAGTACCCGAGTCATCAACTCTACCAAATTTAGACCATTATCCTGATTTCTCCCACCAGAAATTGGTTCTGCTTGATTCTGAACACAGAATCACATAGCATGTATTCTTTTAGGTCAAGTGTCTTTGATTGAACAGTTTGAGAGATTAATTCATGTTGCTGTAGGCCATATTCTTTCCCATTGCTGTGTAATATCCCACTGCAAAATTGTACCAAAATTTTTAAGTTCCTTCTCATGCTAATAGACATTTGGGTAATTTCCAGTTTGGGACTATCAATAATAATGTTGCCATGAATTTTCTAGTACTTGTCCTTTGGTGAACACTCATATGATGCTACTGTTGGGTATATACCTACATAGGAGTGGTGTTGGGTATATACCTACATAGCAGTGGAAGTTCTGGGTCAAGGTTATGTGTATATTTGGCTTTAGTAGATAGTTTCTATCAGCTTTCCAAAGTGGTTCCACAGTTTACATTCCCACCAGCAACTTATCAATTGCTCATATGCTTATCCACACTTGATGTTGTCAATATTTTGCATTTCAGTCATTCATTTTTCACATTGTGTGTAGTGGCACCTCATTGTGGCTTCATTTTGCATTTCCATAATGACTAATGAGTCTGAGCATCTTTCACATGCATTGGCCATTTGAATATTATCTTTTGTGAAATATCTGTTCAAGTCCCTTGCTCGTTTTCCCATTGGATTCGCTTTTTCTTACTCATTTGATGGAATACTCTAGAAATTCTGGATAAAAGTCTTTTGTTGTATATATGTGTGGAAGTATTTCTTCACACTAGGATTTTTTCACTCTCTTAATAATGCTTTTGATAGTGGCGCCTGGGTGGCTCAGTTGGTTAAGTGTCTGACGTCAGCTCAGGTCATGAGAATGCGATTTGTGGGTTCGAGCCCCACATCCAGCTCTGCACTGACAGCTCAGAGCCTGAAGCCTGCTTTGGATTCTGTGTTTCCCTTTCTCTCTGCCATTCCCCTGCTTGCACTCTGTCTCTATGTGTCTCTCAAAAATAAATAAATGTTAAAAATTTTTTTAAATAATGGTTTTGATAAACATGTACTTAATTTTAATTAGTCCAATTTAGTCTCTTCATTATAGCTATCACTGTCTGTGCCCCATTTTAAAAGTCTTTGCTTCCACCAAAGTTGTGAATATATTCTCCTAAACTTAGATTTAAATCCATCTGTAACTGATTTATGTGTTACAAAAGGTGTCCCAATGTATTCAAAGAAGAGCAGCCCAGTGCTCTTTATAGCCTTTGCTTCTGAAGGACAGCAGTTCTTAGCAACTCCAAGGAACTAAAGAAAACTCAGGAGAAACTGATCCAACAGCACACATTACGATAAGGATATGGTCAAGCATCTGTTGAAAGAATCTTCTAGTGTCTTCTAGTGAATCTTACCTTGTTAACTAGTATTCAAATAAAATGGAATAAAGACTATTGTTGGAAAGTACATCACTGATTTACAAAGAAAATACAATACCTTCTTTTCCTCTGCTAGTAATTCTTAAATTCTGAAAAAAGTTCCAAATTCTAAAACAAAACAAAACCCCCCAAATCCTCAGCATGCACATTTAGAAAAGCTTCATAGACCAGTGTTGTCCAGTAGAAATATGATGCAAGCCACATGTTAACTTCAAATTTTTTTTTAATGTGTATTTATTTTTGAGAGTGAGAGAGAGTGCGCACGCATGCCAGCTGGGGAGGGGCAGAGAGAGAGGGAGACACAGAATCTGAAGCAGGCTCCAGGCTCTGAGCTGTCAGCACAGAGCCCAAAATGGGGCTCAAACTCATGAATTGTGAGATCGTGACCTGAGCCAAAGTCAGATGCTCAATCAACTGAGCCATCCCAGCGCCCCCACATATGTTAACTTTAAATTTCCTAGTAGCCATATTAAAAATAAAAAAGATCAAGTGAAACTAATTTTAATAATATATTCTATTTAACATAAAAGATCTAGGGGTGCCTGGGTGACTTAGTCAGTTGAACGTCGTTTCTTGATTTCGGCTCAGGTCATGATCCCAGGGTTATAGGATCTAGCCCCGTGTCAGGCTCCATGCTGAGTGTGGAGCCTGCTTGATTCTCTCTTTTTCCCTCCCGCTGCCCCCTCCCCTGATGGCACACTCTCTCTCCCTAAAATAATAAAAAATAAGACCCAAAATATTTTCGTTTCAACATATTGCACTACCCACAACTGAAGAGCCCAATAGCCACATGTAGCTATTGTCTACCATATTAGTCAACCCAGCCATAGACAATGACCTTCTTCATAACTATTACAATTTACATACCTACAAATCAACCAACTTTGTATTCATATTATAGTTACATATTTGAAGAGTAACACAGTGGTTCTCAACACATAGCCTCTGGACAGTCAACATAATCATCACCTGGGATTGTCAGAAATGCAAATTATCAGTCTTATCCCAGAACTTCTGAATCAAAAAACCTCTGGTGGTAAGTCTAGCAATCTGTGTCTCTGTGATTTTGATGTGTGCTCCCAACTCTGAGAATAACAGGGTTATCTGTTTTATACAATGATATTAACCTCTGTATTAAACATTATAAATATGTCTTACCTGAAATAGAAGCATTTTAGGGGAATGTATAACCTCTTAGGCCTCTTGTGGCATGACATATGGTCTACTACCCTCTGCAACAGATACATGGAAGAAAATTCTTTTGTTTGCTGATGATTCCCAATTGCCACAGGCATCTATTACATTTGCAGAAGACTTGGGCCCACATAGTAATAATCAGAGCAAGAAAACTGTATCATAGAGAAAAGCAAATAACTACTTTCCCTTTATTAGCTCTGTATGAATAAAGTGAATATGTATAGAGATGCTTAAAGAACCTTTATGTTTTTTTTAATATTCATTTCTTTGTCTTGGGATATATGATCTTGAAAGACTTAATTTTATTAATGTTGCCTTAAAGGCAGGGAGCTTTCCCCATGTTTCTGACTGTGGTATCCCCAGCTCACAGAACAGTACCAGGCACCCAGGTTCTCAATTAAGTGTTTATGAAATGAATGGATTGATGCTTGGTAAATCCCTCTCCATGTCTCAGATTCTGGTTTAGGAAGCCCAGTTAGCTCAGTTAGTGGGGTTCCCTCATTATGTTAACACAAAACGAGCTGAATCATTCTGCCTCTTCGTCTTTTCAAACAGCATTCCCCTTCTTTCCAAACAGCATTCCCCTTCTTTCCAAAAGACTTCTTTCCATCTAAAAGTTCATATAGAGGAAGATTATGAGGAATCCTCATAATAGAGGATTTTAAATGTTTTATTTATTTTTGAGACAGAGACAGACAGAGCATGAGCAGGGGAGGGGCAGAGAGAGAGGGAAACACAGAATCTGAAGCAGGCTCCAGGCTCCGAGCTGTCAGCACAGAGCCCGACGCGGAGCTCAAACTCACAAACCTGTGAGATCATGACCTGAGCCGAAGTTGGACACAACTGACTGAGCCACCCAGGTGCCCCAAGATTTTAAGGAAAGTTCTTAAAATATATTAGATTGTGAACTCCCTAAGGATAAGGATTTTATTTGGTTCACTGCTGAATCCATAGCATTCAGAGTATTGTCCATAATACATATGCCCAATAAACACCTGTTGAAAGAATACATTTTATCCTTTTAAAATGTCTTTCTGGCTCCTCTCTCCCTTTTATACACAGCCAAGAAACCCATCCATGCTGGTGTTTGTCCAGGCTGTTCCACTTGCCTGGAAAGTAGTCCACTCTGTTCTCTCCACATCTACTGAGACCCACCAGTCCTCTCAAGGTGTTCAAATCTTCCCCTCCCAGACAGGCTCCCCAGAAACCCAAGGTTGTCTGAGCCGCTATACTCCCATATAAGCTCCAAACTTCTTCCCTACTCAAATCCAACACTTGCTAACATGATGTCTTTCACTGTTTCTGTATCATTGCATTCTGTAAGCTTTCTTATATAGACTCTGGCTTCTTGAAAGCCAGAACTATGCTATATACCTAATTAGATTTTTAATCTTTCCCAGAGCTGAGTCCTTAGAACATATAAGACATAATTATGATTTGACTTAAAGGGGAAACTTTCTAATGGTATTTTTTTTTTTGGCCCAGAACAGTCCTAGTTTACTACTATTATCCTGGTGTAACTATTAAACAGCTCTCCTTTTTACTCTCAAATCAGTCGCGGTTTAGACAAGAAATAATCTGTTTTCTCAAGTTATAGCACCAACATTGATACAATACAACACTGGCCATCAGGCATCTTCGAGTTCTTGACAACAAGCCAAGATTTTAGAACTGTTTGACCACTGTGATGAATCTGACCCATGCAATCAATGCCTTTGATTGCTATATTTATTTGCATTTGTAAAAGAAGAAAAAATCAAATAGTATGGCAAGTGGGACAACTGGCTTGATCAGTCATCTCTGATTCCTCAAAATATTGCTGAGAAACCTTTTTTTAAAATGTTTATTTATTCTTGAGAGAGACAGAGGGTGAGTGGGGGAGGGGCAGAGAGAGAGGGAGACACAGAATCCAAAGCAGGCTCCAGTCTCTGAGCTGTCTGCATAGAGTCCGATGCGGGGTTCAAACTCAGGAACCACAAGATCATGGCCTGAGCCAAAGTTGGACGCTTAAGTGACTGAGCCACCCAGGTGCCCCTTGCTGAGAAACCTTTCTAAGAAAAAGGAAAAAGTAATATGAACTCTTACACTATATGCTCTTTTACTTTGTACTTTCAAAGCCTTTGCACACGTGTGATTTCCTTTGATATTTACAACACTCCTCTTAAGTAGATCAAGGTGGTAGATACTGGTTTTCCCATTTTAGAAATAAAACAACTACATTGAGTTAATACCATTTGGCCAGCCAGAAAGAGAGAGAAGAAAATCAGGATTTTAGATTATAACTGTATAGCTCCTTTGCTCCCATTAAAATGCATGCTCTTTAGTCATCCTTCCACACCGAAGTACATTCATACCCTATTCCAATACAAATGAAAACATCAGTTGCAAGAATCAAACAGTACTTCCTCCAAGGAATGTTTGCAGACATGCCATTTGGTATGGTGGCTTTCTAAGCAACAGGGGCAATAATGATCACAACTTCCATTCACCTCATCTTTTTACTTTCTAGGGTGCCTTTCATTGTCCTTTATACCAAACTCAAGGAATATACAGACTAGGTGTTTTCACTTTGTTTCATTCACTCAGCACTCAGAGAGGTTAAGGAACAAGCTTAAGACTGCATTGTGGACTCTAAGGGATTCAGCTAAAAATGACTCAGGTCACCTGACTCCCACGTCAGGCACCTTTGGTCTTGCCAAATAAAAATGTCATGGTATACAATGCCAAATTCCCCATGAAGCTTACTGTAATGAAATTTGATTTGTCTTTAAAGTAAAAAAAAAAAAACAAAATTGGAAATTGACACAAAGACCATTTAAAAAATATTTCTTCTTTCTTTATGTACAGACAAGCAAGCTAAGTGCTTTACAGAGATTCTAAGTTGCTTTATGTTTTGAGCATCACGTATTGATAAAACTAAAACTTTCCATTAGGAGCAACACCTTTAGAATACAAGCGGGAGCATCAGCCCCAGGCTGTAGTTGCACAGCACCCTTCTCTGCATTCCCTGTGCTCCAACCAGCTCTCAGGCTCTCACATTTCGTGCCATATTAGCGATAGGCTGCAACAAGCAACCTGGAATACAGTCTTGACTGTGTCACCAGAAGCCCCTCCTGGCTTAAGGGCTCAGTGTGTGTTTCCACTTCTTCAGTTACTCGTTGAGTTCCTACCAACTCTCTCCTTGGCCCACTTTCCAACCAAAAGGTCAGATGCTGGACAAAACAGGCTGGGAGCGCTTTCAGGCCATTCTCAATTGCTTCCTTGTGGGACTGCACCTACCGGTCCTGGGGCATGGGAAACAATCTGTGTGGCAACACAAATTTCTAGTAGCAGAGGAAGACCGGGGGTGCATATTTTCTCCCCTTAAGTCTATTTCTTAGGAAATTTTAAGGCAACATTAAGCTTGTGAGTGAAAGGAGCATGGTTATTCTATTCACTGTATTTTTTTTTAATTTTTTTTTCAACGTTTATTTATTTTTGGGACAGAGAGAGATAGAGCATGAATGGGGGAGGGGCAGAGAGAGGGAGACACAGAATCGGAAACAGGCTCCAGGCTCTGAGCCATCAGCCCAGAGCCCGACGCAGGGCTCGAACTCACAGACCACGAGATCGTGACCTGGCTGAAGTCGGACGCTTAACCGACTGCGCCACCCAGGCGCCCCTACTGTATTTTTTTTTAAGTGTGCAGAGATTAGGATGCTGCAAGAGAAGATATACCAGTAATGCCCCCAAAGTGCCATTCCTTCAAGTTTGGTTGGTTTTATAGAAAACTCCAAATGTCTATGATAACCGAAGAACTCATACTATACAGGTGGAGATCCTGGAAAAACCATCACACCACATGGGGAAGCAGATGGCCTTCACCTCTATACACGTGTATTCGCCATGGAGACATCTTGGGTTGGAGGACAATGGGAAGAATTAGCCTGCAAGCACCTGGTCTGCAAACGCATGGGCAAATAGGGCTACTTGAAAACCTACTTCATATTATTCAGCAGTCATCCCTGAATGCATCCCTGAAGCTGCAAGACCAGAAGGTTAATGCAATGCACGAACCACAGCTGCTCATTTACTTATTTACTTTTATTGCACATAGAAAGCAGACATTTCAATTGTTTGCAGCCATAAAACCACTGCTTGGATGAGACAGACATCACGACCACCCTACAAGGCTCCTGTGTGTCCTTTAGAGTTCTGTCACCATGAAGTAGTTTTTTGAGTTCTAATACTATAGATGTGTTTTACCTGTTCTTGAACTCTGTATAAATGGAATCAATCACACATACATCTTTGTGTGTCCAGCTTCTTTTGATCAACATAGTATCTTTAAGATTCATCCATGTTATTGTGTTTATCAGTAGTATGTTCTTTTTACTGTTGTGCACTATTACACTGAATGACTAAATCAAGATTTATCATTCTTCTATTTTTGAACATTTGGACTCTTTCCAGTTCTGGACTATTATGGTAGATTGGCTTTACACTAATTTTCCTTGCATACAAACCTAGGTGGGCTGTTGCTGAGTCATACTGTAGCTTTGTTGAAATTCTGAGTTGTTTCCGTTCTTCCATGTTACAGACATACAGGATCTCTGCGTGTGTAGGGTATGTGTAACTTTAGTTGATGCAGTATCCACTAGGATTTCAGTTTTGCCGAAGGGGGGAAAAACAAGCAAGATAACAAGCAAGCAAAAGCAAAATAAATGATAGGAGAGTTATTTTCTTTGGCACAAAATAATCAAACTGCCATGCAGATAGGCTTTACTTTATGAAACTGGTCAATGTTAAGCTACGTGTTGTTTATTTGAACTTGTCTGCAGGCTACCTTCCATTTGTAGGTTGCCTACAAACATGTTTTTTTCCCCTTGCATAATCAGATTCTTTGTTGTTAGCACGTTTTTGTTTTTAGTAAACCAGTCCTCAAAAATTGGGAGACTTCTTATCAGAAAATTCCAGCTTTCAAGCTTCTCCTAAAAAAGCTGGAATATCTGGTAGACCTGAGTCCCCATTCCCATAGGCCACTAACAGAGTAAAGTAGGTTCCATTGCACACATGCCCTTGTTTGCACAGCACCCACCACCACCACCTGTTTCTTACACTGCTTGGTCTCTAAAGGCATGAGAACGTCTACCCTATGACCTGACAGTCAAGTTCACTCACACTTCTCTCACTTAGAGTACAGGAATTTGGAAATTCCAAGGATGAGAGTGTTCTGGAGAGTTAAAATTTTGTCTTTTCACATGTCAAACTTTGAAATGTGTGGAAATCTTTCCAGAAAGTACAATATACTAACCTGCTTCCAAAAAATGGCTGAAATAAGAGGGACAGCTCAGAGAATGCTGAATCTGTGTGTCAAATGCAGCATAGGGAATACGGAGAGGAGAACAAGCTGGGCTGGTTTCTTCTGATGGAGAGAAACTTTACTCAGGATATATGCCCACAGGCCCAGGCTTCTGATCAACATCTGTTAACCATGTGACCAGGATGTTTGACAACAGATGAGAAAAACGGCCCCTCTGATCCATTCAATTAAATACTTCCTGGACCAGACTCAATTCCATTATGATGAGTGCATTGGGCAGTTGCTAACTGCATTCATATATTTTCCTGGTGCCAAAGATATTACTAGGGAGCCAATGTTATCTCATTTTGGCAGTATGCGTTCTAGATAACCTGAAGATTCCTTGTGCTAAACTACAAACATATCCTGGATACGTTTTTAAAAATGATAAGTTTTGCTAGGCTCACTAGACAGTAAAGGAAATATCTGGCCACCCCCACCCTGCCAAAATGAAGGACGGAAAAAAGAAATAAGAGAACTTATAGAAAGATCTGGAGACCAACTCTCGGTCCCTTTGCAGAGCAAGGCAGGGCAGTCACACCTCCAAGACAGAATCTAGAATGGAACTTGGGAAAAGGAACAGAGGAAGCAAAGCAATACTCTCCCCAGGAAAACATCCCCATTGAGGCCCTAAGGATTCCCACATATTAACATTAGTAATCAAATATCCCAATCACATGAAGAAAAATGCCAGCAAGAATAACAGTTAACAAAATGACTAGTTTTCTGCATCCTTTGTACTTCATCTACAGATTGAGCAGCTAAATACAAAATAACTATGTCTAGGGGTGCCTGAGTGGCACAGTCAGTTAAGCATCCAACTTTGGCTCAAGTCATGATCTTGTGGTTTATGAGTTTAAGCCCCATGTTGGGCTCTGTGCTGACAGCTCAGAGCCTGCAGCCTGCTTTGGATTCTGTGTCCCCCTCTCTCTCTTCCCCTCACCTGCTTGTTCTCTCTCTCTCAAAAATAAATAAAAGCATTTAAAAAAAACCCATAAAATAACTATGTCTAAAAATGTAAAAACAATTGAAAATGGAAGACGAGCACAAGCTGACATAGTATCTTTGCCATCTATAAACTCAGACGTGGAAACTTGGTAAGGGACCATGATATTCCATGATTTATAAGCTCTTGACTTTTTTTTCCTGATTATCCAGATTCTGCAACATCCCCATCAGCTGTCCAATTATTTTGTCCCAAAGACTTCCATGCTGTCTTGGCCACTGTTAGATCCCAGTGGTTCAAGGCACCCTGACTGGCATTTTAATTGTGCTCCCCTATGGCAGTTGGGTCCACATTCCACTAACAGTAAGTGTAGCTACTGAGCTCTGCTATTCTGAGTCCCATCAGCTCAGTGATATTAGCAAGCTCAGCTCCTAGTGAGTATCTCCAAACATCAATCCAAGCAACAGATGGCAGCCTTTACAGAGCTTCTCAAAGAGGCCAACCCTCATCTCCAGAGAGTACCTTATTGTCTTTGTGAAGGGAGTACCCTCTGGGCCCTCTTGGTCAGTTAGGAAAACAGTCAAGTGATAGATTCCCAGACAGTACCTAAAACTGTAAGCATTCCTTTTCTGTGAGCCATCTGATCCTTTATCAAGGCTCTATCAAAGATACTGCAATTTCCTCATTTGCTATAAGCCATCATAGCATAAAGACTTCAAAACACCATCCTAAGAGAACTGTCAGGGCCAACTTCAATCTTTTGTCTTTGACAAAAGATTAAATTTGAGTTATGTGTGAGGCCCCCATATTAATAAATCCTCACTGTTCCAGCTTCCATGTGGGTTTCCCCTTCCCCTTCCCGGATATACTCAAGGTCGGCACCCATGAAGGTTTCCTTAGTTTTGATGGCACCTGTTACCCAGGTACTTCAATTTTTCAGTGAGTGGGCTCTTTGTTCCCAAAGGGCTAACACTCCTTCTGCTGACACTATACTCATCGTCACCTTGCAGCAATGAGGAGTGGCTGAGAAAGATCTTAAGGAGAATGACGATAGTCTTATGAGGACCCTCCTTTAGGTAAAATACTAGGCTGTTCTTTGTCAAGGGAGAAGGGATTGCTCCTGTCTTCTGAGATAGTTTAGGGGTATTTAAATGTTCAAGCTTGTCAAGCTCATCCACCCCAATGACCTCATCCCATCTCAGCATCCTTGTCAGGGCCCTGAGTTTGAAACAGGAGACCCTAAAAAGCTATGTGGTCTCCTCTTAAGCTCTGCCAAACTTACAGTCAGATCCTGGGCTAAATTTCATCAGTCTGCCCTACAATGGCTGGAAAGAAGTCTCCTTGAAAGCTGCTGCAGATGCCCTCTGTCTTTCAGAGCATGCATTAAGTTGGCAATTAACCACCCTCAGCCTAACGATCTCTTTCTGCAGGTCAAAAGTAGACATGCTGCTGAACAATCCATGTAACCGTCATGGCCCTACGAGTTACTGTGTGCTGTAGCTGCTAAATCTCCCTCCATATCAGTGTTATCTCCATTTACTACAGGTGAAAGCTCAAATAATTGTGCTGCTGCCCCATACCAGAGTTCATTATCATTCCAATTTCCCACAAAACAAATGTGAGCCCTATTGCTTTCAGACAGTCAGTAATCCAATTCCAAAATCCAATTCACAGGGTATCCTTTCTACAACCACTTACTTTAGCTTAGTTTCCCTAGGAAACTGACCTGAGACAAGTATTAAGTGCTAATGCTTTAATTGGAATATGAAATCCCAAGGTAGGAAAAAGAGAAAGGAAATGGGGCAAGGAAGGATAGGAAGAGGACAAGGTAATAGGTTACTAGTCTGGCCACTGCATTACCAGGAACTGTGAAAAAGCACAGGCAGTAGCCCAGCAAAGGCATCCTTGAAGTGACGTGGAGCCCCTTTAAACATGCTGTACAGAGACATATGCCCTGGAATAGGCCATCAGAGAGAGAAATTGAGAGGGAATTTAACTGCCTTGCTTCCTCTTCTCTTCCACAGGAGCAAGCTGCTAATATCCAGGTCAGTGGTTGTCTGCCAGGTATAATTTTGTCCCCTAGGGCGACATCTGACTAGATATTTTTGTGTGTGTGTCTAGAGATTTTTGTTGTTGTCACAGCTAGAAGGAACTATTGGCATTAAGTGGGTAGAGGCCAAGGAAAGTGCTAAACACATAATAATGCCCAGAAGGTTCCCTACAACAACAATTATGAAGTCCAAATGTTATTAGCCCTTCTGTTGACAAACCCTATACTAGGTGATGGTAAAGCCAAGAGAATCCAAAGAAGTGCCTAAGAATGTATTTGGCAAAACTTCCCAGCAGAAAGACAAAAAATGTGGAAGACATTTCACAGAAAAGAAAATACAAATGGAGAAGAAAACATGAAAAGATATTGAACCTCATTAGTAATGAGAGAACTCAAATCATGATATCATTTTACATATCAAATCATTTTATGATATCATTTATGATATCATTTTATCATTGTACATATGATATCATTTGATCAACTGATTGGCAAAAATTCAGATATCCACAACACCAAGCAAGGGTAATTCTCATTTACTGCTAGTTGGGAACAAATCTTTAGGAAAGAGTTTAGTACTATGTTGTAAAGTTGAACACATACATATTTAGGTGACCGCTTATGCCAATTTGTCTGAGACTGTTCTGGTTTTAGCACTGAAAATCCTGTATCCTGGGAAAGCACCCAGTTCCAGGCAACCTGGGATAGTTGGTTTCCTATATATCATGTATTCTATCATGCTATCTATGCAGATAGCCTTGAAAAACTTGCACACACACTAGGAGACATATAAAAAATTATTACAGTATCATTTATTCTAGTACAAAATGCAGAATAAACAGAAGAATAAATTGTGATATATTTACAGGATGTAATATTACTTAGCTGTGAAAACGAACTACAGTTACATGTAACAACATGGATGAATCTTAGAAATGTTCAATGCAATGAGCATATCTTTAGACTATGAGTCTAGGGGCGCCTGGGTGGCGCAGTCGGTTAAGCGTCCGACTTCAGCCAGGTCACGATCTCGCGGTCCGGGAGTTCGAGCCCCGCGTCAGGCTCTGGGCTGATGGCTCAGAGCCTGGAGCCTGTTTCCGATTCTGTGTCTCCCTCTCTCTCTGCCCCTCCCCCGTTCATGCTCTGTCTCTCTCTGTCCCAAAAATAAATAAATAAACATTGAAAAAAAAAATAGACTATGAGTCTAAGCATGAGTCTACTATGAGTACAAAATCATTATAAAGCTCAAAAGGAAGCAAAACTTAATAATATATTAAACAGGAATATATTCATGTTTGGGCCAATTTTTTTTTTTTTTTTTTTTTTCTGAAATTTATTGACAAATTGGTTTCCATACAACACCCAGTGCTCATCCCAAAAGGTGCCCTCCTCAATACCCATCACCCACCCTCTCCTCCCTCCCACCCCCCATCAACCCTCAGTTTGTTCTCAGTTTTTAACAGTCTCTTATGCTTTGGCTGTCTCCCACTCTAACCTCTTTTTTTTTTTTTTTCCTTCCCCTCCCCCATGGGTTCCTGTTAAGTTTCTCAGGATCCACATAAGAGTGAGACCATATGGTATCTGTCTTTCTCTGTATGGCTTATTTCACTTAGCATCACACTCTCCAGTTCCATCCACGTTGCTACAAAAGGCCATATTTCATTTTTTCTCATTGCCATGTAATATTCCATTGTGTATATAAACCACAATTTCTTTATCCATTCATCAGTTGATGGACATTTAGGCTCTTTCCATAATTTGGCTATTGTTGAGAGTGCTGCTATGAACATTGGGGTACAAGTGGCCCTATGCATCAGTGCTCCTGTATCCCTTGGATAAATTCCTAGCAGTGCTATTGCTGGGTCATAGGGTAGGTCTATTTTTAATTTTCTGAGGAACCTCCACACTGCTTTCCAGAGCGGCTGCACCAATTTGCATTCCCACCAACAGTGCAAGAGGGTTCCCGTTTCTCCACATCCTCTCCAGCATCTATAGTCTCCTGATTTGTTCATTTTGGCCACTCTGACTGGCGTGAGGTGATACCTGAGTGTGGTTTTGATTTGTATTTCCCTGATAAGGAGCGACGCTGAACATCTTTTCATGTGTCTGTTGGCCATCCGGATGTCTTCTTTAGAGAAGTGTCTATTCATGTTTTCTGCCCATTTCTTCACTGGGTTATTTGTTTTTCGGGTGTGGAGTTTGGTGAGCTCTTTATAGATTTTGGATACTAGCCCTTTGTCCGATATGTCATTTGCAAATATCTTTTCCCATTCCGTTGGTTGCCTTTTAGTTTTGTTGGTTGTTTCCTTTGCTGTGCAGAAGCTTTTTATCTTCATAAGGTCCCAGTAATTCACTTTTGCTTTTAATTCCCTTGCCTTTGGGGATGTGTCGAGTAAGAGATTGCTACCGCTGAGGTCAGAGAGGTCTTTTCCTGCTTTCTCCTCTAAGGTTTTGATGGTTTCCTGTCTCACATTTAGGTCCTTTATCCATTTTGAGTTTATTTTTGTGAATGGTGTGAGAAAGTGGTCTAGTTTCAACCTTCTGCATGTTGCTGTCCAGTTCTCCCAGCACCATTTGTTAAAGAGGCTGTCTTTTTTCCATTGGATGTTCTTTCCTGCTTTGTCAAAGATGAGTTGGCCATACGTTTGTGGGTCTAGTTCTGGGGTTTCTATTCTATTCCATTGGTCTATGTGTCTGTTTTGGTGCCAATACCATGCTGTCTTGATGATGACAGCTTTGTAGTAGAGGCTAAAGTCTGGGATTGTGATGCCTCCTGCTTTGGTCTTCTTCTTCAAAATTCCTTTGGCTATTCGGGGCCTTTTGTGGTTCCATATGAATTTTAGGATTGCTTGTTCTAGTTTCGAGAAGAATGCTGGTGCAATTTTGATTGGGATTGCATTGAATGTGTAGATAGCTTTGGGTAGTATTGACATTTTGACAATATTTATTTTTCCAATCCATGAGCAGGGAATGTCTTTCCATTTCTTTAAATCTTCTTCAATTTCCTTCAGAAGCTTTCTATAGTTTTCAGCATACAGATCCTTTACATCTTTGGTTAGATTTATTCCTAGGTATTTTATGCTTCTTGGTGCAATTGTGAATGGGATCAGTTTCTTTATTTGTCTTTCTGTTGCTTCATTGTTAGTGTATAAGAATGCAACTGATTTCTGTACATTGATTTTGTAGCCTGCAACTTTGCTGAATTCCTGTATCAGTTCTAGCAGACTTTTGGTGGAGTCTATCGGATTTTCCATGTATAATATCATGTCATCTGCAAAAAGCGAAAGCTTGACTTCATCTTGGCCAATTTTGATGCCTTTGATTTCTTTTTGTTGTCTGATTGCTGATGCTAGAACTTCCAGCACTATGTTAAACAGCAGCGGTGAGAGTGGGCATCCTTGTCGTGTTCCTGATCTCAGGGAAAAAGCTTTCAGTTTTTCCCCGTTGAGGATGATGTTAGCTGTGGGCTTTTCATAAATGGCTTTTATGATCTTTAAGTATGTTCCTTCTATCCCGACTTTCTCAAGGGTTTTTATTAAGAAAGGGTGCTGGATTTTGTCGAAGGCCTTTTCTGCATCGATTGACAGGATCATATGGTTCTTCTCTCTTTTTTTGTTAATGTGATGTATCACGTTGATTGATTTGCGAATGTTGAACCAGCCCTGCATCCCAGGAATGAATCCCACTTGATCATGGTGAATAATTCTTTTTATATGCCGTTGAATTCGATTTGCTAGTATCTTATTGAGAATTTTTGCATCCATATTCATCAGGGATATTGGCCTGTAGTTCTCTTTTTTGACTGGGTCTCTGTCTGGTTTAGGAATCAAAGTAATACTGGCTTCATAGAATGAGTCTGGAAGTTTTCCTTCCCTTTCTATTTCTTGGAATAGCTTGAGAAGGATAGGTATTATCTCTGCTTTAAACGTCTGGTAGAACTCCCCTGGGAAGCCATCTGGTCCTGGACTCTTATTTGTTGGGAGATTTTTGATAACCGATTCAATTTCTTCGCTGGTTATGGGTCTGTTCAAGCTTTCTATTTCCTCCTGATTGAGTTTTGGAAGCGTGTGGGTGATCAGGAATTCGTCCATTTCTTCCAGGTTGTCCAATTTGTTGGCATATAAGTTTTCATAGTATTCCCTGATAATTGTTTGTATCTCTGAGGGATTGGTTGTAATAGTTCCATTTTCATTCATGATTTTATCTATTTGGGTCATCTCCCTTTTCTTTTTGAGAAGCCTGGCTAGAGGTTTGTCAATTTTGTTTATTTTTTCAAAAAACCAACTCTTGGTTTCGTTGATCTGCTCTACAGTTTTTTTAGTTTCTATATTGTTTATTTCTGCTCTGATCTTTATTATTTCTCTTCTTCTGCTGGGCTTAGGCTGCCTTTGCTGTTCTGCTTCTAGTTCCTTTAGGTGTGCTGTTAGATTTTGTATTTGGGATTTTTCTTGTTTCTTGAGATAGGCCTGGATTGCAATGTATTTTCCTCTCAGGACTGCCTTTGCTGTGTCCCAAAGCGTTTGGATTGTTGTATTTTCATTTTCGTTTGTTTCCATATATTTTTTAATTTCTTCTCTAATTGCCTGGTTGACCCACTCATTCGTTAGTAGGGTGTTCTTTAACCTCCATGCTTTTGGAGGTTTTCCAGACTTTTTCCTGTGGTTGATTTCAAGCTTCATGGCATTGTGGTCTGAAAGTAAGCATGGTATAATTTCAATTCTTGTAAACTTATGAAGGGCTGTTTTGTGACCCAGTATATGATCTATCTTGGAGAATGTTCCATGTGCACTCGAGAAGAAAGTATATTCTGTTGCTTTGGGATGCAGAGTTCTAAATATATCTGTCAAGTCCATCTCATCCAATGTCTCATTCAGGGCCCTTGTTTCTTTATTGACCGTGTGTCTAGTTGATCTATCCATTTCTGTAAGTGGTGTATTAAAGTCCCCTGCAATTACCACATTCTTATCAATAAGGTTGCTTATGTTTATGAGTAATTGTTTTATATATTTGGGGGCTCCGGTATTCGGTGCATAGACATTGATAATTGTTAGCTCTTCCTGATGGATAGACCCTGTAACTACTATATAATGTCCTTCTTCATCTCTTGTTACAGCCTTTAATTTAAAGTCTAGTTTGTCTGATATAAGTATGGCTACTCCAGCTTTCTTTTGGCTTCCAGTCGCATGATAAATAGTTCTCCATCCCCTCACTCTCAATCTGAAGGTGTCCTCAGGTCTAAAATGAGTCTCTTGTAGACAGCAAATAGATGGGTCTTGTTTTTTTATCCATTCTGATACCCTATGTCTTTTGGTTGGCGCATTTAATCCATTTACATTCAGTGTTATTATAGAAAGATACGGGTTTAGAGTCATTGTGATGTCTGTATGTTTTATGCTTGTAGTGATGTCTCTGGGACTTTGTCTCACAGGGTCCCCCTTAGGATCTCTTGTAGGGCTGGTTTAGTGGTGACAAATTCCTTCAGTTTTTGTTTGTTCGGGAAGACCTTTATCTCTCCTTCTATTCTAAATGACAGACTTGCTGGATAAAGGATTCTCGGCTGCATATTTTTTCTGTCTAGCACCCTGAAAATCTCGTGCCAATTCTTTCTGGCCTGCCAAGTTTCAAAAGAGAGATCAGTCACGAGTCTTATAGGTCTCCCTTTATATGTGAGGGCACGTTTACCCCTTGCTGCTTTCAGAATTTTCTCTTTATCCTTGTATTTTGCCAGTTTCACTATGATATGTCGTGCAGAAGATCGATTCAAGTTACGTCTGAAGGGAGTTCTCTGTGCCTCTTGGATTTCAATGCTTTTTTCCTTCCCCAGTTCAGGGAAGTTCTCAGCTATTATTTCTTCAAGTACCCCTTCAGCACCTTTCCCTCTCTCTTCCTCCTCTGGGATACCAATTATGCGTATATTATTTCTCTTTAGTGCATCACTTAGTTCTCTAATTTTCCCCTCATACTCCTGGATTTTTTTATCTCTCTTTTTCTCAGCTTCCTCTTTTTCCATAACTTTATCTTCTAGTTCACCTATTCTCTCCTCTGCCTCTTCAAGCCGAGCTGTGGTGGTTTCCATTTTGTTATGCATTTCGTTTAAAGCGTTTTTCAGCTCCTCGTGACTGTTCCTTAGTCCCTTGATCTCTGTAGCAAGAGATTCTCTGCTGTCCTGTATACTGTTTTCAAGCCCAGCGATTAATTTTATGACTATTATTCTAAATTCACTTTCTGTTATATTATTTAAATCCTTTTTGATCAGCTCATTAGCTGTTGTGATTTCCTGGAGATTCTTCTGAGGGGAGTTCTTCCGCTTGGTCATTTTGGATAGTCCCTGGTGTGGTGAGGACCTGCAGGGCACTTCCCCTGTGCTGTGGTGTATACCTGGAGTTGGTGGGCGGGGCCGCAGTCAGACCTGATGTCTGCCCCCAGCCCACCGCTGGGGCCACAGTCAGACTGGTGTGTGCCTTCTCTTCCCCTCTCCTAGGGGCGGGATTCACTGTGGGGTGGTGTGGCTCGTCTGGGCTACTTGCACCCTGCCAGGCTTGTGATGCTGGGGATCTGGCGTATTAGCTGGGGTGGGTAGGCAAGGTGCTCGGGGGCAGGAGGGGCAGGCTTAGATCGCTTCTCCTTAGGTGATCCACTTCAGGAGGGGCCCTGTGGCAGCGGGAGGGAGTCAGATCCGCTGCGGGAGGTTTGGCTCCGCAGAAGCGCAGAGTTGGGTGTTTGCGCGGAGCGAGCAAGTTCCCTGGCAGGAACCGGTTCCCTTTGGGATTTCGGCTGGGGGATGGGCGGGGGAAATGGCGCTGGCGAGCGCCTTTGTTCCCCACCAAACTGAGCTCTGTTGTCAGGGGGCTCAGCAGCTCTCCCTCCCTTTGTCCTCCAGCCTTCCCGCTTTCCGAGCAGAGCTGTTAATTTCTGACCTCCCAGACGCTAAGTCGCGCTTGCTGTCGGAACACAGTCCGCCCGGCCCCTCCGCTTTTGCAAGCCCGACTCGGGGGCTCTGCTTGGCCGGCGAGCCGCCCCTCCGCGGCTCCCTCCCGCCAGTCCGTGGAGCGCGCACCGCCTCGCCGCCCTTCCTACCCTCTTCCGTGGGCCTCTCGTCTGCGTTTGGCTCCGGCGACTCTGTTCTGCTAATCCTCTGGCGGTTTTCTGGGTTATTTAGGCAGGTGTAGCTGGAATCTAAGTGATCAGCAGGACGTGCGGTGAGCCCAGCGTCCTCCTAAGCCGCCATCTTGCCGCAACTTCCTGGGCCAATTTTTTAAGCCAAAACAATGGTAAATGATTTATGCAAATTCGGGACAGTGCTTCCCAAGGAAAAATTACTAATTAGTAGGTCCCCACAGAGTGTTCATGGGATTCCGTATCTTTTCTGTCAGCTTTAACTATATCATTTGTTGTTTATTTTACTTTTTTAAAAAATTAATCCTTATCTTAGTTTTTAGAAATAGGTAGCTAACAATCACCAACATATTGGCAAGACAACAATGAATCGAATACATTCCACAAACCAAAAAGGGTGGGTATTTTGGCCCTGGGATCCCCATTCAAGGGTCTGACCAGCATTTATTTCCGTAGCCTAGTTCCCATCCTGCCTCCAAGAAGCTGGTGATGCTATCTAATATCAGCCTGTTAAGGCTCACACTAAAATTTGCTGCACCTGGTGGCTTGGATGAGCACCACACTAAAACACAGGCCCAGCGGAAAAACAAAAGTCACTCGGGAAAATTATAGAATAAGGCTTCTATTTAATTTACACAATTCAGTCTCAAAGTGAAAAATCCATGAACTGAAAATTACCATTTCACACACACATCCCAATGGAACCATACATGGAAAAATCTCTTTATAAATACATCCCTGATGTCAATGGGGCCCAGCTGCCTCACAGAAACCTACCCCAGAAACCTGTCCATGTGAGAGTCTGGAGCCTTGGTATTTCAGTTTAGGACCATAATCCCAAAATCATTTATTTCAGGCATACCTTATTCTGTGGGTTTCCACAAAAACCCACTGACCATGCTTAGCATGCTGTGGAAGGTGCATGTCAGAAAGAGTTTCTATCACGTAATCTACATCATTGCATTACCTCCCTGAAGCCACAAGATACATACACTGAGTCACATGCATTCACGCCTATTCTCAACCTCATCTTTTTCTCCAAGCATCCACCAAGGTATTTCCTCCCTCCCTCCCTCCTTTTTTGAAATAAATATCAATCCTACAGATCATTTCCTAAGAGAAAATCTTATAATTTTTAACCATATTGCTACAGCAATCTGGGTATCCACCCATCCATCCACTTATTAACCTTTGCTCCTCTTCCTATTTACTTAACATTTTTTTCTTAAACATATTATTCTTCCTGCAACTCAATTTTTATTTTCTACATTTGGGTACACTTACATACTTCTAACCTTAATGCTGCTCTCTCTCATGGTGCTTGCTTCCTTCCCAGAGCTATATGCCTTCATTATGGGGCTCTGGGTGTCTTTGAACACCTGCTATCCTCCTTGCCTTCAATTCACTTCTTACTTTATTTGGCTGGGGAACACCTAGTCACCCTGTAAGCTTTAATCCAGATGTTTCTCTTCTTGGTAGATCTACCACCCCCCACCCCCCACTTCCTGTGTCAATGCCCTTTTGCCATGTGACCTTGAAGCTCCTCTTACCAAGAGGTAGAGTCTATTTTTACATCTGGGCTGGTCCTGTGATTTAATTTGGTCTATATGATGCAGCAGAAGTGACTGTTCTGAGCTGAGGCCTCAAGAAGCCTTGCACACTTTCATTCACTCTCAAACTTTCCTTAGCCACCATAGGAATAAGTCCAGGCTAACTGCTGGAGAACTGAGTTGATCCAGCTACAGTCAATCCATTACCAGATATGTGAGGGGAAGCTTCTTTGACTAGCCAACTCTCAGCCAATATTAGCTGCAGATGAATGAGTGGACCTAAGATCAGCTAAACCTGGCCTACATCAGACCTTCTCAACCCACCCACAGATTCAGAGTGAATAATACATGCTTATTGTTTTCAGCCATAAGTTGTGGGGTTACTTCTTATGCAGAAAGAACTGATGCCCTCCTTCTTATTCCTACTTAATAGCAGATAATACCCTTTCATTATAGCTCTTATTACACTACATGTTTTCTTGTCTTTCTCTTCCTGTTCTCCTTGACAAGGGCATTTTTTTTTTTGTATCACCAAATCTAAATAGCTCCTGCCAACTTTCAAATAAATGGGTGTCAGAAAAATAATTAATTAGTTAATTAAGAATTACATTAATGATGCCCAAGGGATGGTGTTGAAGGCAAACCAGAACCTGAACCCCAGATATATTTCCTATATGTCTTACTCCAGAGAATTTGGTTAAATTTGTTCAACCTTACTGCTCATCTTTTTTTTTTAATTTTCTTTTAATGTTTATTTATTTTTGAGACAGAGAGAGACAGAGCATGAACAGGGGAGGGGCAGAGAGAGAGGGAGACACAGAATCTGAAGCAGGCTCCAGGCTCTGAGCTGTCAGCACAGAGCCCGATGTGGGGCTCGAACTCACGGACTGTGAGATCATGACCTGAGCCAAAGTCGGATGCTTAACAGACTGAGCCACCCAGGCACCCCATACATGCTCATCTTTAAATGGAAGACTAGCATAAATATATATGCTTCAGTACTGTAGTGATAAAATATATATTTCTCCTCCCCTGTACCCAGCACTGAGTGACTGTTCAACAAATAAGAATTAAATGATGAAATGCATGTAATGCATTTAATACAGTACATGGCTTAGTACTTGATAAATGACAGCTCTACTAATATTATTATGAGCATCACTGTTGTCACTTCTTATGTAGAAACTGTCAGGGCTCCATCCATATCCTCTTGGAATTCATCATTTCTGTGCATGCTGATCTGATGGTGGCCTCCAACGGGCAAACACCTGAGATTCTTTGCCTGAGGCTTCCTCGGGCTGCTGGAGTCCCTTTGGCCCACATCTATGGCAGGCCACAGTGGCCAGGGAGTTCCATTCAGGGGAGCAATCTTCCATCAAGGCAGATGGCAGAAGGTGCTATAAGTCCTGATTCCCTTGCCCTTGATTAGGATAAACCCAAGGTTTGTCCTATACTATATCCCAGAATTGCCTAACGGGATCACCCTCCTCTTGGTCACAGTAATTATAATGTTCTTTTCCTGTTTTCCTTCTCTTCCCCATCTCACATCCCCACTTTCCTACAAAGGCATACTGGCATCACCTTCCAAATAAATACCAGTATCCATTTTTTGTCTATTTGATTCCAGGGAAATCAACCTAAATCAACTACTATTCTTTCTGTTTTATTTCATCTTTATTGATTTAGAATACAATTACTTTTTCCATGAAACTCTGACTTGCATTTGAAAGCCTACCCTTTTAATGATCTCCCCTGCTAATCTAGTCCAGTGGATGACCAATCACAGAATGAGTATACTCTTAGGTAAAACCTAAAAACATTTATGTTTTCTTGGGTGTTTTCATCATGGTCCAATTCTCTGAGTACATGAGGATAGGGTTAAGTTTCAATTGATCTTGGGTAGTTCTGTGCTTATGTTGAAGGGTACCTGGAACCATGGTATTGATTCTTGCCCAAGACAGAAGTGAAATGTAACAGCTAGTGATTTATAACGTGCGGTTAGAAGTCCGAAACTCCCCCAAAGGCATATGGTACCAGCCTGTCTATGCTGTTTATTGAAACTGTATGGATTGATGGTTTACACCTGTTTACCTGTTCACAAAGCCTGCTTTTAGCTTCCTGAGCTGTGGGGTCTAAAATACTTCTCAGTACGCTTGATCCTTGGCTCCTGAGACCAAGGTATCACACTTGTATCTTGACGGTTCATGATCTGAAGACTAAGATGTGTGATGGAGTAAGGACTCAGAGCTGCACCTAGAAGTCTTAGTTTCTTCTAATGCTTGCTATGTTTTCTTTCTCCTGCTGTACCCTTTCCTTTGTTTCATTAGAGCCTTACATGTGTATACCTTGTGGAATCTCAACAATCTTTTCAATTACCTGACACTGTGTAACTACTGTACTGGACCTGTTTTCTGATAACCAAAGGCTTTTGAGAAGGGTTTGGGGTGGAGAAAGGAAGGGTTCCCACAGCGCCCAATTTTAGAGCCACTTCACAGAGTTACTACTAGTACTGGAAAGCAGAACCCTGTACTTTGCTGAAGTGCTTACAATACTGTTTGAGTCACGCTGAAAATTCTTCTGAACACAGACTTTGAGGTTGGCCCATTCTCCAATAGTGGCTGTTGGCTTCTTGAAATCTTAGACCTATCCACCAAGGTCATTGCACAATTCCTATCCTCTCTTCCCCTCCTCTGTGACTTTGCTTATGGTTACTCACTCCAAGACATAGAGCCCTCACAATCCATTAGGTTGTCTAGTGAACACTGCTTAAATCCACATATTCTTGTCTTTGTGGAACACCAAGTTTAAGTTGTATTTTAGTTTTTGCTTCAATATTCCATTTAGGAGTAATCCAGTATGGAAGTTATACTCTTGAAGTCATGCTTGAGTGACTCAAGCCACTAGTCCTTAAAAAATGCATAGGTTTCTTATCTAGAAGGACACCCATCACACAGGCAACCTCTACGTGATGGGAGTAACAATGTTATGAGAAGTCAGAAACCCTGCTGGAAGCAGGAGAGAAGTTGCACAAGTATCTGGAAGGCTCACAACTCCAAGTGTTATGAGATAACCTGCCTAGAACTTGAGCTTTCAGGGCGGAACTTTATTTCTTTCTCACAACTTGACATCAGCCCCCTCTAAGTTCAGAAGCACACCACAAACATACACATCATATGCTGCTCTTTGTTAATGTGAAAAAAAAATACCATTTGACTGTTATATATTAAAACACAAATGAACAACATACTCTTCATATGGAACTTAGAATTATGTCCGGGGATTCATAAATAACATTGGCGATCATCTAATTTAATCTAGCTGAAGCAGACCCCAAATATATTTTAAATCCATTTATCCCCAATGCCATGTCCCTAAACCAATTCATCATCATCTCTTGCCTAGGTGACGGCACCCTGTTTTCCACGGTCACTGAGCCCCCACCCCTTAGCTAAATATACTAGAAAGGCCTTTTAAAACTATAATATAAGCTCGCTTCTCTGCTAGTTAACTCTCCAATAATTTCTACCTCCACTGGACTTAAATCCAGGCAACTTTCTATATCTAAAAGGTTCTCCAACTTCATCTCCTACCTCATGCTTCTCCAAATCCCTTCTCCAAGCGATTTAGGTCTGCTTTCTGAGCCTCAAACACATATGTCCAGATCCTGGTTCATGGCACTGAAAGGTTTTCTCTCCAAACCTTCACTCAGCTGGCTCTTTCCCATCATTCTACTCTCAAGCCAAGATTCTCTGAGTGGTCTTCTCTGACACTGAAACTAAAGTAGCCCCTCAATCACCCTGCATCTCACTCACTACCCTATTCACCATGTTTGCAGACATGATTAACAGTTGTTGGTTTCCTGTGCATTTACTTACTTATCTCCTCCAGCCAAAATGTCAGTTCCTTCAAGGCCATACCCTTATGTTTTCTGTTTACTACCACATTCCTTGTGTTTAGAAGAGTTTGCAGATATATAGAAGCCACCCAATGGATATTAGTTTAATAAACATCCTCCTCTGCTTTTTTTTTTTTACCATTCCATATTTTTACTGAAATGCACTTGACATAGAACATTAATCGCAGGAGTACCACACAATTTGGTATTTGTATCTACTGCAAAATGATCCCTGCAATAAGTCTAGTTAACATCCCTCACCCCCACAGTTATAATTTTTTTTCTTGTGATGGGAACTTTTAATATATACTCTGTTAGCAACTTTCAAATATACAATACAGTATTGTTAACTATGGTCACCATGCTGCACATTACATCTCCATAACTTACTGGCTTATTTTGGAAGTTTGTACCTCTTGACCACCTTCACCATTTCACTGACTGTCCACCCGCTTCCTCACCTCTAGCAACCAGCAATGTGTTCTCTGTAACCTTTAGTTCAGATTTAAACAAAATTTTTGTAGATTCCACATATAAGTGAGATCGTGTGGTATTTGTCTTTCTCCATGTGACCTATTTTACTTAGCATAATGTTCTCAAGGTCCACCCACATTGTCTCAAATGGCAAGACTTCCCTTTTTATGGCTGAATAATATTCTGTTGTGTGTATGTATGTGTGTGTGTATAAATGATTTAAAATAAAATTTAAAAATGCAAAATCGTACCACAATTCATTCCCCTACCTTTTTATGATGGCTGTGGATGAATCAGATTCCAGAGGAGTTTGGCTATTTCTGTTCTGCAACTTTTTGTTGGATTTCTTCAGTGTTCTTCATTTTTCTTCAGTGTTCATTTTGGCAAGAGGTGGAAGCATTTTGCCACAGTGTATTTCTGTAACAACATGGTACCAACATGCGTCAGGAACCCACCAACATTATGCTCTGTTTAAAAATAAACACACACCTCACTTACTTCACATTCCCCTACATGCTGCACATCCTTTCTCTACTGTTTCAATCATTTCTGAGGCATGTGGCCGCTGACCTGTTATTCCCTGGACCCCCCGGCAGTGTCAGGCTCCCCCTTAGCACCTCTCCTGCATCTGTCATAGCACTTTTCCAAATCAGTCCCCTATGAGTCCAGCTCTCCAACAGATGGTGAGCCCAACGGAGGCAGGAACTGTTCCCATGGTCCCTGAATCTCTGGGACTGAGCCCACTAACTGGTAATTGCACATGTTTAGTGCAGAGATCCTCATTATCTGCAGCAGTCACATTCTATAAGGCAGCCGCAAACACCAGGTTAGTGAATGCTGACCCACTGCTCCTCCGGGAAATCCAAGACTAGGTTTCTCCAAGTCTCTGACGCTAACGTGCTCGTCTCTGCTCACCAATCAACCGATACATAACCTTGTTTGATAGTTTCAGGTGTGTTTCTGTTTAAAGACACATTTCATATATATTGTTGATTCATCAATGGTCAACTTAGCCAATAGCACCAGAACTCATGTCTGAATGAAGACAACCGAAGACATATTATTTTTTCCATACAGCACATCACACTGAGGAGTACTAGACATCACTTTAGCACTATGCTGGGGGGCCGTTTCACACAGCAAAACCAACAACAAAAGCACAGAATTGCCAAAACATGTGAGGTGGTGAAGTTGCAAATACAAAATCTATGAATAATGAAGACTATGTACACACTGGCTAATTCAAAGTTATATGTATATCTGTAAGTTCCTAGTCTTGCTTATGGTCCAGCACAGTACTGCCACTGAAATAATAAACACTAATGGTAGGATATAAAGGAACTAAATACAGATTTCATAAGCTTCATGAAAGATCCAAAAATTGAAAGCAGTTATTCTCTCCTATCCTATTAAAAAGACAAATTCCAGGTCCTAGTTCTTTTCTTCTTCCTGATATTAATCACTGCTCATCCAATTTTCAGACAAGTCCAAAGAAAACGTCCCTGAAAATAATTATAGGTTGACAGTCTACCCTATCCATTATGGGACAACCCAAACTGTTTCCAGAAGATGGCTCCATTTTTCTCCTTGAATAGTAAGAAATACCTGCTTTTATTTCATTACATGCATCAGTTAACTGTAGGTACACAATGTACACACTTAGTATGCTTGTATTTTCTGTAAAAATGCCAGTACTTTATGATCTAAAAAATGGAGGGAGCACACTTTATGTATCTACTTTCCTGTGCATTCAAAAAAATGTTTAAGACTTCCTTAGGAATACAGATTTATGTTTTAAAGCTGTTGCAAGGATTTTCCAATTAAGTTTACTTCTTAATATTTAAAACTGGTTAAATTTAAACTTGATTTATTTGTACTTCATGGAAAGCAATTTGTTGGTAAAATCATCATCTTAAAAGCATGCCCTATGTTTTAAGCTACGATTGCTAAGATCAGAACTTCCTAAAAATGAATGTCTTGCATAGATAATGAAAAATCCTAGATAGTTCTGAAAGCTCAGTTGTTGCACGCTTTAATTTTTTTTAACATGCTTTTAATTTAGTTCAAAATCAGTTAAAATATAAGTAGACATAATTTCCTTTTAAAGTCTGGTGATTTTCTCTTCATATATTTCAGAGTAGCAAAAAAATAAGTCACCGTGTCAGGAAATGCAATTTCAAGCCTGATATAGCCATATGGGTCTGTCATATAACAGTAATATATTACAGAGAAATATCTTGATCCAGAAAAGTTAAGCAAAATAAATGCATGTTTTATTCCTTATTAGTACCATTATATTGCATTTTCTATATAATTAACCAATATGGTGGCTGTACGTTTATTTTGTAAGGATTGGCATGATTTTTAATTTTCTATTTATACTACAAATAACCAAATATAAAAAGTCAGATGCCATAAATTTAATATGTGCCTAGAGTATCACTAAAACTCTCCTCTCAAATTGTTTTTCTTTAAACATGCAGCTACAAAACCTTTACCTATACATCTCTGTAGAGCCATATTGCCACTCGCTATTGACCTAGAAAAGGCACTCTGAATGCTCACTAGACTATGTTCGGATAACAGCTATCCCACTCTGAACCTGCTGATAATGTACCTCTTACTATGAGGTACTGATGCCAATTAAATTTATTTGCAACCTTTGAAGAGGAAGGGCTTGACTTTGGAACCAACAGACTTGCTCCAGTGTGAACTAGCTGCACAGTTTGGGCCAATTCATCATTGCTCAAGTTTATTTATCATCTGACAAATGGAGATGGACACAATCTTCCGCAACACAGAGGGGTCCTCGGGGTAAAGTGAACATGTCCTATGTAAATTACCCAGCCAATCGTGAAGAGTAAAGAATGTTAGTTCTGGTTTTTAGGAAGTACAAAACCAACCCAAGTAGCATTTCAGACAACTAAATTTAGCTCTTAAAACCAAAAATCAGTGAATAATTTGCAAAAGAAACAATCAAAGGCAAATTTAGAGTTTACCCACATTTTTTCTTACCAGCAAAATAAGCATCTCTATATGTGTCTGTTATAAAAATAGAGATCTACCCAAAGGAGATTAACTAAGTTTTTATCCATAAGTCTAAGCTAAGCCATTTTGTACATTTCATTTCTATGGATTCTCTGGTAAACTGGCCCCTCAATATTGGACTCCTTGACCATCAGATCAAATAAAAAAGCTTCACTACAAATGGCACCTGACTCAGAAATGGATATATTATTGAGCTCACTGGCCAATTACTAAAAAACTCTATTTTACGTAAAACATAAAAACAGAACAAAGATTTGCTATCAACTCTGTTAGTACAAATACTTCTAGCCCTGCACACGTTTTTCTTCTCTCATTCAAGAATAAGAGCACTTATGCAGATCATTTTAAGGTGGTTTAGACCCGGGGAGGAAATAGGCCCATCAGCCTTGCAATCTAAGAATATTTGCTGCATTATTCACCCTTTTATCCACTTCTCCTGGTACCCAGAAATTTGAGTTTGTGAATTGCAGATTTTTTTTCCTTCTTTCTCTCTCAAAGAGAAAAGGCTATGACCTTATCCTCATTAATAGTGAGTTCTGAGCAAATAAAGTCCAGCGGATTATGAAATCATGAAAGATGCTAAATACCATCAGGTCAAAGTCTTCCAACAACTCCAAGACATTGGGGTAAGAGGAAAAAAATAAATGGATTGTATGAAGAAAACCTGTAATTTATTTCTTAACCTTTTTTTGACTATGATAGAATCTTTCCAAAACAAATTAATATGGATCATCCTTCTTGAAAATATACCTTCATCACTGTGCCATTTTATAACAGCCTTTTCTTTATGTCTACTTTATGACGTGGATAATTCTACACTTTCAACTAGATGTAGCACTCCTCATCCAATTGGAAAACTCTAGATACACAAAAGGATCTCATTACTGGGTTTGACAGTGCAAAAGCCAAGCAGAAAACAAGCTGGCAGAGACAGTTTAATATAAACCTTCTCTGAGGACTTGAAAACAACATTAAATTTGTTTTCTGCTCCTCATCTGCCCCTTTGTGATCTTTGTCTCTCTATATAATAAAATATTTATACCAGAGATCAGCAGCCCTTCCTCTTTCTTCACTGTTGGAATAAGGTGTGTTCCGTTCCCTGGGAGCAAACAAACAGAAACACTAAAAATCTGAATACATAACTCTGGGGGAGAAGAGAACCCCATACACTGAAAAACAGATTTTCTTTCATTCAAAGCAAGGTAACTGACATAGGGAACTGCATTTTTGCAGTAATTATTTATGCACCTGTCAAGTGTGCCAAATCCTCTCTAGGGAAACTTCTAGGGGGCCTATAGAACTATTTGCTGTTGTTGGATTTCCTCTAATGTGGATGGAACACTATTTTGGTTTTTCTTCTCAGGGAATAATGAACCTCGATTTTCTAAAACCAATCTCATCTCTTCCTGCAGGAAAATATCCTGTTCAAAAGTCTGGCCTCTATGAAACCTTTCCCCTGAGAGGATGGAAGCTTTGAGCTTTACAGGACTGAACTGAACTGTAGGTGGTATTCTCATGTTAACGCTCCTTTCATTTGCAAGAGCAGTTTCCTTGTTGGCTTTTATTTTAGGAGTAACTATTCTTTAGGCTAAAATCTGAGTAAACAATTAAGTTTGGATATATTAGTTTTCCAGTTGAATAGAAAAAGCACTTTGAATTTTTATTTGGGAGATACCCCGAGTTCTAGCTCCTCTGATAAGTACTTGCTTTTCAAGCTTGATTGACTAAATCATTCTGTATCAGGGCTGCCTTATCTCAAATGACTGGTAATGCCACACACACACTTACACATCTTTGAGACGGTTAAATGCAATGCTGTAGGTGCAAGACCTTTACTCTGAAGTACTATACAACGTTAGAAGAGTTATTTTAATTCCTATGTGTTTCAGTTATATAATCTGATACAGAAAAGATAACAGCTCAAAATTTGGTGATAACATCTCTGAAATATGAGGATTCTCTAACTTCCACTTCCACAGATCTGCACCTGGCCAAGCTGATGCTCCTGAGCTTAGATTTTCTGAGATAATGAAATGGGGGCGATAGTGGGGTATATATAGAGAGAGACAGAGAGAGAATGGGCCACCATGGAGGCAGTTTTTATAACCACTCCTCTAAGGCAGGGGTTCTTTTTTATTATTTATTTTTATTTTTGAGAGAGAGAGCGTAAGAGAGAGAGGTAGAGTGCTAGTGGGTATGAGGGGTGGGTAGAGAGAGAGAGAGAGAGAGAGAGAGAGAGAATCCGGAGCAAGCTCCACTCTCACCATGGAGCCTGACACAGGGTTCGATCCCATGACCCTGGGATCATGACCTGAGCCAAAATCAAGTCAGACACCCAACTGACCTAGCCACCCAGGCTCCCTAAAGTAGGGGTTCTTAACCGGGGTCTTCACTTCAAGCCCCTGGGATCATTTAGATAGGATTTACGGGTTTCATGAATTGAGATAAGAAACTACCTATTTTCATTAGCCTTTAACAGGCAACAAAACCCAGGAATATTCTAAGGGTCTGTGATTGAGAAACATAAACCTTTTCATACCACATTACGATTGTTGCAGACACCATGAAACATCATTTGCATTCATCACTACTCTAAACATACACCACTTATTAGGTCTGCCATTGGATATTGTATTTCAAAATCAAGTAACACATATCACCATAACACAAATTTATTTTTGTGTTTTATGTTTTGTGTTATTTTATTTTTTTGTGTTTTGTGTTATTATATATTTTTGTTTAGTTTATTTTTGTGTTATTTTAGGTTTTGTAAGCTTTATGTCAACATAATTGGTTTCCTTTATAACCCTAGGTATTTTATTTAATGCATTTTAGAACATCATGTTGTCACTGTGGTAACCTAGCAATTCCATTCCTACCTATCTACCCAAAAGAACTAAACACCAATACTCAAGTTCTGGTACAGGAATGTTTATAGCAGCATTATTCACAGTAGCCCCAAAATGGAAACAACCCAAATATCCATCAACAAATGAAAAGATAAATAGAATGTGGTATTTCTATACAACAAAGTATTATTCAGGCATAAAAATGAAGTACTGATACATACTACAGCGTGGACAGAACCTCAAATATGCTAAGAGAAAGAAATCAGACACAGTCACATGTGGTACGACTCCACTTATATGACATATCCAGCACAGATAAATCCATAGAAGGAGAAAGAATAATGGTTACCAGGGCCATGGGGCTCAGGGTTATGAGGAAGACTGCTTTCGAATGGTGGAAAGGTTTTGGAACTAGATGGAAGCCGTGGTTGCATCACGTTACAAATGTATTAAATGCCAGTGAGTTGCTTACTTTAAAATGGTTAATTTTATGTCACATGAACTTCATCTTGATAAGTAAAACCAAACAAGTGCTCAAAATTGGCTTCCAGCCTTTCTGGGACTGCCAAAGAAGTCCACGGCACAGCAAACAGATGAAATCCCTGATTTAAAGGTTCCCACAGCCTCCTCTTCCTTTGGTCCAACTGAAGATGCTGGGCTTATTCCACAGTTAAGCAAAGTTCCCTAGCATACCAGAGCACGGGAGGCCTGAAGTTCAAGTTAGCAGGAAACAAGGACGTAACCAATGAGCACTACACTTGCTGTTAAGTCCTGTCTGCCACTACGTTTCTAATATAGACTTACAGATATATTCCAGGAAACAGAATGATCAAAAAATTTTCAGGTAAAGATAGCCATTAACTACCACAACAAACTACACATTTTAAACGAGCAGAAGCGGTGGACATTACTTTGGCAGTAGTACGGTTTTCCCATGCTGTCGCTTCTCCCGTGTAACATTGACTCTTTTAGGAATATCTTCATGCCAAGTATGATGCTCCTAGAACTTTATTGCACTTCCCTTAGGTGGTGTTTTTCATTCAACAAATACACATCCACCAGTAACATATGTTACAAAGAAAGAAAAAAAAAACTGGGCAGGAATGAGAATGACAGCAAGTTACTAGAAAAAGAGATCAAGAAAGAGACTCCCAAGAGGTGGCATTTGAACAGAAACTTGAATAAAGTATTTGATACTCATTTCCTCTGTATTACTCGAATGAGCATTAGTGAGTATCAAACAGTGAGGTGAACAGTATTCTAGGCTATGGGGATAACATGCGCAAATGTCCTGAGGTCATGAATGCTCATGGAACAACATTGAAGGCCCATGAGGAACACTGGAACCAGTGGGGAAAGAATGGAATAAAAATAAAGCAATGCCAAGTAGCCACTAACCAGACTGTGGATGGCCTTAGAGATCATGGGTAACATTTTGGATTTTATTGTAAATCTGATGGGGAAGCCATTGGAGAGCTTTGAGCAGAAAGTGGTATGATCTAATTTACATTTTAAAACTATTCATTGGGGGGGGCCCCTGGGTGGCGCAGTCGGTTAAGCGTCCGACTTCAGCCAGGTCACGATCTCGCGGTCCTTGAGTTCGAAACCTGCGTCGGGCTCTGGGCTGATGGCTCAGAGCCTGGAGCCAGTTTCCGATTCTGTGTCTCCCTCTCTCTCTGCCCCTCCCCTGTTCATGCTCTGTCTCTCTCTGTCCCAAAAATAAATAAACGTTGAAAAAAAAATTAAAAAAATAATAAAACTATTCATTGGGGGGCGCCTGGGTGGTGCAGTCGGTTAAGCGTCCGACTTCAGCCAGGTCACGATCTCGCGGTCCGTGAGTTCGAGCCCCGTCAGGCTCTGGGCGGATGGCTCAGAGCCTGGAGCCTGTTTCCGATTCTGTGTCTCCCTCTCTCTCTGCCCCTCCCCCGTTCATGCTCTGTCTCTCTCTGTCCCAAAAATAAATAAATGCTGAAAAAAAAAATTAAAAAAAAAATAAATAAAACTATTCATTGGGGAGCCTGGGTGGCTCAGTCAGTTAAGCCAGTTAGTAAACACATGATCTCACGGTTCATGAGTTCGAGCCCCGTGTTGGGCTCTGTGCTGATGGCTCAGAGCCTGGAGCCTGCTTTGGATTCTGTCTCCATCTCTCTCTGCCTGCCCCCCTTCCTCCCTCCCTCTCTCTCTCTCTCTCTCTCAAAAAATGAATAAACATTAAAAAATAATTTTTAAAACTGCTAATAGATGTGGTAGAAACACAGCAGGTGGGCAAGGGTGAAACACTAGTTAAGAGGCTATTTAGCAGCACAAACAAAAGCCATTAGCAACTTGTACCAGGGCAGGAGTAGTGGAGACAGATGACTCTTTGATGGGTTGGCTATGGTGCATGAAAAAGAACTCCAGCCTGAGCAGGGTGGACAGGAATGTCACTTACTGAGCTGGGAGGCAACTGGAGAGGAGCAGCTGTAAGTGGAACTATTGTCCATTTGGGCTGCTATAACAAAATATAACAGCCCGGATAGTTTAGAAACAACAGAAATTTGTCACAGTCTAGAGGCTGTAAGCTAGAAGTCTGAGATCAGGATGGGAGCACAGCTGGGTGATGGTTCTCTTCTGGGTTGAGTTTTCACTGGTAGAAGGGGCTAGGAGCTCAGTGGTATCTCTTTTATAAGCACACTAAACCCATTCATGAGGGCTCCACCCTCACAACCTAATCACCTTCCCAAAGCCCCACAAATTTTAACACATGTCCTGTGTGTAGGACACAAACATTCAGACTGTAGCAAGTGTGTTGGTCAAGAAAATCAAGGGTTCAGTTTAGAACATAACAGATTCATTGTAAACGGTGGCCCAAATTCTTTGTCTTCCACTGTATCCATGCTTTTCAGCAGGTAACTCTTGAGGCCCCTCCCTCCCTGACTCTAGGTTTAGCTACGAGATTTGATTTGACCAATGAGACATTAGCAGCTTCCCTGTATTTTCAATTACTTGCACATTTGTGACTTTTCTGGCATGTCTGACATTACCGTAAATATGTGTCCAGGATAGCTGATGTAAAGATAGGGAAAGAAACATGGCCCTGATCACGCTAGCCAAAACCATCCTACACACGTAAATAGCCACCTGACAAATAGGCACAAGCCCAGTCAACTACTAGCAGGACCATCAGGTCATCCTACAGTTGACCCGAGATGTACAAGCAAGCCTGGCTCAGATTAGCTGAACCCTGCAGAGTTGTGAACTTAATAGATGTATGATTGTGTGGCTGGTTGTTACACAGCATTTTCATGATGATATAAGACTGACACAGGATGTTTCCTCTTCACCCATACATGAGAACTGCAGTGGCGGCCCATCCCAGCCAGTCCGAAGAGTCTGTGTGTGACAGAATCCTGTTCTAACATTCTAAGCTGCTGTGTTACAAACAGAATGCCATAGGAAATTAGTAACCAAACCTGAATCATAAATAACGAATGAACCACAAATTCCAGGCTCCCTCACTTGTAGAAGCCCATTCGAAGAAAGGCCCAGCCTGGGTGACTGCAATTAAGTTTTTTAAAAATCTGTAGTTTAGGAAAGTTTATTAAGATTTTTAATACTGCAGTATATTTTAAGGATTATTGTTAAATTCAAGAAACTTCTCTCAAGTGTAAGATTTTAGGGCATTTCAGGACTTCTTTGGATTGCCAACATTCAACTATTAATTTGTCATCAATATCCTCATTGACTTGGCTTCTAATACCATTCTGCACAAGAAGGAACAGAGACAAATATATCATGAAGCCAAAGGCTCAAGGCCATTCACTTGTTTATGGACATCAAGACCCTGAGAAGGACCCTAGCAATATGTTCATATGGTCCTATTTTCACAAACCAGGAAAAGTAAGATATTTTAACAGCAACTGGTTAAGACAGCTGTCTCTTTACATTCCAACTTCCTACATCACACTTCTCTATGTGTTGCGTGGAGTTGGGGTGTTGATGGTTATTTTGGAGCTCTAGCTAAGGGGGAACTTGAGCTGAGGATGCATTTGATTTGTAATTAGCGGGCTCTATTTATGTGTTTTGCAGTAAATTTCCATTATATTTCAGTATTGGTGGTCATCTCAATGCAGCAATGACTTCCAAGAATTCTCCAACACCTCCCTGTACTGACTGACCTGGCATCACAGCACAGAGATGCAGGACTTGTGAGCACATTGCAACATAAGTGTGCCCAGCAGCTCTGGAGGCAGGTGCATGGAGGAAGTCTGCCTTTTATAAAGCTTCTTAAGTCACGCGACATGGGTACAATACTTCATATGCTAAAATGTGTTCCAAGGGCTCATGAAATTTTTGTTTAGAAACTTGATGTTTGAACATACCATCTAACTGCAATATGGTAAGATGTTTTCAAGGTATCATTAAAACAAGTGAAACACTATATCTCCCTGCTTTGATCATATAAGAAAGGTTCCTTTTAATGTAATCACTGTATTTATTAAAGAATGGAAGAAAACCTAAGAAAAAATTGAGAATATTAGACAAACAATTAAAATAATGAACCAATAACAATCATTCTGAAGCCTCTGGTACCAAGAAATTTTCAAACCACACCCAAAGCGTTTATTAGGAGGGAAATTGTCAGTCAAAGTAACAGATTGGTTCTTGTTTGATAATTCAACTAATAAAGAGTGAATCATATGAACACCGGAAAATATTTAAATTCTTCCTGATTTGACACAAATGAAGAATGTGAAGATAACATAGAACTCATCACAGTCATAACAAGGAAGACATTGATGAATTGATGAGTAAGTGGTGATGCAGGGCATTGAAGAATATTAAGATTAGTCATCGTGCAAGCAAACTTCAAATGCACTGAAATCTTGGGCCTCCTGTATTCAAAACATGTGATAGAGCTTTTCCAAAATCCGGTAATTTTTAAAAAATATTACATGTTGGAGCACCTGGGTGGCTCAGTCGGTTGAGCATCTGACTCTTTATTTCAGCTCAGGTCATGATCTCATGGTTTGTGAGATGGAGCCCTCCTATTAGCATGGAGCCTGCTTGGGATTCTATCTCTCCTTCTCTCTTCCCTTACCCCCCTCTCCCTCAAAATAAACATTTTTTTTAAAAGAAGTTTACAGGTAATTTCTGATAAGCCATACTGCCAAAATACACTTTTCTAAATATGGGTAAAAAAATAAATTTCGATCAGACATCTTAACAGAAAGGCTGCATTATATTTCCATTTGCTTTATAAAAAAAGTTTCAAAACAATTTTTATATGTAAAGGTAAAGAGATAATCCAGGCATTTTCCGCCAAAATGTATATGGGTCAAGGTATTACTGGGGTGGAGTGGGCAGGCTATTAATAAAAGTATACTGCTTTTCTGATTTTGTGATGGTTCCACTGTTACCTCTTTAGCTTTGTAATTTGTCATGAATATTTTACTCTAAATATTCACATTCCTACTTAATTTTGTATCTCCTGACACACCTTTGAAACTCATGGATCTTTAGGTTTATGGATCTTGTTTGCTGGGCCATTGGCTACTTTTTCCTCAGTATGATTACTCAAAGTTTAAATTTAAAAAGTTAACTAAAATGTATGTACAAAGCATGACTACCAGTTCAATCAAATTAGAAATGTCACAGTCCAAAAGCAGCAGCTTGGGTAACCTTGTCTGTCTCTGTGATGGCTACACACAGCAATTCCACTTCTGGAGTTCATCTTCAGCTGGCCGTGCGTGTCAATAAATTGAAATCCTGATAAGGGTAACTGATTCTAAGTGAAACGGAAATTAATCAAATTCATGACAAAATGGAGCATAGGAATTTTTTTTGAAGAAAAACATGAATAGAACTTTGATTATATGGCTGAAAGGAAAAAGAGCATAAGGATTTTCGATATTTGTTTAAGGTGGTATCTGCCACATGGTAAACAGTTACCATTTCTCCACACTTTGTAATTAGTAACCATCTTGGTTTGGGGGGTGGGGAGAGATGCTTTGTGACTAGGCAAATATCCTGTTCTCCACAAACTTCATCCCATTAACTTTAGCATCCATCAGTGGATTGTGCCTGCAACAATTATTACTATGGTATTTGCCTAATGGTAATTTTCTTTCTACTCTTCCATTGGAATTTATTTAATTCCATATATTTAATTGGAATTCTTCCCTAAAGGAGAACTGTCCCTTCACTCCATGTATATATTCAATTACTTATTTATATCTGCAGGTACTTGGGGATTTTTTTTTCCTACAGGTATAACACTCTCATATATTTAGTTGTTCAACTACCCCAATTTTGTCCATTTATAACCCTGACAGGTTGGTTCATGTGGGCTGTTGATATGCTCTTGTTCCGTTTAGGGTGCTACCTTACTTTTTGACAACACAAATATTCTGGGTAGTTCTCTTACCCTTCCTGGAATCAATCACTTTTGCAAAGAGCCCTCATTCCTTTTATTGGAGAATAGTGTTTAGAAATCAAGATCTTGGTGCAAAGGATGCTCTTTGCTCCTGAGGTGTCATTGACTTTAAGCTCTTTCAGTGGACAGAGCTACAAAATCTATGTATGTGTACTAACCCAGGCATATACACACACCTGCATTCATGCATACTTCAATCTAATCATGAGAAGCCATCAGAGGAATCCAACTTGAGAAACATTCTAAAAAATAATTGGCTACTATATACTTCAAGTGTCAAGCTCATGAAAGAAAAGAATGAATAACTGTCTATGCTTGGAGGAGACTAAGGAGACATGATAATTAAATGTAATTTGGGATCTTGGATTGTAGAAAAAGGATATGAATGGGAAAAGTGATGAAATCAAATAAGGTTTGTAGTTTAGTTTATAGCAGAAGTTGGCAAATTATAGGCCATGAGCCAAATGTGCTCTGCCACCTGTTCTTGTAAATAAAGTTTTATTAGAACACAGATACAATGTGTTCACACACTGTTTTTAAGCTACAATGGCACAGTTAAGTAGTAGTGGCAGATACCTAAGATTATTACTATCTGGCCCTGTACAGAAAAAGCTTGCTAACCCCTGGCTTACAGTTTTGCACCATTTTTTAATTCCTACGTTTGGTAATTGTACTACAGTTATGTAAAATGTTAACATTAGGGATGAAGAGCATACAGAAGCTCTTTGTATTATCTTTGCAACATCTCTCTGGATCTAAAATTTCAAAATAAAAATTTTAAAGTATTCAAATTAAGTGCTGACATATAAAATTCAAGAAATTTCACCTAAAATCTCTACGTAGATTTTTTGAAGCCAGAAAATTTCATAACATTGTCCAAAATCACAGTACAATGAACGTTGGGACCTGTGGCTAATGTGTCAGATACTGCTGGTTATTGACTCACTATTGGCTTCCATAACATCAGAACCCTAATTTTGTTTGGCACAAGGCGTCAGTTAAAGACCTTATTTCCTAGTCTCTCTGAGAGCCAGGGATGGTCAATGATGCAGAAGCACAAGTGTTCCCATGAGACTTTAAGGAAAGCTCATTAGAATAGGGTATGAGCCATATTCTCCCTTCCCTCTTTCCACTGCCTCTTGTTTGGAAAATCGATGTGATGGCTCGGGTTTCAGCCATTGTATTAGACCATGAGGTGAAAAGAGCAGTCATGCATCCACTTCAGGCAGAGCTGAAGAATGGAAGAAGCTTGTGGTAGATTTATTGTAGCCTAATTTTTCACCCATCCTTGCATTCATACCCTTTGCAACATTTCTCATCAAGGAACAAAACCTGTTTCCCAACCCATTTTATCTGGGCTGGATTTATGACCTGATTTGGTCAAGAGAATCCGGCAGTAGTGACACAGTATCAGTTCTGAACCTAGACTTCAACAGGCCCTGAGAGATACTTTCTTAGAAACCTTCCCCTGATATGTGAAATACCCTGTGCTAGAGAATGGTGAGAGGTCATGCAGGGTGGGACCCATGTGGTCCTAGCTGAGGACATCTAAAGTCAGGCCCCCAAATACAGGATGCACAGAGCTACTTATTCAACCCAATGTTGACTGCAGATGCAAATGAAACCAGGACCAGAAAGTTCTCCCAGGTGTTGTGTAGACTTATAAGCAAGAATACATTCTTGCTTTATGACACTGAGTTCGAGATAGTCTGCTATGTGGTGTTAGTGGCCTGACACAGAACATACATCTCTGATAACCATGAAGTTACTGCTGTGGCCTGAGACTTCTTGCGTGAGGTCATCTATGTTTTTTAAAGTAAACTCTACCCCAGTGTGGGGTCTGAACTCACCACCCCAAGATCCAGAGTTGCGTGCTCTACTAACTGAGCCAACCAGACGCCCTGATAAACCTAAGGTCATCTTTTATAAGACAAAAAAGCCATCTTGTCTAAACCACTTTTATGTCCAGTCTGTCTTTCCTGTCACCAAATAGAATTCCTGATACATAAAGGGCATGAGCTGTCTACTTTTCTACAATCCGCATTCCTCATGTGTCACCCATTTATGTCACATGCCTTGCCCCGATAGCACTCCAATGTGCGACTTCCACTCTAAAGCCACATTTTTGAAAAAGAGTTAGAAAGAGGATGTTTCGGTCTCACTTTGAACTATGAGGCTCACTTAACTTAGTGGATTTTTTTAAAGGAAGCATATTTGAAGATGGTTATATACTCTGTGTGAAACTCATACCACACCCCAAACCACCTGAGCTGGAGGACTATAGCTCAGCACAACAGTGGAAATACCCATGGGATATGAAAGAAATAACTGGAATGATTTTTTTTAGAGTATTCAAAACTTACTAAACTTATGCCAGCCTCTGTCAACTGCTACTGGAGGTTCAATGAAATCCCTTTAGAGAGAAAACCTTTTTTTTTTTTTTTAAAGAACCGTATAAATGTAGAAAAAAAGTGAAAACTCAGGCTACCATTTCCTTTAACATATATACATACAATAATTCAAACAAATGCTAACCACATTGTCCTAATAGTCATAATAATGTACATGTATGATAATTAGCTATACATAAATTAGAACAGACTTAATGTAATTATTATTTAAAATATACAAGAAGTAGGGGCGCCTGGGTGGCTCAGTTGATTGAGCGTCCGACTTCGGCTCAGGTCACGATCTCGTGGTCTGTGAGTTCTAGCCCCGTGTCGGGCTCCATGCTGACAGCTCAGAGCCTGGAGCCTGTTTCGGATTCCGTGTCTCCCTCTCTCTCTGCCCCTCCCCTGCTCATGCCCTGTGTCTCTCTCTCTGTCAAAAATAAATAAACATTAAAAAAAATTTTAATAATAAAAAATAAAAAAATATACAAGAAGTGACAACCTATCAATTAAAATACATTAAGAGCAATTAATAGTTTATATTGCTAATGAAAAGTAGTACAATTCAATTTTATCATTTTATATTTACCATTTTAAAACTAAATGGCAGTTTCTATCAATAAAATTACCACAAAAAAAGATGCTTCAATTTATAACTGGTATTCTGCTGTGTTTTCCAAAAAAAATAAAAATAAAAAGAGACACTTCTCTTTTGGAGACCTCTACGTTTTTTAAAAAAAATTATTTATTTACTTTTGAGAGAGAGAGAGAGAGAGAGAGAGAGAGAGAGAGAGTGTGTGTGTGTGTGTGTGTGTGTGTGTGTGTGTGTGTGTGTGTGAATGATCGAGGGAGGGGCAGAGAGAGAGGGAGACAGAGAATCCCAAGCAGGCTCTACACCGTCAGTGCAGAGCTTGATGCAGGGCTTAATTCCATGAATTTGTGAGATCATGACCTGAGTCAAAACCAAAACTCAGACGCTTAACTTGACTGAGCCACCCAGACACCCCTGGAGACCTCCACTTTTTTACATTAATTCAGTTACATGAGAAACTCAAGAATATCAAGCCCATGCTTTGAATTTAGGTATTTATCATTTCATTATTCATCACAAAAAAAGTAAACAGAAATAAAAATATGGGCATGCTCAAGAGTACCTTTGGCTCCAAAGATTTTTTGTAAAACATAAAAGCTCTTAAAATCTGAAAAAAGTATGATATGGGTGTGTTCTTATATGGTATGCTCTCTTGGAATGAACAGGTACATATATCCACACTGAACTGGAGGTGACAGGGGCGCCTGGGTGGCTCAGTCAGTTAAGCATCTGACTTCAGCTCAGGTCATGATCTCACGGTTCGTGGGTTCGAGCCCTGCATCGGGCTGTGTGCTGACAGCTCAGAGCCTGGAGCCTGCTTCGGATTCTCTGTCTCCCTCTCTCTCTGCTCCTCCCCCACTCATGCTCTGTCTGTCTCTCAAAAATAAACATTAAAAAAAAAATTAAACTGGAAGTGACAACAACCACTGGTAGCCCAAGCAAGTGATGGTATATTTCACTGAGCTCTTGATTGTTGAACTCATATTCTTGTCAGCTCGTTTTCTGTGCTAACCCTTTATCTAGTGTATAGAGACTCAGCCTCATCCAATGTGAAATGAGATGCAGGTATGTCAATGATTGATAGGAAATACTTCTTGAAAAAATACCTCAGAAGTACCTCTATGTGCTGCAACATAGAGCCAGAAGCAATTCGAAGAGCTCCAGTGGACACTGACATAATGGCAGAGAACTGGGATACCATTTTGCCAAGTCCTGCAGTGTTTATTTACCAATAGATTTTAGTAGGACATGTCTTCTTGGGGAAGAAGTAGGCTCTAAAGCAGCACTGTCCAATAGAAATATAATGTGATCCACAAACGTGTGTCACAAATGTAATTTCACATTTCCATAATAGCTTCATTAAAAAAGTAAAAAAAAAAAAAACAGGTGAAATTAATTTTAATAAAGCATTTTCTTAAATATAGCCAAAACAGAATTTCAAAATGTATTAATAAATATTTTTTTTTAATTTTATTTATTTTGAGAGAGAGAACATGCACGAGTCGGGGAGAGGGGCAGAGGAGCGAAAGAGAAAATCCCAAGCAGGCTCCAAACTCAGCATGGACACGGCGCTCAATCCCATGACCGTGAGATCATGACCTGAGCCAAAATCAATAGTTGGACACTTAATTGAGCCATGCAGGTGGCCCAAAATAATTTTTTTCATTTATCTTTTACATAATCAGTCTTTGAAATCCAGTGTGTATTTTATGGTTACAGCACATCTCAATTTGGAGTAGCCACAACTGAAGTTCTCAGTAGTCACTGTGGTTCGTGGCTCCTATCCTGGACACTGCAAGTCTAGAGTCCTCTGTGATTTAGTGTGATCATTTAAAAATCTAAGAAGTGACAGTAACTAGAGAAGAAAACAATGAGATTTAAAATACAATGAGTAAATCAATTTTCCAAGAAGAATTTGGTAAAAATTATACTAGCATTTGAAAAATTGGCACCGGGGTGCTTGGGTGGCTCAGTCGGTTAAGCATCCGACTTTGGCTCAGGTCATGATCTCGCCGTCTGTGAGTTCGAGCCCTGCGTCGGGCTCTGTGCTGACGGCTCAGAGCCTGGAGCCTGCTTTGGATTCTGTGTCTTCCTCTCTCTCTGACCCTCTCCCATTCATGCTCTGTCTCTCTCTGTCTCAAAAATAAAAAAAATAAAAAATAAAAAGTTAAAAAAATGAAAAATTGTCACCAACTAGCTAGATTTTTATTTTCATTTTTAAATACACCCACTTTAAAGTAAGTTCTTTGTGAATAGAGAAATTGTTGGGACATTAAAGTATACCAAAATGAAACCCATTCAACTTTAGTGAAATCTACCAAGCAAATAATGAAACACTTTTATTTATATTCTGTAACACAGATAATAAAACATAACATAGGAGGCCTGAAGTGAATATAAAATGTCAAAACTAACAGCATAATCTTATAATCAGCCTCCAATCCAATTATTACTCTTTAGGTCAAAATTTATCTACACTAAAAACTGACATGGGATTATTTTTTTCCAGAGTCAAATTAGTTCATTAGAATGACATATGCAACCAGTAGGTCAAATATAAGGTATAGAGGTCCAGTTGCATGTTAATAAGCTATAAAACCTCTAGGCAAAAATAGGTGCTGTGCAGAAAATGAAAAACTCTTCTAAATTTTTTTTTTATGTAAAGACATTTATTTTTAAACAGCTTAAGTACTCAAACATCAATGAAACACTGCAAACCTCCAAGCTGTCAAACTACGTGATAAGTCAGTAACAGTGTGTGCTTCTCAGGGCAGATTTTAATTGCATTTTGGGATATCGTGAAACAAACAGTTTGCACCAAATATAAATGGCAAAAGTTATACATTTAAAAAACTTTCCTTATCTACTGTTCATGTGTTCATTGTAGAAACAATGGAAAAACATAAAAGCACAAAATAGAAAAAAAATCACTCAGAATCCTAGTACCTAAAACATTGTTGTTATTTTAGTCTATATTCTTCCATGTCTATACTATTATAATTATTACTGCCAGGTCTTGGTGATATAATATACTCATGTGGGCTCTCCTGTAGGTATGAATCTCTTAACAGATCTGATAATCCCACTTGGCACACAAGTACCCATACGCTACCCTTCTCTTACACAGCCATCTATTCAAAGGTTGTACACCGTTCAGAAGCACTCTGATCTGGGGTTGATCTGTCAATGTCTTCTGTTCCTTTCCTCCCACTCCATCCCCCTCAACTATACCCTGAACACCCACACAGTAAAACCTCAGCCTAAACACACTTTCTTCCAGGGGTGTCTGGGTGGCTCAGTCAGTTTAGCATATGTCTTTGGCTCAGGTCATGATCTCACAGTTTGTGGGTTTGAGCCCCATGCCAGGCTCTGTGCTGACAGCTTGGAGCCTGCTTCAGATTCTGTCTCTCTCTCTCTCTGCCCCTCCTCTGCTGATGCTCTCTCAAAAATGAATAAAATGTTGGGAAAAAAAAACCCCCACACTCTTCCAGTTAGCTCAAAGATTTTAGTGCTCGTAAGAAGAGATCGTGCTTCATAGAAACACAGACTATCAGTCCTGCTTATTTAAAACTGTAAAACAGAATTATTGGGAATAGACACCAACTTCTCTCTCTTTCTCACTAATAACATTGGTACTGGCTGATAAACATAACCTTTTGGCCATATTTTACTAAGCTTTACTTTGTGCCTGAAAGAACCTACTTTCTCACATGAATCTCTAGATTCAACAATAACATTTGCCAAGTGCTTTAAAGGGCAGACATTGGGTTTAGGCCCAGACAGTGAATTGTGGATGAAGCAGACATGATCCTTTGGCCTCACAGAAGTAATATTTTAGTAGAGAAAATAGTTTTCAATCAAGTCAGCAAATAAATACATAATTACCTACTGGGATCAGTGCTGCAAAAGAAATGGACATGAATGTGGACACAGAGAAGATGATATTGCCTACTTCAGTTTCTGACATAAAGACCTATTTGAAAGACTATCAAGAACCCAGGAAGTTTCCCAACCACTTCACCAACACTGACCTTTCTGCTCAGAAGCATAGCACTGTGCTAAAGAGACCCAAACAGAGCTATCTGCACTGACAGATACTATTATATCTGGTTGTACACACTGGCCGTGGCAAATAATTTTTTAATCAATTGCTAAGGTAAAGTCATTTATATGGAGGTGGCTTTCCTTTTAAAAAAAAAAAAAAAAAAAAAAGGAAATCCTTCCAAAGACTACCACAGAGAAAAAGGTGACTTTAGGAAGCTTCAATTAGACTTCCTATTACAATAGGGGAATGTCTCCCTTTAAAACTACTGTGGCATCCTACCTATGAAGCTGATCTCAGATATACTTTTAAAAAGCTGTAATTGGGGGTGCCTGGGTGGCTCAGTTGGTTAAGCATCCAACTTTGGCTCAGGTCATGATCTCACAGTTGGTGAGTTCAAGCTCCACACTGGGCTTTGTGCTCACAGGTCAGAGCCTGGAGCCTGCTTTGGATTCTGTGTCTCCCCCTCTCTCTGCCCCTCCCCTGCTGTGCTCTCTCTCTCTCTCTCTCTCTCTCTCTCAAAAATAAAAATTTTAAAAAAGTTTTTTTTAACTGTAATTGTGAAAATGACAGCCTTTTGTATTAGAGAGGATAGAAACCTGGAGACATTTTTGGATCTCTGTTGAGCAAAAGCAGTATACTGAATGTGTATATATAACAAAAGTAGGCCTACGGTGTTGATGGGATAAGGCAGAGAGCTAGTTTGGCCTCCATGGAAGAGTAAAAGGAATTTGAAAGAAGTGAGTAGGCAACTAGATAAATCAGAGAGAATAAGGGGAGAAGTGGGGGACAGACAGGGACATAAAGATGAACAGAATGATAGTGGGAGAGAGGAGGGAAAATAGGAGAAACACAAACAGAAAGATACAAAGAGAAAGAAAAGGAAAAGAGACAAAGGCAAGACCTAACAAAGTTGAGGCCAATAATGTTAAGCACAGAGTCAGTGTGAATTCCCCTATGGATGCAAATGTCATGTGTCTAAAATATTAATAAGTAACATTAAACTTAAATTTCTCTATCACTGTCTGATACCATTTCTCTACGTAACTCTTTAGTAAAATCTGCTAGCAATACTCCCCTTAGGATTAGAAGTATTTTGAGAAATGAAAGAAGAGTAGAGATGACCATACTGGTGGGCAAGCAAGCTGGTGAACGAAGATGCTATTGGATCCAAGAGCCATGGAAGAATGAATGGGAGAAACAGCCTTCCTTGTGGGCTGACTTCAGAGTGGTGAGTGAACTGCCATTTCTCAAAATTACTCTTAAGAACAATATATGCAATATACAATACTATATAAAAGAATTTATATTCATTGAGTTCCTGTTACCTCTGTGCTTTATATATACAATCTCATTCTTTGGAACAACCATACCAATTGGTTCTAGATACTTTGATTTTTTTCACATCAGAAAACTAAGGCCCAAGAGTAAGCTTCCAGGCTGGGGTACAGGTGAACCCAAGAGAGGATCAGCAGACTCCCTGAGCTGTGAGACCAAAGAGACAAAAGCAGCTGGAGTTTTCAACAGGAAATACCAGAAAATGAGAGAGAGGGAGGGAAGGAGAGGAGAGGAAGAGGGAAAAACTATATATCCACAGATTCAAAACCTCAAAAAAACCCAAACACACACACACACACACACACACACACACACACACACACACACACACACACACAATATGTGAAAAAAACTACACCAAGACACATACTTTACTGCTCACAGTGATTAAAAAACCTTAGCAGAAGCTGGGAGGAAAAAAGACATTTATGTACAGAGAAATTAAGATAAGGATGACCTATTTCTCATCAAAAATAACATACTCAAGACAACTGTGGAATCAAATCTTATAAGTAGTAAAAGAAAAAATGTCAATCTAGAATTCTGTCTAAAAAAATGTGTTACACAACTGAAAGTGAAATAATGATATTCTGAGAACCACATTCATTCCCCACCACCCCCCCAAAATAAAAACCCCGAGGCAAACACATGGGACAAAAAGAAAGAAATAGCAAGAGACATCAGACTTAAACTTAACGATATCAATAACCACATTAAATGTAATACTCTAAACACTCCATTAAAAGGCAGAGATGTCAGATTGGATAAAAAGCAAGACCCAACCATATGCTTCCTACAAGAAACACATTTTACAGATAAATAAATAAATGTGAAGAATAGAAAAATATATGCTAAAACAAATCAAAAGAAAGCTAGAGTGCTGTATTAATGCCCTAGAAAGTTGATTTCAGAGCAAAGAATATTGCCAAGAATAAAATTGGTCATATTGTAACAATAAAAGGAAAAATTCATCCAGACCTAACAATACTCAATGTTTGTACATCTAAAAACAGTTTTGAAATACACGTAGCAAAAGCTGATAGAACTACTAGGAGAAATATACAAATCTACAGTTATTGTTAGAGACTCAGTGCTATCTCCATAAAAGAATCTCAGAAAGGCTACAGAGGACCTGAATAACACGAACAACCAATTTGACCTAATTAACATTTTATAGACTACTTAAACCAGCAACAGCACAAAAACATTCTTGACAAAAACACATAGAAAACTTATCAAGATAGGCTATATTCTTGGCCATAAAATTAGTTTCAATTAGTTTAAAAGGATTGAGTACAAAGGACTCACAAAAAAAATTGATATCAAGTATGCTATCTGACTATAATGGAATTAGGAAACAGTAACAAAAAAAATCTCTGGAAAATTCCCAAGTATTTGGAGACTAAATAACACAATTGTAAATAAATCATGAATCAAAGAAGAAATCAAAACAGAAATTAGCAAGTATTCAGAAGCAAAAAAATTTTAAATATATGTTTAAATATATATATAGTAGAATACCATGAAAATAGTACCTAAGGGACATCATACAGCACTAAACTATAAAGTAACATGAGAAAGGTCAAATCAATAATCTCAGCTTCCACCTTAACAAAACCACGTAAAGAATAACAATTAAACCCAAAGTAGAAGAGAGTAAATAATAAAAATCACAATAAAAACATAAACCTGGTTTTTAAGAAGGCTGATAAAACTGATAGTGAAACTTATCAGGAAAAAGAAAGGTGACATGATTTATCAATTGTGATTTTTTATTTACCAATATCAAGAATGATAGGGCATCACTACAGATTGTACAAATATTAAAAGTATAATAAAAAATGTTGTAAACTTTATGACAATAAATTTGTTTGTGAACTTGGGTGAAAGAACAAATTCCATAAAAGACACAGACTACCAAAGCTCACTGAATAACAATACCATATCTATTAGAGAAATTGGCTTTAGAATTTAAAACCTCCCATCAAAGAAAATTCTGGGCCTAGAGAACTTTACTGGTGAACTTTTTCAATCACTTAAATAATACCAACTCTACACAAACTTTTCCAGAAAATTAAAATGAAGGAACCCCTTATAACTAATTGTATTAAGCAAATATCACCCTGTTACCAAAACCAAAAGGATACTTTATAATAAAAGACAACTACATACCAATAACCATCATGAACGCAGATGTGCAAATTCTAATAAAAAATCTAGCAGTGAATCCAACAGTATATAAAACAGAAAATACATCATGACCAAATGGGATTTTTTTCAGAAAATCAAGGTTGATTTATATTAAAAAATTAACATAATTCATACATTATTAAGCAAAAAGACTCTATTCTCAATAGATGAATAAAAAGCATTAACAAAATCCAACATCCATTCCTGATGAAAAATCTCAGGAAATTTGAAATACAAGGGAACTATCTAACTTGATAAAGGGCATTTATGAAAAACTGAGTTATTACCATATTTAATAGTAAGAGGACTGTTTTTTCCCCTAAAGTAAAGAACAGGATAAAAGACATCTACTCAACATTGCTCTGGAGAATTTAGTTAGGGGAATAAGGCAAGAAAACAAAAGGCATCTGTATTGGAAAATAAGAAGTAAAACCTTCTTTATTCATAAAAATGGTCTAGTGGAATCTACAGAAAAGCTACAGAATATACAGTAATTTCTCAAGATTGAAGAATACCAGACCAATATATTAAAATATATTGTATGTCTATGTACTAGCAACAAATAATGGAAACTGAAAATTTTAAATGCCATTTAAAATATCCTTAAAAGCTATGAAATACTACAAAAAGCTATTAACATGACAAAACTACACTGTAAGCTATAAAAGATAAATGAGAAAAATTAAAGACCTAAATAAATAAACACACTTTGCTCTTAAGTCTCAAGTCCTAATATTGTTAAGAGACCAGTTCTCCCCAATTTGAACTACAGATTAAATACAATGACAATCAGAGTCCCAGGAGGCAATCTTTTTATAGAAAACGACAAATTGATTCTAACATTCATATTGAAAGTCAAACAATTTAGAATAGCCAAAACAAGGTTGAAAAATAACAGTTGGACAAATAATCAAGACAGTGTAGTACTGAAATAGAGACAAACAGATCGATGGACAGAATAGAGTCTAGAAATAGAACCACAGATATATGGACTACTGATTTATAGCAAAGATGGAAAGGCAATGCAGTAGAGAAAGCATTTTCAACAAATGGTATTGCAACAACTGCATATCCATTTGCAAAAACATGAACCTCAATCGTACTTATCACCACACAAAAAGATAAATGAGACTGGATCACAGACCTACATAAAACACAGATCATCTTAGTGGTCACAAGTAAGAAAAGATTTCTTAGACACAACATGAAAGGCATAAGTCATAAAAGAATTTTAAAACATTAAGCTTCATCAAACTTAAGTACTTTTATTCTTCAAAGGATACTGTTAAAAGAATGAAAACGCAAGCCAAAGACTGAGAAACCTACTTTAAAATCATAAATCTGATAAAGGACTTGTAGTGAGAATGTGTAAATATCCTTCACATTTTTTTTAATATATGAAATTTATTGACAAATTGGTTTCCATACAACACCCAGTGCTCACCCCAAAAGGTGCCCTCCTTAATACCCATCACCCACCCTCCCCTCTCTCCCACCCCCCATCAACCCTCAGTTTGTTCTCAGTTTTTAACAGTCTCTTATGCTTTGGCTCTCTCCCACTCTAACCTCTTTTTTTTTTTTTTTCCTTCCCCTCCCCCATGGGTTCCTGTTAAGTTTCTCAGGATCCTTCACACTTTTATAATCTTTAAAAAATCAATCCAATTAAAAAATGGGCAAGAGACTTGAACAGTCTCTTGAATACCTGAATATACTGCACACTGATACACATTCACGTGAAAATATGTTCAATAGCATTAGTCATTAGGAAAATATAAAATAGAAACACAATGTGGTACAACTACATTATCACTAGAAGTGATATAATTAAAAGATTAAGCATGCCAAGTCTTGATAAGGATGCTGAAGAACTGGGACTCTCACACATTCCTTGGTGAATGAAAAATGTTGTAAATACTTTGGAGAACATTTTGGAAATTAAAGTGTTAAACATATGTTCACTATTATACTCCAGACATTTCATGCTCAGGTAGTTAACTCAAGAGAAATCAAAGCACATGTCCATACAAAGGCTTGTGCATGCGTGTTCATAGCAATATTATTGGTAATAACAAAACAAAACACAACACAACACAACCTGGTAACAACCCAAATGTCCATCAATAGGGAAATGTATGAACCACTTGTGGTATATACATCCTAGAGACTACTGCTTAACAATAAAATGGAATAAACTCTTGATATGTGCTACAATGTGGATGAATCTCAGAATAATGATGCAAGAAGCCAGACCAAAAAAATATACATATTACATGATTTCATTCATATAAACCTCTAAGAAATGCAACCTAATACCTTGTGACAGCAATAAGATCTGTGGTTGCCTGGGCACAGATGTGGGGGTGGATAGAGAGGGAAATAAGAGACTGAAAAAGGCCACAAGAAAACTTCTGGAGTGATAGAAATGTTCACTGCCCTAATCATGCCGATAGTTTCATGTTTGTATACATATGTCAACATATATCAAATTGTATACTTTAGGTAGGGGCAGTTATGTGTATATCAGTTATACCTCAATAAAGCTGGATTTGTTTTGTTTGTTTGTTTGTTTTAGGGAGTATTTAGTTCCTCAATTGTACTAGTCATACACATAAGCTTGATAACCTTGTAAGGTTAATGTCTACTATACTATCAGTGCAGATACAAAACCTTGCCATCATTCAGAAAACCAACAATAATAGACTGTCTTGCAAGTGATTTTAGATGGTACTCTATTTTGTGCCAGAGATAAGTTACCTCTTTGAAGATCACGTGGCATTACTCAAAGTTCAAACCCTGGGATGATTCCCAATTTGGTATAGCTAACATGTTATGTGAATGCCCATATAGTAAATGATATAGGTAGAGATAAAAAGTAATCTCTTCCATGTATTTGGTATAATTCAAAAGAAATATATAATGCTCCTAAGAAATCAGGTTAAATCTGAAATACAGTTAAGAATGTAAAATGTAAGTACATGTCCTTGCCTTTGGATTGTACAAGGAACTAGCCTATCATGAACAAATATGTGAAATGACGTGCTATGTTTATGTTAAGATCACCACCACAGAGGAAAGATTGATTGATTGTATTGCAATGAAAAAAGAATGGATATGATGTACCTTACATAGTTATGATGACCCTTAAACAACTATGTTGACTGATAACAAAGAACTCATATTTTGTATGTTATATTTATATATACTATATTCTTACCATGAAGTAAGGTAGAGCTAAGAGAATGTTGGAAAATAAAGAAAATACTTTAACAGTATTTATCAAAAAATCTGCATATAAATGGACCTATAGACTTAATATTTTTGTTTAAGGGTCAACTATATTAGTAAATTTGAAAAGGATGATGTTTACATGGTCACAGACATGATACAGGAGAGACTATGCAGTTGTAGAAAGAGAGAAGCCATTATTCCCCTATTGTATGTTCCATCATGCCAAATTTGTACCTTACTCAGCTCATAATCTTAAAAGACAAAATTTCTGCTTCTCTGAATTAAAATATGATAACCTTCAATATGTTATACAATGGAGAAGCATGTTTTGGGGGAAAAATTAAAGTAAAACATTCCCATCAAAGCAGAAAGTTCAATCAGCCCTTTTCTAAGTCCTGTATTGTAATTAAGGAGTGATAAATTTTCAAAAGCATACAAGGATTACTCTCCCTCTCACAAATGCCTCAGGTACTTTATCCAGTGTTTGCAATATTCTGCAATACATGCAAACTTCTTCAAATATCATGATGCCACACCACACTGAAAAATTCTTCATCCTCATGTTGGATCCACACAAGGTCGTTTTTTTGTTTTTTTAATCACAGCTGGCAACCATTTTCAAAGTGCTCATTGACTTCTCTACTTGGCTACAGTCATACAAAGAGTCAAGTATTCCAGCTGCATAAAATGATCTCCATATTTGACCTTCCCCGTGATAGAGATAAAAGGAAACTTGCATGCATTTGGAACACAATTCATGCACGTGAAGTACAGCAGTAAACTGCAATCACTAAAACTTCTGAAACCTCCCTTAGCATATTATGCAAGTTGAATTTAAATTCAGAAATACATGAACTAAGTTGGCTTCCCAAAAGAACAGTCTTTTTAATTTATCCTACCCTTTCTCTGTATTTTTAAACTGTCTTTACCCAGGACAAAATGAACCCGTGCCTCTGCTTCAACTTATCAGAGGACAGATTAATGACTTTTGTGATTATTTTAAAAATATTGATTATTCAGTCTCAATCTTCCAGGACTCATTTGAGAAATCCCCAAACTGAGTGACTGACAGAAGGGAAGGATCTTTTATCTTCAGAGAGGTCCAGTTATAAGAAAATGCCCAAGATAGAAGCATATCTTGTCACTGTAACTCTCAAACTGCAGTCAGTGAAGATAGAAATGAAAACCAAAAGGCCTAACCACACTTTGGCACTGACCCATTCAATGCAGGTCTAAGCTAACTGAACCACTGACAGTCTTTATTTGTGTCTAGCTTTTGCTCAGTCTAGTATCTCATGCCAACCAGAAGCCCTACTTGGCAGTTGCATACACTTCATATTTTTAAAGGGAAAAATAATTATTAAGAACTCTGGTACAAAGCAATTTCCAAACATGGAGCCTATAGGAACAAGAAATTATCAATGTTCTTTGGTGGTAAAAGTGTTGGAGCCACCAATGGACTTTATCAGTGAATACCTTAATTTAGAGTTAATACCGTGGCAGGGATTAGGGGGACTGTTGGCAGAGAACAAGGCCACAGCACAACTGGGGAATTAGAAGGGAGCCTGGCAGCAAATGGAAGGCTCTAAATACCCGGGGTTTATTTGGGGTGGAGGGGCATATCTAAGACAAACTGGGATTCTCTGGAAATGAAGTGAAAGGAACTAGTGTGGGGGTGGGGCAAAGGCCTGGTTCTGTCCTATTTCTATTCCTAAACTGTTAGGTAACTGGGACTGACAGATGTAGTAATGATTCCATTATTCAGTAATTACCCTTCTTGTACCCATACTGTTTACCATTTGATTTTGGAGCTGTTTCCAAAAAAGGTGAGGTATATTCCTCCACCCAGATAACTTGCTTTGTCCAACAGAGTAACAGTTTACTACTCCAAGGCAAGGTCCTGAGTGAACGTGTCAGGTCCCACCTGTGCTCTGACAGCACAACAGCCCCCATCTTGAAAATGTGCCTGGAGAGCTGAGTTGCCTCCCTCTGTCCAGCTGAGGTCCACCTAGATCAGCCAACAGCCAGCCACGATCATCAAGGCGATATAGCTGACCCTTGGCTCATTGAAGACCCATGAGCAATGAACATTTATTACACTATGCTACTGAGGCTCTGTGTTTGTCATGAGGCACTACTGGGGTAGTAGAAAATTGCTCTAACACTCACATACTCTGAAATGCTTGAAAATGAGAGTTTAACTAGATGGCCTCTCAGATCCTACAGCTCAGATTTCCGCAACTGAACCAACAGGAGGTCTTGGGATCACCTGTCAAAACCTTTTCCTTGTCACCTTAAACATACCTATCACATACTATATTGCCCAACACTACCAGCAATCTGTTTCTAGTCAAACTTATTTATGCAAGGTCCCCTCCTGGATAACCATCACGTATGTTCACACTGCCTGCAAAGTCGAAAAAACAGGAGTGACAAATGTCCAATACTGCAGATAGGAAATAGAGGAAGACAGAAGCAATTAAGACTGACAATACAATACCTTGTAGAATTGTTCACACTACTTTAGATCACCCATGACCCCACCACTTTTTCTCCCCACCCAATCTCACTCGACTATGTTAATCCACAAGGCCCCTGAAGGAACATGAATATGTCTATCATGGTTAACAATAAGACTTTTGGATTAAGTTCCTCTAGCCTCCATTCTGTTGATTAAGAATGACATGACTTTGGGCAAGGTCTTTCACCTCTCCTAGCTTCCATTTTCTCATCCATAAATTGAAGATTAATTCCTGCCCAGACTACTTTAGAGGGTTATTCCAGGAGAAAATGTGCTAATATCCATAAAAATGCAATTAAAACCCTAAGGTGCTCTACAAAATGTCAGGGTCTATCATGAGCACAGTTGCTAAGGGCAAAGGTCTTTGTTTGGTGGGTGGGGGGGGGCTTTAAGGCAACTAGTTAAGACCTGGCTGGGGGTGGGGGGAGTCTCTTGAGGTCTGACTCACAATCTCTGAGATACCAACTTTTTCAAGAAACACTATGTAGGATCCCAATGATCCAGCAGAGAAAAACATCTTTTTTCCTCTCCTGAAAGTAGGACTTTGAAAAATGTCAGCCCAAAACTGAACATGGCTACTCAGAGATCTTGCCCTTCTTCCCTTCCTTTAAATGCTTCCATAACAAGATATAAAGAGAAGGTGGAGGCCAGCAGTGGTCTTACAATGATCAGGTCATCCTAAGGCAGAGAGCAAGGAAAGCCGAATAAAGCAACGTGTTCTCCAACCCTCACTGCCCAAGGGCATTCAGATGCCACACAGGGTTGACCTTCTTAGAAAAAATTCTGATAATGACTTCTTCCCCACACCCCCACACATTACTGTGAATCTTCACAGCAAGAAAACCAATAGACAGATGGCACTGTAAATATCAGGTGCCAAATACACAGTGTTTCTTCCATGCAAAAGCCAAAATCAAAGTGAAAGAGAATCATCTTACTTCTATTATTGTCTCCATAACCAAGGTTAGCTGAAACTAAAGTAGATCTGCCCATAAACAAAAATAGGAGCTCCATTACTTTATCCCAGTCATTCCTTCATTCATCAGATGGAAGTAGGTTTTTAATTGTTTTTAATCTCACGCAATGAAGGCATCTAAATATCCCATAAATAAATTACACACACTGATGATCATTCTCTTAGCAGAAGTCCCTGAGGCATTGTGAGTATAAGCAAATATACCAAGTTCTGTTCAAACAGCACACATTACGCCCACATCCCTTGCTCTTACATAGTTCCCATTCATTCCCGCTGTGTGCACTATACGCCTGTCATAGAAAACACACACTAGTGAAGTCATTTCAGGATGGACCTAAGAAAATAATTTTATGTATTTATTTACAATACTTGGTCTCCAAATAGGTTACGTTCCAAAAGTGAATATTCTCTGCATCTAAAACATAATTCATGTGTGGGTAAAAAGAGAACTCACTGTGGGTCTATCACTTCTCCCTCCTTCTCTCCCTCCCTAGGATGTTTCTCCCACACCTTACCCCAGGAAGTGTTGACTTGACAAAACTAAAACTTCTTGTAATAACTGTGCTGGAATTTACCAGCAGGAAGATAACCCAGAATTTCCGATCTAGGATTTTAACAGGTCATTCCAGGTTTGCCTTGAGTGCTTCAAAAAACTAACCCAGAATTTTTGGATTGATAGGATACAGCCTTCTGGGGAAAGGTAACTCATAAAGGCTCTCTACCCATGTAACTAATCAAGTATAAAAAACTGAGAAGCCCTAAAGCTAAATGGCTTCACCTGAACTAACTTGTATCACACTTTTAGGTCACATTATCAGTTACTCCTAAACCAAAATGTATCCCAGGACATCAAAACAGAGTTTTAGGAAGGTGTGTCAGAGGTTACAGACAGCTGGAGGCCGAGATTGGGTTTATGTTCTGCTCCTATTCTTATTAGTAACGCTTGATGTTGGGTAAGATCTACGATCCTTTGTGGAAGAACATGCTAGACACAGTATCTATTCTTCAATAAACAACATTTAAAATGTTAAATTTTTGTTTTTGTCTTTGAAAGAGAGAGAAAGACAGTGAGCCCACATGCACAAAGTGGAGGGACAGGGACAGGGACAGGGAGAGGGAGAATCCCAAGCAGGTTCTGTGCTGTCAGGGCACAGCCAGACACTTGACTTCATTCCATGAACCCTGAGATCGTGACCTAAGCCGAAATCACAAGTCAGATGCTTAACTGACTAAGCCACCCAGGTGCCCCCTGCCCCCAATAAACAGCATTTTAAACAGAAATGCCCTAATTCCCTGAAGTCTGTGGAAGGCTGAGAAATTATCAGAGGTCATTGAGTTAAAGGTTTTAAGATGGGGAGATTATCCTGAATTCGCCATGACTTGTATTCTTATCAAGGGGGAGGAGGGAGATTAGACACAAAAAGGAGAAGCCCTCTTGGAAAGAGAGACTTGAAGACTGGAGTGATGTGGGCACAAGTCAAAGAGGGCTAGCAGCCACCAGAAAATAGAAGTGGCAAGGGACAAATCCCCCTCCAGAACCTCAGAATGGAGTATGCCCCTGCTGGTACCTCAATTTCGTCCCCATGATACTGATTTCAGACTTCTGGCCTTCCAAACTGTGAAAGAACAGATTTCTACTGTTTTCAGCCAACAAGTTTGTGGTAACTGATTGCAGCAGTCACAGGAAACTAATAATACATACCCTGAAGATGCCCTCAAACAGTTCCTAAAATAGAAAAACCCGAGAAAGCAATATGGTTTCCTCTAAGACAAATCATTTCTATTATTAGTTCACTTAACTGGCAATTTTGGCCTGTGCTCCTAATAGGAGACCTAGACTGTGTAGGGGCTAGACCAGGTAAGCTCATTATGAGCAAAGACTGCTCTGACGACATTGGCATTCTCAGTACACAGCTCTTCATGGGCATTTGAAATATATCCAATGAATGGATAAAAAATTAAAACATTAACAAATTAAGAGTTTGGGGGGAAAAATCAAGTTCATGCTAGGTGACTAGATGGATAGTTAGGTGGATTATGGACTGAACACAAGACTGGGAGACCATTTTGACTATCTCCCTGATGACAGGCAACACCCCAGCAGAACTCTTTCACCCTTGGGACAGGTGTGTGGTGGGATGACAGTCTTGAATGGTGTTCCCCAGACAAGTTCAAAGTTATCTCCATGGTGATGGGGACCTGTCTTGATCTTGCCTTTGGATTCAGCAGTTGGCACACCCACAACATTTTGCATCAGTTCTGGTTTTGTTTCCAGGTCAATAATGAGTTTTGCTTTCCATGTTTGTGATCTACGCAAAATCAGCTCATTCTGGCTACCAGGTGAGGCCTCTTGGGGGAACGTGCATCGTGCCTATGATGTGAGCTGCTGAGGAAGTTTCAATAGCAGGTAAATGGGGGCGCGGAAAGAGAGGAAACTTTCCAACCTGAGGAAGCTTTGTTCCTCTCAGGTCAGGTTTTCAGAGTATGTCCTCAGCATATGATTTGGAATGAAGTCATCCCTAGTCAAAGGTAAGCAGAACATACATTACAAAGCTAACTATAAGTAAAATTAATTATCTGACACTTGGGGTTATTCATTCCTTTTCTTCTTTCCACTTCAGAGATTAATTGAAAGCTGTCAGTACCCACTTATTTCTTATTAAACTGCCATCTTATTAAATTGCCTTAGTCCAAGGCTTAAAATGGTGCACTTATCTTTTTATATGTCATTTTTCACTGTGAGTGACACTACATCAAAAAGCAATTTTCACTTTTAATATATAAAATACATTTGACATCTCACATGCCTGTTAGAAAATGGACTGCAACACTGGTGACTCAGTTTGTGAGTGAGAAATCCCACAAAAAGGAAACCACCTTTTACAGTTGTGAAATTTAGCGGACACTAGATAGTTAATATCTACAACTTGTCTTGACTAATGTACTACCAAACAATCAACCTAATTTATTAGTGTTGTTAATGTGCTATTCTGGGAGCGTCGTATTATTTTCACCATTAATTTCAGACTCCTACACAATGCTTCCTCTAGAGTGACAAGGTGCAAAAGAATCTCCTTTTGAGATACAGGCTCTAGCTTTCAGGTCTGGGGCAGAGTCCAATAATCTGCATTTTACCAAACTCCAGGTGATATCAGTGCTGCCGCTCCTCCCAGACTACATCTTGAGTAATAAGATTTTAAATGAATGAAGGACAGAGGAGTTAACGCTGCTGAAATCCTCAAACTCTGAGAAGGAAAATAAAAGGAGGAAGTGTCATTGTAAAAACCACAAGATAAAAGAAATTGGGAGTCTAACTTAATGGAATATATTATTTTCTCACTAATTTTTGCCCCAGCACTAGCCCCCATCACAAGTGATGAAAAGAATGTCTGGTATCAAATAAGCAAGGTTTTAAAATGGCTAAGAGCAAGTCCAACATTAATAAAAAGTGTTTCCACAACTTTCCCATTTCCCATGCAGAGAGTAACGTCTTTTCTGGAAATGATCTTCCAAAGACTGTTATCACTCCTAAGGTGTCCCAGGCTCTCCCTTTTAGGCTGGTGGATCTGAGGCAGGCTTTACCCTGCCCTATACACCGTTGACACCTGCTCCTTAGAGGGCCACCTGGCTCCACGGAGGGTACCTGTGGGGCAGGTCTTGATAATGCATTTTCTGTATATCAACTAAGTCCCTGCCCAGACTTGTCAGGATCCAGGAATGGCACAGATATCCCTTGAGTTGAACTGAAAAAGAGCCAAATCTCTATTTTGTTCTACATATACTTTTTACATTGACATATAACTTACTACAGTAAAAGGCAGAAGTCTTAAGTGTAAGACTCAATGAATACTGATGTTCAATATTTGTACACCCAAGCAACAACCCATACCAAGGTCTAACACAGCGTGGTCCAACAGGACTTTCTGCAGTGAATGGAAAGTTTCTGTAAAGAAATATAACTATTTCTGCCCCATTCATTAGCTATTGGCCACCATGTCACTGAGCACATCAAATGTGGCTAGTGCAACTGAGAAATTTTTAACTGTATTTATTTTATTTCACTTTTTAAATTTTATTTAATTAATTTACATTTAACTAGCCATAGTGGTTAGTGGTTGCCATATTGGACAGCACAAGCTTAGAACATTCATCACCTCAAACTTTCTCTTGTACCCTGTCCCTTGCCCGTATTCTCCAAACATGACTACTCTTTTTTTTTTCCTTGAAGTATAGTTAACACACAATGTTACATTAGTTTCAGGTGTACATTTCCTCTCTTCTGACCTCCAGTATAATACCACAGGTGAATTTTGGCTGTCTCTATTAATGGTGATCAAAAACATTTTTGGTTTTTATATCTGGTGCCTTCTGTGAATGAATGATGGATAAACATTAGAAAACAACCCTTTAGCTACAACAAAAAAGCCAATGTCCTACTTTATTATTATCATTGTTTTTTATTTATAAATACTCTTAATTCTCTTTCAGGGGCAAGTAGTTTTTTAAAGATCTACTGAAAGCTACCAATTCTCTCTCTCTCTCTCTGTCTCTGTCTCTGTCTCTCTCTCTCTCTCTCTCTCTCTCTCTCACACACACACACACACACGATAAAAACATTAAGTCAACTTACTCAATATTCATTTAAGATACTATACAGACAGAGCTTTCTAATGAGCTATAATTCTTATTAAAAACAACCCTGAGCACTTACCATGTCTGGTATTTGAACATATACAATTATTCTGATACCCTTCCCCACTTATGAGGTTGGAAAATCCTGATGACCACATTTACCTTAGATGTTTTTGTAAACCCAACAAAATCCAGAGTAGTGATTTGTATTTAGCACCTGTCCAAAGTTCACTTATGGCAGGAAGAGGAAAACAAGGCCTTTAAGTACTAATTTGTTTTGAAGTGAATGTTAACGTGAGGTCATATTTTGCTGTTCCACAGGTTGATGTATCACTAGCTGCTCTTTATTTTTAATTTTTTTAAAATTTTTATTTATTTTTGAGAGAGAGAGAGAACACAAGTGGCAGAGAGTCAGAGAAAGGAGGAGACACAAAATCCAACAGGCTCCAGGCTCCGACAGCTCAAAACCCGATGCGGGGCTCGAACCTGTGAACTTAGTGATCATGCCCTGAGACCAAGTTGGATGCTTAACCAACTAAACCACCCAGGTGCCCCGTTGCTCTTGCTTTTTGTAATATTTATTATCCCCTCAATTACTGCTACTCAGAGTAGCTGATATCCAAACTTGTTTTGATGATTGGTGACAAGGAACTTGCATAAGGATATAACTCAAGTCACTGTTTCCTCCAAGAAAATCTTCTACAATGAAAACACCAGCTGGACTAAACAGTGTACTGAATCATTTCTGTTCTGGCACAAATTCCTGATCTCGTGGTTTGACCAGTAACGGTGTGCAATGGCACAGGTGCATGGACCATACTTTGAGTACGGTTGCCTTAGACTATAAACTCTTGAGAGCTATTTCCTAAAGAGGAATTACTCAAAGATGATTCTTTTGTGACTCTCTAGTGCTTCATAATTCCTGGCAGTTAGTGAGTATCCAATAAAATACTTTCAACAAATAGTTGTTGAGCCACATAAATCTTCAACTATTTAATATATTTATCTTTATCAGTTTCTGCTCAAACTTTCTACCAAGGGGAATTATTCTCTTGGTGGAAGCAGCAAATGCTTGCCTCCCGGATACCTCCTAAAACATAACATGAGAATGATCAGACTCCACAGAAAATTGTTAAATAGACTAATTCTACTTAAACTATTCTAAGAAAAAAGTGACATCTTTTTAAACAGAATGAAGCATGGCATTGACTTAAAGTGCTCTAATTTAAAATGATTATGATTTAATAAAAGAATTTGGAAACCAATGACACAAAACCTCGAAATCCTCCTAAATAAAATTTTCATTATGTGGCTGGTACTGGGCCACACCAACAAGGGACAACATATTTAATGAAATAGAACTACTCATTGCCTTGTAAGCATTATTAATTGGAGGGAGCCAGTCACAGCTCTTATATGTAAGCAACAAAAAGAGTAAAAGAGTTTATTGAAAGAATAATAAGAAACAATGCAGCATTGCTGAGAAGGCTGAAGAACGAACCAGGGAGAGGCAAAGGAGGCCAACATGGACCATGGCTACAATTCCACTCCAATCTGCCCAGTGAGGACAGACAGGTGTTGTCACATGATTTGCAATGCCACCAGCATCTGCACTGGTCACTGTTCTTCCTGGCCCTAGGGTCCTAACTGTCACTTTCTCTACCAATAAAATGGATTCTTTCCCGCTCTTTCATCCCAGTCTAGGGCATGTTTATCTGATCCCTCAAACCCAAACCCAGGCCACATACCTGTACCCTAGCTGCAAAGGAGGCTGGGGAAAAGCATCTACAGACTCTAAAAGGAGGCAATTCTCGCAGCTAGAAAAGGGACTGTGGGTCCTTGGCAGCCTTCCCAAGTTACCAATGTACATTGCAACATGTTTCCAAACTATTCATGCTAAAAGAGGATATGAATAATTACTAATGTATCTATATGAATCATTACTAAGGTAGAGAGGACCTATAAAAACAAAAAGGTCTCTAGCATCTTTCAAACAGATGTTTCTTGCTCAAAATGTCATTTTTGCAACTCAAACCATTTCAGCATAAACTCTTTGAGATGGGATCCACCTAGGGGGAGGCTGTGCAATACACTCTTCCTTCTCCACCTCCCCGTCTCACAATGTATTTCCCAAGGCCATCATCTAATTAACAGTCACAAACCCTCCTGCAACACAACCCCTGTCCAATGGCTGGCTTCTTCATTAGCTCATCTCTCTCTTCATCGCTTCTGATTAACAGCTGATAAAAGGAAATCAGAAGCACCTGATACTCATTTTTCATGATGGAGAGATTTCATTTCTCTCTGAAGCACGAATAAAATTCAATTTCAGAGACTTCTCTTCTCCATTTGGGAAACAAGGCTCTGCATACAGAGGCCTTTATCTGGAAGACTCCTCTTTGAAAATGTTTACTTGTGTCATATTAAGCAAGGTAGTGATACATTTCTTCTCTAAGTATCATCTCTACAGATGCAGCATCAGATACATCCACTTGTCATTCTTTGGACCATCCCAACTCCATTTCCATAATAAAAGATCATTAGTTATGATCCAATATTTATGATGTGTAACTGAGTATATTGCCATGAAAATCTGGAAAATAAAACATGTTTTAAAACGAAGGTTGCAAGTATTCTTTTTGTTATTTAATACAACTTTTATGGAGGGGTCTGCTCTGTAGGGAATCAATGAACATTTATTTTTGATTTTTTTGAGAGAGAGAGAGAGCATGAGCAGAGGAGAGGGGCATAGGAGGAGACAGAGAGACAGAGAGAGAGAGAGAGAGAGAGAGAGAGAGGAATGAATGAATGAACCTCAAGCAGGCTATATGCTCAGCATGGAGCCCAATATGGAGCTTGATCCCATAAGCCCGGGATCATGACCTTAGCTGAAATCAAGAGTTGGATGCTCAACCGACTGAGCCACTCAGGCACCCTGGGAATCAATGGACATTTAATAAGTGGTCTACTATGCAATGATGTGTATAATCAGATACTTTCTTTGACTTCATGAAGCACACATTTTGGTGAAACAGAGAAGCAATACACATGTAAGTTAACAAACCAAAGAGTATTAATAAGGAAGTGCACAAAGCACTATGGTGGAAAGTAATTGAAAAAGTCCTATTTGAGCCAAGTGGTTAAGGAAGCACCCTCAAGGAGATGTGGTTATATGAAGAAAGAAGTCCTATGAAAGGTACAGAAGGAACATACCAGGGAGAGGGTCCAGCAATTACAAAGTCCCTGAGATGGAAGGGGCATGATATGCTCCAGGACTTCATAGAAGGCAGGCAAGGGTGCAGCCAGATGGAAGTCAGATCATGGTAGGACATTTCTGACCATGGGAGGCAGTGCAGATTTATTCTAAGAGTGACAAGAGACAAGAATTGATTTATATTTTTAAAAAGTCACCATGCCTGCTGTGTGGAAACCAGATTAGAGACAGTCCAAAGTGGAAGTAGGGAGAGATGTCAGGGAGTTACTGTGGTCAACCGGGCGAGATAGCTGCTTGGATCAGTAGTGGTGAGAGACAGATGAATTTTATTAAAAATATTTTAGTGACAGAATAGGTAAAATGACCTATTCAACATGCAGAAGCAGCATGCAGCAGACTGCAAACATCACCACCCATCCTCCATCCTGTTGTAATAGGACCTTGCACCTCCTCCTGCTGGAGGCCGAGTCCGCTTCTCTGCCCCGGGAGTCAACACTTGGACACGGCAGAGGCAACACCTCAGCCAGTTCTAAGGCTGGGTTTCAAGAAGCTTTGTCGCTTCTACTCTCTTCTAGAACCTTGCTATTCCCATGAAAATGCACTCAGACCAGTCTTCTGGAATATGAAAGACTACTTGGAAAAAGGCCCTAGGCATGCCAACACCCTGGCAGAGGGCACCCTGGACCGGCCAAACCCACACTGATCTCCACCTGACCCCCCACACAAGCCAACCAGCTAAGCACAGCCAAGTCCAGCCTAGATCTGCATAGCTATCCAGAAAATCTGAAGACCAATGAGCAAAATAAAAGCTTGTTGTTTCAAATCACTAAATTTTGAGGTATTGTGTGTTACACAGCAAAAACCTACTGTTAAATGGGAAAGCTAAGAATCAAGTATAAGGTTTACACTATGTAATTTATACAAGTGCAGCACCCTATTCCAGGAAGTTTGCTTACGTTTTCTTATTCTATAGGCAGCCCTAAGGTAGTATTTATTATAATCAGAGAAAGGCCATGTTACTCAAGCATATATGTATCACTGAAGGGTGGGTTTATATTAAGATATATGACCAGCTGGGAAAGATATGATAAATTCCTATTCTTTAAAGTTCATATTAACTAATAATATCAGGTAAGAATTCAGGAGTTTACTTGTTATCACATTTCGCAGAGTGTTTTTTTTAATTCTAGGTGTCAATTAACAGAGTTATCCACTTCTCAATTTACCAAGTAAGGACATTTTACATATGCACACATACCCAAACTTATCTGCTTCTCCTAACCTATCATTTCATGAAAAGTTGATACTCCATAAAGACAATTCCCAATGAAAAATTTCATGGAGAGCATTCCATACTTTTCATGATTTGACAAGGCTTTTTAAAAACATGGTCCCAAATAGGCATTCACCTGTAGACTATTGTAGAAGAGGGCTCATGGAAGGACAAGAGAGGTGAGCATTTGGACTATAATGTGCCCTTGTGTCCAAGGTTACTTTATCCTCTGCCCTACAATTTACTTACTTACAAAAAGAGAATATAGGATTGAGGACCACCCCATCTCTGATACTGTATAAGAAGAGAAGGACTCCATTTTTTAGGTTCCCTCACCATGGTCCACCCAGCATACTGTCTAGAAAATAGATATGCTTAGTCTTTGATCTTTTCTACCAATAATTCATGTGGGATGCAACACAGTTACCAAGGAAATTATCTAGTTACATCTCGAAGTCTCAGAATATTGTCTCTGTTTAATCCCACCATCAATTCAAGTAAAATGAACAAAAATGGATTAAGGATAAGTTAGATTTTTATTAACTTTCCTGAAGGCAGAAAAAGTGGAGGTGATTAAAAAAAAAAGGAGCCATGTCATAACCTAAGGTGTGTAGGGTGGGAGGGGTACTGAAAGATCAGCTGGTGGGGAGTAAAAAAAGCACACGCGCGCGCGCGCACACACACACACACACACACACACACACACACACACACACACACACCATCTTTGGATACTTTCTCTGCGTGACTCAAGTTCTAGCCAAAGATGTTTGTATCACACACCTGACAATGCTTTCTCTAATGTCTTTTCATTTTTATGTTAACAACTGTCCTATCACCAAAATGTTATCTATTTTTTAAATACCACATTTGGGTATGTGCTCAGAGGGACTAAATAATCAGGACTACCATAGAAATGGAAAAGGGAAAACTTTAAGTCTGCAATGAAGACATAACCAAGAGCAAAACTCAAAGAAGAAATGGTAGCAGTTATGGTTTTAGCATTCAGTACAAAAAAAAATGAGAAGGCTGGCATCACAGAGTATGAGTAGTTTGACATTCTGGAGTACTGTTATTTCTGTAAGTGAGAGCTTTCCCATCACGTACCAGTACTCCTTTCGTTTTAACCATGAATTCTAAGAAGTACTGAGCGGTTAAGGCCTCCCCACCCTAAAACCGGAAACTCTCCTCCGTGAAGTACGCCTTCTCTGTGCAGATCACAGATGACCCGGGCCCCAGTTGGAAGTGGCTGCTCACGATCTTGTTTGGAGCTATTCTAATGGAATTTGATATTCACAGGTTGTTTCTCTATTGTCAGAGATGGTTTTCTTCCTATAGAGATGTGATCCTCACCTTTAGCCTGATAGTTCTACAAGACTGCTTTCTTGAGAACTCAGGTTTCAATGTATAGCCAGCAGGGAGGCCGGTAAGGACAATGCAGGAAAAAGAATGAACAGAGGTTGGGAATGCAAGCTGGTGCAGCCACTCTGGAAAACAGTATGGAGGTTCCTCAAAAACTAAAAATAGAACTACCCTACGACCCAACAATTACACTACTAGGCATTTATCCATGGGATACAGGTGTGCTGTTTCGAAGGGACACATGCACCCCCATGTTTATAGCAGCACTATCGACAATAGCCAAAGTATGGAAAGAGCCCAAATGTCCACCGATGAATGAATGGATAAAGAAGATGTGGTATATATATATATACAATGGAGTATAACTCCGCAACCAAAAAGAATGAAATCTTGCCATTTGCAACTACGTGGATGGAACTAGAGGGTATTATGCTAAGTGAAATTAGTCAGAGAAAGACAAATATCATATGACTTCACTCATATGAGGACTTTAAGAGACAAAACAGATGAACATAAGGGAAGGGAAACAAAAATAATATAAAAACAGGGAGGGGGACAAAACAGAAGAGACTCATAAATATGGAGAACAAACTGAGGGTTACTGGAGGGGGTGTGGGAGGAGGGAGGGGCTAAATGGGTAAGGGGCACTAAGGAATCTACTCCTGAAATCATTGTTGCACTATATGCTAACTAATTTGGATGTAAATTTTAAAAAATAAAAATAAAATAAAAAGTTAAAAGAAGAATGAACAGAGGTCTGTATCATACTGGACATAGTGGAAAGTGTTGTTAATATTTAAGAAAGTAGTCTGGTATAGAGAAAGATCGCAGATCCTGGAGTCAGACATAAAAGTTTGCATTCTTCTCATACCCCAGTCAAGTTATTTAATGATTTTTGCCTCAGTTTCCCCCATGTGAAATGAAAATAAGAATATATTCCTCACAGGATACTGTAAAATAACATAAAATATCATAACTGAACCTCCAAATAAAAGTAGAATAAATAATAAGAATATGTAAAATCTCATGTAGTAATGTCAACAAAAATGGGTGGCTTCCGAGTTCATCTACCAGAACGACATCAGGGTTACCAGTCAGATTTTCTGTGCTTTTCTTGGCTTTCCACTCATCACAAGATGGCTACCACAGTTCTAAGCACTGTGTTCTCACATGACTTCATGCAAAGCAGGAAGAAAAGGTGTTGGGGGTTTCCCTTTACCCATCTATCACATAAGGGAAAAATGTTTCTCAGAAGGTTCACTCCCTGAAGACTTCTACTCAGGACCCAATGGTCAGAATTGGGTCATATGGCTATGCCCTCTGTGCCAAGGATGCTGGCAAAGTCACTATGTGGCATTTTTTAGCTTCTTTAAAGAGAGTAGGATTCTGCCATCAAGGAGGAAGTTTAAGAGAAAGGTTTACTAGGGAAGCAGGCAACCAACGATTTCTGCCACCATATATGGACTAGCTAAAACAGTTGCCAGCAAATGAGAATTGGCATTCAGTAAAAAAATGGTATGTTAGTTCCTTTTGTTACAATTATGCCAACCTCTACTCCATACGTAGTAAAAACTTCCATTGATGCTACACAGCCTCCAATGCCCACCAAGAAGAGTTCCCCCAGCCTCCTCTCTGGGAATCATCATTCCTCCAAGTCTTGTCTGGTCTTACACGAAGTTAATGCTTCCCTTCTACTACTGAAGGACAGTGGACTACACCTTTCCTCATACTTTCCTGGTACAACCAGAGGGGACATGTGCCTTGGGCAGACCAATTTATACCTTCTTTTGAGATTTTGCATTTTCAGTGAGCAATGCAATGGCAGGGACTGGATCACTAAAGAGGCAGTGAAAGCAGCAACAGGGGCCTGCTCGCTGACCTTCCTGTTCCTGCTGTGTGAGGCTCTCCATGTTCCCCATGTTGTATCAGCCTCTAGATCTTTCTCAGATCTTTAGCGGGCTAGTGTGCCTATCCCCAGCTGCTGTGAGTGCTGGCTGCTAACAGCTTATAATTGCCCCTTTCTCCAAAGACTTGCCCTCACCACACAGCTAGCCCTTCTCCAAGAGATACCTGGGAACAGTGATCTGCTGCATCCAGCTCATACTAGCTCACAAGAGCTTATTGTGCAAGCTACAGCTCACATTCCCCGCAAGTGTACATTCAGTAACTTCACACTGGTAGCCTGAAAGAAGCTGTGGTGGGAGTATTTACACCGTGGAAATTGGCAAATACTCTAGATCTGTTTCTACTCTCCCTAGATAACCACTTCACCAAGACATCATTGCCTGGGAGGTTATGCTCCATCTAGAGGCAATCTATAGCCAGTGACTGACTGATACAGGAGCACAAGAAGCTGGCACTATGCCACAAGTTGGAACTATTCTCTGATGAGCTCCAGAGCTCCCTCTGGAAGCCAGCTCAGGCTACACTTCACCTGAACCTTCATTTTTTTCCTCTCGACACCTTCTCAGGCCCTTTTCTGTTTCCCTCACTCCCTTACAGTTTTCTTCAGAGAGCATTCCCTAAGTCATTTGTACAAGAATCTTCATCTCAGGCTCTGCTTCTAGAAACCCCAACCTAAGCCACCCCTATGGCACCCCTCGGCTCCTGCCTCTTTGCAAAGCTTGAGGCTCAAGGCTTCTATCAACTCTCTTAATCCCACTCTTTCCAGGAAGTCTTTTTTTTTTTTTTTTTTTTTGCTTAAGATAGCCAGCATCCTTTTCTATTTTGCTCACAACCAGTGACAAATTAAGAAAGAAGATGTATAGAAAGCAACCCAATAGCTATGTTTGTCTACTGGGAAATGACTTAAAGAAGCTTCAGAAAGCCATACACCCTAGAAAATGAGATCTATGAGAACAAAATGTATGATCCTCAATACTGAATCCACTGACCCAATCTGATGTGTTAAAAATGTTTAAAAGTAAATGTAATCTTTTCAATTAGAAATACATTAGCATGATTCCAATAGCCAAATGAAATGCCCACACCCATTAAAGGCAATCATTATGTAATAAAACACTCTATTATACTCAGCCAGTTAAATCCTACTGAAAGAATCTTCCTAGCATAACTCCAGAAATACCCTGCATATGTAATCAGCTGCAGTAAAATCTTTCCAAGTGCCAATGCTTAGAGTTAACATTTTTTCTTTGGCGTCTCCAACCTCAAAAGTTTATTATGCTTGAAAACATCATCTTTAAATTATTAAATGTTTTCACATTTCACCCAATGAATAAAACAACCTTAATTAATAGAGAAAACCATAGCCTCGCTCACATTAGCAACTCAAATACCTCCTAGGGTTCATCTGGAAATATGGAAATGTAAAGTCTTTGACCTGCCCTGCTGGCAGCTACTTTTCAAAGGCCTACAAAGTTTACGCCACGAAGATGGCACAGTGATTCAGCATCTGACAGCCCTGGGAAAGCAAGATGCTTAATTCCCATAAACTAGGCACCAGGAAAGGCAAAATATGGCAGTGTGAATATCTTCCTAACCAGAGTTACTGCAACGCATTTTACAGTAAAGTCCCTAAAGGTCCCCTGTAAATTAACAAATCTAAATCAAGGCTCTAAGTAAAAGGAACCCTTAGGTGACAAGTTCTGAAAAGTGAGAAATACTCTTTTAAGAAGATTTTGAATACCCACTATCCAACTTGTTTATTTTTATACATGCTGAGTTTTACACATGGCATCTGATCAAGAGAAAGTGGAGTAACACCCTGCAAAAACCATTTGCTAAAACCTCTTCCTCTTAATGTCAGCTATGGACTTTGGATGATAATGTGTCCATGCAGGTTCACCAACTGTAATAAATACACACTCTGGTGGGTGATTTGATGGGGCAGTTGTGCATGTGTGGGGATAGAAGGTACATGGACATCTCTGTACTTTCCTTTTAATTTTGCTGTGAGCCTTAAGCCATTCTAAAGTAATAAATTATTTTTTTAAATGACCCTGTTCTTCATGTAACTTGTTTATATGGTGTTCTGTTTACTGGGTCTTCCCCCACCAAACTGTGAACACCATGGAGGTAGAGTCTTTGTCTCTTTCCTGAAGGGTCAGAGGGCCTCAACTGTGCATGGCCCAACGAAGGTGCTCTATCAGTATTTGGCAGGTAGAGGGAGAAAGCAAAAGATAAATGAGCACCTAATTTTTACTAGTAAAACTACACTGATCTATTAATGGAGACAGCAGACATATGTTTTCGAAGACATTAAAAATGCTAAAGCCTTCAAAATGTCAATAGATCACAATACTTCTGTAACATAAGCAGAAGCCTGCAATTCCTGGGTTTTATATCTTGAGAAATCCAAGGAACATAATCTAATTGAGAAAGTAGAGCCTCAGTTGAGCCAAAAATGGAATTTGCGTATTTGGTTCCCCAGTGTACTGGGTAGAATTAATTTGGGAGGTGACTCCAAGTATAACGGACACATGCCTCCCAAATGCAGTTAACAGTAAGTCAAACACTGGTCCTTTCCCCAAGAACTGTACTGCTCAATACAGTAGCCACTGGCCCCATGTGGCTACAGAGCACTTGAAAAGTGGGTAGTGTGGGTTGAGATATAAGAAATGCCATCAATGGAAAATGCACACCAAATTTCAAAACCCTGGGGCAAAAAAGTAAAATAGCTCAATAATTTTTGTTGTCCACAGGTAGAAATAAGGTTTTGGATGTACTAGTCTAAAAGGTATATTAAAGGGCACCTAGGTGGCTCAGTTGGCCAAGTATCTCTCGGTTTTGGCTCAGGTCATGGTCTCAGAGTTTCCTGAATTTGAGCCCCCCTGTCGGACTCTGCGCGGACAGGGTGGAGCCTGCTTGGGATTCTCTCTCTCTCCCCATCTCTCTATTCCTCTCCCACTCATGCTATCTCTGTCTCTCTCAAAGTTAAAAACAATTTTAATAAAAGATACATCTATTGGGATGCCTGGGTGGCTCAGTCGGTTAAGTGTCCGACTTTGGCTCAGGTCATGATCTCACGGTCCGTGAGTTCAAGCCCCGCGTCGGGCTCTGTGCTGACAGCTCAGAGCCTGGAGCCTGCTTCAGATTCTGTGTCTCCCTCTCTCTCTGACCCTCCCCCGTTCATGCTCTGTCTCTCTCTGTCTCAAAAATAAACATTAAAAAAATTTTTTTAAAAAGATACATCAATTTATTTCACCTGGGTCTTTTTATTACTCAACTGGCTCTTAAAAAACCCTAAATTACACAGGTACATGACATTAGTGGCTCGCATTAAACTTTTTTGGACAGTGATGCACTAAGGAATGTCCTGCCTCTGCACAGTGAAGACTCCTTACCGCAAACCCCTTACTTCCCAGAGGGCATCTATCAGGCTAAAGCAAGACAGTAATTTCAAATAGTTAATGACCTCAGAAGCCACCTTCAACCAATGGCAGAAAGTGAGATGAATAAATACACCCATTTTCTTGCCTTTTTGTTTAGGACAATCCCTGTTTCCTGAAATTCTCCAGCAGGATTGAGTACCAGGTTCCCCTAAGGGCAGCTTACTCGATAATATCTCTTCACTGACTTCTTTCACTTCCATCACTCCTACTCACCCAGATATTTCCTGGGATTCCTTCCAAGAAATTATACTTGTATTAGAATCCACTCTCAAGGTCTGCATCTGGTGGAACCCAAATTACAATACAGAAAAAAAAAAAACCTTCTAGACACACTCTACACCTTTTAATCTGCCAAACAGTTCCATTTCAACTCTTCATAAACTTAACTCATTAACACAAAAGTGTGGTGATATTCTTCTCCTGCTCATCAAACTTATTGCTCTGCCTTATCCAAGATGGGATTAAAATATGTGAATATAAAATAAAAACATAAACATTAAATGTCACCAAATCTAATATGGAGTTGTCTTCCTTCTAGATATGTTATTGGATTCCACCAATCCACTCATTAAGATTTTATGCTCTGCCCTCTTTGATTCTGTTTGCGAAGTTCTGACTTTTTGGAAGAGATACCAAAGTTCAGAGATTCTGAGATTCAACAGAGGGTTTTGTCATACTTCAACATGGATTTGAATCTGTAGATCAGGTGCCTCATCACTTTCTCCCCTCATAAAATGACCCTATTTCAAGAACTGTGTAAACATATGAAACAAACCTTCCACATTCCAGGACTTCTAAGAGAATTCTTATCCCCAGTTCTGATTTCCTTCATGCTGCTCTGTTTTTAAACGTTTACTTGAATACCTTTCCCCTTCTTTCCAAATACCTTGGTTACTCAGGTACTGACAAAAGTAAATGTGCACATTTGCTGTTCTTGGTGTATGAACATGATTCTCTGAGGAGGAAGAGTTTGCTTCAGAAATTATGTTGCCCCTGGAAGCTATTTCCTAGTCTTATTTGGATTTCAGGCTCTTTTATTCTCTCCTACAAGAGCAAATGTATGCTTTTAACGGCCTTCTAGAACAATGAAGAACTGTGCTCACATATGGCTTTTGCTCTTGCTGCAGCCTTGGCTGGGAAAAAGGGTGATTGCTACGTCATTTATCTGAAAATCTGCCGTGTGAGGTCCTGCCCAGCCTTATGCTTTGTGGTAACTCATCATATTAACAAAAACACAGAATCCAACTTTTTTTTTTTTGCCACAGCCACCCTAGAATCCAACATTTTAACATTTTAAAGCTCCCCAACACAGGGGCCAGTACATTAGCATGGAAAGCAGTTGGCTCAAATACAGCAATGTATTTTCTCACCTACTGAAAACCAGAGATCTGTCTCCCTCCCCACATGCCAAGCCTGTGAACCAAAAGTGATCTCCCCGCTCCCACCCATGTCCTCCAAGGGCTAGCTCAATTCCCACCTTCTTCAATCTCAGAGTGCTGGGAAGGATGTACTTTGGGCAGTGGTATGCTGAGGCCAGCTGGCATGGGACAGTGACAGCCGGTTGTCCCAGCTCCACTCCAGTGACATCACGTTGGCTAGCCTGAAATTGGCCACGGTGGGAGTATTAGCATCACAAAAATCAGCCAATGCTACAAACTACCTCCCCAACCCCAGCACAGCAGGTTGCTAACATTTACCAGCTCACTACTGAATTTGGGCAAACTAGAAACAACATAGCAGTTTATCAAAAGAAAATGTGTTCTGTCCATGCAGGAGAAATCTCCACCGCAGTAAGGACAAGAAATGCCTCAGTCCAGTCCAGAGGCTCACTTATCCATGAACTGTCTGCTTTGACTCTTGCCCAGAGGCCATGTCTAAGGAAAAGAAAGAGAAAGGCAGCGAAGCTTTTATCAACATAGGAACAGGTTCCAGGACTGAGTTTAGTTCAAAGCCTGCTTTCTAAAAGGGACTGAACCCTTTGTGATTCCAGACACAACAGTCCCTTGAGGAGTCACACACTAATGTAATCTTTGCTTAGCTCCTTAAGAACTTTTAATGAGAAAGCAAGTATCCATTATAAGAAAAATTCCAATGAGGAAGATAACGCTTAACATTGTGTCCTACAATGTTACAAGGAAATAAAATTTTAAAAAATCTGGTGTATGACAGTTCCCCTAGATGTTGCGAAATCTAGCTTTGCCTCTATTGTTCTTTTCACTGCTAAGCATCTAATAATGCCATGTTTTAAGGAAATGACTTTGTAGCGCATTTCCATTTGTAACAATCTACTTCTTATCATATCTTATACATAAGTGTTTACTCATTTGCGTTTTGGGAAACAACTTTTACTTGCAGGGTAAAAAAATGATCAAGATTATCATTTTTATCAGAGAAGTGTAAAGCTGTATGTTTGATTGTCATCTCACACCTAATGGAAATCTAAGGTTGTTAGACTTCATGGAATTTTCCAGGAGAGCTTGTGGAAACACACATTCCTGGGGCGCCTGGGTGGCTCAGTCGGTTGAGTAGCTGACTTCGGCTCAGGTCATGATCTCACAGTTTGTGAGTTCAAGCCCCACATTGGGCTTTCCTGCCTCTCTCTCTCTGCCCCTCCCCCACTCATGCTTGTGCGCACACACTTTCTCTCTCTCTCAAAACAAGCATTAAATAATAATAATAATAATAATAATAATAATAATAATAATAAATTAATTAAAAAAAAAACACATTCCTGAGCTCCACTCCCAAGGATTCTGAGTCAGTAGGTGGGGCCCAGAGCTAGCATCTCAAACAAGCCCCCAGGTGACGATGATGCCACCAGCACATGGACCTCCATTTGAGTACCTGTTCTGCACAAAGCTGCACCTTGAGTGTAGACCATACCCAGTGAACAATGTCCAGAAGGGAGGTACCTCCAGTCCCATGCAGGTGTCTTTTGTGAAGCCCACAAGGAGTGCTGTTACCACGTTTACTCAAACACACCTGGGAATGACTCCCTGGAGGCAGGAAGACAATGTTGCCTGGTGACAGAATGTTGGATCCTGGAGAAGAGGATCTTACAAAACTTCAAGAGACTATTTCAAGCTTTGCACCTAAGGTTACATTCAGGTCACAATGTATGCCAACCATGTCATCCTCTTTTTTTTTTTTTTAATATGAAATTTATCATCAAATTGGTTTCCATACAACACCCAGTGCTCATCCCAACAGGTGCCCTCCTCAATGCCCACCACCCACCCTCCCCTCCCTCCCACCCCCCATCAACCCTCAGTTTGTTCTCAGTTTTTAAGAATCTCTTATGGTTTGGCTCCCTCCCTAACTTTTTTTTTCTTTCCCCTCCCCCATATTTATAGCAGCACTTTCAACAATAGCCAAATTATGGAAACAACCACATCATTCTCTATTCAACATCCACCTATGAGCCATTTAGTCAATAAAACTTTTAGGTAAGTGCACAACTTCACATCGGGATAAACTGCTACTCTACTGAGGGGTATGCCTCTACCTCATTTTATCCTGGGCTTGTAGTGAAAGGTATTTAAATATGTGTAATTAAATCAAACAGTGTGGATGCCCTTGCTGTGTGGCTTTATGAAAAGCTGTGGCAGCCACAGCATTCCAGCCCTGTGAGCCTTATTTACCACAAATAATATTTTTTAAAAAAATGTGTTTCAAAAAGTAGAAACAAAAAAAGAAAGAAAAGAAAAGTAAAGACAAAAGTAAAGAATAAGAAAAAAGAGAAGTGGGTGGCTCAGTCTGTTGAGTGTCTGACTTCAGCTCAGGTCATGATCTCGCCACTCACGAGTCTGGGCCCTGCACTGGGCTCTGTGCAGACAGCTCAGAGCCTGGAGCCTGCTTCAGATTCTGTGTCTCCGTCTCTCTCTGTTCTTCCCCCACTTGTGCGCTTTCTCGTGCGCACTCTCTCTCTCTCTCTCTCTCAAAATAAACATTTAAAAAAAATTTTTTAAAGAAAAAAGAGAAGATTAAAAAGCTCATTCCAGACTTTTAGGGCAATGACAAAATAATGAAAACATCTTAAAACTTCATCATTTATTTCTCCATGCTATTCACAAGAAGTGCCAGTATTGAGGGTTTAATGATCACTTTGATCAACAATCATCCTGGGAACAACCCAAAAAATGACTGTTGTTCAATTCTGAGCAAAACTATCCCACACAAATCTGCTGTTCTCACTTTTGGATTTGGACTCCTAAAAGACATGATGAGTACCAATGTTGCTTCCAGAAATCCATCAGCCTATTTCTCACAGAATGCTCCCAGAAGTTCCCAGCACAGAATTTCAAGTTTTTGATGGTTTAGAGAAAATGCATATTTATCTGAGTTCAGCTTCTTTTTGAAGTTCATCATCTGTATCAATTCAACCAACATTGATACTCTTTCCACAAAATAACAGGGCCTGTTGCAGAAGCACAGCTTATTCATTTAGCACCAGAGATTATGCTGAATCGCTTTCCTTACAACATAAGCATATCAAGTATCACCAGTGTTATTCAAGAGTTAGACAAAGATTTTTCCCCCCAGTTTTGGGTAATACCATAGGCTGATCTAAACTGACAGAAATGATAAAGGGGGAAGTTATGTCTAGTTTTACTCTTCCTGAAGTCATTGTTTCTCATAGAAAATTAATCCTGTCCAGTCATGATGCTGTATCAATCCAAACACACGTAAGATTTTCTCTGGATGGGATCTTTCCCTTGTTCCACGTGTCTTCGGGGTAGAGCGCTGATTGCTAAGAATCCTTCCTCTTAAAGCTCAATTCTCACCAGATAACTAGACAAATACAGATTAAACACAGTGGAGTTGATCCCAGTAAGACTTTGGCCAAAATATTACAGAATGGATTGAGTTGTAAAACTGCAGAATAAATGGAATCAATTGCATTTTCTCAATTTTTTTATTCTGAAAAATTTCAAAACTGTAGAAAAGTTGCAAGAATAGAACATTTATGCATATGTAGCCTTCACCTACATTAGCCAAAGGCTAACATTTTGCCACATTGCTTTTTCTCCCTGTCTCTATCTCCCTAGCTCTATGTATATCTGTATGCTGTGTACATAATTAAACATACTTACATATATTGATATATACATATACTTTCCAGGGAATTATTTGAAAGCTATTTGCATATATGACACTTTACTCATGAGTATTAAGAACATTTCTCCTTAAGCCATACAGAGAAAGACAGATACCATATGGTTTCACTCTTATGTGGATCCTGAGAAACTTAACAGAAACCCATGGGGGAGGGGAAGGAAAAAAAAAAAAGAGGTTAGAGTGGGAGACAGCCAAAGCATAAGAGACTGTTAAAAACTGAGAACAAACTGAGGGTTGATGGGGGGTGGGAGGGAGGGGAAGGTGGGCGATGGGTATTGAGGAGGGCACCTTTTGGGATGAGCACTGGGTGCTGTATGGAAATCAATTTGACAATAAATTTCATATATTAAAAAAATTTTAAAAAAAAAGAAGAACATTTCTCCTAAAGCCAAAGTCATATTCCCATGTAACCACAATATATTGATCGTATTTGGGAAATTTAACATTGATACACTATTACTATCTAATGTTTAGTCTATAATCTAAATCTCCACATTGTCCCAATAATGTCCTTTATAGCTTCACTTTTCCATAATCCAATCCAGAACCACACACTGCATTTGATCACAAAGATTCTTGAGATGCCTTTAATCTATACCAACGTGTCGGCTTTTGTGTCATTGACATTTTAGAAGAGTATAACTGAATTTTTTTTTTCAAAAATCATCCTCAATTTGGCTTGTCCAATATATTTCCTCATGATTACCTTAAGTTTTGGAATAAACACTGCATAGATGACATTACATCCTTTCTCAATGCATCTTATAGGGTACATGGTTTCAATATGTCCCATTATTGACAGTATTAAATTTGATCAGTTGGAAAGAGCAATGTCTGCCAAATATCCGCAGTTTAATGGCATCTTTCCCTGTTGTAGGCAATAAATCATCTGTGGATGATACTTTTTTTTAATGTTTATTTTTTAAGGAGAGACAGGGTGTGAGTGGGGGAGGGGCAGAGAAAGAGGGAGACACAGAATCTGAAGCAGGCTCCGTGTTCTGAGCTGTCAGCACAGAGCCCAACATAGGGCTCGAACTCACGACTTTGACCTGAGCCAAAGTCAGACACTTAACTGACGGAGCCACCCAGATGCCCCTGTGGATGATAGTTTTAAGACTATGTGAATATTTCTCTTGCCCAACAACCTTTAACCCAGTGGTTTTAGCATCCACTAATGACTTGCCTACATTAATTACTATGGTGTTTGCAAAGTATTATGCTTCAAGCATTATACATACAAGAGACAGAGTCCAACATAAAAGACCATCACTCATATATCAAAAATATTCATTACAACTGATGCTATTATTGTTTAATAAAGAGTTTCTCTGCTTTTCTATTTGTTGAGAAAATGCATTACTAGGGGATAATTCTTTGAGTACAGCTGTCAGTTATTTTCTAAAATAATTCAGATAAAGGCAAGAATGGAAATAAACAGAAATGAGTTAAAAGAAGACTTAAACAAAACCAAAAACACATGGCCCTGAGTGGATGGTCTCTATGTGGCAGAGACATTTACAGTACGTCAAATATCCCAAGTGACCTCCCACATTTGCCAACTGCCTTCGCAGTGTGGAGGGACCAGGTAACCAGTTCTAGCCAATGACCTCTCAGTGGAAGTGACAAGTCATTTCTGAGCTGAAGCTCCTACACATCCATGCATAACCTTGACGTCTCTCCTTTGTTCCAATGGCCATGGAGCCTGAGTGTTTAAATGAAGAGTCCTAACACAGGACCCACCAAGGCTGCTGAATCTACGCATTGAGAACAGCAGCCCTGGAGGGTTGCTTCATCTATTGAGGACAGGGTGTGAGTGAAAAATGACTTGTGTATTGAGCTGCTGTAACTTGGGGATATAATCACAGCATAAATCTAGTATATTCTAACAGTCTCTAAAAACCAGTTTTCATCAATAGTCAGAATTTTACAAGAACAATCTTTGGAACAGAATGGTGTTCTATTAATTTATCCTTGATAAAGAACAACCTTCTCTACCCTTCCCCTGCCTTTTTTTTTTTTTTCTGGCAGAGCCAAACTTCAACTTTAAATGGTAAAAATGAGAGTTAGTGGTATGCTGGATCCAGCCTGTACTAGGTTAGGAGAGCTGCTTTGCAAGCCAGTTGATGTAACATAAGTACCTAGAAATTGGCCACAGTGGAAGTATTTACACCAAGGAAACTGGAAAATACTACAGATCAGCCCCACTTCCCAAATCTTCATGCAGAGAGCTGGTGTTCAATGTTTAATGGCCTATCACTGACTACTTTCTTTCCCAGGGACTGCTGCAAATAGGAGATAGGCATATGACTCAATATTGACCAATAAAGCTTGAGAGGAAATAGGATATAGAACATCAAGAAAGAATTCTCTACTAAAAATGGAACAGTTATACAGTATACCCAAAAGAAATGCAGGCATACGATCACTAAAAGATATGTACTGGAATGTTCACTGCAGCACTACTCACAACAAAACTGCTTACTATTCAAATGCTCATCAACAGAATGGACAATAGAGCACTATCAAGCAATGAAAGCAATTTAAAACCATACACAAAAAATGCCTGTGAACCTCACAAACATAATGAGTGAAAAAAGCCAACACAAGACAGTACTTAGTATGTGGTTCTATTTAGGTTAAACTTCAAAACAGGCAAATTAATCTGTGGTGTTAGAAATTTAAAATTACACTAGTTACACTTGGAGAAGGCAGTTACGGAAAAGGGGGCTCTGACTTCTTGGGTGCTAATTATATATTGTTTCTTGATCTGAGTGCTAGATACCAGATGCGTTTAGTTTGTGAAAATACATCAAGCTGTATACTTAGGATATGTACACTTCTCTGTATAATACACTTCAATAAAATATTGTTTTGAGAGAGAAAGGTGAGGAAGAGAAGCTACAAGAGAGAAAAGAGATGAGCAGACTTTATTTCTCCTTCTTATATTAAGATACGGCTGTGTGAGACCTGGATGCCTGGAACTATGACCGCCATCTTAACCAACACCCTGTGGGTAGCAGAGCTGGATCTCTGATGACAAGGTTGAATCACTGCACCAATCTTAGAAGTCCCTCTGGGTCTTTTGTTTTGGAAATAATAAATATCATTTTTGTTTGGCCTCGGGTAGTTGTGTCATCAAAATTACTCAGTCCGATTTTGGATGAAGGCAGCCTTTGGTATTCGATAAGGAAAAAAAATTGAATATCAAGATTGCAAAGCAGAATGATTAACCTATTTAAGTGAATAATTTTCAACACTGCATCAAATAAACAACAAGGCTGTCTTAGTCTATTAGGGATGCTATAAATACCACAGACTGGGTGGTATACAAACAAGTTTATTGCTCACAGATCTGACAGATGGGAAGCCTAAGATCAAGTCACCAGCATGGTCATGTTTTGGTGAGGGTCCTGTTCCTGGTTCACCTTCTCACTGTACCGTCATATGGTGGGAGGGACTAGAGCTCTCTCTGAAGCCCCTTTTATAAAGGCACTAATCTCATTCATGAGGGTGCCACCCTCATGATTTAAGCACCTCACAAAAGCCTGTCTCCTAATACTCACTGTTGGGAATCATGACTTCAACATATGACATTTGGGGGACAGAAACATTCAGATCATAGCAAAGGTTTTCCTAATCATTCTCTTTATTAAATTGGGTCCCCTAAGTTATTGGTCTACTCAAATGTCACCCCCTCAATGGAATTTGTAAATCTCTATTTATTCTGTAATAACAGAACTTCTACACCCAAGGCCCCTTCCCACTGCCCTTTTATTTTCTTCAGCACACCTATGTCTCCAAAATTTTGTCTATATGTTTCTCTTCTGGAACATAAGCTCCACATAAAAATAAACCTAAGAATAGGGGCACCTGTGTGGCTCAGTTGGTTAAGCTTCCAACTCTTAATTTTGGCTCAGGTCATGATCTCCCAGTTTGGGAGTTCAAGCCCTGCATTGGGACTTTGGGCTGACAGCATGGAGCCTGCTTGGGATTATGTCTCCCTCTCTCTCTGCCCCTCCCCTGCTTGCTTTCTCTCTCTCGCTCTCTCAAAATAAAATTAAAAAAAAAAAACTTAAAAAACCCTAAAAATAGAGAGACCTTTTCTATCATGTTTGACATGCCCTCTCTGGTATCTGAAACTGGGCCTGGCAGAATGTGGACAATCAGTAACTGCTTTAAAAAAGAAAAAAAAAAAGACTAAAGAAGAAACACATTTCCAGGCAACATTTACACTTTCCACCGGGTATCTATTGCCTAGTTTTAGATGTCTCAGTTGGGTAGTCCTTCAGTCCCTCTGCTCCTTCCCCTTATTTCTTCCTGCTACACATGGATACCAAGCAGGTCTTGTGGCGCTGGGGGTCTGGCCTGTCTTACTTATACTTGGGATTCAAGGGGACAGCCTGTCACCTAGTTTTGTTCTAATCATTGTCCGTGGATTTCCAGCTTTGCTATCTAATTGCCCCATGTTTGTAAGAGGATTGTAAAAGATAATAAACTATGCCTTCCAGACTGACGCCTTCCCTGAATTCCCTCTAACTGCAATGTTTAAACATTTTCAAAATAAGCCAACGACCACAGAGCTATAACTTATTAGGCCTGAACGTCTAACTAATCAGACGCACAGCACAGCAAATGTGGCATAATTACCATTTGTTAGATGAATGCAAAGATAGGCAGACAGGGCATGACTTGAACCATGGCATCACTACAGGGACACTGAAACAGACCCATTTCCAAGTGTGTGGATGTAAGATTTCCAATCTTACCTGCAAAGTTTGCCCATGGAATAAAGCATGCCATCAAAATACAAGGCAGACAGTATACTAATTCCTCTGTATCCCGGCCAGTCTGCATCAATACATGGTGTCCCTGTGACATGCTCTACCCCTCAGCTATCAGACTAAAAATACTTCTTTGCTACAACCGCTACAGGGTGAAGACTTTGACATAATTTATCAGATTGGGCTATAGCTCTTCCCCTTTTCCTAACTTTCAATGACGCTCTGAACTCTTCACCTCAAAATTGAATCTGACAATTGCAAACCAAAGAGATTTAAGAGAACAAATGGTCTCCAAGCTTTCCTTCAAGCCCAGTTAGACAGACTTAATGTGCCTTTAGCTCAGCTGCGGGCTAGAGAGAGCACATTGAAGGTACGGAGTAAACTGAAATGCTTCAACAAAGGTGATGGAATTGAATGGTTTCACTTTTCTCTAAATATATGCCTACTCTTCATCTTCTTTTCATCTGTTTGAAACCACAAACCAGCCATTCCCCCATGTGAGTTGGCCTCTGGTATTAAGATGCATTATTTCTAGAGGGATAAGCTCTTTAAAAACTGAAACTGGTCCAAAGTCATCAGCAGTAGCTGGTGGAATACAGAACTAGGAGACCATGCAATGATGTGACTGCAGAACTGTGTGAATGGTTCTACTGAGGAATTTTGTTCTAAAGAGGAATAGAAAAACGGGGATGATAGCTAGAAATTCTAGAGAATGTTTTAAAAGGAAAAAAATAAGCATAAATGTGGGTGATGCAGAAAGGTAAAACCGATGGTTCAGGAGAGAGGAAGAGTTGAGAGTGCAAGCAAGAAAGGATGGCACTCTGCTTCCTAAGTGGAAGGTTTGACCCTATGGCCCTGGCAGGAGAACTAAACAGTTCATTCAGAGAAAAGGTAACAAGGCAGAGACCATAGGTGCAGAATCAAAATTGGTAGTGTGATGGTGGTGGCAAGGGGGCATTCTATTCTGATGGTTTCTCTTTTCTTCATGAAACAAGAAGAATATCAGGTACAAGTAGAAATGAGACAGAAGAGAAGGTATGGAACAGGTACCTAAGGCAAGAGGCCAAATGGATTCAGGAAATATCATCAGATGCCCAGCAGCTCAAAGGGCTCCTGGGTGGTTTGTGGTCATGAATGGAAAGTGAAACCAGCCAACACAGTGGTAGGGTTTTCTCCAGCTGTGTTTAGCTGGGCAAGTGCAGGCAGCAAGTGAGTCAAGAGTTGAATGTAATCAGGGCTAGAATGTGGCCAAGTGCAGAGAAAAGGAGAAAGGGGAAATGTATACCACGTGTAGGCAAGAAAGGAGCTATAATAATGGAGGTGAGACTAGAATCTGAGCTGGAACAGGGGGAAAGGACATGAAGGGGGTGAGGAATGGTGTAAAGGTGGTAGGATCAATGGATGCCAAGTCACCAGAGTCTCCTATTGCTTAAGGCTATCATGGGAACAGACAGCTCAGACTAGAGCAGTCTTGAGGGCAAGAAAAAAGTGTCCAGTAAGGAAGACATTAGAAAAGGAGAGGGGAGAACTACTAGGAGTAAACAGATACCTGGAAAGACCATTTTCCTAAGACTGTAGATATATAACATGAAAAAGATTCCTGAGGCAGGATTTCTTGTGGCAGCCACAGCAGTGACCCACATCCTGGAGCCTTCCTGCCTCTCTTAAGATTCATAAAACCAAAGACTACTATTGTTGGAAAGCTCCTTAGAATTTTTCTAGCCAAACCCGTTTTACATGGAAGTAAGATCCAAACAGGTGGGAGGGAGACAAGAAGCCACAGCCACATAAAAGCCTCATCATAGTAACACAGACATCTTGACTCAGTTTTTATTTTTTATTGTTTTTCATGGTTATTTTTGAGAGAGACAGAGACAGACAGAGAGAGTGTGCACGCATGAACAGGAGGGGGAAGAGAGAGAGAGGGAGACAGAAAATCCTAAGCAGGCCCTGTACTGTCAGTACAGAACCCAATGCAGGGCTCAAACTCACGAACCATGAGATCATGACCTGAGTAGAAATCAGGAGTCAGATGTTTAACTGACTGAGCCAGCCAGGCGCCCCTTAACTCAGTTTTTACATTGAAAATTACTGCCTTTATGTCAGCAGACCCATATGAAACTTATTTTATAGGTCAAAAGTGGTCAGATATTGCTACTTTTATAGCATTCAAACTAACACAGTTCAGAGCTCTTTCCACTATGGCAGTGTCAAGCATGAGCAGACAACAATGATTTTTTTTAAATAAATGATTGCATTTCTAACTAACTCTCCAAATTTTGTGAAGAAAATATTAGCAGGAAGCTAGGTGGAGGTAACACTAAAGAATCTCCCCAAAACTGAAATTAAATGTAACCTTGGTACAGAGAGGACAAAGAATCCAAAAGTCACGGAGAAGAGAAACCATCTGGAGCTGTGACTAAGAGATTACTGGTGACTCTAAGAACTAATTTAAGGTGACCTGGGGAAGGTATAATTGGATTATGATTATAACCCTCACGCTTATGTCTGAGCAATTGCACGGTCAGGAGGAGGAGAGTGGTCAGCCACGTGTCTACAGTAAAAGGACAAAAACAGAATCAGATTCAAGACTGAGTGTTTTACAGGAGTGCCCAAGGCTGTCCCCATGAAGGAAAAGCCCTGCTCAGGGATGGATGCCATTGGTCTACAGAGCTTAAGGACACCAGCCAAGAAGCTCACATCACCAGCTCTGAAAGCCCCAATCTCTTTCTGAAGATAACCTGACTTCGCACCAGGATATAACCACAAAGAGAGGCTGTCATTGTCAGAACACACATTTGGAATTCCTGGTGGTCAGGAGTCTCATTGAATATTAATAAAGCAGCACTATTATTTTTCATACATTAGTCTCTGTACTAAATGTGGTTAACATGCATTGGTGTTTGAGAAGTAAGAAAGCAGATGCTGTCAGTGCCCATGCATATCCCCTGGGCCCACACTGGGGGCACCAGCAGAGACTTTCCTCACTTAGCAAGTTACTCCTGCTTCCCTTGGCTGGAGGTTCAAGGAGGTGGTGCTCAGCCTGTGTGTATGGCCAGCTGGAAGTGCCAGGGAGTTGACTCCAAGACCAATCTTCAAACAAGCAAGTGTTGATAAATATCCCAACTTTCTCACCCCTCAGTGGAGAAAACTCCAGTACACCTTACACAGTCTCCTCAAAGGTCTGCAGGGAAAACTCAAACTAAGATACAGAAGTCAACATGCTGAGAAATTAGATTCATTACCCTTCAAAATTAAAAGGTGCTATGATGAATTCAACAAGGTATGGAAGGCCACTCATGAGGATCTGTCTAGAAGATGAGCTGGCTTTACCCAAAGAACTACAACATGCAACAGTAGAAAGAGACATGGCTTGTCCTTTTTTTTTCTTTCAATTCTATATGATAAGCATTTGACAGTGAGTGCATGTTATGCTAGTAAATTATATGTTACTTCCCCCCCACCTTTGTTGGCTGTAGGTCACACTTCTCTTAACTGGTCTTATAAGTGAAAAAGAAAACCCCAAACCCTGAAGATTACATGTTGAGTTAATATGGCTATGGACTATGTGAAATGGAACAGAGAACAAAAAGAAAGAAAATAAAAGCATGCGGCAAGCAAAGGCAGAAGGTGGGAAAGAGCCAAGTTAGTAGGCACCAGAAGTGACAACAGAGACATTAATATTCTAACAGCCATCATGATAATAACAGATAGCAGAGTTGGGACCCTGAGGTACCTTTGGTTAAGTGCTTTTAGTACTTTATTCTCACAATAATTTTTATCATTTTATTCTCACATGACCACAACTAGGTGGTTATTGTCGGTGTCCCATTTTGCAGGTGATGAAAGCACCTTGGCTTGAGGTGTCCCATTTTGCAGGAGATTAAAACATCCTGTGTTTTCACAAGGTGTTTCACTTCCTGCTGGGAAGTGCCAGCAGGCTAGAGACGTGCCCTGGAGGAGACCATCACCATCATCTGGTGGGAACCCTTCTGACTAGAAGAGTTTGGGAGAAGAAGGAAACAAATACCAAAATCTCTTATGAAACTAAAGCAAAAGTTGTGACTGGAGAAAATTGGAGTATGCATATAACCTAACTAGGAGAGATTATGTATACCTAAAAGTGAAATGGCAGTCAACCTCAAATGTTAGAAGGGTTCAGCAACTGGACAGCTCCTACCCAGCTGGTGGGAGTATAAAACGGTAAAACCACTTTCAATAATGCCTTGGCTGTTTCTTAACAATTTCAACACTAACCTTATTACCCATTCCTCTGTATTTACCCAAAAGAAAAGATGTGCAAAATAGTTCATTGAGGCTTTATTCATAACAGCCAAAAAACAAAAACAATGCGACTGTTCAAACAGATGAGTGGATCAACAAATTGTGGTATACCCATATGCTGGGATACTTTTTTCAAAGAAAAAAGGAAGGAACTACGGATAATATACAACAATGGACCTCAAAGGTATAGTTATAGGTGTGACAGTACATACTTTCTAGAATAGGCTATTAATGTAGTGATGACAGAAATCAGACCAAGGATTACCTTGGGGGTTGTGGTACATGACTGGGAAGGGGCATAAAGAATATTTTAAGGTGACAGCAATGTTCTATCCTTATCGGAGTGTGGATTGTACATATCTATACATTTGTGAAAACTCATATAACCATAAAATGTACACCTGTGCCTTTCATTAATATAAATTACACCTAGGATTCTTTCGAGAAAAAAAAAAAAAAGAACAGCATCAGTATACTCACTCATATGTTATCAAGTTTCAGGACAGCTTGGGTGAAGTCTGTTACAGTTAGGGATTCAATCAAAGTTGTTGAACAGCTCCTTTACATGCACAGAGTCCCATGGCCTCATATGCCCTTCACTAAACAATTTTCCAAATTCACCCTGCTGTCAGTTCACATAGGAATAAATGGTGTAACTATAGATGAATCCTTTCATTTTCCTTTAGGTACAAGTATTATCACATTCATTTCTTTTAGACAGAATATCGACTCTAAACTGCAGGTAGTCTTCCTACACTGAAAAATTGGCTGTCCATCTGACACATTTGTTAACTGTTCCCCCTATATACATATTAGAATTCTCTTGGGGGGGGGGACCTAATAGCTAGGGGTTATACATTCATGCTAAATCTCCCCCAATGGAATGTAAATCAATTTTTCTTCAAATACTGATCATTTAAGTAATTTATCATGAGAAGAGTTGCATTTAAAATTCTGACATCATATAGTGGAGAAATGGGTATTGTTAAGAGTGTTGGGGAAAATGGCAAGACAGTGGAAAATCAGGTAAACTAAAATTTGAATGCTTACTTTGTACTGAATTCTCAAGGAAGTGCTTTGTGTATGCAATCTCAGTTCACCCTCATAGTATTCCTGTGAAAATAGGTGTTAACAAAACACAGGTGACATGACAAAACTTAGGCTCATAGAAATTAATATGCTCAAAGTTCAGGGCCACTAAAAGGAGAAGGCAGAATTTCATCCCTGGTCTGAACAACTCCATACCTCCATTTTTGCTGTCTAGTAGTATATCCATCCATTTACTCATTCAAACAATGTTTGTCAACATGCCTCCTTCGTTTGCTCAGGGAGAAGGCAGATGCCCATGAGGAGAACACTTGGGCAGCCCTATAGACAGGCCTATGTGGTGAGGAACGAATGGAGATTTCCTGACAACAGCCATAGAAGAAAGCTGAAAAGCTGACCCCCAAACCCATCAATAGCTTCAGAAGAGACTGCAGCCCTAATCAATAACACTCTGACTAGAAAGACAGATACCATATGGTTTCACTCTTATGTGGATCCTGAGAAACTTCACAGGAACCCATGGGGGAGGGGAAGGAAAAAAAAAAAAAAAGAGGTTAGAATGGGAGAGAGCCAAAGCATAAGAGACTTAAAAACTGAGAACAAACTGAGGGTTGATGGGGGGTGGGAGGGAGGAGAGGGTGGGTGATGGGTATTGAGGAGGGCACCTTTTGGGATGAGCACTGGGTGTTGTATGGAAACCAATTTGTCAATAAATTTCATAAAAAAAAAAATAAAAAATAAAAAATAAAAAAAAAGAATAACACTCTGACTATAATCCCATGAAGGAACATGAATGAGAGACCCAGTGAAGTTGCTCCTGAATTCCTGATCCATAGAAACCATAAGAGGAGAAACACTTGTTGTTTGGGGGACAGTTTGTCATACAGCAATTAAATAGACAAAAAAGATACATTCATTATAAGCCCCTAGTATAAGATGTGCCAGGAAGAAAACAAAAGGTTGAAAGAAGTAGAAAGGGGCTAGTGCTACTTTAGGTATGGTGGACATGGGAGGTATCTCTGTGGGTTTAATATTTCACCTGAGACATAAAGGAGGAGTAAAAGAAAGTGTTCATTGGATTTGACAACACGAAGGTAGCTGGTTTCCTTGACAAGATCAGTTACTGTAATTGGAAACGAATTACTTGAGTAAAATCAAGAGTAAATGGATAGAAATAAGTAGAACTGTATGCATATGTCTTCCTAAATCTCAGGGAGAAAGGGCAAAAGAAATGGCAGAAAGCTAGGATGGAAGATGAGGGCCATTGCCAGCGATGGGTCTTGTTGCTTTTTTGAGATAAGCACTATCAATTTATGCATATAGTGTGATGAGAAAAACCTAGTGTAAAAGGAAAAATGACCAAGCTGAGGATGTGCAATCTGGAGCAAAAACTGTGGGGTCAAGAAGCAAGGGTATTTCCTGCATTATAACAAGGCCTGGGAAGGCTGAGCATGAGGACAGGTCTGTGTGAAGCTCTGTGAGTATGAAGATGAAGGAATTTCTGGAGAGTGCTTTTATTAATTGGGCAAAATTACTTTAAAATTGTGTGTGTGTGTTTTAAATATTTTTTATGTTTATTTACTTTTGAGACAGAGAGGGACAAAGTGCAAGAGGGGTAGGGGCAGAGAGAATGGGAGACACAGAATCCGTAGCAGGTTCCAGGCTCTGAGCCATCAGCACAGAGCCTGATGCAGGGCTCAATCTCAAACTGCGTGATAATGACATGAGCCAAAATTGGACACTTAACTGACTGAGCCACCCAGGTGCCCCTAAAAATGCGTATTTATTTTTAAGTCTGTAACTTTTAACTAAAATATTAATCCAAAGAACTGTAAGTAGGTTAATATTTAATTTATTGATATGGGGTTTTTTGTCTTAACATCTCTTAAGCCTCAGGAGTATTACAAACTTACCATGATTACAAACAAGTTCTCCAATGTTATTTTTAATACTTTTAATGTTTATTTTTTAATACTTTTATTTTTTTATTACACTTGGTTCTTTAACTGACTTTTACTATACATAATGAAGCATGGATGATCTTTCTACATGGTCCCATTTATTTGATTTTTCACCCTCTCTAAACTAAATGGAAATGCTACCTAAATTCTCATATAAACAGGAGTCCATTTCTCAACTACCAATTCTTTCCACCAAGATATTTGTCTATTCCTGGTTCTAGATCACATTATTTTCCTATTGTGAAATACAAAATAACACAGGAAGGGGCAATCAATTTATATGTACAGTGTAATGAACAGCATAAAGTGAACTTTCAGGTAACCATTCACACACAGGTATATAAATCTACATGTGTATGTGTATATATATATATATATATATATATATATATATACACATATATATATATACACACACACATACACACACATACATATTTTATATAATATACATATCTCTAAGCAATACAATTAAGTTTGCTCATAATTCACTTTTTAAATTATTATAGTAAATTTTGGTATCTGGCTAGGTAAACTTTCGTTACTGTTCTTTTTTTCACATTTTTCATTTGTTTTGTTTTGGGAGCATTTTATTTCCCAGATACATTCTGGAATTAGATTTTATACTTCACAAAATTACATTAGCATTTTGGTTAGTATTGCATTAAATTAATAGATTGTAATTCTTCCTTCCTTTAGAATTCTACCAATTCTAAAACTTGGCATTGGTGGGGGAAGGGATGCAAAGTCCCTCCCTTACATATTTTCCCACCTTTGTATATTGAAATATATGCCCACCTTTATGTATTTGTTAAAATTATATTTACATAAACTTTAATATTTCAGGGGAAATTTATTACAGTCCCTTAAAGTCACTTTAGTATTACAACTAAACATTTAAGTAGCATTGTTAGTAGGTTATTTGCTAAAGACCTTTATTTTCAATTAGCAGCAAAGGGCAAATGTATCAATGCATCTTAACTAAAACTATGCTCTTTACTAATAGCTCAAATAACAAAGAAACTGAATTCTGAATAAAATAATACATATATGAATTTGTATTTGACATCTATTTCCAATATGTATATTCTATGATAAAATTCACATTTTAACATACTAAACTAGACTTCCAATTCTTAAGAGCACCATCTCTAAAACAATCTCTCATGGAGCTAGCTACTGTTATCATGAGGCACATTTTCTGCACAGTCTGGAGATGAGGCCAAAGGACCAAAAATGAATTTTCTAGACTCACGGGGAAAAGGCAGCTCCTAGTGAGTTGCTATTAGTATGGGACAAAATCAGATGAAAGAGTCACATTAATAACCCTTCTAGAACTCTCTTTACCTCTTGTTCACTTTCCTGAAACACTAAATTACATCAGGAAAATTATAGATAAAAAGAGAAAGAAATAGGATATAAAAGGGTGAAATTTACAAAGTTAAGCCAATATTTACCAAAAATAAGAAAAATCACTTCATGCTTCTTCAGCTTTGATATTCAAAGCAATGTTTATTTATTCTGCTACTAACTCTATTTCCAGTTTCAATAGAAAATAATATTCTCACAACCAAAAGCAAATATTATCCAGGTCCTAGAGGATGCTGAGACATTTATACTATATACATCATCAGTCAAATACAATTCGTCCTATCCATCAATATATCTACATTTTAGTAGAACCATATTTTATTAGTGCTAATCTATATTTTAAATATTAGAAAGATTAATATCTGTATTTAGGTTAAAATATACATCTAAGCTACACATCTTAGTTATCTTCTTCCCACACCCCTTATATCATCTAGTTCACACATAACCCCTTGGAGACTGTTAGCTTAAACCATACAAGCATTGGATAGTAGCTTCCTCTGAACAAGCCTTTTTATATGCCATAACCATTTTAATGTTAATCAGATAGAGATTTAACTTCCTTGGTGTTCCATCCATATATCATGTGCTTTAAAGGTTATAATCATATAGTAACTATGATTTAATCTTCTCATATATCATCACAACCCTAATGCATTGTTCCTTTACTTACCTGGCTCTTGTGATGCTGATGGTTATTTTTCTTTTATTGACAGAGGTCTCAGACTTTCTCTCTTTTTTTCAGGAAATGGACAGTGCCTATTACAGCATGCTCTGCAATTAAGAAAAACTGTCTACTATCCATTTGAGTTTTCTTTTAAGTTAACCACTAACACTGACACAAATACTGCTGTATAGCATCAACAGGTGAAAAGACCGTCGCAGGGCACTAAGTCTTAATTGTCCCCATTTCTAAACAGATCCCGTCACTGATTCAATTTGGGATTTGAACAAACAAAGTGGGCAGGCCTTGGAGAAAGGTACAAGTGATCCTTCATGACTTTACCACGGAGAGAAAGGATAGTCTGTCTAAAATAAAGTGTAAAGAAAGGCAAAGAGAAAGTTTAGAAAGGTTTCTGTGGAGCAGGTCTAAATGTGACCACTCCCCCAGAGAAGGCTATCTGATCATGACAATGAAGTTGAGAGGATGTTGTCTTTGCTTGTTGTGGGGCTTCAAGGAGCAAGTAAGTTACAACATTTATCATACATTTGCTTAAATCAGGATATGCTACACTAAGGCATATCAAGACCAGACCTCTTTCCCAGCACAGGGACTCTAATATCCAGCAGTGCTGGACAATATTGACATTATTCAGATCACTTGCCATCAGGCTAACTCAAATTCAACATGCCCACACCTGGATTCCAGATATTTTCTCCCAAACTCATCTATCCACAGCTGTCCTCACTGAGGTGAGGGCAAGTCCTCCCTTTTAGTTTCTTGTGCCAAGAACCCTGGCATTGTCCTCAACCCTGTCCTTCTTTTACACCAGTGTCTAGTCCCTCAGGAAGAGAGGGTGCCCGGCTCCATTTTAATAAAATATCCAGGTTCCAACTACTTTTCACATCCTCCACTGTCGTCACCACCTGTCCTGAGCCACCATCCTCTCTCCCCCAGATCCATGTCAGAGACTCAAGGCAGGTCTCTTAGTCTCTTCCCTTGTCCCTATATAGTCTGCTATTGGCCACCAGACAGAATACATGTTTTTTTTAACAAAGAAAATTCAAATCAAGTCAAATTTCTGCTCAGAACCCTGCATGGGCCCCTTATGTCACTAGAGCAAAAGTCAATGACCTTCAGAACCTTGCGAGATCTACTTCCCCAACCTTCATTCCATCTCTGACTTCATCTCCTACTACTTCCCCCTTGCTCCAGGCACAGCTGCCTCCTATTTAGTTCCTTAGGTGTGGGGCAGTCAGGTACACTCATGCCCTTGCACTATATTCCTTCTCCCTAGAACATTCTCCTTTCAGATATCCACATATTCCTTCCCTTACCTCCTTGTAGTCTTTCTTAGATCTCCTCTTCTCTATAATGCCCACCCTGACCATCCTACTTAACACTGCAACCTTCCTTCCCCCTCACTATCCCAACCCAACCCACTCAGTGCCTCTTACCTTGTTCTCATTTTATACCCTGATAAACACAATGTACTTTCACTGAATTTCACACAATGTACTTTCAACACAATGTACTTTCAACACAATGTACTTTCACTGAATTTCAGATGCCGTCAGTTGTGAATCATACCATTATCTTGGTAGGACACACAAAACCATGGCATGCCCTTCACTGTATTTTGGGGATGTTAAAATATGAAACAACAGGTACTTTAGGATCAATGACATATGGATGGCAGGCAGTACTTTGAGAGTATCTTCCCTCACCTCTTACACAAAACGCACAGTAGCATGACAGTGGGGAGCTACTGGAGATATCAACTTCTGACTCTCATTCTCATTCATTCATTAAGGAAGTCTTCCCTGGGAACTTACTTTGCACCAGGCATTATAGATACAGTAAGGAAAACACAGGATCTGCTCTCAAGAGGAACTTGAGTCTAGTAGAAAGCCTGACTATAAATCGGAGATTGAATTACAGTGTGCTAACTGCTATGATGTTAGCACATCTCAGAGGAAATGTCTCAGAGGAGATCCCCAACCATGCTTCCAAAGCTAACTAGAGAGTATGCATAGCTGTTTATATTCCCCCCCTTTTTTCTTTGCCAAACTGAAAAATGGGACAAATTAGAGTATTGACATAAAAGGCACCAATATATCAACTAAACTATCATTAGACATGTATACATATTTATAGTTATTCCAAGTTCACACAGATGCTTTGTCCACCCCCATCCTGAAGTATGAACTCAGGTACCCTGTCTTTCTTCCATTTCTGCCTCTACACATTGTGTAATATTCTGAAATTCTTTCTTATCAATTCTAAGCAAGGTGCCAGAAACTCAGAACCTCTCCATATCAATATCTTGGATTCTATTAACTCTCAAGAAGATAGTTATTTTTACCCTCAGGAAAGGAGTCTATTTTGTTTTCTCCTATCAGGATATGCTACAGAACATTGTGTTAAAATAGAGACTAATGATATTTATTTCACAGGTTAAAAGTATATATATGACTCTCTAAATCAAATATAAGTTTATGAACTCTAGGACTCAATTTTTAATTGCAATACAATGTGAATACTCTAAGTCAGAAAGAGAGTTAGAAATATTCTGTTGGTTGGGTCTCATTTAACATGATGCTTTTGAAGATTCTGAAGGCCAAAAGTGCTCTCATTTCCTTAATAGATTTAATCATGCTAAGAATCTCCCATCTGTAAAATTCTTCTAACTATCCCAATTGCCCATCAACGCATGAATCAAATTATTCATAATGTAGGACTTTGGCAAGAAATGGGGTACATCAATCAACTACAATTCTACAGTGAAATCATAATTTAGGTCCCATGAAAAGGTAAAAAATAAAATTGAATAGCAGATGCTACTCTCCTCTCAATAATCTACAATGACACAACCAACCACATGAATCTTAGAAAACACAAAAAATATAGATACTAAAGATTTTTACTGGTCTAAACTTTAATTAAAAGGACTATTCTTTTTTTTAAATGTTTACTTATTTTTGAGAGAGAGTGAGCGCGCAAATGGGGGAGAGTCAGAGAGATAGTGGGAGACACAGAATCTGAAGCAGGCTCCAGGCTCTGAGCTGTCAGCACAGAGCCCAACTTGGGGCTCAAACTCAAGAACCGTGAGATCATGACCTGAGCCGAAGTCGGATGCTCAACCGACTATTATTGATAGGTCCTAAAAGGACTATTATTGATGCTATATTTCTATAATATGATACTGAATCTTGTTTAATTTTTTTTATTTAAAAAAAATTTTTAACGTTTATTTATTTTTGAGACAGAGAGAGACAGAACATGAACGGGGGAGGGTCAGAGAGAGAGGAGACACAGAATCTGAAACAGGCTCCAGGCTCTGAGCTGTCAACACAGAGCCTGACGCGGGGCTCGAACTCACGGACTGCGAGATCATGACCTGAGCCAAAGTCGGACGCTTAACCGACTGAGCCACCCAGGTGCCCCTCTTGTTTAATTTTTTAATAGTTTATTTATTTTGAGAGAGAGAGAGACAGAGAGCGAGCCAGAGTGCACATGTCTGCATGAGCAGGGGAAGGGCAGAGAGAGAGAATCTAGTGGGGCTAGATCCCATGATCAATGAGAGCATGACCTGAGCTGAAATCAAGAGTCTGATGCTTAACCAACTGAGCCACCCAGGTGCCCCAGAAGCTTAATTTTTGCTTTGGGGTCTGCCACTGTGGAGATATAGGATTGGGGATGGGAGAGTGACTTCAAAGATGAGACAGGGCTAAAAATAAATTTGGTTGGGGATGTATTTTTAAGATATCACCCAGGTGGAGACATCTAGCACAAGTTGGAAATGCAGCTTTGGTGCTCATGGAAGAGGGCAGAGTTGGGAGACACAGACTGGGTGACAGGTATTGTGGGGATCACTGAGAGCCCTAGGGCTGGACACAATTACAGAGAGAGGGGGTAGCCTGAAGATAAAGGCAGAAAAAAATATCCATGAAGTGAAGAAAACCTCAAGGGAATGATGAGGAGGAGAGTCAAGAGGAAGTAATGGAGAATCTTCAGAAGTCTGGTGGATGGAGGCTTAAAATGTCTTGTTGGGTTTGGGGCTAGTTTCTCACTTTCAGGGAGAGCTTGGCCATTGATGGGGTTCCAAGTGGAGACCTAGAAGAAGGGAGGATGAGAAAAACCTTCAACTGAGGCTGAAGAGAGGACGGGAGAATGCACGGGCATTTCAATATGGAGGTTTTGGAGGAAAACCACTTGAGGTTTTTCAGTTGCTTGAAGGGAAAGCCAAGGGGTGGGAAGGCTTGATGCTATTTGTGGGTTGAGAATGAGGAGGCAAGAAAACACTCTCAGTGAGCCTTGGTGGCTCAGTCAATGGAGCATGTGATTTTTGATCTTGGAGTTGGGGGGTTGAGCCTCGCACTGGGTATAGAGATTACTTAAAAAATAAAAATACTGAAAATAAAAATAAATAAATAAAAATACTCTGAATACCCCTGGAAAATGTAAGGCTCATCTGGAGATGCAAACTCCTAGATCAGGTGGGAGGAGGTGGGGTCTGAGCTCAGGGTTTGCAGGAAGTTTGGTGTTAGTTCAAGAGCCCCAGGGTGGGTGGGTGGAAGGGAGGGAGGGAAGCAGAGGCAGTCTCTGCCAAGTGGAAGTGGACCACAAGCAAAATGCAAGGAGAAAACCACAAGACCTGGAGCCACACCACTGCTTGGCATCTCACAATCTTACTTGCCTAAATTCTCTCACTCTTTACAGACACATAAAGGGAACAAATTGGTCAAATGCTTGTTAAATTGAACTAAATGCAGCTTAGTTTCAAGGGAAGAACATTCTCTTCATTTTAATATGATCCTACTTTTCCAGTAACTGCAGCACCTCTTCGTATCATATGAGATTCCCTCTTACTTACATTGTATCTTCTCAAAACACCTATATCAAGTTACAGCTTCAAATATCAAAATCCGTAAACATTCCCCCAATCTGTACCCTATGATCATGGCAAGTCCAGACATTAATCAAGTCTTCTAGGAAAGGATATAAAAATATTCATCCATAATTATTAAACATATTGAATCCATTTTTCTCCTCAAAGTTGGCAAATGAACATACAACTATATTTGCATTATTTAAATTATCACCATGCCTTAGTATACTCACATATGACTTGTCCAATTATAACAACAAAATGCAAACAAATAAAAAGTTTGGTGACAAATGATGGTGTGCAAAGAATTTCAATGTTCAGCTTCAAAATGGCTGTGATAAAATGTGCTAGCTCAACTGAAAAAAATCACAGCATCTGTTCTGTCAACTTTCCAAGTTTATCAAATTCTTTTCCAGTCTTTCCATTTCTCTCTGAGTATGTCTCCTTGGTAAATTATCAAGTCTCCAAGTAAAGATAAAATATTCTCTCCAGTTATGGAAATGTTGAAAATGTTTCCTTCTAGAGAGAACAACTCCAAGACTAAGAGAACATGAGATTACCATCTTGGGGGTGGGGTGGGGGTGGGAGTCCAAGGAGTAGGAGAGAAAAGTGTTTGAATCAGTAAAAACCTTCTGCCAGTAACTTTGAAAAAGCTGGTGGTCAACAAAACTTAGGTTAATTTGATCATGTGTTCTTGCTTGCAAGCTTATGTCCAGTATATAAAAACAAATACCTAAATAATTCTTCAAAAAAGTAGCACGTCTGTATATAAACATGTTGAAATTCCCAAAGGGCAACTTTTTGGGCAGGCTCAAGGTCTGAAAGACAGTGTCCTAAAACAGACTGACCCACACATCTCTGACTCATGTAGCCTGCCTGTCATACTGACCAATCAATGAGGAGAACTGGCCCAGGGGACTTCACTCTTCTTATCTGTCCAGCCTCCATTCTGAGTACACAAGCCTCTTTCCTGACACTTGTCATGGCATGGTTGAAACACAGCTGACCTGCTTCTGGGTGCTATCACCCCATTCCAGCAGGATGAAGAAAAGAGAAGGCAAAAGACAAAAGGATTGGGGGGTATGTTTAGTGGGTCTCCCCCTTTTGAAAAGGCTTTTCTGGATGCCCTTTCAACAGCTTACAGATTGCCATGCCTAGCTGGCAAGGTTAATAAATTGAGTATTTGAGCTTTCCCAACTTTGATTTAAAAAGGTAGGCAAGGGGAATGTGGGTTGTAAATGATTTTAGGGTACCCAGCCCTCAGGGTCTTCCAGCTGGGGCACAATAAGTGTTCAGTGAACATTTACATATTGTACAATGATCCATCCCCCTGTGACATGCAGGTCACATCCATGCTAACTCCAGCCTCACCTCATTTGGTGTCTTGCTTTTGTGGTCCAGTAGAGCACACACTTTCCTCTCTGTTGAAATCCTACTCATTATTTTGAGAAAAATGGTCTTAAAATGGCAGTATAGCACATACACGGTAAAGTGCACAAAGCAAACATACATCCTGCTCAGTTTTGATAAATTGAACATACTCATGTAAGAAGAAACAGAACATTTGCCAAAACCGCAGAAGCCTATTATGTTGTACCTTTCTTAACTTATTAACTATACTCTAAGATATATCTACAAATCGATATGCGGATAAGAGGACTTGGCAAACTATTTTATGAATAATGAATGGTAAAAAATCAGAAGACCCATATTTTCAAAATACAGAATTCATTTCGTTGTTTTTTGTTGTTATTGTTTTGTTTTGTTTTCTTTTACTATTACTGCATGAGCCATGTGACTGGCCATTGGAAAAGTGTCACAAGAGCATCCTGTTGGGATTCTACCACAGCCAAAGATAGGCCCCTGTAATCCCAGATGGATTTAAGCTGCACTGCGCTGTGGATTTTATGTAGATGTAAGTAAGCTATTAGGTACTAGTTCTAAGGGGTATATTTAAGTATTTCCAAATCACTCATCATATTGCTGTAAAGATGGCAGGAAAAGTATCATTTTAAGAGAGAATGACTTTAAGTCAAAAGGAAAAAGCACCGATAACAAGCATGGTAGTGGCTTAGCTTCACTAATGGGGAACTATATGTAAACACAGTGAATTCACACATATTACCATCAGTTTATTCACACTGCAAGCATGAAGAGACCCACACAACAGATCAGAAAATTAAGTCCAAGAGAGCAAAGTCACTTGTGTGGTTTCATGAAGGTGGTCAGTGATCTAGCCCTATTTTTCTCACCTCTTTAAATTCTCCCCCTCTCTCCACTCCAGCCCTCCAAAACATCCTTGCTGTGCTCAGAAACACATGACCCTACTTCTGCGCCTTTGCATTGGCTGTACCCCACTCTATCCATGCCTCCGTCTCCCCCACCCCTTCCCCCATCCCTGCCCCTTGCTCTTCCTTCAGATCTTGGCTTTTTACTTCTATTCCAGTGCAGCTTCTGTCTTCCCTTGTCACTCCCTATGCTTGCTTGCTTCCTTACTTTGTTTGTGAGAGTTGAGAGAGAGTTGCGAGAGTTGCGGCACGAGCGTGGTTCTTTGGGCAAGTAACTTATGCTCTGAGTCTCCATTTCTTCATGTATGAAACAGACAAACTGACACCTATGTCTGCATGGTTATGGAAAGGATTTCCATGTACATATAACAGTGTAAGTGTGTGTGCATGCTTCCAGCACTGCGCTGGTAAATGTTGAACAACTTGGCTCTCCAAAAAAAAAAAAAGTTCCTGATGCTGCTAAATACAAGATGCACAGTAACACACCATTATGTAGTCTTTCCTCCCTATCCATGCAATGGACATAAAAACTGCAAGGACGTAGTCAAACATGGTAAAACAATGAGGAAGTGAGGAGGTTTTAAATGCTTATTACTTTTTAAAATTTCTATGTTTACATAATTTGTAATAATGGCTGAAAATGAGTTGGCTCTGGCACAACACTGCGTGTGTCTACAAACACCACTGGATAAACCAAAGCCAAGGCTATTACAGAAATGAAAAACTACACTATTTTCTTTGTTTTCTCTAAACAGACCTAAATTAATGGAGCACTGATTTCATTGAATGGGATCTTGTACCAGTGATGTAATAGCATGTTTAATCATGGGGCTACAGCAGCAACTTCATTGCTAATGCACAGAAACGGAGATACATTATACTGAGAATTACCAAGGAATCTCAACCAAGGAACCTCAGAAAATGCGTCTCCAGTAAAAAGGCAGGGATATATCATGGCTTAGCCTTTTGTTGTAGTAGATACTTGGTCTCTTCACAAAATCTCACCCTGACAGATTTCCAAAAAGTTTGTCAGGACACATTACAGACCCAGACAAGCTTTAAATCAAGGTTAGGGTCCAATCCTTCCACACCACTACCCAAGTCCTAAACCGCCAACCTGCTTCAACTATGTTAAAATCCAAGTGGGGGGAATATGATCAAAATGGGGGAAAGAAGCATTAAGTGCTGGCTGCCAACTTGAGAACCAAGAGAAAGTTAAGGTTCCTCTACTCCAAGGTACATTTGGCAGATGGAGCACACAGATGAACCTGGTTGTTACTTTGAAGCCAAAACATCATACAAAGTGACTTGTCTTCATAGTCTCTCTTCACAGCTAAGCCACTGACATGCTTTTACAACTGTTTGAAATTAGACATTTGGGCCAATTTATGCCTGACTCCATCCAACACTTCAAGTTCTCCATCCTATTCTTTATGTGATACAAATCAAAGAGGTTCCAAGATTCAGCTTAATCCCAGAGCTATCTCATCACTGACAAAGCCAACAGAAGAGCATTTAAACCCAAGGAGTAAAACTCACCTTGAGCCAGGTACCAAGGGAACACAGCCATGCAAGTGAATCTCAGGTGCCAGAGCTTCTAATAGGCATCAAATACAAACTTGGGATGTGTAAGGATATACAAGCAAATAAAGACCCAGATCCTGTCCTCAGACATCTCTCCATGTACTCACCAAGGTGAAACTAACTCTTAGGGTGCAGCTTCTAGAAAGGGATGCACCTGTCAAGGTGCAGCCTCCAGAAGGGGATGCACCAATTAGAATAAGGCCACCAGAAGGCCTTAAGAGCATTCCTAGCTAAGCTGCATTACAAACTATCAGTATGCAATTTGGACTGAAGTGATCAATTATTTGTAGAAGTATGTGCTCACTGCCACAAAGTCAAGCCCTCAGTTACTCAAATACATCTCAACATTCAAGTTCATTCAAATACTCTGAAAACTTCTAGACAATCTCTCCATGCACTTTCTTCTTTATGGAACACTATCTGTAATGGAAGTTATGCCTAATTCACAACTCTCAATCCAAGAATGTCGTTTTTGTTTCATCTTGCTGCCTAGGCTGCATTTCTTGGAGACAGAAGCCTATCAAAATGCTCTTCCATTCAAAATACACACCAGATGCCCTCACAATTCCAGTGCAACATTAGGCTCTTCAAGGTGTGAGTATTTACCCTCTAAATTTAAAAAGTCACTTAACTTTCCATTCTTCCAACAAGAAGAAAAAAAGCTTCCTTTAACCTTTCTTTTCTGTTTTTCATAAAGTATCACTTAAATCAAATGTTAACTCTTTCCATCATCTGGAGTTAACATTCAAGGGGACTTCAAGACCACCGCAAGCTTGACCTTCCCTGGACCAGGAAGGGTTCAATACATTTAGTGGAGGTTGCTAGCACCAGCCTGAATATCCATTCCTGGTCCTATAGAGGGTAGTCTGGAGAAGACTGGGCAGACCAGGATTTCTAGGGGCAAGCAAAGGAACTGTCGCCTGAATTTCTTGTGGAGGCTCCAGGAGAGGCTGAAATAAAGCATCCCCTATCCCTGAACCTCCAGAGACTATTTTAAAGTCACTCCTGAGGACCATATGGACTATCATCAGTCAAAAACTGCCCCAGGAATGATATCAACAAGACTAAATGGCTCATTTCCCTGTAATCTTAACCACATGAGTTTGCAAAAAGATGCTGATGCAAATCAGAGAAGGAGGGTGTCTCTATACCCAAGATGCAAGCAAATGAATAAGCATCAGCCTTAAGAAGTTGAGATGGGTGTCAGAAAATTCAGCTTAAGGAACCTTCTTCCCCAGCATAACCTTCTACCCTAATTGCCCAATAGCAATCCATGACAGCTAAAGAGCCTGCCACATTCCGAGGCAAAGCCAACTGTACCCACAAAAGTTCCTATCTTGGCTCTGCTATGATGTCTGAAATTCCTACAACCAGCTGCTTTGGCTCAAGGCTTTGATATCCAACGTTAAGACACAAACGATACCACACCATTATTAAGCCATAGCACCTTATACAAAATAATTCATCCGATTTGTTTGCTGTCACAGAGCAAATGGAAAGAGAAGTTCTTATTTTGAGGTGAAGCGTGGGAAGAGGAAGACAGGGGAGAAAGAAATGTATTCCAGGACATGAGGGAAAGGGAGGACAGAAGGCTTGGGGTGGGAACATTACCCGCAGGGAAAGTGGCTGCTAAAATAAGCCACCTGCGAAGAGTTCTATTTTATAGTCTGATCTTGGATCAAAGATGGGGAAAGGGGAGAGACTAGTTCTGAAAATAAACTTCCCCAACTTCACAGTTGGTCTCAGATCCAATCAAGGCTAAGAGGAAAACGAAAAAGTTAAGGTGTCTCAACACGTAACAGGGAATAGCACCACAGTCTAGGACCAAGGGGCAGCTTCCAATTGGATAGGCAAGGTCACACAGGTCAAGGGATGGGCCATAGGCATTACTGTGCACAATTCCCTTTAATGTTATGAACAGCTTTTTGGTTTTCTCCCAAAACCCATCTGGTCATTACTCCATTTTTCTTCCCTTTTATCATCAAGCTTCATAAAAGTGGGGCCATCTCATTCTTTATCACCCACTGCCACTGCCCCTTGATATCTCTCACAGAGTTGATTTTGAGTCCCTATTTACAAAGCCATGGGATCTAGTCCTCCTTTTCCCTCACCTCTCTGCAGCACTGGGAATGGGTAGGTTGCATTTCCCATATTCCTTGATCTTCCTTCTTCTGATTTTGCCCCTCCTTCATGACATCAATTTTTTAGACCCATTTCATCTGCCCTCTCCTTACATGAGAGTAGCATCCCATATTTAGCATCTCTTAGGTTTCTCTTCTCCCTCTATTGTGCTCATTCGCTGCCATTAGCCACTTGCAGATCTTAAAAACCTTAATTTTTAGGCCAGACGTCACCTCTAAGCTCTAGACATGTACTCCAAATTCCTTGATTCCTGGACACGTCCATCAGCACAACTTCAAGCGTTAGACAGTCCACACATCTGTCTACAGTTGGACTCCTCACAAAGATGCTCCATCTTCTCTTCCATGAGTAGTTTTAGTGAATAACCCACCACTCACCCAATCACTTAAAGGAAAATGTTCAATCATCTTGGATTCCTGTCATTCTGGCACATGCCAACAGAGGCAGGAGTGCGCCCCATTCATACCCTCTGTCTTTACCACCTCACACACACGGGACTTCCAAATACCAGCTCTACCTCTCTCTGCATGTCAAGTCTCTCTGCCACCTGTGTAGCAGGCTGGCCGTCAACCTGACTCGGAGAGCAGCAAAGCACTCAAGGGATGGGATGAGCAGGTACAAACAACACACCAGTTCTTTAAAAAAAAAAAAAAAAAAAAAAAAGTATAGCTTCAAACAAGACACTGGTGCTCAGACCAAATCACTCTTATAGTTAGTTTGCATAAACCTGCTTTATATCCAAGGGCTATGGCCTGGAAATAAAGCAAAGAAAGAGTCCTTTAAAAAGGCATTTTGTGGATGAGCCTTTGGCGGCATAAAAGCAACTTCCCTAGGGACCTGTCCCTACTGACTGGGTCACACCTCCATGGCTTTGCTCAAGCTGCTGCCTCTACTGGTATTGTTGCTTCCCACATCCCTGGAATGCTTTGTCTTTAAGGACTTGATCCAAGGGAAACCTTCTTTATGAAGCTGCTTCTTCCTGCAAACCTTTTAGTTAACAAAGTCAGAGGCATTTGGGAGGGAAGAGTGCATTCTATCTCAGAATCTCTACCATGTTCTTGTTCTTACTCATCTGCCTACATCCTTCACTAGACCATAAGCACCTTAAGGGGCAGGACTGGGTTTGATGACTATTTTGGATACTCTCACTGCAAACAGTACATGCTGTATTTATTAGACAGATAAATTTAAAAGTGAGTGAATAGGGGCACCTGGGTGGCTCAGTAGGTTGAGCGTCCGACTTCGGCTCAGGTCATGATCTCGTGGTTCATGAGTTTGAGTCCCATATTGGGCTCACTGCTGTCAATGCAGAGCCTGCTTCAAATCCCCTGTCCCTGTCTTTCTACCGCTCCCCACTCACACTTGCTCTCAAAAATGAACATTTAAAAATCAATAAAATAAAAATGAGTGAACAATTTAAGAAGATAATATTTCTGACAGCTTTACACTGGCAGGAAAATGGGGATTATTGAGTATTTAAAGGATCTATTCCAAACAACAAGAAAGTTACAGAATCCAAACTACGATATCTAAGGAGGAAAAGCATCTTGGTAATCCTGGTGAACAAGATCCCTGGTTCTGGCCCCTAAACTGAGACAATATTTTGTGTCACAAAGTCACAATAGTTCTACAACAGAGCCATGAGTTAAGTGCCTTTCAGAAGTGCTGTTTGCCGTTATTCCTCACCCTATGAACAGTAAAAGGAGTTATTTTCACATGAAGATGTATCCAAGAATTGCCAGGAACCTTTTAAGTGGGATGGTAATTTCTGGAAGACACATCTCTGAACTTAATTTTCAAGAAGCGTAAGTGAAGACAACCCTTTTGAGAATACCTAATAACAGACCCCAAAGAAACAAGCCCAAAGAAACATATTTGAATAGAAAGCTAGAGAATATATTACCATTTCAGGGATGACTGACAACCCATTTATATTTTACGACATGTTATAGTAGTAACCCTGGCAATGCAGTATTTTCAGAAAGCAAGACTATGTGAGAGATTCGTAGGTTACAGGAGATAGAATTAACCTCAGATCAAGTGGAAGCTGGCACCTGAAATCCTTCTAGGACTCAATCATGGTATGAATCAATCAAAGACACTGGCACAAAGTTAACAGGCAGGTAACTTAGATTGCTTGCTTAGAGGAAAGAGACTAAATCAATTACTCTGTTACATCAGCAGAGTACCTTGAAAACTTAGGGGGGAAGTTTTTTAAATAACTGATAGTGTCTCATCAATTTCTCAGCACCACAGAGATGCCATTTTGTGCCTTATAGGTAGAAGAGTTTATGAATCATATCCACCAACTGGCCACTCCCTCTGCTTCTCTGTGTTCTCATTAGAGCTAACTTCATTCATTTATTCAGCAAATATTTGAAAATTTACTCTGCCGCAATGGACTAACTTCCTAGGGATATGAACTTTAATCGTAACCTTGTGATTATCAATCTTTGGTAGCAAAAGCATGAAACAAATGAGTAAACAAGTGTTTTTAAAAGATAAGAATATTCTGTAAAGGACATCAGTTTGTCCTGGATTATTTGTCCTGTACTAAATAATCTGTGGGTTCGGGTACCTATACCAAAAGGTTACCTAGAGGTATCCATGGGTGACCTAAGTCAGTTTCAGGTGGTAAGAGGGAAGACTCAGCATTCTAGAATTATGAGAAGTTTCACAGGGAGAAAAAGACACAAGAGTTGATGGAGATACATCCACATACAAGGATGTGGATGTAAATCACTGAATCTCAGCATAAATAACAAAGAGAAACAGGACAGGGATACAGAGAGAAAAATGTGGATTAACAGACCAGTGGTTTGATGAAGGAGAAATGTCACTTGTGGGAGAATACAGCAGGTGAACTAGGATAGAAGGTTTGGTCAGAGAGTAGGACATACACAACCACCTGTGTTGAAGGCACAGTTGTTTCTGGCCAGGACTCCCAGTGTGACCTTGGGAGAATGTGGCTAAGATAAAATGCACAAATAGGTCATTGGAAATGAGAAGATAAAGGAACCTGTGAAGAAATGTGGACACACATTGTGCTTGCCTTGTTTTTGAAAAGTTGGTCACAATGATACTTGTTGAAAGAGACCATTTCATTTTCCCTTAAAGTCCCCAAATCTGACAGCTGTCTTTTTCCCCCCTCCAAGTTACACACTGCCAATAAAACAAAAATCCCAACTTTAGTCCGTGAGGGTCCCTGGATGGCTTTCCCTCTGTCTCCCATTCCACCATGCCTTCCCTCTCCTACTGCATATTTTTATCTTTCTTCCCCCACGAGATGTGCACTCCCTCCATCCCTCAGACCCCCACTGCACCCACTCCACTATAACTCAGCTTTCACCACATAGAGAGCTTTGCCCTTCTGGATTCAAGATGTGGCTTCCATAAATACCCTCAGGTGTGTGTTACAAATATTAGCAATTAACAGAAGATCCTGAAGCTCCCTTGGGTACTCATTTTCCAAGATGAACGTGTCACCAAACCTGTTAAAGAAATCAGTTTCTAGGCAAAGAAAAGCAAGATTGAGTTTTGTGTTTCCTACTGGGAACCGTTGCATATTTATAAACTTACTAAACTGTAAGTACCACACATATTTTTATAACTGCATCTACACCAAAGGTATTTATACAATCAATGTTTTCCATCAAAAGGATGCACCTGGCTAAATAGACTGTTCCAAAATGATTAATGAGTATTTTCCCATATAAGCATTTAAATGCCTCTAAAAATAACTGGATTACAACTTTGGTTGTGTTTACCATCAAAAATTTGGAAATAAGGCACAATGAAATCCAACCATCCACCACCCTCAGAGATAAATCCTCACAATATTTACCTTCTTTTTCAGATATCCAATTATGGGGAAAAAATGGATCCCTATTGTACAGTAGTGCCTAGTACATAGACGATGAATATTTGTAGACTGAATACATACAGTTTTGTAATCTGCTTTAAAAGGTCTTTGTTTTCAAACGAGGTTGTGATAAAAGGACTATGTGCAAATTATAAAAGTTTAAATTTCTAATAGTTCAAAAAGAGATGAAATGAGAGAAATTCTTTTCACTCTACATTGCCATTCCCTGGAAGAAATCCCAGCAGAAATCCTGGAAATTCACGCGGAAAGAGATAGAGAGATGCATGCAGATATAAATACAGAGCTATATTTAAGAACAAATGGTAAAGTCTGTATGATGTTTACCAGTACTTTTTCCACTTAATATTTCTTCAGTTTCCCATATCCACACGCAAAGTTACTTCTTTCTTTATCGAGGTTTCAAGTGGATTGTTCTGTAACTTCACTATTAAATTGATGGACCTTTAAAAAGTGGCCAGATTTTTTGCTGTTAACAACAATGCTGCAATAAGCATTATCCAGTCTCCCAACAAATACTTATCGAGCACCCACACACCAAGCGATGAGCCTGACTCTGGAGACTGAGATGCTAACAAAACAGCTAAGAACTCTAACCTCTAGAGTTCACGAAAGGAGAGTGAGAACAAGAAAACAAAAATGAACGTATCCTTTCCAATTTTAATTTGTACCATGAGTGGGGAGCAGAAGGAAGAGACGTAGAGCAGATAGGCAGGAAGGTCCCTCTGAGGATGTAACCAGTCACTGGAAACCCAAAAGATGAAAATGAAGCCAGCTGTAAAGGTGTGAAGGGCATCTAAGTACCCGGAACAGCTAATGCAAAGGGCTCAGGGAGAAATCTTGTTTCCAGTAAAGACAATGAATGTGACTATGGTATAGACAATACAGAACAAGGCTGGCTTAAGAGGGAGAGAAATGGGCAGATCTTACAAGATGCTAAAAAAAATAAAAAATAAAAAAGTTTTAAGTTTATTCCAAATATTACAGATAATGACCGAAGAGTGAGGAGTGAGGGAGTGATGATTTCATTTACATTTTTAAAAGACCCCTCTCACCGCTGTGGGGGACACACCAGGGATTAGCACATGAGGGGAACTGTTGCAGGTTACCACAGGGCACAGGTAAGAGTGGTGGGGTTAGAACCAGAGTAGGGACAATGGATGAGCAAATACAAGATTCCTTCTTCCTCTATTTCAGAAAAAGCTAAGAGGAATAGGGTTAGGGGAAAATGCAGAGTTCCACTTTGGATATGTTGGTTTTGGGTTGTTTATTGGACATACAAGTGGAGGTGTCAATTATGTGAATGTGAGAGTCTGGATCTCAGCACAAAGGTCTATGCTACATAGAAACGATTCCTCAGCTTATGAATGGTTGACTATCATCCACAGAGAGAGGAACTGTGGGTTCCTCTCCATAGGAAAAGTGGGTTGAGAGAAACAGACTGTGGAGGAGGTTGCTCAGGCAAAGGAGGCAGTGCGGAGATTACCTGGGTCAAATGTTACACAGACAAGAACCTGGAACTCAGAGCAGGGGGAGACCACAGGGAAATCCAGTTCAGGGATATTTTGGGGGCAAAAACAGATTGGAATGAGTTTACCAGTCATGGGAAGGTAGGACAAAGTATATGAAGACAATTCTTGGAAGTTTCACTTTAAAAATCTGCAGAAGAGTAACTACAGGAGTTATAAGATCAAAAATGGTTCACAGTTGTTGCTCTAAGTATAATTTTAAAATGAGAAATCCTATAGCATGTTTGTGTATTAATCAATGTGTATGATGATGGGAGAATACCCACACCAACAATCAAGTCTGGAAAAGGTTAGAAAGGATAGGATTCAAAGTGCAGATTTATCTTTAACTTCCTTTAGGAAAGAGGGTGAATAAAGGAGAAAATGGGATTCAGACACCAGCTGATTTGTGGATTTGTGATGTCAAGAACATTCGTTCAAATTGTCTCTATTTTCTCAAGAAAACATGAGGCAAGTCATGCTCAAGTGCATATATCTATGTGCCTCTAAAAAGAGGAGTTTGAAGGGGAAAAATCAACACGGTGAATTTTTTGTGGACACTGGAAAAGGAAGCTTGGTAGGTTCTCCAGGTCATGTTTTGCTTCCATTTTAGTTGGGGCTCATGAAGTCATAGTGACAACCACCTTCCAGCCGTGATTCTGTCAAGTAACACTTACGAAGGGTTCATCTGGGGAAATGCTTCTCAAAGTATGCTACCTGCTCAAGCACCATCAGTCTCACCTGATAAGTTATGATAAATGCAAATATCTGGCTCCACCCCAGACCTATCTATCTCAGAAGGCCTGGGGGTAGGGCCCAGCCATCTGTTAACATGCTCTCCAGGTTATTCTGATGCAATAGAAAGTTTGAGAACCTCTAATCTAAGAAGAGGTTTTTTTTTCCTTTTTTTTTTTTTTTGGCCATGTGAAAGCAAAGGAGGGAAAGAGTGCTAATAATTAAAATGCATCTGCAAGAGTAATTATACTGATGATCCACAGAATAAGAAGTGGGTAAGCTGTGAAGACATTCTTTATAAATACCTTAGCCATTTTTGGATGGAGATTTAAAAAGTATTGTGTTTAAATGAGAGGTATACCTATTTTAAATTTTAAATTGTGATACATATTACATAATGGCCCTCCAAAAATTCTACATACCTATCCACAAAGCAAAACCATGCCCCCGGCACTGTATACTTGCCCAACAATTTTTTATTGAAGTAGAATAACATCCAATGAATGTTATGTTAGTTTCAGGCGAACAATTCTTTTTTCATTTACATCCATTTAAAAAGTGACAAAGTTATCTTTTGGTGATTGTTTTTGTGTTACTGTTGTCTATCTTTTATTGCACTTATGTTCCCCAAAATGAAAATTAGAAAAACAGTATGAGGGTATCTCACAAAAACATACAGGGAAAGAGCCAGAGGAGTCTGAGTCAAAACAGGCAAGAAGTCCAGAGTATGGTATGGTTCCATTAATAGGAATGTGTGTCCTGTTCAACTGCAGCAATACTCCCACTCAGTTCTGTCCCAGGAAGATTCCTCGGGGTTTTCCTACTCAGTTCTGGATAACACACTTTGAAAAAAAAAAATTGTAACCTACAACTCTACCATAATGATAAAGTGCCTTCCTGAGACCACCGAACATAAGGTATAGTAGAATGGGGAATATTTGGCCTAAAATAGAGACTTCAGTGGAGGGAAGAGAATATAGAAAAAGAGACCAGCAGGACAACCATAAAGAAATCTGTGAATAACACACAGATGATGGACGGCGTAGACTTCATCATCATAAATCTTTTTAAAAGATTCAAGGGTAGAAGTTTTAAGGACACAGCTTTTAGTACCACCTATAAGAATAGTACTTCCTAATAAAACAGAACCATCTTTCCTGATCCCCCAGGCTTTTGGTCCAGGTTGAATGGCATTAGCTAAGGTCTACAACAAGGATCTTTACCTTCTTCTCGAACTTTGAGATTTATGAATGTTTTGAGGGTTCCAAATTCCATTTTCATGCACATAAATTCACTTTACTTGCTTTTCATTTAAATTTCTAACAGTGCCTGTACTCTAACCAAACAACTTGAGTTTCTCATTTAACTGTAAGCAAGGAGTTACAGGTCACTTTCATTCTTTAAACTTTCAGTTTATCTAACCACTATCAAAACAGCTTATATTGAAATGCTCAACTGTTTATCGTGAAGATTAACATCTATTTGAACTTTGTGCCTATGAGATAGCAGGAAAAATATACCCTGAGACCTTCTACTTCCCAATATTCTTGCACTAGGACTAGTTTTGACAGAATGATAAATAAGACCAGCAAGTAAGAAATGAATGTGTAATACCAGACCCAGAGTCTGAATCTATCATGATGCAGTTCATGGTGATTCTTTTGGTAGATTTACTTCCAACATCTTCATGGCTGGTGAAATGACTGATTATGGCCTAACAACCTCTGCTATCTCTACTTCTACCTTCTGAGAGGGGAATCTAAGTCACAAATGTCAACCTACTGCCAACCTGCTCTTTTCGTAAGGAGCCTAACCAACATCACAGACATAACCTCCCTCTGCTAAGGAGTTGCATTCTAGATCATGCTTCCAGCTCCTGAAGGACAGAGACCCCTGGGAGTGGCAAAATGCACTGCAGAAACTGAATAGTGAAAGAAATGAATATAAAGACACATGCTGAAAATTCAAAGGCTATAGGAGAATTTGAAAAGTCTGCTAACAGCATAGTTATATAAGAGAGGGATATCTAATTATCCAATTAATGCATAATCTTTTATCTTTACGGTAAGATATGGAATCAGTAAAGAAAAAGAAAACATGAATAGAGAATTCCTACTTCAGTATTACTATTGTCCCTGTGGGAAAAGATACCATGAAAACTTTATATATCACCCCTGTCAAGAAGGTTTTCAGGTCATGGCTGAGAATAACTTAGTGGGTCACTCTCCCCTTCATTGCAACCCACAAGAAGAAAAGGGACACTAGCTAGATGCATTTATTCGCCATGGGGGGAAAACACTAGGCATAGCACCCAGCTAATTCTTCCTTTTCTTCTGGCCTATGAAAAGTCTCAAATTTTCAAACTCTGCCAAATATATATGCTAGTGTCAGTCTTAAAAGTTTTGATTTGCTGAAGACAATAATTAGATAGCATACCCTGTGTATCTCACAATATCCTGCTGTGTTCTGAATGAAGATTTTCTTCTTCTGTACTTAAAGCAGCAAATTTGTAGACCAATCTTCTTAGAGTTTCTTTATCACTTGAAAATATCTTGGAAACTCGGTTTCTGTAGAAGATAGATTTTTTTTCTGTATTTGTCTGTGTGCAACACATGTAAGCAGGTAAACTATTTCTGCCAGCTAGAAAAAATAAAATTTTCCTCCTCTCCATCCCATAATGATTTCAGATTCTATTTTCATTAAATGTGATATTGACAAGATTTGTAATTCAACATTTAAGTATAATAAACCCTTGTTAATTCAGACTAGTTGTAGGAAAACCCAGTGTAAATTCAAGTATCTCAATTCTGAATAGCTTGAGATAAATTAAGGTTCATTCTACATAAAAATAACTCAAACCAAAGGCCACCAAAATACCATGAAGGAGGAGGCAAAAGTTCAGGCAAAAGTTTGTACATTGCTACTTTATCAGGGAGTGCCAGCTCAGAAAGCGACAGTGAAGGATGTGGGAACTGAGACAGGGAAGCAAAGAGCCAATACAAAAGTACTTTCTGGTGCTGGCCATAACTAAGGGTGACTGATTTCACTTGATCTTGGGAGACAATCCTCTGAGAAGCCTTAACAAATGTTTCTTAGGACAATCTGGGAGTAGAATTTTTTTTTTAACTGGCTCTTGTTTCCCATCTGTCAAAGATTAGCCCCTTGGGGCATTCATTTCCCTTATTTCTGGGTTGCATGTTTGTGTAGAGTAAGTAAGATCTCGTGGAGTCTCATGCTTTGGGTATAAACAATGGAGGCAAAAGGCACGTGGCTCATGCATAATATGAGGACCAGGCTAGATGTGTGGGACAACAGGTAAAGGCCACAGTGAGTGGGTGGCCATAGGAGTGACTCGAAGCAGAGACAAGTCTAGCCAAGAGGACCTTAAGTGGCTTATGAACGACGCTTCAGACAGATGTCACTGGCAGAAGGAGCTAGCGCATGCACATCTTTCATATGTGTTGAAAGCATATACAGGGTAGCCCAGAAATTAATAACATGAAAACATTTTTGTGTTTTGATTTTGAACCATATAAATGTGTTTCCTATTCGAAAATGATTATCAAAATTTAGAGCTCTGAAAAAGTAATAGGATTTAAACATCTACTGTAAAGTCCTAAAGGAGAAATACATAACGTTGGGAAGGGGAAAACCTGGGGGTTGGAGAGGGGTGGGACCACAGCAGTTAGAGGTGATGTAATCACTCTTAATTCCCCATACTTTCCCTGAGTGAGGGTTGAAGAAATTCTGCATCAAGCAAGAAAGAGTGGTGTCAAAACAGTGTTTGAAACAAAGCAGAAAACAAAAGGAGGGATGGGGCTAGAAGGAGTACAGTTAACTATTGTTTTATTCACTTCTGTACCATTTGATATTATAAACATGTTCATGTATTACTCTTACATTAAAAGCACTGTTTAGTAAAAATTTTTAAAAATATGGAAGTTCTCATCCACTCCTCAAATACAGACTAAATACAGAGCCACTTAGGTAGCTGCACCAAGAAAACCTCAAATCAGAAAATCACCACTAATCCTAAAGACACTTATTTGAAGAGCACCAAAGCTTCTTGAAACATTCAAGAAACAATAAAGGACAATAACAAACATCAGTGCTTATAACTCAGAACACTGCCACTATTAGGAAAGCAGAAAATGGCACAAAAAAGAGCTCATTTTAAGAACGTGGGTTTACTAGATTTTGACATCCAGAATTAACGGCTGCAGTTGCCTGAACTGGGAAACCAATGACCACTTACTACACCAAGCCCAGCTTAGCATCAAATGATATGCAAGGACACATCTGAGCACACATTTGAGGACTCTGAAGTGCAAGGGTCACCGAAGTACTTGAGAAACAGCAGTTTCTCAGAGAGGAAAGGGATAAATTCTCCTCACGTGAAAATGGAGATATTCGGCATCCCAACAATTAGGATGACTAACTAAAAGCAAACAGTAAGAAAAAAATTGGGAAGATTCTAACAACATTAGCCTTCAAAACAGATCATCTCCGCAATAAAGGCAGATCAAATGGATGTGGAAGAGCTAATGTAATCCAGCACCTGTGGCTTACCTAAACCAATGTTTTAGGCAAACATGCTGCAGTTCTGTATCTGCATTCGAGTATCAACTGTAAGAGAAAAATAACCTGCCAATAGACATCTTCTGGGAAAAGATAGAATTAAAACAAATGGGAACATTATGGTCAGTATGTTGTTCAGAAACCAATAAAAACTCCCTTTCTCAATTAGGCATTCCTGACTCCATGTCTTCTAAAGTCCTGCCTTTTCAAAAAAAAAAAAAAAAAAAAGGGTTAGAGAGGGAGGGAGTCAAAACATAAGAGACTCTTAAAAACTGAGAACAAACTGAGGGTTGATGGGGGTAGGAGGGAGGGGAGGGTGGGTGATGGGTATTGAGGAGGGCACCTGTTGGGATGAGCACTGGGTGTTGTATGGAAACCAATTTGACAAATTTCATATTAAAAAAATTTTTTTAAATAAATAAAACATGTTTATTCAGCTGAAAAAAAAAAAAAACCATCCCCCAAATCTGACATGTAAGGCACCATATACCAGATAGAGAAGTTTATCGCATCAGCAGTATTAAAATCAAGGAAAGCAAAGACTAACACAGAAGAAATTTCAAATATCCGATGAAGCCTAATAAAGCCTCAGAGGCCCACCAGGGAAGCATGGGTCATGGCTATGGTAGGAGACCTCCTGCCTCTTGCCACTGACAGCACGGTGTGCGGCCAGCAGCAGTATCACCTGGGAACTCGTTAGAAGTACAGAATCTCAGACCCCAACCCAGGCTTGCTGAATCATGATCTGCATTTAACAAGAGCCCTAGTGAATCATGTGTTCATTGAAGTTTGAGAAGCACTACCGTGGTTTCTGAATCTTGACCCCAGAGTCACCTGGTGGTGCTTATATAAAATATAAATAGGTTTCCAAGAGGCTTCTCAGACTTACTAAATTTCCTGGCACTGGCTACATAGATACATGAAGCAAGCACTTCTGGTCATCTTTTAAACCAGAAAGGAAGGGTAGACATATACATCAATGGAATAGAAATTAAAGCCCATAAAAAAAACAAAAACAGGGGCACCCAGTTGTCTCAGTTAGTTGGGCACCCGACTTCCAATTTTGGCTCAGGTCATGGTCTCATGGTTCATGGGATTGAGCCCCAGGTCAGGCTCTGCGCTGATGTTGTGGAGTCTGCTTTCTTTCTCTCTCTCTCTCTCTCTCTCTCTCTCTCCCTCTCCCTCTCTCTCTCCCCGCCCCACTTGTGCAGGAACATACGCATGTGGTCTCCCTAAATAAACATAAAAAGAAAAAATCTATGGTCAATTCATTTTTTCCTTAAAATTTTATCTTGACAGGTCTTTAAGGTTTTTCTTTTTATTGAGTCATGACTGACATAAAGTCTGTACATATTTAATGTGTATATCATGATGACTCTGAAGCATATACCCATATAGCACCACCAGATACAATGCCATAACATTAACCATCACCTCTAAAAGTTTCCTTCCCTTCATTTTGAGTATTTAACACATCTACCCTTTCAAATTCTAAATACACAGTATAGTACTATTAACTACACATACTATACTCTATAGTAGATCCTTAGAACTTGCTAGTCTTGTGCAGGTAAAACCACGTACCCTTTCAGCAACACCCCAAGTCTCCCTCGCCCTGGTCCCTGGTAAACCCATCCTATTCTGGTTTGAATGGTTGAACTACTGCAGATTCTTGATATAAGTGGCATCATCCAGCATTTATTCTTCTGTGTACGCTTATTTCCCTTAGCATTGCGTTTTTCAAGTTCATCCATGTTGTAGCAAATGGTGGAATTTCCTTTTTTGATGTGGAATATTCCATTGTATGTATATACCACATTTTCTTTATACATTCATCTGTTGATGGATATTTGTTTCCATGCCTTTGCTATTGTAAATAATGCTACAACAGACACAGGAGTGTAGGTATCTTCTCAAGATCCTGATTTCTGTTCTTTTGAATATATACCCAGAAAGATGCTTAGAGAATGGTGTTTTCAACAAATGGTGCTGGGACAACCACATGAGGAATGAACTTCATTGCACTACCTCGACAACATGTACACAATTTAACTAAATATGGATCAAGACCTAAATACAAGAGCTAAAACTATGAAACTCTTAGAAGAAAACACAAGGGATCATCTGCAGGATCTCGGATTCTTTGGTAATAGTTTCTCAGAAAGGACACAAGCAATCAAAGAATAGATTAATTTGACTTCATCAAAATTAAAAACTTTTGTGCAAAGAACACTATCAAGAGAAAGATGATGCATCTAATGAGAGAAAATATTTGCAAATCCTGTGTGTAATAATGGTCTAGAATCCAGAACATAAGAACTCTTATTACTCAATAATTTTTATTTTGGGGTTATAAGAGTTATCAAATAGCCCAATTTAAAAATAAATTCATTTTTCCAAATAAGACATACAAATAGCCAATAAACACATGAAAAAATGTTCACATCATTAGTCATTAGGGAAATGAAAATTAAAAACACAATGAGACAGGAGCCTGGGTGGCTTAGTCAATTAAGCATCCAACTTCGGCTCAGGTCATGATCCCACAGTTTCTGGGTTTGAGCCCTGTGTTGGGGTCTGCGCTGACAGCTCAGAATCTGGAGACTGCTTCAAATTCTGTATCTCCCTCTCTCTCTGCCCCTCTCTAGTTGTTTGTTCTCTCTCTCTGTCTCAAAAATAAACAACAAACAACAACAAAGCACAATGAGATACTACTTCATATCATCTAAGATGGCTAGAATGAAATAGATCATAACTAGAAATGATGAGGGCATGGAGAAATTGGAGTTATTGTAGGACTGTAAGATGGTACATGACTTTGAAAAAACAGTTTGGCAATTCTGCAAAATACAATGGCCAAACAACCTAACAATCCCATTCTACATATATACCTAAGAGAATTGAAAACATACCATCACATAAAAATTTGCTCAAGTATTGATAGAAAAAGCATTATTTAAAATAGCCAAAAAGGATAAACTACCCAAATGTCCATCAACTGATGAATGGATGAACAAAATATAGTATAGCCATACAACAATTATTTGGTCATAAACAGGAATGAAATACTGATAGATGATATAAACATGCATGAATCTTAAAAACATCATGCCGAGTGGGGGGCGGCAAGATGGCGGCTTAGGAGGACGCAGGGCTCACCGCACGTCCTGCTGATCACTTAGATTCCATCTACACCTGCCTAAATAACCCAGAAAACCACCAGAGGATTAGCAGAACGGAGTTGCCGGAGCCAAACGCAGAAGAGAGGCCCACGGAAGAGGGTAGGAAGGGCGGCGAGGCGGTGCGCGCTCCACGGACTGGCGGGAGGGAGCCGGGGCGGAGGGGCGGCTCACCGGCCAAGCAGAGCCCCCGAGTCTGGCTTGCAAAAGCGGAGGGGCCGGGCGGACTGTGTTCCGACAGCAAGCGCGACTTAGCGTCTGGGAGGTCATAAGTTAACAGCTCTGCTCGGAAAGCGGGAAGGCTGGAGGACAAAGGAGGGAGAGCTGCTGAGCCCCCTGACAACAGAGCTCAGTTTGGTGGGGAACAAAGGCGCTCGCCAGCGCCATCTCCCCCGCCCATCCCCCAGCCGAAATCCCAAAGGGAACCGGTTCCTGCCAGGGAACTTGCTCGCTCCTCGCAAACACCCAACTCTGCGCTTCGGCGGAGCCAAACCTCCGGCAGCGGATCTGACTCCCTCCCGCTGCCACAGGGCCCCTCCTGAAGTGGATCACCTAAGGAGAAGCGATCTAAGCCTGCCCCTCCTGCCCCCGAGCACCTTGCCTACCCACCCCAGCTAATACGCCAGATCCCCAGCATCACAAGCCTGGCAGGGTGCAAGTAGCCCAGACGAGCCACACCACCCCACAGTGAATCCCGCCCCTAGGAGAGGGGAAGAGAAGGCACACACCAGTCTGACTGTGGCCCCAGCGGTGGGCTGGGGGCAGACATCAGGTCTGACTGCGGCCCCGCCCACCAACTCCAGTTATACACCACAGCACAGGGGAAGTGCCCTGCAGGTCCTCACCACGCCAGGGACTATCCAAAATGACCAAGCGGAAGAACTCCCCTCAGAAGAATCTCCAGGAAATAACAACAGCTAATGAGCTGATCAAAAAGGATTTAAATAATATAACAGAAAGTGAATTTAGAATAATAGTCATAAAATTAATCGCTGGGCTTGAAAACAGTATACAGGACAGCAGAGAATCTCTTGCTACAGAGATCAAGGGACTAAGGAACAATCACGAGGAGCTGAAAAACGCTTTAAACGAAATGCATAACAAAATGGAAACCACCACAGCTCGGCTTGAAGAGGCAGAGGAGAGAATACGTGAACTAGAAGATAAAGTTATGGAAAAAGAGGAAGCTGAGAAAAAGAGAGATAAAAAAATCCAGGAGTATGAGGGGAAAATTAGAGAATTAAGTGATACACTAAAAAGAAATAATATACGCATAATTGGTATCCCAGAGGAGGAAGAGAGAGGGAAAGGTGCTGAAGGGGTACTTGAAGAAATAATAGCTGAGAACTTCCCTGAACTGGGGAAGGAAAAAGGCATTGAAATCCAAGAGGCACAGAGAACTCCCTTCAGACGTAACTTGAATCGATCTTCTGCACGACATATCATAGTGAAACTGGCAAAATATAAGGATAAAGAGAAAATTCTGAAAGCAGCAAGGGGTAAACGTGCCCTCACATATAAAGGGAGACCTATAAGACTCGTGACTGATCTCTCTTTTGAAACTTGGCAGGCCAGAAAGAATTGGCACGAGATTTTCAGGGTGCTAGACAGAAAAAATATGCAGCCAAGAATCCTTTATCCAGCAAGTCTGTCATTTAGAATAGAAGGAGAGATAAAGGTCTTCCCAAACAAACAAAAACTGAAGGAATTTGTCACCACTAAACCAGCCCTACAAGAGATCCTAAGGGGGACCCTGTGAGACAAAGTCCCAGAGACATCACTATAAGCATGAAACATACAGACATCACAATGACTCTAAACCCGTATCTTTCTATAATAACACTGAATGTAAATGGATTAAATGCGCCAACCAAAAGACATAGGGTATCAGAATGGATAAAAAAACAAGACCCATCTATTTGCTGTCTACAAGAGACTCATTTTAGACCTGAGGACACCTTTAGATTGAGAGTGAGGGGATGGAGAACTATTTATCATGCGACTGGAAGCCAAAAGAAAGCTGGAGTAGCCATACTTATATCAGACAAACTAGACTTTAAATTAAAGGCTGTAACAAGAGATGAAGAAGGACATTATATAATAGTTACAGGGTCTATCCATCAGGAAGAGCTAACAATTATAAATGTCTATGCACCGAATACCGGAGCCCCCAAATATATAAAACAATTACTCATAAACATAAGCAACCTTATTGATAAGAATGTGGTAATTGCAGGGGACTTTAATACACCACTTACAGAAATGGATAGATCATCTAGACACACGGTCAATAAAGAAACAAGGGCCCTGAATGAGACATTGGATCAGATGGACTTGACAGATATATTTAGAACTCTGCATCCCAAAGCAACAGAATATACTTTCTTCTCGAGTGCACATGGAACATTCTCCAAGATAGATCATATACTGGGTCACAAAACAGCCCTTCATAAGTTTACAAGAATTGAAATTATACCATGCTTACTTTCAGACCACAATGCTATGAAGCTTGAAATCAACCACAGAAAAAAGTCTGGAAAACCTCCAAAAGCATGGAGGTTAAAGAACACCCTACTAACGAATGAGTGGGTCAACCAGGCAATTAGAGAAGAAATTAAAAAAATATATGGAATCAAACGAAAATGAAAATACAACAATCCAAACGCTTTGGGATGCAGCAAAGGCAGTCCTGAGAGGAAAATACATTGCAATCCAGGCCTATCTCAAGAAACAAGAAAACTCCCAAATACAAAATCTAACAGCACACCTAAAGGAACTAGAAGCAGAACAGCAAAGGCAGCCTAAGCCCAGCGGAAGAAGAGAAATAATAAAGATCAGAGCAGAAATAAACAATATAGAAACTAAAAAAACTGTAGAGCAGATCAATGAAACCAAGAGTTGGTTTTTTGAAAAAATAAACAAAATTGACAAACCTCTAGCCAGGCTTCTCAAAAAGAAAAGGGAGATGACCCAAATAGATAAAATCATGAATGAAAATGGAACTATTACAACCAATCCCTCAGAGATACAAACAATTATCAGGGAATACTATGAAAACTTATATGCCAACAAATTGGACAACCTGGAAGAAATGGACAAATTCCTGAACACCCACACTCTTCCAAAACTCAATCAGGAGGAAATAGAAAGCTTGAACAGACCCATCACCAGCGAAGAAATTGAATCGGTTATCAAAAATCTCCCAACAAATAAGAGTCCAGGACCAGATGGCTTCCCAGGGGAGTTCTACCAGACGTTTAAAGCAGAGATAATACCTATCCTTCTCAAGCTATTCCAAGAAATAGAAAGGGAAGGAAAAACTTCCAGACTCATTCTATGAAGCCAGTATTACTTTGATTCCTAAACCAGACAGAGACCCAGTAAAAAAAGAGAACTACAGGCCAATATCCCTGATGAATATGGATGCAAAAATTCTCAATAAGATACTAGCAAATCGAATTCAACGGCATATAAAAAGAATTATTCACCATGATCAAGTGGGATTCATTCCTGGGATGCAGGGCTGGTTCAACATTCGCAAATCAATCAACGTGATACATCACATTAACAAAAAAAGAGAGAAGAACCATATGATCCTGTCAATCAATGCAGAAAAGGCCTTCGACAAAATCCAGCACCCTTTCTTAATAAAAACCCTTGAGAAAGTCGGGATAGAAGGAACATACTTACAGATCATAAAAGCCATTTATGAAAAGCCCACAGCTAACATCATCCTCAACGGGGAAAAACTGAGAGCTTTTTCCCTGAGATCAGGAACACGACAAGGATGCCCACTCTCACCGCTGCTGTTTAACATAGTGCTGGAAGTTCTAGCATCAGCAATCAGACAACAAAAGGAAATCAAAGGCATCAAAATTGGCAAAGATGAAGTCAAGCTTTCGCTTTTTGCAGATGACATGATATTATACATGAAAAATCCGATAGACTCCACCAAAAGTCTGCTAGAACTGATACAGGAATTCAGCAAAGTTGCAGGATACAAAATCAATGTACAGAAATCAGTTGCATTCTTATACACTAACAATGAAGCAACAGAAAGACAAATAAAGAAACTGATCCCATTCACAATTGCACCAAGAAGCATAAAATACCTAGGAATAAATCTAACCAAAGATGTAAAGGATCTGTATGCTGAAAACTATAGAAAGCTTATGAAGGAAATTGAAGAAGACTTAAAGAAATGGAAAGACATTCCCTGCTCATGGATTGGAAAAATAAATATTGTCAAAATGTCAATACTACCCAAAGCTATCTACACATTCAATGCAATCCCAATCAAAATTGCACCAGCATTCTTCTCGAAACTAGAACAAGCAATCCTAAAATTCATATGGAACCACAAAAGGCCCCGAATAGCCAAAGGAATTTTGAAGAAGAAGACCAAAGCAGGAGGCATCACAATCCCAGACTTTAGCCTCTACTACAAAGCTGTCATCATCAAGACAGCATGGTATTGGCACCAAAACAGACACATAGACCAATGGAATAGAATAGAAACCCCAGAACTAGACCCACAAACGTATGGCCAACTCATCTTTGACAAAGCAGGAAAGAACATCCAATGGAAAAAAGACAGCCTCTTTAACAAATGGTGCTGGGAGAACTGGACAGCAACATGCAGAAGGTTGAAACTAGACCACTTTCTCACACCATTCACAAAAATAAACTCAAAATGGATAAAGGACCTAAATGTGAGACAGGAAACCATCAAAACCTTAGAGGAGAAAGCAGGAAAAGACCTCTCTGACCTCAGCCGTAGCAATCTCTTACTCGACACATCCCCAAAGGCAAGGGAATTAAAAGCAAAAGTGAATTACTGGGACCTTATGAAGATAAAAAGCTTCTGCACAGCAAAGGAAACAACCAACAAAACTAAAAGGCAACCAACGGAATGGGAAAAGATATTCGCAAATGACATATCGGACAAAGGGCTAGTATCCAAAATCTATAAAGAGCTCACCAAACTCCACACCCGAAAAACAAATAACCCAGTGAAGAAATGGGCAGAAAACATGAATAGACACTTCTCTAAAGAAGACATCCGGATGGCCAACAGGCACATGAAAAGATGTTCAGCGTCGCTCCTTATCAGGGAAATACAAATCAAAACCACACTCAGGTATCACCTCACGCCAGTCAGAGTGGCCAAAATGAACAAATCAGGAGACTATAGATGCTGGAGAGGATGTGGAGAAACGGGAACCCTCTTGCACTGTTGGTGGGAATGCAAATTGGTGCAGCCGCTCTGGAAAGCAGTGTGGAGGTTCCTCAGAAAATTAAAAATAGACCTACCCTATGACCCAGCAATAGCACTGCTAGGAATTTATCCAAGGGATACAGGAGTACTGATGCATAGGGCCACTTGTACCCCAATGTTCATAGCAGCACTCTCAACAATAGCCAAATTATGGAAAGAGCCTAAATGTCCATCAACTGATGAATGGATAAAGAAATTGTGGTTTATATACACAATGGAATATTACGTGGCAATGAGAAAAAATGAAATATGGCCTTTTGTAGCAACGTGGATGGAACTGGAGAGTGTGATGCTAAGTGAAATAAGCCATACAGAGAAAGACAGATACCATATGGTTTCACTCTTATGTGGATCCTGAGAAACTTCACAGGAACCCATGGGGGAGGGGAAGGAAAAAAAAAAAAAAAGAGGTTAGAATGGGAGAGAGCCAAAGCATAAGAGACTGTTGAAAACTGATAACGAACTGAGGGTTGATGGGGGGTGGGAGGGAGGAGAGGGTGGGTGATGGGTATTGAGGAGGGCACCTTTTGGGATGAGCACTGGGTGTTGTATGGAAACCAATTTGTCAATAAATTTCAGAAAAAAAAAATAAAAAATAAAATAAAAAATAAAAAAAAATAAAAATTTTACAAAAGCAAAAAAATAAAAAATAAAAAATAAAATAAAAATAAAAACATCATGCCAAGTGGGAAAAAAAGGCTAATCACAAAAGGACCACAGACTTGATGATCTGATTTATATAAAATGTCCAAAACTGGTAAATCCACAGAGACAGAAAGTAGATTGGTACTTGCCTCTGGCTGAGAGTTTGGTGGAACACAGGGAAGAAGGGAATGACTGCTAATGATTACTAGGTTTCTTTTTAGGGTGGTGAGAATGTTCTAAAACTAATTATGGGGATGGTTGTGCAACTCTGAATGTTACTGAATTGGACACTTCAATTGTACGGAATATTAATTACATCTAAATAAAGCTGTTAATTAAAAAAAATCCAGGAGTGATTATTTCTAGGGGAAAGAAGGGAATACAATTTGGGGGCAAGTACACAGAAAGATTTCAATCATATTAGTAATATATTATTTTTTATGCTGCCGGTGGGTAGATGGGGTGCATTTTATTACTCTATATACCTTGTATGTAAGTCAGTTGTTATCATTTTATTTAAAAGATGGTCCCAAAGGGGATATCTGCACCCTGATCAGTATGGGAAACCTCATTATCATCATCGTTAAGTTCTCAACCAACATTGTAAACCTTTGGTACACACCAGATACACCTATGATGGTTACATAAAAATGCAGATTTCAGGGCCTCACACCAGACTGATCAAATCAGAGACTCCAGGAAGGTAAATGGAGTATGGAACACGGCCAGGTCATTTTGTTAAACAATCTAGTTAGAGAAAAACTCATACTACTTATCTGTTGAGGCCATCCAAAATTGTCTTATGTTTTTGGCTGCCTCATAATGATGTTGACTCAGATTCTAGGTTTTGGGGACAATCCTGTGTTTAAAAAAAATAGAAAAGAGAAAATAAGAACATGAAGCCACAAATATCTGCTTTTAGAAAGGAAAGTAACAGCTGAGACAACTGAATGATCACACAGGCAAAAACTTCATTTTTCCTACCATCAGGAATTTAGTTGGGTATGTGATTGGATCCTATCTTTATCTAATCTATGTTGGGCTTAAATTTGGTTCTAGTTCATTCTACTTGGTGAGAAAAATCACACTTCAGTAGTTTTGACTTGAATAGTTTTGATTTCGCCTGCCAACTCTACCTTCTACCATTTGCCTTTTCAGAAGTAGGCTTATCTCTTCCTGGTGTTTCTTTTCACTGAAAACCTTTAAGAAATGCCTTTGCATTTTTGAAACCCAGTCTATACCATCTTTAGCCCAGCTGAATATGTTCTTGAAGGTTCAGGGCATGATTCTGTCACTGGTTTTTTGGTTCTCTCATATTTCTAACACCATTCCTTCAAAACTCTAAGCTCAGAGTACCATTTTTTTTAAGATGCATGGTCTTTACTTGTTTAATGTTTCTCAAATGCTTTTAAATTTATTCTCACCCCACATTCTTTACTTTTACAATATACCACCTATAAAGTTATTAAATGATAGTTTTTTGAATCAATTTTATTTATTTTTAAAGTTTATTGTGAGAGAGAGCACATAACCAGGGGAGGGGCAGAGAGAGAGGCAGAAAGAATCCCAAGCAGACTCCACGCTGTCAGCACAAAGCCCAACATGAGCTTGATCTCATGAACTGCAAGATCATGACCTGAGCTGAAATCAAGAGTCAGATGCTTAACCTGCTGAGCCACCCAGATGCCCCTGAGTCAATTTTAAATTGACTCACTTTTTAAAAAATTATCCTGGGGCATCTGTGTGGCTCAGTCAGTTAAGCATCTGACTTTGGCTCAGGTCATGATCTCACAGCTCTTGAGTTCAAGCCCCACATCAGGCTCTGGGCTGACAGCTCAGAGCCTGGAGCCTGCTTCAGATTCTGTGTCTCCCTCCTTCTCTGTCCCTCCCCTGCTCATGCTCTGTCTCTCTCAAACACTAAATTTAAAAAAAAAATTTTAATTATCCTAACCTACTCCAAATAAATTCACAAGTTTCATGTGCCTCTTTGTTTAGTATGTACTATATAAACGCATAAATAACAATTTTTAAGTTTGTGAACTACATGACATCATAATGCATACCACATGTGTCACAGGAACTACCCTTTGAATAATAGTGCTTAAAAGGCTGCAAGGTCAGAATTTTACTCTCAAGAAGCCTCTTCATCCACTTGGGTTGCCAAACTTTGGAAAGCCTCTAGCCACCAGATACTATTTATTTTTTTCTCTGACCTTTCCATTCTGTTAAGTATGTACCTAACACTGAAGCTCTACCTTCCAACACTTGTTTCCAAGACTCACTGGCTTCCTTTCATGATCTTACACTTGTCAGTCAGAGTCCATGGTCAGAGATGTCCCTCATTGTGTCCTCTACCTTTTGGTAGGTGGTTCTCAACCTCCTCTGCATCTAGAGAACTTTCAAAAATCCTGGTGTTCTACAAGGATGTCTACTCTCACAACTTTTATTCACCATAGTAACGGAAGTCCTAGCCACAGCAACCAGACAAGAAAAAAATATTAAAAGGCAGCCAATTGCTACGGAAGAAGTACAACATACAACTTCCACTATTTGCAGATGACATGACAATATATATAGAAAACAAAAGACTCCACCAAAAATTTGCTTGAATTGGTAAATGAATTCAGTAAGGTAGCAGCATACAAAATCAGTATACAGAAATCTGTTGCATTTCTATACACTAATTATGAAGTAACCGAAAAATTAAGAAAACAATCCCATTTACAACTGCACCAAAAACATTACCTACAAATAAATTTAACCAAGGAGGTAAAAGATCTGTACTCTGAAAACTATAAAACACTGATGAAATAAATTGAAGAGGACACAAATGGAGTATTTCATTCTCATAGATTGAAAGAATATGGTTAAAATGTCCATACTACCCTAAGCAATCTACAGACTAATGCAATCCCTATCAAAATATCAATAGTAGTTTTCACAAAACTACAACAAATAATCCTAAAATTTGTATGGAAACACAAAAGGCCCTGAATAGCCTAAACAATCTTGAAAAGAACAAAACTGGAGGTATCACAATTGCAAGTAATGAGATATACTACAAAACTGTAGTAATCAAAACAGTATGGTACTGGCACAGACACAGAGCAATAGAACAGCACAGAGAGCCCAGAAATGAACCCATGAATATATTATCAATTAATCTATGACAAAGGAAGCAAGATTATCCAATGGAAAAAAGTCTCTTCAACAAATGGTGTTGGGAAAGCTAGAGAACTACATGCAAAGGAATGGAACTGGACCACTTTCTTACACCATACACAAAAATAAACACATAATGGATTTAATACCTAAATGTGAGACCTGAAACCATAAAAATCCTAGAAGAGAACACTGGCAATAATTTCTCTGCCATCAGCCATAGCAACGTTTTTCTAGATTTGTCTCTTGAGGCAAGAGAAACAAACAAACAAAAAAAACTATTGGACTACATCCAAATAAAAGCTTCTGCACAGCAAAGGAAACAATCAACAAAACTAAAAGATAATCAACTGAATGGGGAAGACATTTGCATATGACCCATTTGATAAAAGGTTACTATCCAAAATGTATAAAGAACTTTTACAACTAAAAACCAAAAAATAACCCAATTGAAAAATGGGCAGGAGACATGAATAGACATTTCTCCAAAGAAGACATACAGATGTCCAATAGGTACAAGAAAAGATGCTCAACATCACTCATCATGAAAGATGCAAATCAAAATCATAATGAGATATCACCTTATACCTGTCAGAATGGCTAAAAACAAAAACACAAGAAACAACAAGTGTTGGCAAGGATGTGGAGAAAAAGGAACCCTCATGCACTGTTGGTGGGAATGCAAACTGATGCAGCCAATGTGCAAAATAATATGAAGGTACCTCAAAAACTTAAGAATAGAATTACCATATGATCCAGTAATCCACTACTGGGGATTTACCCAAAGAATACAAAAACACCCATTTGAAAAGATATATGCACCTCTGTTTTTGAAGTATTATTTACAATAGCCAAATTATGGAAACAGCCCCAGTGTCCATCAATAGATAAAGAAGATGTGAGGATGGAGATATAGAGATATAGATAGATAGATAGATAGATAGACAGACAGACAGACAGACAGACAAATGATAGATGTAGATACACACACACACACACACACACACACACACACACCCCACTGGAATATAATTTAGCCATAAAAAAGAATGAAATCTTGCCATTTTACAACAACATGGGTGAATCTACAGGATAGTTTGCTAAGTGAAATAAATCAGAGAAATGTAAGAAACAAATGAAAAAGGAAAAAAATAAAAGAAAGCAAGCCAAAAAAGAGACAAACCAGAAAACAGACTCCTAACTATAGAGAACAAACTGATGGTTACCAGAGGGGAGGTGGGTGGGAGGATGGATGAAATAGGTGAAGGGGATTAACAATACACTTATAACAAGGAGCACTGAGTAATGTATAGAACTATTGAATCACTATATTGGACAACATCAATATAACACTGTATATTAACTACACTGACATTAAAATATTTAAGTAAATAAAGGCTTAAAAAAATGTTGATATCTTAGCCATACCACAGATCAATTAAACCAAAATCACTTGGAATGGGGCCCAGACATCAGTAATATTAAAGCTTCCCAGGTGACTCCAGCATGTAGCCAAATTTGACAGCTACTTCTTAGAAAGACACAATATCAGCAAGGCAAATCAAGAATGTATTAAAGGTAGTATTATCTTTAATATTATCTTAGCTGTTAAGATTATCTTTGCAAAATGGATTCTACCTGCTATTACCCAAATGTAGAATAAGTTTAATATGAACTAATAAAAAATAGTAGAGTCAGGTTTCACCATTTTTTGAGATAGACGAATAAAAATTTCACCAAGTTTCACTGTATACACACTGCCTATACATACAGCTGGAAACATTCAGGAAATAAGCCTTCAAGTGACTCTAGTGATAAGGAAAACACTATCCAAGTCCACTCACAAAATACATCTGATAGCCACATCAGTAATGGAAGAAGTATAATGGTTTATATACATACCACAATTTGCTGCACATTTTCATACATTCTGTGCTGCCTAAGCACTACTTGAACATTTTTAATGACTGTGGAATAAACTGATTTAAATGAGCACAAGATTGTTTACAAAGAGCTGGCCATAGATCTCCTTACAAATTAATCTGCCCCTAAATCTGATCAAATGTGATTTCTTGAAATGTACTATCCTACCCAGTTTTCCTTTTCATGAGACTTACCAAACACCACTCAGCAACTCCTAAATGCTACTAAAACACACACCCTCTTTCTCCCTCCAGATAAATGTGTTCAGAGAACTTAGGGGAGAAAAGAGGGACAAAAAGCTTTTTTTTTACTTTTTTACTTTTACCTTTTTTACTAGGGTAAAAATCTAGTAAGTTAAATCTAAGCCTGAAGTATTAAAAAGCAGGTCAATCAAAGACTGACATAGTGAAAACCATTTGTAATCTGCAAGCATCAGGTCTAACAACACAGACTGAAAGAGAAAGCAGTGACACCAGTTAAGACCTGCCTGACCAAAGGCGGACAGATGGCAGCATAGTGGTCACAGTCATCCCACTGGTCTCTACAAGTAGAAACTCAAGACAATCTTGTAGCTACTACACGTCTATGTCCTTAAGTAGTCTAACCCTTGAGTACACGTACTTGTTTTAGAATATAATCTCTAAGCACCCTTCAAAAAAAGGTATATGCTCACATAGCCAATGAAACAATGCCAAGTTGGGTAATGGAAAGGCCCTATGCTCCATGCAGCTATTCTTCATCCTTTCCATGTATCCACCCTTCATGACTAAGGAGTCAAGATGGATTGTTCAAACACTAGCTTTACCAGTTTCCCTCTTAGTGACTTTGGACAAGGTGTCTTCATCTCCATCAGCCTCAATTTACTTATTTTCATAACAGGTGCTATAATTACTGTAATTTATCCCCATCTCACTTCTTGTTTTTAATGAATGACAAGCACTTAGACTAGGGCCTGGCACACAGTAATCTCTCAGAACATGTTACTTATTATTACTACATCAGAAATTCCTTCAAGTAAACATACTACATTATAGACATAGTACACATGCCTGTATGTGTGATGTATAGGGTTCAGATTAGGGGCTCTGGGGTATCTCTTACCTGACTTGGAATCTAAGATGCTTTCCAGGGAGCCGCCTTTTACTAATTCTGCTTTTTAAGAAACAATTTTTGACCAACAATAGGTGCCAACTACTGCTCTGGTTTCTGGCAACAATAGGAGACAAAAAGACCCTGTTATGAGACTGAAATGTCAAGCCATGGTCTGGGACAAAATACTTGTGAAATATACGTCCAACAAAAGCCTCATATCTAAAATATAGTTTAAAAGCTTCATCTCTTGAACAAGAAAAATCCAATTTTTAAAAATGAACCAAAAATGTTAACAGATACTTCACTAAGATACATAATGGCAAGTAGTATATAAAAATATGCTCAACATCATTAGTCATTAAGGAAATGTGAATTAAGCCATAAGATACCACCACTCCCACTAGATTAGCTAAAATGAAAAAAAAATGATTAAAGTGCTGGGAAGGATATGGAGCAACTGGAACTCTTACACAGAAAGAGTTGACAGCTTCTGATAGAATTAACCAGACACCTACCATATGGCTCGGCCATTCCAACCCTAGACACATACCCAAGGGAACAAAGAGCACATGCATAAAAGCTTAGATACACATCAGTGTTCACAGCAGCATTATTTATAACAGACAAAAAGTGGAATCAACTCAAGTGTCTGTCAACAGATGAACAAACTGTAGTATACCCACCAAAAAAATACTACTTGTGAATAAAAAGAAATTACTGATACATGCAACATGAATCTCAAAACTATGCTGTGCAAAACAAAAAATATTATTTATGATCCCATCTATGTAAAATTCTAGAAAATGCAAACTAATGTATAGTGAAAGCAAGCCAGTGGTTGTCTGGGACAGGAGATGCAGGGAGAAGACGTAGAGGGAGATTGTAAGGAACAAGATCAAACTTTTGGGGTGACAGATATGTTCATTATCTTGATTGTGGTAATGGTTTCATAGGTAGACACATATATCAAAATTCAAATTGTAAAACTTAAATACACAGATCATATGACAATTATGTCTCAGTAAAGCTAAAAAAATAAACACCAACAAGACAAAATATAGTCTTTACTTTCCCACGGCTACTTTTTTTTTTTTAACATTTATTCGTTTTTGAGAGACAGAGAGACAGTGTGAGTGGGGGAGGGGTAAAGAGAGAGGGAGAAAGAATCCAAAGCAGACTCCAGGCTCTGAGCTGTCAGCACAGACCCCAATGCAGAGCTCAAACTCACAGACTGTACGTGAGATCATAACCTGACCTGAAGTCAGACACTTAACCGACTGAGCCACCCAGGTGCCCCTACTTGTTATATTTTAATATTTATTTATTGTTTGAGGGAGAGAGAGACAGAGTGTGAGTTGGGGAGGGGCAGAGAGACACAGAAACAGAGAATCCGAAGCAGGCTCCAGGCTCCAAGCTGTCAGCACAGACCGCGAGATCATGACCTGAGCTGAAGTCAGGCGCCTATTTGACTGAACCACTCAGGTGCCCCCAAGACTACTTTTTAACAGGGGTACAACTAGACATAAAAAGTTTAAGTAAGTGCATACCACATAGTTCTAGCAGAATTAAAATCAATTCCTGTGATACTCACCAAAATATACATTCAAGAATGTTCATAGCAATACTGTTTATAACAGTCCCAAACTGAAAACCAGCCAAATGCTCATCAACAGTAAATTAGATTAAATAGACTGTGGCATAGTCATACAATGAAATACTATATGGCAATGAGAATGTGTGAACTACTACTCACAAATAAAATATTGAATGGAGGAAGCCAGGCACAAATAGGGACTTCTGACCCCAATTTTGCTCAAGGCTGATAGAGGTCAGGATGGCAGTTACCCTTAGGGTGTAGTGACTAGAAGGGAACATGACAGGGTGGGGGGAGGGGTTCTGGATGCTGGGGAATTTTCTCTCTTGAGCTGGGTGCTGATGCACAGGTTAAGTTCACCTGTTATATTCTTTTCTTCAAAATTTGTAACGTTTATTTATTTTTGAAAAAGAGAGAAAGAGAGAGAGAAAGAGAGACAAAGCATGAGCAGGGGAGGGACAAAGAAGGAGGGAGACACAGAATCCGAAGCAGGCTCCAGGCTCTGAGCTGTCAGCACAGACCCTGACCCGGTACTTGAACTCACAAACCGCGAGATCATGACCTGAACTGAAGTTGGATGCTTAACCGACTGAGGAACCCAGGTGCCCCTCACCTGTTATATTCTTAAGATTGTGTACTTTTTGTAAATATTTTAAGCCTTATTAAAAAGTATTTTAGGGCACCTGAGTGGCTCAGTCAATTAAGTGCTGGACTTTCACTCAGGTCATAATCTCACCCCTTGTGAGTTTGAGCCCCGTGTTGGGCTCTGTGCAGACAGCTCAGAGCTTGGACCCTGCTTTGGATTGTGTCTCCATCTCCTCTGTCCCTCTTCTGCTCACACTCTGTCTCTGTCTCAAAAATAAACAAACATTAAAACAAATAAAATTAAATTAAAATGGAGCCACATGATGTGATAGGGATTGAGTGACTATTTTAAGTTGGAAGTCAAATACCTCTCTGAGCAGACAGCATTTAGGCTGACTCAAACAACAAGAATGAGCCAAATATGTCAAGTTCTTGGGCAAGCACATTCCAGGCACAGTGAATGGCAAGTGAACATAAATAGTAGAGCCAGGCAGAGGAAGATAAGAGGTGAGGTGGGAAAAGTGGATAGGGGCCATGTCATAACAGGGCACCACAGCATAAGAAATTTAGATTTTATTCATAGCCAATGTGAAACCACTGAAAATTTCTATGTTGGAAATGTTATGAAATTACTTGTATTCTTGTGAGTTGTCTTACCTTTTTGAGCCATAGGTTCATCATCAGTGAAATGGGAATAAGAAAATATAATATAATGCATACAAAGGGCTTAACCCAGTGCTTACCCTTCAAAAATTGCTAATGGTTGATATTAACATATTTCAATGAATTTAAGATAGCAGGGATTATAAAATGCACCACTGTTTTAGAAATTTTTAAGGAAAAAAAAAAGTTGCCAGTTAAAATATCACATTATTTTTATCAGGATGTTCAGTTTACCTTGCAAAAGCATGTAATCATATGCCACTCTTTAGGTTTATATACAAAGTAAAAATAAAAGTTCTCACCAAAACATCTTCCATTCAAAATCTCACAGCTCTGAATCCCTTTTGGACTCAATCCCTCCAACTCCATGCTTTCAGCAGCTGTGCAGGCAATAGTAATGGCAGGAGGGTAGCCACTTGGACATCGTGTGACACTTTGGCTATCAATCCTATCAGCCCTCTAAATCTGGGTTAATATCTGCACTGAAAACAGAAACATGAATCCCTGCTACCATTCCTTGGGAATGAATGCAGGGAGTGGTAACTGAAATGCATTTGCGGAGTGCTTGCAGTTTCTTGGGAAGAAAGGCACTATTAGGGGTCCAGGTGGTGCTACCGGGCCATCCCACTACTCCTAGAGCAACTCTTCAAATTCACACCCCCAGGTTTAGACCACACTCGTTGTCCATCCCCAATACCAGCCTCTCCCCAACCCCAACATGGGATAGTCATTATTTTCATATGTCAAATCATCATTCAGCTATAATTTTATCATGGTCCTGTTCTGATTCTTAGCCTTCTGGATCTTCTGTTCTTTCTGTGGCCCCTAGTGCTCCAAAAGTAGTCCTTACTAGGATCAAAGGTCTACCGTACAGCAATTCTTTTTGTTTCTACTCTGTGAAAATTTTCCCTTCTTCTGCCTACTAAAATGGTAATTAAATTTAACCCCACCAACCTATTTAGGGGAAAATACAATCCAACACTTCGATTTCACAGGCCAGCTTCTGCCCGCCTCTCAAACAACTCAAACCAACCTGCTACTTCTTTGGTCTTCCCTTCCTTGGGGCCAGACACACAACTTCTCACAGTACAATGTCAAGATGGCTCTTACAAAGCGGAAAACGCACGCACCGTTCAGGGAACTAAAAATTCACACCACAGTAGAACCATGGTTTCAGAATACTTGCAGTGTGAAGGTCAGCCTGCTTTCATAAAAGTTCTCAATTACGGGAACTGGTACTCTGGGGACAGTATCGCTTTGTGGTTATAAAGACGGGCTCTGGGGAGAGACATGACTGCGTTCAGAAGTGGCAGTGTGATCTTGGGTAAATAACTCCTCTAAAGCCTCACTTTTGCCATCTGAAATATGGGAATTACTACTGTGCTAACCTCCTGGGATTACTGTGAACCGAATAGCTGTCGCAGTGAGAAGTGAAATAAAGGTTGGCCATCATTACCATTCCTGGTTTTATTATTCTACTTTACCACTACACGGACATGTTGCAGAGGGAGAACAACAGACAACAGGACACCTGAATTCCCACCTTGGACCTGCTACTAACCACTTGAACAAATTCTCTTAGCTTCTCTGGTATTTCTTTTGTTGAAGCAAATTCATGGCTTAATATGAATTTAAGACGACACAAGTAAGGGCGATCAAAGCAACAACAGTTTGCAGGAGAAGTGGAATCTCTAAGTATTTTAAATCTGTACAGCCAAAGCACTTGTATCCAAATGAAAGACTTTCAAATTTACACACAGAAGAGTCTAAGGTTTCAGCAAATGACAATGTGCATCTATTGAATGCCTTGTTCTGTGTCAAGCATGGTTTATTCATTTGTTTAGTGGATATTTACTGATCCCTTAATATGTTCCAGATCCTAGAAATAGAGGGCTCAATGAAATAGACAAGGTCCTTGATCTTGTAGGGAAGAGATTTTAATGGTGAAGGAGGAAGATAACAAAAGATGAACAGACCAATGAAGGAGACAATTTCATCATATGGTGGGGAAAAAATATGTAGCAAGTAAACCAGGGTCACATTTGGGGTCAGGGATGCTAATAACCCACAGCAACCCTAATGCTTAGGAAATCAATGCTCAGTGTAACTAACAAATTGGATCAATTTTCATGGCTTGCAATGGTCCACACTGGACCTAGAACCTACGTTTGCCAAACTCCAAATCCAATGTCTTACCCACTATGCAATGGGTTAATGGTCATGGCTAGTACAGAGCTACACAGCAGGTTGGCCCCTCCGATTTATATCACACCAAACTGTCAATTCTGAATTCATGAGGTCGAACCAAGTGAGGGCCAGACACAATCAGACTCCAGCAGCAAGACTTTCCTCCCTGGAAAAGGATCACAGAGCAGCTGGGGTCATCAGCTTACCTTCATCACATAAAACTTCAGCTTCTATTTCCAAAACAAATATTCAAACTGCTTCTGTTGTGAAAATCAAAGGCTGCAGAATTTCTTTTGAGAAGAAAAACAAAGAAATAAAGAAATGCAAACACTGAGTGAACACTCCCTTGCAACACTTTTCTCCTGAGTTTTGGTCTGGAGGAAAATTTTCCGCGGGGGGGGGGGGGGGGGGAGTTCCCCGCGTAGGAGGATGTAAATCTTCTCTTTTCTGGAGGAGAAAGTAGAGGAAGATACAGATTTTTCAAGGAGGCAACCCAAAAGAAGGTAAAAGGAAGGGAAAGACATGGATCTGGGACTATCAATTCAACAACCTGAGAATAGCAGCTCACAGAGTTTTCTGGAAGGCTGACTATGCAAGAACCAAACACACAAATCACTTCAGGTAAAGCAAATATATGTGAACAGATGCACACAGATATGATGTTCCAAAAGCCACTGATACTTAATCTCTGAACAGGTGAATTTACCATAAAGTATATATCTGATAATGTTCCATGGGAAAGACTGAAAACATCATGGTTTCAGTAGGGCTGAAGGCAATCATCAGATGGGATTCTAAGTTTGCCACTTTCTCAAGAATGCATGAACCTCCAAAACCAACATAATGGTAGGTGTACACAGTTAAAATTGAACACAGGCTGGCAGGGGCGCCTGTGGCTCAGTCAGTTAAGCGTGGACTTCCGCTCAGAGCCTGGAGCCTGCTTTAGAGCCTGTGTCTCCCTCTCTGCCCCTCCCCCGTTCACACACTCATGCACGTGCACGCACGCACTCTCTCTCTCAAAAATAAAACATTAAAAAATTTTAAAAAAAAAAGAACATAGGCTGTCAGGTGGACTGTAGAAATCATACAAACAAGGGCACTGGATATCATTTCAACGAAATAACAACAGAATAGCTACCAAAGGTGCTTTCCAATTTGTCTTGTCAAAAAGTTGAACACATATAACAACACATGAAGCCATACAAAGCATTACCATACCAAATCATTTAAATCATGGACAGGAAACCTACCCTGCATGACAAAACCCAAGAGAAAAATTTCAGGAGAGGTTGAGGGCTTGGGTGCATACACTGCACAATAGTTTGGTAGGACATTACGTCCCCAGTAACCCACATACGTTCATTTCCTTGAGAGACATTTATGTTGCAATTATCACTGATTTTCTTCCCATTAAGTTAGGTTCTGAATATGCAAATGACTTTTCATTTTAATTTCATACTAAATCAGTATATGCACACAAATCTATTTCTTACCAAGGTTCCAAAATAGAAGCAGCAGTACAATGGCAAAATTAGGACACAAAGATAAAGAGCGAAGATCACAAGAGGATGAGGAAAAAGAATCTATGTATAGTATCTTTGGAAGCTAATTCATTTCCAGGAAAAATAGAGATTTTCACACACAATCAGTCTAATAAATCAGAGCTGCAAAAATCATGTGACCAGAGAAATTTCACTGGGCCAGAAAATTTTGTAGGGAATATCATTACAATGGTCAGTTCTCCTTCTGTCCATTCCAAGGAAGTTTCTTTCATGACCACGTCCATTGCTCCTGCTTCTGGTAACAACAGCCTGATATTCCTTATGAATCCTCTCTACCCTCACCCAGGTCCAGGTGGTTTAGGAGAAAGTAACTCCACTCTGACTTCTGACTCTAGGAGCAGGTTTAGGCCCACATGGAGTCAAAGGGCAACATATTCCCCCAATCTACAGTAATAAGATGAGGAAAAGGCACTTTCATGTGACCCATAAAAGTAAAACTGAAATCCAATCCTGAGATTTTTGTCAGAATTCTTGAGCTGGAAAACATTTTCTGGATTTTAACACTAGTAGGATCTAAACCTAGAGCTGTTAGAGGACCATGTTGCCAGATAAATGGCAGAACCTGTTAAAATCGAAGGCCACACAAAAACATTTCACAGCTGGGAGATGTCAAGAAATGGCATGATAATACTTTTGAGTTCCTGATCCAGATGTATTCCTGGACATTTCAACTACTCAGATCAGTGGAGTCCTACTTGGCTTGGTACATTTTGAGCTGGATCTCTTTGAGTTGAGTCTTTTTCAAGCAACTAATCTGGATGAAGACACTCACTCTGTTTCCCATAGCATCAGGCTGCAAATACAACTTTAGCCTACAGGGAGTCCACTCAGTATTTCCTCCTCATAATACCACCTTTCATGAAAAATGAATCAAGCATTAGAAATCAGTAGAAGGAAGGCTTATTTTCTCTAAATGCATTCGATAAAATTCAAATTTCCCCTATGTGCCCAAAGGCTCTCTGCTTTTATTTTAGATTCTAATTAAATGGGCCAAACTCATTTTTTGGTAGCTATAAAGAAAATGTATACTTAAGAGTTTTCATTTGCAGCCATGGTTTCATTAATAGAAATTGATGGAAATACATGGAAATGCTAGGGCCTCTGAGCAACTAAGTCTCTCTGAATTTCTGCTAAGACCTCTCCTTAAAACTGCCACCACTGCTGCATTGACCACCACAACCTTCCTCCTCAAACTGAGAAGGTAAATTTGCCTCCTTCGAAGACAAAAAGGCTCCAAACAAGAACTTTCAGCTTCCCACCACCAAGCTTCTCTGAAACTATCCTATCCTGTTCTTTACTTCCCTTCTAGCACAGTCCTCCTGGCTACTTCTCCATGTGTCCTCTGGGTTCACCTCTCCACAATATCAATGATCACTTAAAAATACCCAACAGGGTTGCTATTTGGATCAAGGGACATCAACAGGCAAAGTATTTTACACAGAGCCTAACACATCTTCAAGCCTCACAAGTCACAGCACCATTATTCATTCATGTATTTTGTAAAGATGTATTGAGCAACTCAGTGCAGAGGGTACCATATTAGATGCTTTATTATAAATACCTAAAACCTGGCTTCTTCTCTCAGGACTCTTACATTTCACAGGGAGGGAGGAGGAAGGAGAATAGAAAACACATAATTACAAGACATAGTGATCCATTTCACCAAGTTTGGTCCAAACCAATGGCATTGTAAGTGTTATCACTGGAGAAAGCCATTCCAGCTGTGGACTACACTATCCAGGAGGCGCTATTTATACTGACCAGATGTGAATGTCACCCCTGAAGTTTCACAACACAGACATCCTTAATATAAAGGAACTGAATGGTGAGCCCTGAAGTTCTGAATAGGGAAGGACAAAACTAGATCCCTCAGAGTCAACAATTAAAGCAACCAAAGATGGTTAAGAAGGGCTCAAAATTGATGTTCCAAAGCCACTAAGGATCACTCTTCCTCTGGCTCTTCAGATTTCTCCTCCTTACCCCTTAAGGCACACCGGAAATTATGAGAGCATTCTCTACATGTTTCTGCCGATACAGGTGGAGAGAGTCCAGCATCCATGGTGCAGTCTAGTGTGGAAAACAAACAAACAAACAAAAAAACCTAAGGGCTCCTTGCTATACCAATGAGAATGAGCTTCTTAAACCCATACCTCAAATCCAAGGCATAACAGCTATTATTTTTAAAGTGCAATGATTTGGGGCCTGCTAAGCCTGAATACCCTACTGGTGATTCTACTGAATTTGACCTCATCAACTTCGGATCCCCTTCTTGCTCCACACTGTTTGAAGCAGATGGTCTATTTTAAAGCATTTTCCCTACAATCTCACTTCAACTGATAATTCTCATCAAGGAAACCATCTGGGTTATTTTTGAAACCCCACTACAGGCTGCTAACAGCCTGCCCAGTATCCATTCTTCACTTCTTGCTGATCAAGTACATGTCAACACCCAGTTAAAATGCACTAACATTTACTGTATATCCATATATAAATATGACTAAGACTTGTCTCTTAGGGCATCTGGGCAGCTTAGTCAAGTGTCCGACTTTTGGTTTCAGCTTGGGTCATGATCTCACAGTTCATGAGTTCAAACCCCACATCAGGCTTTGTGCAGAGCCTGTGTGGGATTCTCGCTCTCTCTTCCCCTCTCTCTGCCCTTCCCCCACTCACTCTCCCTCTCTTTCTCTCTCCTTCTCTCTCAAAAATTAAAAAAAAAAAAGACTTGTCTCTCTGCCCTCAGCATACCTGTTACACCTTTCTTTCTTTCTCAATACCAAACTATTTTTATTTTGGGGTTTCTAGAAAAGCCCAGACTCAAGGCCATTTTTGTCATTCATGCTAGTAGATGTTTTATTATATTTTCACCAAAGTTTCCCTGCTTTCATGATATCTGTTGCTACAAAATGATCACGGCATGAAATACATTATTTGGGACACAGAGTTCCATTAATGCCTTGGAGGAGATGGCTTACCAACTGGTCCACCAGTGCCCTACAAGAATGCAATTGCATTACATGGGTAAATGATTTACTCCTGGGGAATATTTTATCCTCTGTTTTGTGACAAGGTCAATTGTAGCCTTACTTCTGTCCCATTTTTCATTATTAGACACATTTAACAACTACATGCTTAATTATCTAAGACTCCAAGTCAGCATCAATAGTTATATTACCGCATTCATTTGGAAACGACTATGAGTGCAACTTACCTCTGGCTCAATGTCCTTTTACCCACTGTACATGTGGTGTCCTTGTCTATGCTAATAGTGGTTCAATCGATACCAATACACTCACAGTTGGCTAGCAAAAGATAGCATTTTTTTTTTTTTAACCATGACCTCTGAAGTTCTGCAGGCACATGCTAAGGCAAAAACAGGTATGGATATATCAAGCCCTGTGAATGCCACCCATATGCTTATTGACTTCCAATAACCTGTATCTGTGTTCCTGGGAGCATTTCCAAACCACATAAGGTTGGAAATACAGATGAATTAACATCCCCTGGGTACAGTCTTCAACTAGTTACAGATGGGAGTTGGTGTATAAATATCTCAGCTCTTCCTTTTTTGGATGGAATAATTCTGAAGTATAAACTACACACCATTTCTGGTTCCACCAGTAGTAAATTCAAATTTTGGCAGCTTTTCCTTCCTTACCTTACTTACCCCTCTCTACTAACAGTGTTCCTATAACTTTCCAAATAAACTACTTGCTCTTGAATCCTTGGCTCAAGGTCTGTTTCGGGGGGGGGGGGGACCCAAACTAAAACAGAGGAGGTGAGAGGAATTAGGTTTTAGAATTTGAGAAAATACTTACTTTCATCTTTTATGCTTGTGGGAAAATAGTCTTAATCAATAGAGTAAGGAAGATCTACCACTGGATGGGGAATCTGCCATTTATTAGTTATAAAATAGGAATAATGACAGCACCTAATTTGTAAGCCCATTGGAAGAATTAAATAAAATAGGGTACATAATGCATATAACAATATCTGGCAAATAATAAGTGTTCAAATAATTTCAGTTACTGTAAATAGCATTGTTCTAACTCTACAGTATATCTTTTCTTCCTATAACCAAATAAATAGCTTCTTGAGTACCTACTAGGTGCCATAATTTCATCCTGAAGAGACAGAGCTATGGTTCAAATTCTATCAACATCTACCTGTGTGAAAAGTTATTTTCACTAAGAAAATTTTGGAGAATTAGCAGGACTGCAGCAATAGTGTCCTCAGTGGCTCAAGCATGAGGTTAAGGTTTGACCCAAAACTAAAATTATGTTTCCTATCAAAAATTTTGAAGGTCTTTGCAAGAGGACAGTCATAAATAAACTGGAGTACACTGCAAAATGGCCTCCATCTCCACCTCTGTGGTCACAGCCTTTGCAATGTGACTTTGCAGCAACTTCCTTTAAGTAGAGTCTACTTCCCTACCCCTTAAACCTGGGCTGGCCTTGAAACTTGCTTTGACTGAGAGAATGTGACTACAATGACAGTGTACCAGTTCCCAGTCTGGGCCTTCAGATGGCTGGGTGCTTCCCTTTTCTCTTGGAGCCCTGCTCAGGTGACAGGTGAACAGGCTGAGGGTAGCCTGCTGAAGATCACATGACCCAGTCAGCCCCACCATCCCAACATGTAGCCACTCAGTCACCACATATGTGATTGGGCAGATCCTAGAGTAGCTGGCTCTGCTGGTTCTACTGGATCCACTTCTACCCAAACTTTTAATTGGGGAACTTTCCAGGACTCGGCCCTTAGATTCCTTCTCTAGCTAAACTTACTTGTTTTGGTGAAGTCATCATCTTTACCTCCAGCCCAGACTTTTCTCCTCGACTCCAGACTCTCAAACAACACAACATCTTCACTAGAAGTGAGCATCCCTTGGGATCCCAAGTGGGCATCCCTTGTTCCCTGACACCTGGGTGGCTCAGTCAGTTGAGTGAACAACTTTGGCTCAAGTCATGATCTTGCAGTTCATGAGTTTGAGCCCCACATAAGGCTCGCTGCTGTCAGCCTATTAGCGTAGAGCCCACTTCAGATCCTCTGCCCCCCTCTCTCTGTCCCTCCCCTGCTAACGCTCTCTCAAAAAATAAATATTAAAAAAAAAAAGTAGATGTTCACTGTTTAAACTGAACTCTTAATTTCCCCCCAGCAACTTCCTTCTCCCACAGTCCTTCGGTGAAGGCAATTTCATTCTGCTAGTTGCTCAGGTCAAAAGCCTTGAAGTCATCCTTGACTCCTCTGTCTCTGTCTGTCTGTCTGTCTCTCTCTCTGTCTCTCTCTCTCTCTCTCTCTCTCATAACCCATACCCAATCCTAAGGAAACACTACCTTGAAAATATAGAAGAATTGGGTCACAACTCCCTACTTTCATGGCTAGAAGTCTGGTCAAATCACTATCTGTCTTGCCTGAATTATTGCAGTGTTCCCCTGATCAATCCCCCCACTTTCACACTTTCCTCAACAGGGAAGCCAAAGAGACTTGTATAAAATATGTCAGATCCTATCCTCTGCTCAAATCTCTCCAGTGATTACACATCTTGCTCAGAGTAAAGGCTAAGATGTTGTTGACCACCGCCTCTCAGGCCCTGCTGGCTCTGCCCCTCCTTCACTTTGTCCCAGCCACACTGGCTTCCCTCTACCTCCTCCCACAAGGTAGGCATTGTACCTTGGAGCCTGTGCACTGGGTTCTCTCTGTTAGGATGTTCTCTCATGTGCATCACAATGTAGATCTGCATGTCCCTCCCCTCCTTCAATGTCAACTTCTCAACAATGCCTCTCCTTATTGAAACCTGCACCCTTTCCTGCCACCATGCCACCCACTTCCCAACCTCTTTATCCCACTCTGTTTCTTCAAAGCTCAGATCACCTTCCAACATTCTATCTATTTCTTAGATTATTTACTGTTTCTCCCCGCAAATGAGAGATGTTTATTTACGTTCACTGAAGCGCCACCTCTATAAACACAGCAGTGCTCAATGCATGTCTGTTGAATAAATGAATGACTAGTTAGGAATGGTCACTGTGGTATCTACTTTTATCCTAGTTTTAAACTTTACACTTTAATCCTATTCTTTTTTTATCTAGCCTGTCAAAAACAACAAAACAGAAGCAAGCAGTCACCACCCTAATAGATCCAGTTATCTTTATTTTAATCCTACCACTTAGAACCAAAGGTCTTTGTTTTACAGTGACATTGCACACCTTGGTTTATGCAGAAAAGAAAATCCTCTTCAACAGGCAGGCCGTGCTCTGTGTTTAAAATAAAGTTGAGGTCTGAAAAGACCTGGGAAACCACTTTCTAAAGTCTTGTCTCACTCTTCTATCTCAAGCAAATAGTAACTCTAGGGACAACACTGGAATTTTCTATCTCATTTGTTTTTCATTACTTTTTACTAAGGTACAGTGATATCATTATTCTCAGTTGCCCTGGGTGATTCCAATATTGATTTTGAGATTCTTCCAGCTATTCTATAGAGTGTGTATCATTTATAAGGTTCTACTTCACTTCTGTGGGCATATTTGCATTCTGAATGTTTTATATTTTCCAGATGATAGTATCATATGAAATATGATAGCATCCTTCTGAGCTTTGATAATCCCTACCTCCAGCAAGCTTGAGCCCATATGATTTCCTTTTGTATTTTGGTTTAATTCAAATGGAACACATGAGGTTTTTAATAATTACCCAGTATTGCAAAAATACTGAAGAAGTTGAGTTGCTGAAGCCTAAACATGCACATATTCCCACCAAATATTAAGGAGACTTAGCTCAAGATTTTTTCCCTCTGGATGGAATTGTAAAAATGCATCTTTCTAAAACCTCATATTTTGCCTATATTTAAAACCTATACATTGCCTTATATTTAAATTATTAAATAAATTGGCTTATACTTTCAGGGATGAGATTATGAAGGAACATTGGCGGGGCATCTGGGTGGCTCAGTGGGTTAAACAGCCAACTCTAGATTTCGGCCCAGATCATGATCTCATGGTTCCTGGGACTGAGTCCCATGTTGGGCTCTGCACTGACAGCACGAAGAATGTTGGTATTCTCTCTCTCCCTCTCTCTCTGCCCCTCCCCCGCTCATGCTTGCACTGTCTCAAAACAAATAAATATTAGGAAAAAAAGGAACATTGTATAAGAATGATTCAAAACCCTAGAGCAATCCTCTCCTGTAATCCAAGGATGACAAATTCAAAAGGCTTCAAGGAACAAGAAGGTAATATAAACAATTGAAATAGCCTGATGGGACCCGATAGGGAGTGATGGAAACTGTGGCAAAGACTCCATTCATTACTGGTCCATGGCGGAGGCAGCTACTACTCAGCCACAGTGGATGGGTGCCATAAAAATACACACTATTGCCAAATTTTGAATTTGTGTATATATGGTTTTTTTTTTAAGTGAAGAGATCTGAATTTTTAGGGGAAATTTCACACTCTGGGTGCCAAACAGAACATATCTAGGCCACAAGACTCTGCTCTAAATCAGCACTGTCAAATGTTTAATACCTAATTCACAGTGTTCTCCTACACCTTCCAGTTTTAAAAGGACAGCTCAACTATATTTCACAGATAGTAAAAGTCTCCAGTTGTTGTTTCCTGATTCCTAGTTGGTAGTGGGCTGTGGTGTTGAGTGTTTCTTTCAACCAGTATAGACCGCTGATATGGCAATTCAGGTACCCTCCCCAGCAGGTACCCTTCCCCAGGAATCCAAGCTAAAATCAACACAGTAACTGCTGTCAAGAGTGTATACGTATACTGCCTTTAAAATCCCTTCCAGTTATCACCCTAGAATCTTCTCTCTCTCGGCATCCTGCCGCAAATATCTGTGACCAGAAGCTTGATGACCCCCCGGTCCCACACTGGGGAACCTCTTATTTGAACCACTTACTTTCATCCATTTCCCCACCAAGCCTTCCTGGTTTTTCTCGTTTTATAGTGCATTCGTTACTATGGAAACATGTGGTGCCAAAGACCAGGGCAGAAGTGAGTAAAACCCCAGCTTTCCAAGTAAAAAGCAACTAATATCCAAGCAGGGGTCACATCATCAACCATGTGCTATTCATACCAGGTTTGGGGCAACAGAGAAGTGGAAATTGAATCTTGTAACTAAATAATTATTCTCATTTTTTCAGAAGCTCCGTTTATTTACTCTATTACTGGAAAGCTGGCTCTTAGCTTACAGTTTGCTTCATTACTTTCTTTTCAATGTATTTAGAAGGTCTGCTTTATACCCATATCCAATATTAGAATTTGTCTCTAACCAGAAACCAAGTATTAATCTTTCCTTCCACATGTTTTTCATATTTATAGAAAGCAAGGGGAAAAAGTCCCATGCTAATTAAGGAAATGGATTAGACCATTGCTAGGACCCATTCCAGAATTTTAAACCATGGCATCGCCCTTTTGCATCTGGACTCATTTTTTAGTCTCAGTAATGTCCATTTATCCACAAACATTCCCCCCCCCCCCCACAAACATCTGTTAACGACCTGACATACATCTTCATAAAGCTGGGGTCTGGGGATACAGACACCAAGAGACAAGTTACCTGCTTTGGAAGAGTTCTCAGGCTAGCATAAGAAGGGAACCAAGTGAGAAAACATCTATATAAAACAGTGTGATGACTGCTTTCAGAAGGGTAACCCAAAACCATGTGGAAGAAATTTCAGGGGGTGGGGCAGGGGGAAGTGGTAGCTGGGTAGGAAGTTTTCAATGAATGGTGATGATCAGGTGTTCATTTTGGGGTGGGAATGAAAACAAAGAGAACAAATAAGAGGTTGACATGAGGTCTAATTGAGAGATGCTATGGGAAGTGGCAATGGGGACAGGGAAGGGCATATGCAAGAAAGTTTTAAGTTGATGAGATTTAGGGACTCCTTGGATTTGAGGGGATAAAACAAACTAACTCAAGTCATGAATTGCTGTTACTCAAGTATTATTAGAAATTTCCTTTTACTATTTGTTTCTATGTCTCTAAAACCTAGACAAGAAAGAAAACTCTACATTCAGTTTAAGATTTTTATTCCCTTAACCGACCCTCCTCCATCACTGTTTATTTGTATTTTTAGAGATTAAATCATACCCACATAGCAACTGTCTCTATATTGGGGGAAGAACCTTTTAAACAAGTGAAGTTTTCTACTCTTCGGTACCAGGAAGTTCTTCTCCTGGGTCAGTAAACTGCAGTGCAGCTAAATTAGGCAGGTGGGCAACTCATCTGATGATTAAGAACAACTTAGCTAGAACATCAGTGTGTTATACAAACATCTATTCGCATGATTCAAATGACCATCCTTAGAAGCAAAGTGCTCAAGTTCCATCCAGAACACAGCTAAAGAGTTTCTTAAATAGTATGTCAACCTTGAACTTGAAAAGTGAAGTTAGCAATTGTTGACTATCCTAAAATTTATATTCGAGACTGAAGGTATGAGGGAGTGAGCTCACATCCATCCTCCCTCCCCCTTCCGTAACTTGTTATTAAAAGAGTAATGGAACCAATGTTTGGATAAAGTCATCTTGATTCACTTGGACAGTGGGGAAATGGAGGCTTAGGTTTATGAATCAGTGATTAAAAAAAAAAAAAGGTATTCTTCATTGCCAGTGACATAAATGCTAATTCCCTTAGAAACCGGCAAAGGGGATCCCATAACTGATATGTTTTAAAATATAAGTTAAATTTGTTTCTTATACAAGGAACCAGATATTGATTTTTGCTTTTGATCATTCAGTCAATCATAATACTGTACACATCAAGGCCATCAATGCATTTACTTTCCTTTTGCATGGGGAAATTTGCATGAACAGAAATGCTGAATCAGAGGATTGGAATCAGAGTGGGTTGATTAATCCAGCGATTTTTAAATTATTGAAGGTTCAAGGACTCCAAACAAAACTTTTCTTATCTACTGACATCAGATTCCGATGAGCCAGAGTTTGACTCCTCTTCGTTACCCTAACTGCATATTTTGCCTTGAATGACTATTTTACAGGACTCTTATAAAGATTAAGATATACAGGTAAAACACTGGGATGAGGGTTTAATACATCTTGTTCAATGTTAGCTATAATCACAGGAGTGCAATCTACTTTTCTTATGATCTGTGTTGTTGTTGCACAAGTAGCTAATTGCGTGTGTGTGTGTGCGCGTGTGTGTGTGTGTGTGTGAACAACTATCACCCTTCTAAAACAGTAAACTGAAGGGCACCTGGGTGGCTCAGTTGGTTAAGCATCTGACTTTGGCTCAGGTCATGATCTAATGGTTTGTGGGTTCAAGCCCCACATCAAGTTCTGTGCTGACATCTTGGAGCCTGGAGCCTGCTTTAGATTCTGTCTCCCTCTCTCTGCCCCTCCCCCACTTGTATTCATTCTCTCTCAAAAATAAACATTAAAAAAAATTTTAAGGAAAAAAAAAGTAAACTGAGCAGGCCTGATCCTAACATTTGAGAGAGCAAGAGCACAAACGGAGTCTTAATTATCATATATTTAAAGATGATAAATAAGCTAAAAATTGTTAAATACGTTCTATCTGCCTAGCTTTACTATGTTCCTAACAACCTAGAAGACGGATTTAAATTCAGATTTCTTGAATTCCAGAACCCAGCAAAGTAAGGAGAACCAGCTTCCTGCCCGGCCACCTAGCTCTTTCCACCCTGAACCGTGTATGTGGACTACAACACCCACCTGTCTGAGCTCCAGGTGCACCTCCCACGAACGGTCTTTCCTCAGCACCCCTTGGGCCCAGGAGCCTTTTGAGCAGGTAAGTCCAAGACCTGGGTTCGCATGGCAGGGCCCAGAGGGGGCCAAAGTGGCACATGGGCCCTTTGGTGCAGCCGGCGTGTGGCCGTGCAGGTGCACTGAGGCTGGGGGACAGAGCAACTGAGCTCTTTGCCGTGCAGTGTCCAGGGTCGGGCCCCTCTGGGTAATTTAAGATTTTCTCCGTCCTGTTTTTTTAGTGCAACTGAAGAACAATTTCCTTCTTCCCCTGCCATTTGCAAGTCTTTCCTCAGGGAAAAGTTTACAAACAATTATACAAGCAACATGAACCTGAGCACTGAATTATCCAGATAGCCACAGACATTTCCTAGAACTGTAGGAAGAATACCAACTTCCCTACGGATGTTTGGTATTATGTGCCAAGCTATTTGAACAGGGACTGCAGTATTCATGGTGGACCAAACCCAAACATTACTATAGGACTTTCTAGAGTAAGTCAGAATTAAAAAAAAAAAAAAAAAAAAGCCTAGACTCATGTTGGTGCCCCATCTATTTCCAAACTATATCTCTTGTTGCTGCTGCTAAACTGCCTGCTTTGGATAATCCTCCCACTGGTTCTTATCTAACCTGAGAATGCAACCTCCCCTCCAAAAATCCTGTCCAGCCACAAAGACCAAGTCTGAGAAGCCACGCTCTTCAGGACAAGTCACTGCTGACTCTAGGAGAAAACAGCATCCCAGTATAACTACTGGCAGACTGTGGCCCAGCCCCAAGCAAGCTATTCTAGGCTAGAGCCTGCTTCTCTAAGTCCCTGGTATTTACGGCCTGGAGGTGGCTAGGTTCTGGTTTGCTTCCAAGCCTGTTTTTCTGTTGTTGTTTTTGTCCCCCACCACACCGCCCCTCCTTCCTGGCAATTCTTTTAGCTATCTGATAACCTTCTAGTAAATTCTTTTTGCTCAAGTTAGACAGCTTCTTTCATTTGCATGCAAACTAAGAGTCATTGCTGATACACTTGGCAGAGCTCCTGACACAGAGATAATCAATGAATGTGTGTTACATAAATGAATAATTATAACCTGAATGTGTATCACTATCATATTTATAAAATAATGGGGTTTTTTTCTGATTCATAAGACAATGTTATTGACTAATTTTTTTAAGTCGTAAATATATAAATAAAAGACAAAAGCAAAGACCTATTGCTACCTCAGACATGGCCTAACTTTGTTTTTTGTTCCAGTTTTTACCTATAGGATATTTCCATTTCACAAAACACGTATCATTATGCACTTGCTTATATATTTCCACTTAAAACTGAAGTTGTTTCAAGATAATCTTTGAAATGAACACTCTTAATATTTAAGTAATGTGTGTTATTTGGGGACCTTAAAATACCTTTAACCAGCCCCCAATTTTTAGTTTTAAAGGGCATTTAAATTTTTTATTATTGTTTTTGCCTGCATCTGATTCCTTAGCAAAGACCAAAATTAAAATTCAAGCCAGAGAAATGGTTGTGTCAAATCATTTGAACTCTGAAAATATTTGTCAAAAGCTTTTAACTGTCCTCCAGAAAGGTTGTATCCTGTAATTCTCCCACCAGCAGTAATGAAAATGTCCTTTCACTGCATCCCTGCTGGTACTGAGTGTTTATATATATATATATATATATATATATATATATATATATATGTGTGTGTGTATAGCAAATATATATTTAGCAAATATATATATTTTATTGTTTAATACATGAAACATGGCATCTCATTTTTGTTTTAATTTGCATTTCTGTGGTTAATAGTAAGAATATTTATTAAATATGTGTATTAGCCTTTTTATCTCATCCTTCCAAATCATTTATTCAGATAATTGAACAATTCTATTGGGGTGTTATTTTCTACTTACTGATATGCAAGAGTTCTTCAGTGCAATTATTCTATTAACTGTTCTGTCATGCTTGGTGTCAGTATTTTTCTCCATGATTATTTTCTGCTTTAAACAGGGTCTTTTTGCATATGAAAGCTTAAAATATATTCAAAGCTATCTTTTGCTGTGATTCTTTGCATTACTTGTTAAATATCTTCTTCTAGCTTTGTTTCTCACCTGACCAATAAACTTTCCAATATATTTGGAATTTAGTCTAGTGAGTCATATAAAGAGGGTCTTAGTTCAAAGTTTTCTACCTATTTGGTGTAGCCTCTTGATTTTGTCTAATGCCTCTCGCTTTTCAAAATGCTTTATCCATTGCACTTGTTTCCAGAAACTACCTGAGATGGCTTCCAGGCTATGCTATTCCAGTGAGCTGTATCTATTGATTCTCACACCAGTACTACATGGCTCCAATGGAGTTCGATGACCAGATTTATTTTTATTTCTGTAAGGGCAATCCACTCCCACATATATTCTTTAGCAAGATTTTCTTCAGTATAATCACACAGTAATTCTTCTGGATTGATGTTAGAATCATTTTGTCAAATTTTCCCAAACCCCAAAGCAATAAAACTATATAATTGATTGTGGAAAAACAGCCATTTCAGAATATCCATCTTTCTACCCCAAGAATAAGGCATGTTTTCATGTGTTTATGTGTTTGAGTAAAATTTTACAGCTTTCTACACAAGTTTTTAGACATTTCTTATTATTCCAAAGTATGTTATGTACATTTTCTATTCTTCTTAGGTAAATTTATATTTTTGTGGATTCATAAGCAAAATCATTTTCTATTGCATTTCTTAGCTGGTAAATACTGGCATTTGGGGGTCGCCATTAATTTTTTTTTTAAGTTTATTTATTCTGACAAAGAGACTGCATGCCAGCAGGGGAGGAACAGAGAGAGCAGGAGATAGATAATTCCAGGCAGGCTCAATAGTCAGCTAGGATCCCGACTCTGGGCTCGATCCCACTAATCAGGAGATCACGACCTGAGCTGAAATCAAGAGTCAAATGCTTAATCAACTGAACCACCCAGGTGCCCTAGCTTGATTTTTAAATGTGTACATTATAACTAACCACGTTACTGAAATATCTTATTAGTTCCTTTAGACTCAATTGTGTATCTATCACTTTATTTCCAAATTTTTAATGTTTATTTATTTTCGAGAGCAAGAGAGACAGAGTGTGAGAGGGGAAGAGGGAGAGACAAAATCTGAAGCAGGCTCTAGGCTCCAAGCTCTCAGCACAGAGCCTGACAAGAAACTCGAACCCACTGACCGAGATCATGACCTGAGCCAAAGTTGGCTCAGCCACCCAGGCACCCCTGTGTATCCATCACTTTTAAATGAAATCAAGACACAATGTCTGATTTCTGTTACTTAGCTGAAAAGTTATACTCAAACATATGCATTAAGGGCCACCTGGGTGGCTCAGTCTGTTAAGTATCCGCCTCTTGATTTCAGCTCATGTCATGAACTCAGGCTTCATGAGTTCAGCCAATGTGGGGCACTGCACTGACAGCACAAAGCCTGCTTGGGATTCTTTCTCTCCTCTCTGCCCCTCCCACCCCCCCCCTCTCTTTTTCAAAAATAAACTTTTTTAAAAAAAAAGTGCATTAAATGTTTTTATTTGCTTTTAAAAAAATTACCATTCATGAAATGAAATTACAGGAAATCAAGGCCATCCAAGAAATCCAAATGTAATCCTGTATTCCTGCATTCCACCACATTCATTTTCCTGGGGTACTGAGTCTTCCTTTTCAGGACTACCCAAAAGTGCCCTGAATGAGACATTACGTTACTTCTCACTTGGATTAAACAGAATAAAACAATTCAGCTGCCAGTTAAGAATTTTGACAACTGTGGAAGACAAACACACAAGGAACTCGCTCCTGTATAAAGAGCAACTTGGCTCTTATTTTAACCCCAGAGACAATAGGCTGATGCTCTGCAAAGTAGAACAGGACCCACCTGGCTATATTCACAAAGCAGTTGCAAGCTCTTCTGTATATGAGCAGATTCCTTCCCCCCACCCCCCATAAGCAGAAGTTTTCTATTTTAAAAGATCGGGATAAAAGCACCTACTAATTATTAGCTCATGAAGTATTTGTTGTGCATTTGATTTGGATTCTGTGTTACTAGGAGAGACTGGAGGGCTATCTATAGTAACCACTAGGGACAGGGACGGAGGAGAACCTGGCATAGAACAGAAGCCCAATAAATACTACTGCAATTATTATTTACTGTTTATTTTTAATCTCTAGAAGGCTAAAAGTCTAGTTCTCCATTGTCCCCTCTAGGGCTTACCATGACAAATACAAATGTCCAATAGATATTTGTGAAATGTTTGCTGACTGATAGGTTTTTACAAAGACCTCAGCTGGCAGAAAATATTTTGACTCAATTCTTAACTGCTCGCTTAAAACCAATTCTTAGAAGATGCATTTGTTAAAGCCAAGAATACGCCTCTTTTCCAGTCAGAACGAATTTCTCAATTGCTCTTTTTATACAAGTTAGTGGGGAAAAAAAGTTTCTAAAAAATCAGATCTTTAAGTTGGCACAGAAAAATGCTATGAGAGTTTTCACTCCTTCACTCATTTGCCATTGTTGATCATCTTCTACATGCAAGACACAAAACAAATGGCCATCACGGAGTTCACAGACATTCAATAGTCAAACAAATGAATAGGAAACTGCAAAATGAGGCAAGTGCTATGGAAGAAAATTAAAAGGCTGATAAGAGAATTGGGCTGCTGGGGAAGGGAGATCAAGGAGGCCCAAAGGACAAGTACAGTTTGTACCAGCAAGGTGTAGGGGAAGTTCTTGGGAAATTCGACAGACAGGAGGTCAGTGTAACAGCAGCGAGAGAAGGAGATGCCCAAGATGAGGCTGGCCAAGTGCCCAAGGCTCAGTCTCTGGAACACACCTCAGGTATGTAGAGGCATTATATGCAAGTAATTGACATGATCCTATCTATTCTAGAAGAATGATTGGAAGAGCCAAGCAAGGAGCCACGGGTCTTGCTAGAAAGTTATGCCAGTGATCCAGTATGGGGAAGACAACTTGAGGATTGATAGTGTGGTGTGATACAGATGGAAGGGAGAATCTACCGAGAGATACATGGAGAAATTTATAAAATTTTGGGATGGTTTTGGATATGGAGGGCACAAGGAATTAAGGTGTCAAAAGATGATTCTTGAGTTTCTGGCTAAAGCAATTCCATGTACAGTGGTGTCTTCTACAAAAATTAGAAAAATTAGAAAGGTGTTAATATTAGGGTGTTTCTGTCACTTTTGTTATTTTGGTTGTTTGATTTTCTGTTGTTTGTTTGCATTGTGTTGGTCGGGTAGCAAAAGAGAGGAAGGCGACATTAACAAACCCTTTTGGGACAGGGCACGTCAGGCAGATTACCTGTGGAAGACTGAGATCCTAGATCATCTGGGTTTCCAGATTAGCGACATTTGTCTAGTATCTCTAAATGCTGCTCTTCCCTACCATGTTTGGGAAGCCACAAATATGTCAGCTGTATTAAATAACTTTTAAAGTCTTTTCTGAACCCACAATACTCTATCTTTACCTTCTGCTCATATGCAGAAATAATCATGTCATTAAACACAGATCATAGGGATGCTGGCATACTGGGCTGAATAGTGTCTCCCCCCAAATTCACACCTAACCAGAACCTACAAATGTGAACCTTATTTGGAAATAGGGTCTTTGCAGATATAATCGACATGAGGTCATACTGAATTACAGTGGACCTTAATTCAGTATGAATGGTGTCCTTATAAGAAGGGGGAACTTTGCCACATGAGGATGGAGGCAGGAAATTGGAGTTATGTTGTCACAAGCCAAGGATCACCTGGGGCCACCAGAGCTAGAAAAAGGCAAGAAACGATCCTCCCCTAGAGGCTTCAGCCGGAGCACAGACCTGTCTACACCTTGATTATGGACTTTCAGCCTCCAGCACTGTGAGAGAATAAATTTTGTTTTGAGCTACCTCATTTTTCGCCATTTGTTTTATGGCAGCCCTAAGAAACTGATAGTTGAAGTGTTAGATCACTTATTTGGGCTTGACTAGTGTAACACAGAGCACATAGTATAGGTTGAATAAATATCCATTTCCCTTCCTCTTCCAATGTCCCCTTTTCCTGGCTGGTTTATGTTACCAGTAGTCCACACACTCTCCCACTTAGACAAGTCTTTCTATTCCCAGGATTGTTTTACAGGGGAGGAAACTGAGGCTCCACAAAGTTAAATAACTTGCCCAAGATCACAAAACTAATAATGGCAGAGGCAGAGCTCAAACTCAGCTGTCTCATCACCAAAATGATACCAAACCCCAGAACACCTGCCACTCACACCTGCAGTGCTGAAACAAACTCTGATGAAGTAAAGGAGAGGAGCTGACAAATTAGGTTTTCAATGCCTGAAATTAAAACTCACATTAACAAAATACCAACTTGCAGACACCTAGTATAATCAATCTGTACCTAGTCCCAGAGGAACACAAAAATTGTATTCTAAGACCAATGCTATCAATAAACTTCCATCAACAATATTGCTTCCATTAGCAATGCTTCTGCTTTGCACATATGTATTCTAAGTCAAGGTATTACTGTCAGATTGGACATTTACAGCTTTAATTTACTTAAATGCATTTTCCTCAAGCACTCCCCATTTCGTTTTGATGCTACTGACTCATTCTTGCCACCTAAGGAGACCATAAGAATAAATACTCTAAGTACGGAGGAAAGTGTCTCTAAACTTCGAAGTCACAGATGTCCATCCTTGGAGTAAAAAATAAAAGCGTATTCTAAATTTGCCTTCCCTCCCTAACTCAGGGAGTTGTGCTGCTGAATATAACAGATATGCAAGTATAAGGTGGCACAGCTGTTATTCTGGAGTGTCAGTTTCATAGGAATTCTGGTGTGGGAGGGGCTTTTCAAGAGTCGTGTCCATCTGGACTCAGGTAAGACAGAGGGGGTCTACATACCTCCAAACCCCAGAAGAGAAAACGGCTGCACTAAGAGATTTTGGGAGTTCCTTAAGACCCTATGGCTATTTCTTGGTAGAACCCTGTGGAATGCCAGGTTTCCTGATTTCCCCAAAAGTGTATTTAGCCTTCGAAGCTGTCATCAGCTATTAACGATGACACTTTCCTTGGGCTTGCTGCCAACTTCTCTATTTATTAATTTGACCTTTAAAAAAAAAAAAAAAAAGACCACCACAGATAGCCCCAAATGCTTCACATTCCCTTAACTGCTATCTAATGTTGAAGTGACTCACATCCCATGTTTAAAGCTCCAGATACACACACATGGGTTCAAGAGGGGCGAACACGCCTCTGCTCCAAACCGGGCACAGATGATCTCTGGACTTTTCAAGTTAACCCTCCAGGAGGCCGGCATCACACGCGATTTTTACAAGTTTGGGGCCGAGATCCTCTTCCACGCTCTGCCCACACCCGTGCCCACGAGCAGAAGTTCTCTCTCTCCATTACAACCCACCACGCGCGCACACACACGCACACGCACACACACACCAAGGCAAGTAACAAAGGAAAACACAGCCCCATAAAGGCTCTGCTATTACATCTTCCAGTCCACACCTGCCAAGAGACAAAAACCATACGGAAATCCTGCCCTGGCAATATGTGCAACACTCCCGGGGAGAAGCAGGCACCGTGGCACCCCCCTGGGCGTGCGTGGCTGTACACACAAAGAACCGGTGCTGGGCTTGCGAGCCGTCCGGGGGACCAGCGCACTCCCAGAACTGGTATCCGGGGATCTCCCCCGCGCCCTCTCGCCCAGCAGAAAGGAACTATCCTTTATTTGACCCGTAGAGAGCCCAGGCTGGGTGGCAGCGCATGGGGGGTGGGGGCGGTCCCCGAATCCCTGCCCTCCAGCCAGCCGGTCCCCAGCCTCTGGCATCTCCTAGGCGATGCACAATTGCGCGCTGTCAGATATCCCCTTCGCATCCTGCAGGCGAAGCGAGATGCCCGGGGTCCCAGCCGTGCGCATCCACGCTAGCGCCCCTCCCCGCGCCGCTACCCACCCAGGCAGCCCCGCCAGGCGCGCCTGCCTACCTGGTGGCTGGCTGTCAGCGCAGCGGCGGCGCCTCCTCCGCTTCTCCTCCGCGGCTGCTACACCGCTCGGAGCGCCATGTTCCCGGTCTCCGCGGGCGCACGCCGGGCAACTACTACGGGCTGGGTAGGGGAAAGGGGGGCGGGGGCCAGAGGGAGGGGGTGGGAGGCAGAGCCGCGGCTTTCTACTCTCCACCCAAGCCTCCCCCAGCTACTGAGCATGCCCAGCTGCCCGGCTTCGCCCCTAGGAGGACTTTCCACGAGCGCACGCAGCTGTTCCGGGTTTTCGCGGCAGCCGGCGGGAGGCAGGCAGTAGCAGCTGCGGGAGGCGGGTGGGGGGGAAGGGTCGGGGGAGTGTCTACACGCTGAGGAGCCCCGAGCCAGAGAAAGCAGCCCTTCGCCAATCCAGTCACCCAGTTGCCCTCCGCTCGAGCCGGGGTACCTCCTGCACGCCCCTTCCGCACACACCCGGGGTTCGCAGAAATGTGGAAAACCAATGTGGGGCTGAGCTTTGCTCCGGCGGAGAGCAAAGACGGGAGAGGGGGCGGGGCTGAGAGGCAGATCCTTCCGCAAGCCTCCTTGCTACCACCTGGACCTGTGTTTCTCAAACTTAAATGTGCGGTAGGATTAAAATGCAAATACGGGTTCAGTTGGTCCAGACAGGTGCCTGAGATTCTGCAGGCTAAACAAGGTCCCAAGTGATGTTGCCACTGGTCCTCTGACCACACGGAGTAGCAAGGATCTAGAGGAGCCCCGGTCTGTGACCTCTGTGTGGCCATCCTTCAATTAGCCAGCCCAGAATTGGTCTGTATCATCCACAGACGTCCCTCCTGCCTACAGATTATGTGGCGGCTAGTAAGGGAAGATTCCCTCACTCCCCACCCCCCGGGTTGCTGTGCTGCCCTGGAAGACATCACGCTAGGGCTGGGCTCTGAACACCCATCCGAAACTGGCTTAGGGGAACATGGGTTCCTCGACCTCTCCGTGCTCGTTTTGCTGGTTGGCTAGCAAACTAGTTGCTACTTGAGCTGCTCTACTCAAGTCTGAACCAGCCTCCCTTGGCTGTCCCCTGCCTCTCCTGAGCTGGGCTAAAAACTCAGACTGGACAACCAAGTGTCCAATGTATTATACATGCGATGGTAAGGCCGGGCTTGCCCAATTAAGAAGACTGACAGATTATAATAACAGTAGTATGTTTATATACCAAGGGATGACACAGGGCTTTCTGATGAGTGATGTTTGGGCTGAAGCTTGCGATGATATCTCGTGGTTCATATTAAATCCCCTAGTTGTCCACACTCTCTTCCCAACCTCCGGAGTCTCCAGCACTGTCAATAATATTCACTGCTCATGCTGTAGTGAGAGAGACATTAACAAAAACCAGTTATGAGTTTTCAACCTTGGAAATTCTACCCTTGTCTGTTTTTAGCTGCCTCAAAAATATTTTCATGAGCTGGTGATAGGGTATCTGATTCCATAACTGCATAGCAGATTCAAAATAAGGGTTTATATCTATCAGTATTCTATTATACTCAGTAACTCTTAAACAGTTTTATAGTTAATAGTAAAATATCATTTCTCTCTTGTTTTCCATTCATTCAGGACCCTCAATGTATTAGCTGCTGTATCAAAACAGGAACCATAGGATAGACGGATAGTTACTTTTCTCTCTCAGTACTCCCATGTATAATGGAGAAATATGTCCTGGTATATCATGCTTTGTTTTTCTGTTTAAAGGAGTAGTAGTCTCTAAGTCTACTTCTTTATTGTCTAAGCCACACACATAGCCATAACTAGCCACCTACCACTCGATTATTTGCATAAAGTTTAGATTTTTGACCTTCTTGTATGTGTGCTTGCACAGATGCAAAAGCTAGAAAATAATTTTATAGAGGTGTAGTTTATTTGTGATTGGTAGCCATTAGAATTTTGCTTGGAAATACTGAACTTCAATCACAGGAAAAAAGTCTCACCTGTTAAACACAAAGCTTGCATTTGCATAGTTGTTTCAATTGGTTGAATACTATGATTATTGTTAGTTGCCTCAAATTCATTTAGGAGTTATGCAAGCTAAACTTTATAAGTGAATAATAATAATACTATTTCTGTACATACTGCAGTGCATCAAGACCTAGAGAGTTTCTTTTTATATAATGTCATTTATTGAGAGTTTAGCAGGCTGGGTGTTCATTAAGGACCAACACATGTGACTGGGAGATACAGGAAGTAGGAGTAGACAGAGGTAGAAGTCAAGTTAGGCTGTAGGCTGGTGACAGTCTTGGCCAGCCCTCCAGGGATCTCTGGAGCTAGGATGACCCTTCAGAGTTGTCTCGAGTTGGTATGAGTTGTCCAGTCCTTTATATACTAATATTAATCATTTGGCTGCATTGGAAGGGGCATGAACTTGAAACAAGGCAGCCCTCTGAAGCTGAGTCAGTCCCTAAAGGAGAAAACCACTGAAGGCCACCTGCCAGCAGTAGTTCCTGCAGGTGGGGTAACAGGTCCCTCACTTAAGGGGGATCTGAGCAAAACATTACTTTGTCCACCACACTAATACATTTATCAAAGACATCACTTTTGAATATACAAGGTAGGACTGTACCAATTTGTCAGAGGGATTCAAAATCTTTATTTTTAAACAAATAATAGACTTTCCCCATGGCTCAGATATTTAAAATTTGGAAAATAACATATAATTAGTAATTGGGAGTTGTTGGAGGAGGTCATCAAGAGGATTTGACTTCTGACTGACCCACAATCTGGACCTGGGCAGAGACTCCTCACCCCCTCCCCTGTCCTTGGAAGGTACATTCAGCCCACGATTCCCACAGTAAGAGCCAGTTTCAACGACACAACCTTAGAGGGTAACACACTGTTGGGTCCATCTGCTGAATATGTGATTTAACCTAGGTAATACCTCTGTAAACTTCTAAGATTCTGATGGGTAGGAGTGGAGATCTGATCATCTTGGGCTAAGATAAGCCATACCTGTAAATCCCCTTGCTTATTAAGATTGCCACATGACAGGGCACCTGTGTGGCTCAGTTGGTTAAACGTCCGATTTCGGCTCAGTTCATGGTCTCATGGTTAGCAAGTTGGAGCCCCACATCGGACTCTGCTGACAGCTCAGAGCCTGGAGCCTGCTTCAGATTCTGTGTCTCTCTGCCCCTCCCCCTGCCTCTCTCTCAAAAATAAACATTAAAATTTAACAAAAAATAAAAATTTAAAAAAAGATTGCCACCTGCTGTTCTGGAATGGCCTCCTTCTTCATTCTCTCCTTGCCCTCTGTCTATGGGGGCCAGTTTCAGATTTCATCCGGGAAGCTCCTGAGTTTACAAACCAACAGTACACTTTCTATTTAGGTATCTGGCTCCACACATTTTTTTTTATATGAACTTATTAACTATGATCTCTTGTGCTGACATGTATTCATTCTCTAACATTTAAGACATGATTTTATCCACTGTCAGAGTCTGTATTTGTACTTTGTAATTTTGGAGGGGGAAAGAGCAGTTAAATATTCACTAGAAATGTATATTTTTCTATATAACAAAGCTACCTACTAGTGACTATTTCATGAGAAACTAATCTCAACCAACCTTATTAATACAAAAAACTGTGAGAAGATGTGCCTGAGGGTTAGAGAACTTGGTAGATTGGTTGAGAGGGATGTTTGAGACCACACCCTGGAATCTAGGTTCAGACTACCCCAGCTTACTCTCCATTGTCATCTATGCCATTTATCAGTAAATAGCTGGAATCCCTCAAAGAGGAATCACAGTTATAATGGAACCAGCATAGACTCCAGAAAGAGACAGGACACATGCTTAGATAACAGCGGAGGGAGAACAGGGGGTAGAAATGAATGTTTCAAGGAATATAAACAAAAAGCATAAGAGAAATGTTCACCTGAAGGAGATTAACCCTCAGGAAACAGCAAGATCAGATAAAAATTTCTCCAGAGGCACCTGGGTGGGTCAGTCAGTTAAGCGTCTGACTCCTGATTTCAGCTCAGGCCATGATCTCACCATCTTGGGATTGAGCCCCGCAAGGCATGGAGCCTGCTTAAGATTCTCTCTCTCTCTCTGCCCCTCCCCTGCTCATATGCTCTCTCTCTCTCTCAAAATAAATAAATAAACATTAAAAAAATTCTCCAACATTCTAAAAAATTAAAGATTATATGATCTAACAAAAAAAATTTTTTGAAGCAATACAAGGATTTAAAGAAGAAACAACATGACCAGAAATGAAAGGGACCCTGGCAGAGTTTCAGGGCTTGGGGAAGGAAGTCATTAAGGCATTCAAGAGGTAAAAGAATAGGAAATGAGACTAAACACAACTGAAACCCTGTGACAGACAGAACTTAGCTACTAAAAAAAAAAAAAAAGTATAAAACCAATCATAGGAAAATTATATGGAAGTCAAACAAAGGAGATCCAACACATGTACACATACAGGCTTGCACCAGCTTGCAAGAGCTCCTAATTTCATTTATAGTAACAACACTGATAGCTTGAAATCCACCATCGTGGGAGTTTTTACTGCACATAAATTGATAAACAGTACAAATCAAAGGTTTTTGTTTACTTGTTTTCATTTACTAGCATATAAACCACTTTTTACAACCTATGCTATGAAAAACCAGAAAACGAAAAGCAGAATAAAATGAAATAGAAAAATTAATCAAAGATATAATAGAAGCTAATTTCCTGGAATAAGGAGTCTTAAGTCTTCTGAACAAAAGGATACATTTGAAATGTACTCTGATGAAGTTATAGAATTTCAAAGACAAGTAATCTGTGGTGCATCCAGGCATAAAAAACAATTTACATACAAGGAAGAGAAAAGTCTTTAGATTGCTTCACAGCATCATACAGTGCCTGGGGGAATGTTCTGAGAAAAAGAAACAGTGACCCAAGGGTGTCTATTTTGCCTAGCCAGGCTATTCTTCAGCTTTTCAAGTCAGTAGTTAATTGTTCTCAATGGATCAAGATATATAGTGCATGTAAACCTTTAAACAAAATTCTTTTTGATCATGAAATTCACCCAAGAGATAAATTTAAAAAAAAAAAAACAGATCTAAATCTAAAGGGATGCCTGAGTGACTCAGTTGGTGAAGCACCTCACTCTTGCTCTCAGCTCAGGTCTTGATCTCAGGGTCTGGCCCCAGTGCTCCGCGCTGGGTGTGAAGCCTACTTAAAAATAAAAAAGTAAAAAATCTCAAGAATGGTGGAGCTATGGTCAAATGTGATAATAATCATTATACTATTTTTCAATAAATTTGAGACTAAAAATTATGTGTTTGGGAGCTTTAAAATAGAACATAAATATTGTAAGCCTTGACCATATTAATATTTTTGTGAAATTTACTAAATTCTGAAGGTAGAAAGGAGTTATGAGGAGGTTTAAGTACAATAGTTTCCTCATTTTCCTTGGCAAGAAGTCAATGGATATTATTCATGTTGAAGTGTATAGTTATATATGCTTCATATATACTTTTTTAGTCTTTTTTTCTTATCTTTAAAGGAATAGCTTAGAAAATTTCTCTTATGAAAATAACATTTTTCTGTGAAATTAACTTTTTTTTTCTGACATTTAGAAAACACTGCAGGAACATCTTAGCTTTTTTCCTTTTATTTTTAAATTTAATTTTGGTAAGATTAAATATAATTTAGTTTTAAAATTACACGTATGGTACCACCCATATTTGAAAAATCATGCCTTTTAGTTTATTTTAATTATAACCTTACACTTCTATTACTCTCTCTATAGGAAGATTTGTGGAATATTATAAATCAAGGAATATTTCTGATAGAAAGATTGGTTGATTGTTTACTGTCTTTTTTACATTTTTTAGAATTGCTTGAATTTTTTTTCCTTTTTTTAAAAAAAATTATTTTAGAGAGCAAACACTCAAGCAGGGTCGAGGGAGAGATAGAAAGAGATTGAGAATGAGATCCCAAGAAGGCTCCCTGCTCAGCACGAAGTCCAACTCAGGACTCAATCTCACAATCCCGGAATCATGACCTGAGCTGAAATCAACAGTCCGATGGTCAGCTGACTGAGCCACCCAGGCACCCCAGAATTGCTTGAAATTTTTAATAATGAATGTATGTATTTCAAAAATAAGTCATCATTCTTTTCAAAAAATTTCAAAATATAATACCTTTTGTGATACAGTAAAACATTACAGAATATACAAATTGAATGAAAATAGATATTTAAAATCAACCTGGATTAAAATGATTCATTTAGACAAAAGCAAAGAGAGAACACAAATCACCAGTATCATGAATGAAAGAAGAGATATAACTACAGATTCTACAACCATTAAAAGGATAATAAACAAATGCTTTGAACATCTTTATGTTCATAAATTCAACAACTTAAAAGAAATGGACAATATCTCAGAACCACACACTACCAAAAACTCAACTAAGATGAAATACATAATCAGAATAGTTTTCAAAAAAATCAATATTTTATTAATATAACCATTAACAAAAATTGAATTCATAATTAAAAAGCTCTCCTGAAAGAATCTCCAGATCCAGATGGTTTCATTGGAGAAACTACCAAATATAAGAGAAGAGTTAACACCTCTTTCACACAAACTCCTTTAGAAAATAGAAGAGTAGAAAGCAATCCCTAACTTATTTTATGAAGCCAGTGTTACCCTGGTATGAAAACTATGCTAAAATTTATCCTAAATTTCATATGGAATCTCAGAGGACCCAAACAGTCAAAACAATCTTTAAAAAGAAGAACAAAGCTGGAGGACTCACACTTCCTGATTTCAAAACTTCCTACAAAGTTGCAGTAACCAAAAGAGTGTGGTACTGGCATAAAGACCGATATAAAGACCAATGGAATAGAATAGAGAACCTGGAAATAAACCCTCACATATATGGTCAAATGATTTTTGACATAGATGCCAAGATCATTTAAGGGGGGAAAGAACAGTCTTTTCAAATGGTGTTGGGGAAACTGGATATATACTTACAAAAGAATCAAGTTGGATGCTTACCTTCCACCATATACAGAAATTAAATTAAAATGGGTCAAAAAGGTAAATATAAGAGCTAAAAGCTATAAAACTTTTACAAGACAACATAGGAATACCTGAGTAGATATATGTCCAAAAAAGATATACAATGGCCAATAAGTACATGAAAAGAAGCTCATTATCTCAGTCAGGGAAATGCAAATCAAAACCTGAGTGAGATGCTATCTCACACCCATTAGGATGGCAATAAATAAATAAATAAATAAATAAATAAATAATTTCATGTGTGTATAAAAATACAGAGAACATATGTTGGCAAGGACATGGAGAAATTGGGAACCTTGTGCACTGCTGATGGAAATATAAAATGGTTCAGCCACTGTGGAAAATAGTATGGCAGTTCTTAAGAAAATTGAACATAGAATTACCATAGAATCCTGCAATTCCACTTCTGGATCTACACCCAAATAATTGAAAACAGGGACTTAAACAGATATTTTTACATCAATAATCACAACAGCATGGCTTATAGTCAAGAGGTGAAAAACAAAACATCCACTGACAGATGAATGGAAAAACTAATATGATATATACTCACAATAGAATATTTTCTTTTGAAAAGGAATGAAATGTGGATACGTGCATGCTACAATATGGATGAACTTTGAAGACATTATGCAAATGTTGAATGAAGACATTTGACACAAAAGGACAAATAGTGTGTGGTTCCACTTAAATGAGGCATATACAACAGCTAAATTCACAGAGACAGAAAGTAGAATAGTATTTAGCAGAGCTAAGGTAAGGAATGGGACAGGTAGTTATTCCTGTGTGGGGTAAGAAAAAAGTTCCAGATGTGGATACTGGTAATGGATGCAAAAGAAGATAACTATACTTAATGCCACTGAACTGCACACTTAAAAATGATTAAACTGGTTTTATGTTGTGTATATTTTACCACAATAAAAACAAAATAAAACAAAGCAGATGACCTAATTATGTTTGCATCTTTAAAACACCATTTTCCCCAGGCACCTGGGTGGGTCAGTTGGTTAAGCATCTGACTATGGCTCGGGTCATGATCTCACGGTTGATGAGTTCCAGTCCCACGTCAGGCTCTGTGCTGAGAGCTCAGAGCCTAGAGCCTGCTTCGGATTCTATGTCTCCCTCTCTCTGTGCCCATCCCCTACTCACACACTGTCTCTCTCTCTCAAAAATAAATAAGCATAATAATTTTTTAAACAATAAAATAAAATAATAAAATAAAATAAAATAAAATAAATAAAATAAAATATGGTTCTCCCAGCAACGCCTTGGAATAGAGCCAGACTCTGTAGGGAGCTATTTGTGTAGCTTCTGAGAGGAATTATCAAAGGCTCAAAAACGGCAGTGGAAGTAGGAGAGGGAAAAAAGGAAAGAGATTAAATAAACACTAAAAAGGTAGAAGCAGAAGGATGTTGTATCCAAATGGATGTAGGTGATATGGGGTAAAAAGGAATCAAAATGATTTCCAGGCAATTGACTAGGATAACTTCCTGGATGGTGGTGCTATTGGCTGAGATAGTGCAAAACAAAGAATGGGTTTGGAGCGGAGGCCATGTGGCTCAACTTTTTTAATGGATTGAGATTGAAAGGGCTGAGAACCCTCCAGGACTCATATCAAGAGGTCAGTAAGAAGAGCAAATATGAGGCTCAGAAAGGAAGGATGGATGGCATACCATTTGGGGTGTCAATTCAATGCCAGATCTCAACACAATACAGTTGAGAACACTATATTGAGTGGGAGTGGTCAAAGAATGGAACTCAGGCAAACACCACTGTGAAAGCAGTAGATGGACCAAGTGGATACAAAAGAAGATGAGTAACTGGAGAGATGATATGAGGAAGAGCAGGAACAGTGCTGGAGAAGGCAAATGGAGCATGATTCCATGAGGACAGAGGCATCTACACTGACAAATACTCATAGAGGTCCTTTTTTTTCTGGCCTGAAGGAAACAGAAATGAAAATATTTTGATATCTGCACATGAAATACATGAACAGCAACAGAAGAGTCCAGAAATAAACACAAATCTATATGAGAATTTCATTTATAATAATGGTAGCATTATAAGTCAGTGGAGAAAAGATGGATTTGTATTGGTGAAAAAGTACAGCTGAAGTTCTGTGGGATTGAGCTGTAAGTGCCAGTGGCCTTAAGCAACAGTAAATTACTCTGCTCAATTTAGTGAGCGCTATCCTCTTTCTGAAAGGGAAACCCGTGTACCTTTAAGGTCATGGATTTCAGCAAAATTTGTATAAAATCCCTTTGAATGATTTAGGTTGAATTTCGCTCCAGAACAAGCTTAAGAATTCTAAACGAGACGCCAGATTTTGAAAATTAAAATATTCACTGCTTATATATTATATATACTCAGAAAGTAGAAGGCTAGCCAGCCAAGCAATTAAGGGCTTTGCTTGTGTAAATTGCTCATACACAAGTGTGCATAATTGCTTCTATCTTGCTAAAATCCCAGCATGCCGATGAATATCAACGCCACTTTTTTTCTGTAAGACAAACATCATCATCAACAACCACAATGTAAAGACTATCCCTTAATGCCTTTATAAGCCATTGTTTAATATTGAGGTTGAAGGGTGGAAAATAGCGTACAACCTCATCCACCAGCAGCATATCTACAACAACTTAGTCATGGTCCCTGGGCCATGCCTGGGTGCTGAAAGATTACAGCTCCCTGTCATTTAGCAAAGCTGTCAGCGTGGAGAGCAGCATGGATTCTTTTGGAGGGATTATTGGCCACCTCTCTTTGCTTTGCAGTGACCTAGTGGTCTAGACAGGATCAGAGAGTAGATCAGAGATTTGAAGGAGGTACCACATGCTAATACCAAAAACAAAAACAAACAAACAAACAAACAAGCAGGTTCTTTGCCCCTTAAAACCACCCCACCTTCATTTTAACTTGCTTTTTTATTTAAAATAAATCCTCACTGATGCCACATAAAGCTTCAGTTGCCTCTAGGAGGGGAATTTAATAGGCTTTCCTTTTTCTGGAAAACCTGACTGTCTTGTAAGGATCTAGGAGGGATTTATTCAGAGCAAACAGATGAGAGAGCGTTGCAGCTTCTTTTCAGTATCTGGTATTGTGAGTTAAAGGAAAAGCTATTGCCAAGATCAAAGTCAGCACCATGTGACTGTCTATGCCGGATAAACTGTAGGGGGAAATCTATTATTACCATGACAGGGACAAGCTTTTATTTTCATGAGAAGGACCACTAATATAACATTAGAAAAATTTCTAAGGATAATGAGGGCATTCATTTCGTTTTAAGAACAATATGACTAATACACAAGTAAATTTTAAATGTATGAGAGAGGGTGATAGCGAGAAAAGATAAGGGGGGGCAGGGGAAGCTTAAAGCAAAATGGACAAGTATGAGCCTCAGTAATATTTAACAGCTGTTTGACCTTGGGTATGTCACTGAAGCTTTCTAAACCAGTTTCCTTACCTGCAAAACACAGAACTCACAGATGTGAGTTCTGCTTCCCTCATGGAGTTGTCATGAGTAGCAAAGAAAGATACTTGAGACAGGAGTGATGCCCAACAAGCAAAGGACTTAGACCTGGTCCAGTCTTTACTCAAGGGTTTTGAATGAATTTCTAAAAGAATAATGATCAAATTTCTGTGCATCAAAATCATCAAGGAAGTTTATTTAAAATAAAAGTGTTGAGGTGCCTGGGTGGCTCAGTCAGTTTAACATATAACTTTTTTTTTTAATGCTTATTTATTTTGAGAGAGAGATAGGGAGCCAGTGGGGAAAGGGCAGAGAGAGAAAGACAGGATTGCAAACAACTCCTGGGCTCAAACCCATGAATCGTGAGATCATGACCTAAGCGGAAATCAAGAGTCAGACACTCAATCTACTGAGTCACCCAGGTGCCCCAAGCACCTGGTTCTTGATTTCCGCTGAGGTCATGATCTCACAATCCTGTGATCCAGCTCCATACCAGCTCTGCACTGGGTGTGGAGCCTGCTTAAGATTCTCTCTCTCCCTCTCCCTCTGCCTCACTCCCACTCTCCTGCACTCTCTCTCTCTCTCTCACTCTCTCTCTCAAAAACAAAAATGAAATGAAATGAAAGGGAATGAAAAACAAAACAAAACAAAACTGTCTGGTTTTATTCCATATCTACCAATTCAGAGTGAAACATGGGTCTCTACAGGCCCCTGAGTGATTGGTTATAAAGCACAAATGTGATGGAGTGGATGCATGATGTGCCATCCAGCTCCCCATTCAAGGAAGCCCCCAGAAGTATGGTTGGCAGATGATTTTCAATACTAAGCACGTTCAGGGATGGGCTCAACTACAGAGAGGTCACAGTCCCCGTTAGGCTGCCCACTTGCAATGACAGACCAATGTGGAGATATCAAGACCTGAACAACTCTGATGGGCCACTCTAGCTTTAGAGCTCCCTCTGGGGTTGGCCAGGGCTACTGTTGGGTCTCCATTACTCTCACCTTGTTTCTCTGCCCACTCTTGCTTCCCTCCTTTCTGTCCTTACATATTATCTCCTTAATACACATCCCAAACACTAATCTCTGTCTCAGAGTCTGAGTCTGCTTCTTGGAGAAACCAACCTGTGACATTGGTGTATCATGGATCTAAAATGAGAGCTAATGACATTCTTTCTCATCCTAAAAGCCTTCCTAGTCCTCTTTGCCTACAAATTTCATTTCATGGAAGTTAAGGCCTTTCATGATTTAGTACCAATCTTTCTTTACTGCCCCATTTGTCCATATGCATTTCTTAATCCTTAGACCAACAAGAACAGACTGGTTTCTTTTCAACTGAGCATTTTCAGAATAGAATCTGTTAAATGTTCCCCAGACATAAGCTGCTTACTCTTTCTTTTTAAATTGGAATCTACTGGCCCATAAAAGTGCCTTTTCAGGTGCTACCTGATTCCATAGGTTCTTTCTTGATTCCCCAGTCTCACTCCTGCCTCATCCCCTTGCTGGGAGGTGTGTTATGTGTATGCTCTGCTCATCAACTGAACTCCTTGGAAACAGCAATCCTTTGTTTTCCATCATTTCATTTTCCCACATCAATTAACCTGGTGCCTTGGTCATAGATACACAAAGCATTTGTTGGATTAGTCAATGGTATTGAAACAGTAACTTACTGACTTGTACTGCTAGAAGAATCCCATAGACTATATCATTGAAGATCTTGCCCCCCTTTATTGCAAAGATAAGGCAGATAAAGTTTAGAGGGTTTGCCTGAAGTCATATAATTAATAAACCATAATGGAACCATAATTCAGATCTACTACACATATATATCAATACTTAATTTTAAAATGAAAAACATACTAAGTAAACATTTGAAAACCCATTTTTGGTAATTTTTAACAGATTATACAATCAATTAATTTCCCACACACATGAGTATCTGAAACAAAAATTTGTTTGTAATTTAGTTATTTTGACCACTTCAAACACATTGAAGAATAGTCAAAACATGAAATACAATATTTTCTTTTGCAAAATTACTACACATACCTACTTATACATATTCTGAAACTCAACCTCATGTATTTAATTCACTTCCTCATTATCTCTATATCTACTTCAATAATTCTTAGATTTAGAGTTACTCTTGTATTTGGTATTCAATGGTTTTCTAATGTTATTTTGGTAGCTTCCCAGAGTTTCAGTAATCTTACATGAACATGGAAAAGAAGTATTTATTTTCTCAAACAAGCTCTAACTGATGGTTATGGACTAATTTTTTTTTTAATGTTTGAAGTACAATATGCATACATATGTACAAACTAAACATACCCATATGATCAGTTCCCACAGCAAGAAAGATAACATTACTAATGAGCAGAAGGAGTTAATGAAGCAGGTCTGTTTTATTCAGTTCTTGTTTATCTCTAAAGCCATGGTAATGACCTTTGGTCAACTCTGGAGACTAAATTCCTGGAATGTTCACATACTGACTAGGTAAAGATATTAGTCTACATGCCCAAAGCATTCAGTCAGGATGAACCAGATTACCAGCATGTTTAAAGTAAACATCAAGGATCACGATGTGCACCCAGGGCCTGGTTTGGGGTTTACACCATTTGGCAGAGATGTGACCAATTCTATTTAAGAACTTTGCACTCCAAGATACAAGTCAACTTTCCTAGGCATGAGAATCTCACACATGTCTTTGCAATTCCCAACTGGAAAAGAAGATGCACCTATGCATTCCCTACAGGGGGCATACAAGAAAGTGTGCATTTGACCTCTTCTAGCCTTTGCCTATACAGTAAAACCTTGGTTTGCATAATTCATTCTGGAAACATGCTTGTAATTCAAAACACTTGTATATCAAAGCAAATTTCCCCATTAGAAATAATGGAAACTCAGGGGCGCTGGGTGGCTCAGTCGGTTGAGCGTCTGACTTCAGTTCAGGTCATGATCTCACTGTCCGTGAGTTAAAGCCCAGGGTTGGGCTCTGTGCTGACAGCTCGGAGCCTGTTTCCGATTCTGTGTCTCCCTCTCTCTCTGCCCCTCCCCCGTTCATGCTCTGTCTCTCTCTGTCCCAAAAATAAAAAATAAACGTTGAAAAAAAAAAAAGAAATGTTTGCTCATCTTGTGGAACACATGCAGAACAAGTTACTTACAATCCTAGGTTTTACTGTGTATATACTTTTTCTGTTATTCCTTCACTGTATCCTTTGCTGGAATAAATCTTAAGCCATGACACTAACTTTATGCTGAATCATATTAGTCCTTCCAGTAGGTTTCCAAACTAGCGGATGGTCTTGGGAACACTGAGACAACTAACACCTCAGAAGTCCCTCTCTTGCCCCTTAAATTCAGTATGTCCCCCAAGAATAACTACCATACCAACTTTTAATAGCATAAGGTAATATTGCCTGTTTTTGAACTATGTATGTTTGGTATCATACAGTCTGTATTCTTTTATATCTGGCTTCTTTCATCCAAATATTCTGTTTGTGAGACTCATGCATGTAGTGTTTGCAATTATAGTTCACTCATTTTGATTGCTGTAGAATGATAATCCATTGACTATACCACAACCTATGTTTTCATGCCTCAGTAGATAGACATCTGGGTTGTTCTAAATTTGGGGTTATTATCAGTATTGTTGCTATGTGTATTTTGATACATGCCTTTTGTGAACATGTGTGTGCACTTCAGTTAGTTATATATGCAGGGGTGGAGATGTTGCATCATCGGGAATGTGTGTGTTGAGCTTCGGTAAATATCGCCAGAGAACTTTTCCAAACCGGTTGTACCAATTTCTCCATCCAGCAGCAGTGTATTAGAATCCCAACTGCTCCACATCTTCACCAATACTTGGCATTGTCTCTCTTTACACTTTAAACCAATCTAGTGAGAAGATATGGTATGGCATAATGGTTTTAATTTGCATCATTCTGGTGACTAATAGAGTTGAGCACATTGTCACATGTTTATTAACCAATTAGATATAACACATGAAGAACTTCCTCACTATTTTTTTTTCTGTGGGGTTGTGCTTTTATATTTGATCTATAATATTCTGCATACTCTGGATTGGAGTCCTTCATTGGCTATGTATTGCTAATATGTATCTTCTCTGACTCTGTGGTATGCCCTTCTATCCCTAGTAGAGTATTTGATCAACTGATCTGCTAACTTTACTCCAATTCCCTCTCTACCACATTTTTACTCGACAAATATTTATTAATTAACTGCTATGTATTTGGGCACTTTGTAGATATTGGGGGGAAATAATAAGCGTAATGATTCCTGTTTACACTCTTCTGAAAGAAATTAATGTAGCTTGCTTTCACCCTGAGCCAATTCATCTGAATTATTTAAAGGATATGGGAATATACTCTACCCAGTGTTTTAGGGTTCTATTTTCCAAGCACATTTTTTTTTTACTAATCAGTCTTTTTTTTTAGGGTTGTTGTAAAGCCTTGCTCTGTTCTCCCACTGAGGACTGAAAAAGAAAGAAAGACGAAAGATACTCCAGGTCTACTTTGCAATTTATGTCATGTCCCTGTTTATTTCATTCCCTTGGCCATAAATGTTTTTACAGCCACTCACACAATATGCAAATATTATGTCTTTGCTCCAGCACCCTAGAAGCAGACTCTGAGATAAGGATGTATGTGCAATCGTTTATTTAGGATGTGAACCCAGAAAACACTGGTAGAAGAGTAGAGGCAGAGAAAAGCAGGCAGCCAATAAAGGGTATGCTATCAAGCAGGTTACTGCTCTGGATAACCAGATCTTAATCCTGGTGGGGAACTCTAGGGACCAGCATAGAACAAATGCCTTTGAGTGAATCTACCTGGTAGGACAAAGCACCTGGTATATTTATAAATGGTCTCCTCTGAGTTGGGGGTATGTGTGTTAATTCTCCCAACAAATCCAGCCTGTCCATCCTCAGAAAGAGAAAGAGACAGTTCTGTTGCTAGATCAAGCACTCAGAAAAAAAAAAAAAAATCACAGGTATTGGCAGTTGGAAGTCAGATTTTTTGGTGCTGAGTTATAGAAGTTCAATTTCACTAGCTGGAATACTAAAGAGGAACTTGAAAAATAAAATAAATCATAAAGGATAAAATAATTATGCACAAAATTTCATTTTCTTTTCATCTTTTCTTCATTTGAAAAGATATTGACTACATAATGCTTTTTCTTAAAAATTTCATTGCAATTATACATATCAGTACTTGGATCTTAGTTGGAAATGGCATCTGCTAAAATCTTTTATTAGTAGGACAGTCTCCACTTACACACACACACACATATATATATATATATATATATATATATATATAATAGGCTATGAGTGAAAGCACCAAAATAATAAGGATATAAAAATAACAATTTATTTTGACCTCACATCCAAGATGTCTGATCCAAGAAGTCAGTCCATCCAGGGTTAAAGTGGTGCTCAATGATGTGAGAGACCTGAGCTATTGTTTTCTTGCTGCCCTGTTGAGCATGGCTTCTATTCTCAAAGTCATCTTACTGTCTACATGGCAGCTGCCACTCCAGTTACCCCAGTCTCTTACTGCTGCCTAAAGAAATGGGAAGTATTATGGAAGAGATGCAATGCACTTCCTAGAAGTTGCACATCCTACCTCTGCTTAGATCCCATTGCCAAGAACTTGGCCATATGACCAGAACTAGTTGCAAGGGAGGCTGGGAAAAGGATCTTTATTCCAAGTGGCCACATGCCCAGCTGAAATGGAAGCTTTACTACTGAAGAAATGGGGAAAGAGATATTTGGGACAACTCTCACTCTCTCCTCACAAATTCAAAAATAGGAAATGTGAATTTTTAAAAATTTAAAACATAAGTAACTTCTACCAGAAAGTTTCAGCTTAAAGCAGTCATTATTTACGCTTAAGAGAAAACCAGTATTTTCCTTAGACCCTTCTGAATTTATACTTAGGTCAAAATCTTATCAACTTAAAAAAATATATATGTAAATCAAAATATAGTATTCAAACAGGATGGACCTATTCCAAGGAGAGAGGGGGTGGGTGGTGGGTGTGGGTGTGTAAATTAGGATCCTACAAGGAGTCCTTTACTTTTTTTTTAGTTTATTTATTTATTTATTTTGAGAGACAGAAGAGAGTGCAAGTGGGGGAGGGACAGAGAGAGAGAGAGAGAGGAAGAATCCCAAGCAGGATCTGCACTGTTAGCGTAGAGCCCAATGCGGGACTTGAACTCAGGAACTGTGAGATCATGTCCTGAGCAAAAATCAAGAGTCAGCCTCTTAATGGAATGACCCACCCAGGCACCCATGGAGTCCTTTCTTTTTGATACCGGCAATGTTACAAAAACGGTCACACAACTTAATCCATGTGAAAAAGAGATGACGTAAGTACAATGAGCATATGGGGGAAATTTTTCAAACATGAATGTGCTTCAACAGGTCTCATTTCTCATCAGAGTGGTATTCCAATTCAAGCCATTTATTTCACTCCTGAATCTGAGGTATCTTTAAGCTGTAATAATATGATAAGCCTTTTAAAGCCCCATACTTCCTGAAAGTAAACATCGTTCCTCAGAAAACTGAGTGAAAGATATTGACAAGGAATAGGAGAGACATTTTCAAGCCAGACTTCCCGGTCACCATATGAAAGAAACCCAAGGAAAAACAGACGGTTGGTATTGTTATTGTTCAGAAATTCAGAAGCAGATTTCATGAGTAAAAATAAAACCGTGAGCCTCTTGACAAGGATGACGGGTAGAAACCAAAAAATTGTGATTCTCCTTGGGTGATTGTGATGGATAATCAAAGGCAGCTTTTTTATATTGATTGGCCTTGTCTTTCCAGAGACCAGAAATGGAATCCATCTGGACATTCGCTAAAGGACAACAGATGGAGTTACACCACATGACAGTGAGCTGTTCTCTCTCTCTCATAACCCATCGGTGGTGTTCTTTGTAGGAATAACAGTACTGGAGATATGGAAGATCATTTTTTTCTTATGGTTTACCTCCAGATTTGTTATGGTTGCACACTCTCCAAATCAGGAGAGAAAGTTACTTAAATATTCTCAGTGCTTTCCTTTTTTAAATTTGGAAAATAAGGAGAGACCAGTTAGCACAATTCTAGTATCTGAAAAGGTTCTGGAGCAATTAATTAAAGGCTCATTTGTAGGCACCTTGAAAATAAATGTATGTTAATGAGCAACAATATTCATTTTGCTTAAGTGGGTTATGCCAAATAAAGCAAACAAACTTTCTCATACAACTGTATGAGAAACTTTCTCATACATACTGTACAATGTACAGTACATTAGTCCTCATTTATTAACATGTGTTAATGGGGCACCAGGGTGGCTCAGTTGGTTAAGCCTCCAGCTCTTGATTTCAGCTCAGGGTGCTCTCGTGGTTCTTGGGTTCAAGCCCCTGGCCGGGGATCTCCATTGGCAGTGTAGAGACTACTTGGGATTCTCTCTCTCCCTTTCTCTCTGCCCTTCCCCTGCTCTTGCTCACTCTTGCTCCCATAAATAAATAAATAAATAAATAAATAAACTTAACAAAATGTGTTAATAACCTATATTAATGTGTTCTTATATCATATGTTAAATTGAATTGGTTTCACCTATTCACAATTATCTCCTTTCCCAAATCTTCATCAGCACGGACCCCAGATCTGTATTTACAGCAGTGTTCGGGACCTAGTCAATATTTTTTCCTTCACTAGATCTCTTGTTATCATCTGCTTTTGTCTTCATCATCTTTAATATTAGTCATCTTTTTTTTTTTCAACGTTTATTTATTTTGGGGACAGAGAGAGACAGAGCATGAACGGGGGAGGGGCAGAGAGAGAGGGAGACACAGAATTGGAAACAGGCTCCAGGCTCTGAGCCATCAGCCCAGAGCCCGATGCGGGGCTCGAACTCACGGACCGTGAGATCGTGACCTGGCTGAAGTCGGTCGCTTAACCGACTGCGCCACCCAGGCGCCCCAATATTAGTCATCTTTAATATTAGTCACTTCTTATTTCCTTGACTTCCATATTCACCTTACATTTATACTTACCAAACAGGTTTCAGTCTGTTGTGGTTTTCCCGAGGTCTCCAAATTAGTTCCAAGTCTTACTGAAAGAACCTCTTTATCCACTGTCTCCTTCTCCCCAGAAGCTTATGTCCATTTCAAATCCCCATTCACTTCACCAAGACCCTTAACCTTTCTTTTGAAATTCCCTTTCCATGCTCTACAAGAGCCACATTTGGTTTTACTCATTCATTCCACAAAGTTGTAAAGATTCATGTAGCCCTTGGTTTTGTCCCTAAATTTCAAGGACAAAAAGACATGGGATAATGGCATTAAAAAACAAGTCCATTATTAGGTGTTCACAAAAACACACAGAGGCTGAAGTTTGGTAAAAAACAGAGTTTTTCTCATCAAGTCACTAATCAGTCCCTCCAGGGTCCATCTGAGGTAGGCATTAGGTGGTTTTCCTCATTCATACTTTTTTGCTGCTCCCTTCCATGGTTTTATCTCTCTGGACCACCCACTGTTAGGGTCTCTCTTCCTTACATTAGGTTCTCCCTGGTCTTCTATCCACCCTGTAGAGATTAAAAATCCTTATCAGTTCATTCAATATTGTGAAGCCTTTGGAGATGGTTTCAATTCCTCCGGTTCCTTCCCAGAAAAATGCCTCCAAACTAACAAAATGTTCTTCTGTTAATATTGAGCAACTCTCAGAACATACATTGGGGACAACTTTATGATAAGGAGAGATCTCAGGAAGGGGGGAAAGGGAAAGCAAGACATCTTGAAGATGCTTTAGTAATCCATATAAGAATAACCATCTCTGAACATCCTGTGCACCCTCAGGCTTCTAATTTGCCGTAGTCATCATCCTCAGGACTAACTAGTGTGCCTTATTTATACCCTGTTATCACTTTGCTGGAGAAAGTCAGAGATGCAAGCAGATTTGACTCACGACATGTTTCTGTTCTGTAATTTTTCTGTTATTAGGGCAGAAGGGCAATCCTTTCCTACATGGAAGCTTAACTCAGGGTTCCTTCCTATGTGTCCTTTTCTGCATCCTCAAAATTTATGTTGCTTATTCCCACAACAACATATCTACTTCTATGGTGATAAATGCAAAGTTATCACACGTACATTCACTGACTCATCTCCTCTTTCATTCATTCCCAAATTGAGCAGTTATTAGGTACACATTACTATGCTAGGAATTAGAAATAGAAAAGTGATTTTAAAAAATCTATTATAAACAGTAGAGTATAGACAAGACCAAATTTAATCAGACAACCAGTGATATAAATGTAAAAACTAAAATAGTGAAAAGTGAGCATAGAATTGCATAGATCTAGAACAGCCTATAATAGATTTAACATAACAAGGCATGTCGGAATGTTTTAGAGAAAATTACTCTGTATCTGAGGTCTGAAGAAGGATAGACACTAACTAGGCAAGGGGTTTTTAGGTGAGGAGAAGATTACAGAGAAGGATTTTTCTAAGAAGCCCAAACCATAATTACAAACATCCCATGGTGCAAGGGAGCAAGAAATTTTGAGGAACCATATTTAAGAAAGGCCAGATGGCAGTGAAATAGATGATGGGGATTAAGGAGTGCACTTGTGTTGAGCACCAGGTATTGTATGGAACTCTTTTTTTTTTAAATTTTTTTAATGTTTATTTATTTATTTATTTTTTTTTTAATTTTTTTTCAACGTTTATTTATTTTTGGGACGGAGAGAGACAGAGCATGAACGGGGGAGGGGCAGAGAGAGAGGGAGACACAGAATCGGAAACAGGCTCCAGGTTCTGAGCCATCGGCCCAGAGCCCGACGCGGGGCTCGAACTCACGGACCGCGAGATCGTGACCTGGCTGAAGTCGGACGCTTAACCGACTGCGCCACCCAGGCGCCCCATAATGTTTATTTATTTTTGAGAGAGAGATAGAGTGTGAGTGGGGGATGAGCAGAGAGAGACGGAGACCCAGAATCTGAAGCAGGCTCCAGGCTCTGAGCTGTCAGCACAGAGCCTGATGCAGGGCTCGAACTCATGAACCGCGAGATCATGACCTGAGCTGAAGTCAGACGCTTACCAACTGAGCCACCCAGGTGCCTTATGGAATTCTTGAATCACTGTACTATACACCTGAAACTAATATAACACTGTATGTTAAGTAACTGAAATTAAAATAAAAGCTTCAAAAAAAGAAAAAAGAGAGAGAAAGTCTGGATGGCTGGAAAGTTGAAAGCAAGAGGAGTGTGGCTTAAGGTAAGAGAGGAGATGTAGGGTATGGGGGAGAGTCCAGATCATGCAAAACCTTGCAGGAGTGCTGGCTGTAATGCAAAAGAGATGAAAAGCCACTGCCTTAGTCAGCTCAGACTGCTATAATAAAATATTATAAACTGGGAGTCTTAACTACAACAGAAAATTATTTCTCATAGTTATAGAAACTGGGAAGCCCAAGATCAAGGCACTGGCAGATTTGGTGTCTAGCAAGATCCCACTTACTAGTAGAAACAGACAGCCATCTTCCCACTGTGTCCTAACATGGTAGAAGGGGTGAGGAAGCTCTCTGAGGTCTCTTTTATAAGGGCATGAATCCTATTCATGAGAACTCCATCCTCATGACCTAATCATCTTCCAAAGGCCCTACTTCCAAATATTAGCATATTGGGCATTAGTATTTAACATATGAATTGGGGGGGATGGGTATAAACATTCAGTCTATGGTAGCCATTGAAAGAGTTATAAGCAGTGTGTGGGATGTAAAAAATCAAACTTGTCTTTGAGAATTTCACCCTGGAAAGCTGAATGGAGACTGGATTGGAGGAAGGCTGTACAAACTGACATGGAAAGAAGTCAATTTGAGAGATATTTATGAGGCAAACCTACAGAACTTGATCATTTGAATATAATGTGAGGAGGAGGAATTATTAAAGATAATTTTTAGGTTTCTATTTTAGGGAATTGGGTAGATAGCAGTTTAACTGGATGTGGACTAGATTTACAGGGAAGATGGAGTCTATGTTGATGGATTCTTTTTCCTCTTCTGCAGAGGAATTTGGTTTCATTCTGTATGTTAGGCTCAATTCTACCAGAAGCAAGGACTTGAATGCAAGTCATTGTTTTGGGGAAGCAAATGTGGAACATGAGTAAGGAAGAAGGAAATAAGAAAGGGGAGGAAAGGAATCCATTTCTTGATGAACAGGTTAGCACAAAGGAGGCTTCTCCTGATGGGTACCTCTGAGAGATGGGTAGAACATGCCTCTGAATTGTTGCATCTGGGTGATGAGGAATCTGGAATATTTTAGTGCCAAATTCTATCCATTATTGGTTGAAGGATCCTCCTACAGAGTTAATTAATGACATTTATGGCCTGTCCTGTGCTCTAGCCAATAATGCTCTGGAAGCCAGAGGAAGCCTCAGGCTTTCTCAATAAGACATCAGATTGCATTGGCAGAAAGAAGGCTGAAGAAAAACCAATGGAGCATGGACAGTGGCTACCATCCTTGAATTCACTACTTTAAGATTTCAAAGTGCATTTCTCAATGTGCTTTTCCTCTATCTTGATGCTTTTGTCTTTTTTGATTACTGGCCCATTTCTCAGGTATTTTTCATTGCCATATTTTGAGTTAATCATTGATTCCACAAATTTTTTGAACTTCATGTTAAAGTCATACTTTCTGTAACCCTCTACACCTGTAACTTTACCTTTTTTTAAGTTTATTTATTTTGAGAGAGAGAAAGAGAGAGAGAGAGCATGAGTAGGAAAGGATTAGAGAGAGAGAGAGAGAGAGAGAGGGTGAGAGAGAGAATTCCAAGCAGGCTCCATGCTGTCAGAGCAGAACCCTACACAGGGCTCCATTTCATGAACTATGAGATCACGACCCGAGCCAATATCAAGAGTCGGACACTCAATCAACTGAGTCATCCACGCCCCACTATCTTTTTTATAAAATGGTAATTTACTAAGTATAAAGCCACACATGATTTTCAGAAAGTTGTAATGAAAAGCTAAGATGTACTCATAGCCGAGCATACAAAATATAGGTTACAGTGAAATAGTACTATAAATAATGTTGACTTAAAAACGCTCAAATGGAGCTGTCAGTGCTCTGGTCTTAAACTGGAAACAGAAAGCAACCCGGGTTCCTAAAGGACCTAAATCCAAAACTACTCCTTATTTTTATTAGTGACTTCTATGTTAGAGAACACATTTTACAACATTTGCTGATATTGCCAAGTTGGCAGGAGCCACCAGCACTTGGAAGAGTGAAACTATAATATCTAATATACCCCTGGACATAGATTAGATGCTCTATAAATACTTTGTGATTGATGGATTAAAATATAATACAATCTTTGTGGACATTCCTCACAGATCTTATGCCAAAACATTCCACTCTCTTGGGGCCCCCTTACTCACCCCCTCCTTCTTCGAAGATAACCTGATGCCCAACTTCATTAAGTTCAAAGTCATCTGATTTTGGCTTCTCTCATTTTCACTTTCTCCACCAAAGGAATTTCCAGATTAACCCACCATTTTTTCTGCACAAAGCCTCTCTCCTCCTACCATCCCCCACGTCTCCCTCCGTTGTTTTTTCCTAGCCTCCTCCTGCATGTTAAGCTTTTTCTCATCACTCCTTCATTCTCCTCATTGGAAACCTTCTTAAGTGTCCACTAGATTGAAAACTCATCTTCTTTCCCTCATGTTGCTCCTCTGAGCATCTAAGTGCTTCTCTGGACAATAACCTCCGCCCACACCTCCACGTCCTCCTCCTCATTTATTTGTAATCTCTCTCTCTTGCCTTAGAAGAAGCTGCATGTAAGAAGTCTGGTGTGTCATCTATACCCAGCCCGTGGCACAGCTCCAGTCCCCTGATAGGTGATGACTAATCGCTTAGTGAGGGCGTGCCAGTCAGCACTTTGCAGCTTATCTTCTTCCTAGCCCAAAACTTGCTGAAATTTTCCTTTGCTGTCTTCATTCTGCTGGTTCAGAGCTGTTCATCTCTTGGTCTTTTTTTCTAATATGTTGTAGTTTCTCCCAAGGCTTTCTTCTGTCCTTAGCCCTTTTCCTTCCTTCCCTAAATTCTCTCACTTGGGAATTCTGCTTGGAGAGGGTCCACTATCACTCCAGATCACCTAGCCTCAAGGTCTCAGCCACCTAGGAGCTCTTCCTCTGAGTAGCTTATCTCTTGCCTTTATCTCTTGGTGCTACCCCTTGTGCAGCTTACAAGGTCTTGAAAATTTAACAACTTGCTGTTTCTCTAGCACGTCTTTCTTTTTTCCCTCTAGCACATCTTGAACTTTGCTACCTCCATGCCTCTGCTTATGCAAGTTCCACTGCCTATGGTGCCTCTTTTGCCCTTTCTCTAATATCCACATTCCCACTCCTGTGTGTCCAGGAAAGCCCAACACCATACAACGTTTCATACAATCTCTCCAGTTGTCTTTTTAGCTCTTACTCTATATTATCTGAACCCCCACCCCACGGTATTTATTGCTTTTCCCTATACACAAGTTATATGATTATGTGACATCTTTTCATATTTCAGCCTGTTGTGGCTCCTGGAAGTGATCCAGGACCATCACATAGATAGAAACAGACTAGGAGATAATACACATGCACAGCATGTTTTGGAGTTATGCCAGACCCACCTACCTCTGCCCCCAGATTCTTGTTCTCCCACCTCCTGCTTTCTAATTCCCTTTTATTTCATCATATATGCCCTTGATACTCTAGTCACTGCTGACCCTCCACTTATGCAGTCTAGTTGGACACACGTCTCTACTACCTTTGGATATGATTATATTACATGTCAGGATAATGGAACAAGGATACTCCAAACCCCACCCAGGACTTTCTAACATTCTAGATTCCAATTCAGGGTAGGGTGGCCAGCTGATAAAGAAACTGAAATCCCTTTGAAATCAAGTACCAAATCCTATACATTTTTCTGTGCCCATTGCAGTTAATACTGATCCTTTAAAATAGTGAATAGCTAACAGTAAAATCTTAATCAATGTATTACTTTCTTTGCGCAGTAGATGACTAAAGAGATGGAATCTAGGATAAGGTGTTCTGAAGGGCATAAAAAGAGGAAAATTTATGTGTTTGGTGAGTCATCTGGGAAAACTTCTGTAAAGGCTTCTATACAACTGAGGAATCCGGACACCTAGAAAGTATTGGGAATTTATACAGTTTAGTGATGAGATGAGAATGTCATGTCTGGAGTTAAATCTTGATTCCTAGAGATCTGTAACTTAACCTCTCTGTACTTCCTTCCCTCAATTGTGAAATGAGATTAATAACAGATTACACTGCATCAGGTTGATGGGGAGATTAAATAAGACAGCACCTATAATTAGTATGGAAATTAACATAATCTCTGATATATGTTAAGCACTCAACAAATGTTAATTATTTTCATCAAAGGAAGGAGAGTGTTGAAGCAGGAATAGAGAATCAGAGAAAAAATTTGCCTTCTTCCATAATTTATCCAGCAGTGGACTTATGTTGGGTCTCCTTTATAGCCACAATATGGCCATGGCATTATTTAAAATGGATCAGACACCTAATCAGTTACTGAAGGGATCTTTCCATGCATGTCTCCCATCAACATCCTGGAAGTCTGCTAATTCAGTCAGTGGATGGGAAAAATAAGATGAGTATCAGGAGTCCCAGTTATTTTATGGGTCAGTACTAGAGGAGGCACTCATGGCCTCTACTCACATGCCATTGGCCAGAACTCATCACATGATGGCTGCTAGCCCAAAGAGAGTCTGGGAGATGTAACACAGCTGTGGCCAAAGAAAAAAAGGAAAGAACACAAACATTAGTGAGCACCTGTGGTTTTGGCCATCAGTGTAATTTATTGGTACCATTCCTTAGGAGCTAGGGGACCATTTCCAGAGCATAATCATCACAGGAAGTAGAAAGCTCATGCTCACAACTGTCCCCACATCCTCTGCCATGGCCCCTCCCCCTCTCACTTGCTCACTCAAGGCCACATTGGTTTCAAGTGTACTGGGAATCAAGGAGCATAAAAACATGGTAGGGGAAAACTAGGGGAACTAGTTTTCCACTGAATTAACAGATGATTACAGAATGCCCTTTGCATATATGCACTGGGATAAGAAATACAAAGAAAAATAGCCAATCCACCTAAAGCAAAATCTTCTGACCACAAAACTGAGTTGTCCTGAGTACCAAGTGTTCTGAAGATTGAGGTGAAAAATGAATATGTTGTTCTCACTATATATATATGTGTGTGTGTGTGTGTGTGTGTGTGTGTATACATATCTATGTATATCTATATACACATATAGATCTATATCTACATAGATATGTATATATGTATGTGTGTGTACATACATATATATGTATATACACATACACGCTTTTTTTTTTTTAGAAAGAGAAAGTGAGTGGAGAAGAGGGGCAGAGGGAGTGAGAGAGAGATTCCATGCTCAGCATGGAGCCAGATGTGGGGCTGTATCCCACAACCCTGGAATCATGACCTGGGTTGAAATCAAGAGTCGGAGGGTCAACCGACTGAGCCACCCAGGTACCCCTCTCACTCAATATTCTCAGAGAGAGGTTCCCCTAAATAGTCTTGAGCTATTTTCTGCCAATATTTAAGAATAATGTAAACTATAAAATCATATCTTAATGTCCATATATTCAAAGTTAAATATCAAATTCACATTTATGACCACTTGGTTTGCTTTTGGAATCATGACATCAAGGAAAACATTCATTTCAAGTAGTATTATTTCATTGCAGAATAATAAGCATAAATAGCACTCATTGTCCAGACACTGTTTTAAGTATTATACATATATTGCCACACTTAATATTACCCTGTGAGGTATATTTTACTATCTTCATTTTAGTTTTTAAAAAATGTTTATTTATTTATTTTGAGAGAGAGACAGAGACAGAGAGAGAAAGAGAGAGAATTCCCAAGCAGGCTCCATGCTCAGCACAGAGCTCCATGCGGGGCTCAATCTCAAGAAACAGAAGATCACAACCTGAGCCAAATCAAAAGTCAGGTACTTAACCAGCTGAGCCACCCAGCCATCCCTTATCTCCATTTTAAAGATGAAATCGTCCCTCAGAAATGCTAAGTACTTTGCCCAAGATCACGCAGCTAGCAATAGGCACAGTAGTTACTCAATCCCAGACAGTGTCTGTGCTCTTAAATTCAAATATTAGCTCTCTCCTTCACTCCCATCAAGATTTGAAATTAATTAAGCACAACAGAGAAGTTTTGATTCAATGGAGATACTATACACATTTCCTTTTACTTTTTAAAAAAGTATCCTATAACATATTATTTGAGCATGCATAAAATGTAGTAGGTAAAATATTCAGATAAAAATAAACCACGAAGTCTGTTTGGGCTAAATAAATGTTTGTGTCCTCCAAATTGGACACTCTATGAAAAATATACTTAGATTCTTACTTTATTCTTGGTAAACAAATTAACATCTGTTATCCCAACTAGGCAAGTTTAGCCAGCCATGATGCTTCTGGTAAATATGTTCTGGAAGGTTTTTAAAATATATTTATTTTGGAGGCTTCAGAAAAGTAGAGTCAGCAGCTGGTAGCACCTAGCAAGGTTATTCTCCTCCTCTCTTCACTCCCATAAAAGAATTCTCTTTCAAAGAATCATATAGATGAATATGAAATGTTAAAATACGGAAGAGTCACAAGAGTGAAGGGTTGCAGCTCTATAAGTAGTAAGATCACCTGCATGATATTTGGTTTTCCCAAAATTAATTTGAACAATTCCATTATTTATTTTACCCAGTACTAGACAAGGTCATTGGGAGATATATCCCAAATCCTTCACAAAAGTCACTGGACTAAGAGCATAAGGCAGTTGTATCATGAGACAGCAAAGGGCCTGCTATGTCTCTGATGAAGCTTTTCTTCAGTTGGGTTAGATATATGTGGTATCATGGTCAAGAAGCACTAGAACCCATGGGGTGCCTGGGTGGCTCAGTCAGTTGATTGTCCGACTTCGGTTCAGGTCATGATCTCATGGTTTATGGTTTCAAGCACCACGTTGGGCTGTGCTGACAGTTCAGAGCCTGGAGCCTGCTTTGGATTCTGTTTCCCTCTCTCTCTTCTGCTCCCCAACTCTGTCTCTCCCTCTCTCTCAAAGATAAACATTACAAAAAAATTTTTTAAACAAAAAACAAGAAGCACTAGAACCCAAGCTGCATGAGAACGGGGCCATGCTTTCTTTGGGAAGGAACACAGGAAACACAAGGGGCACCAGGAAACTCTTGGGGATGATGGTTAACTACCTTTAAAAAAAGACTTCAACCACCTCCACTTTGACCTCAGTCTGTGCTTTCTGATTAAGTTCTTCTTTCCAGCTTGTCTCTTACCTCGGGCAACAAAGCATCCCATAATGGCAACCAAAACCACCCCATCAAGCTCTGATGCCAGCAAGACTGAAACCAAGACAATGATCAACCCGACCTTTCTGCCCACCTTCATGTACCCACCAACATTGATTCTACATTTCCCTCATATGAACTTAGAACTATTTTCAGCACTTTGAATACAATCTTTGAGACACTGTCATCTCAGTGTTGGCCTCACTGAAATCAATTCCCTTTGTTTCACTAGCACTAGTCTCTGTGCCTTGAGATTTTGTCAGCAGCAAGTGGCCAAATTGGTCTGTGTGGGATCCCCGGACCTCAGGTGCGATTGATCTTTGTTCCCTGGGTACATCTTGATTGTCGATATTGTTTCCTGTTGTATGCATGTATCAAAACTTGTCAAAGCATATCCTTTAGACATAGGCAATTTGTGGTATGTCATTTTTATGTCAACAAAGGTAGTAAGTTTTTTTTTTCTTAATGAAGTTGATCTTAGTGACTTCTAAAAGCAGCTTCTGGCAGGAATGATACAGGTTTTTGGCAAATCCTGGAGCTTTTCCCAGGAGGCCTGGGAGGACTCTCCCTACCCAGGCCTGAAGAGAAGAAAAAACCTTTCTTCCACAGATATGTAATGAACACTAGGTATGGTCCCAGGCTTTGAAAATAAAAAGGAAATTTTTCAAAAATAAATAAACATTAAAAAAATTTTAAAAAGGGGCATCTGGGTGGCTCAGTTGGTTAAGCTTCTGACTTCGGCTCAGGTCATGATCTCATGTTTCATGTGTTCAAGCCCCACATCGGGCTCTCTGCTGCTAGCACCAAGCCTGCTTTGGATGCTTTGCTCCCCTCTCTCTGCCCCTCCCCTGCTCTCCCTATTTCTCAAAAATAAATAAATATTTAAAAAATTAAAAAAGAAATAAAAGAAAAAGGAAATTTTAAAAATAATAGATCATACCTTAGGATCAAGAAACAAAATCCACCAATCTGCAAAATATACAAAACAGATCTAAAGTAGAATAGCAAAAAAAAGAAAAAACAAAAAAGAAAAAAGTGGGCAAAAGTAGAAAGTTAATGCTAAATGAAATTGGGAATCAGAGATGAGTCTTAATATCAGACAAAGTTGAATTTACAGACAAAAGTATTAGATAAAGGGCATTTATTTTCCATCATGACAGTTGAGGAGCTGAGGAACTCAGTGGGTGTGCTCCCCAGGGTAAATAAATAATAATAATAATAATAATAATGATAATTTTTTAAATTAAAAATATATATGATGATTTAAAGTTTCTAGAAATGGTAAGGGAATACAGCAAATAAACAAATATCGGTTTAAGAAAATCTAACAAAGGAGGTGCCTGGGTGGCTCAGTTGGTTAAGTATCCAACTCTTGATCTCAACTCAGGTCTTGATCTCAGGGTCATGAGTTTGAGCCCTATTCTGCGCTCCATGCTGGGCACGGTGCCTACTTAAAAAATTAAAAAAAAAAAAAAGAAAATCTACTACATTTCATTAAGAACAGTGAGTCTGTGGTATTTGGACTGACCATTCCCTCTTTGCCTTCTAGTTCTGTAGGACAAAGCTTCACTCTAGACTAGTGCAACCAAAACATAGGGTGCCCTCTATGCCCCTTTCCTACTTCAGGCCTATCTTACTGGGAGGGGCAGGATTTCAATGCTTCTCACCCTACCCCCAGCTACTTGTTGCTAAGACTCAGTTCTGGGAGAGTTTACCAAAGAGGTGGGTGTCCCTGGTCTGCCAGCTCCCATTGGTGGGAAGGAGGTTCCAGGTTCTACCTGGGCACAGCACCTCTGGGAATGCTGAGGTCCCATACCTTGACTTGCACAGCCATGGTTCTGTGCCAGGAGAGGTGGGCTGAGATGGCCTGACACATCTGCTTCTCCCTTTTACCTGGGATTCAGTTCCAAAAATATACGTGCTGCCGTCCCCATCCTTAGCTCCAGAGTCCCAGATGTGGACTGGGGGACAAAGCAGGCCTTAAAACAGCTCCTAATGTCTTCACAAAGGAACTGACTTCCTTGCAGCAGAGTATAGAGATGTTCAAACCTCAGGGTGCTCTCAAAAACAGTTGGAGGTTGTGCTGAAAGGTAATTGGAAGGAGATTGGTAGATTCACTGGAAATACAAATTCAACCGTGGGAGAGGTAGTTTGCCAGAGAGAACTAGAATCCCTCCTGGGCTCAGAACAAATATAAAACACTAATATTTAGTAACTATCTTTTCAAAGGAGCCTAATTTGATGGTATTACTTTGTAGAGCCTAGGACATTGTTGTAAACAATGGAGCGATTGGCCACCAAATCAGTGATTCTTAATAGCTAGGTGTGGTCAATTTAAAGAAACAGCCAAAGAGAACATCACTATGCTCTGAGGGTGACTATAGGCTTACCCACCACAGCCCCCACCCACACCCCACCAACAGGGGCATCATTAGAGGCTTCACACAGTGTGAAGAGACTCCACTAAAATTCTCCATCCAGTCACTAAACAAATAAGCAAATAATAATAATAAGCCCTGGAAGTGAGGAGGGTGGGAGTAGAGGTGGGGAGAAGAACCCAGAGTGACTACATTTCCAAAATATTACAAGACATGCAAAGAAATAGGAGTGTATGACCCATGAACTGGAAAAAGAGCAAGCAACTGAAAGTACTTTTGGGAGCAACCAGATGTTGAATCTAACAAAGACATCAAAATGGCCACTATAAATATGTTCAAAGAACAAACAGAAACCATGATTAAACAGAAAAAGAAGGTACAATGACAATGTTGCTTAAAATAGAAAATATCAGTTAAGAAATAGAAATTATTAAAAAAAAAAAAAAAAGAAGAAGAACCAAATGGAAATTCTAGTTGAAAGGTATAAGAACTGAATCCTGGAAAGTAGATGGTGTGCCATTCCTGTCTTTGGTAACTGTGAAAAGGACTTTTCCAGCATTTCCTTGTTCTCCTCTTAAACAAGCAATTTCAATTATTTTTCCATTACTAGTTCTACTATGTGTTCTCCCATCTAAACAATCATTTAAAAAAATATTTGCAAGTAATGCATTAAATTGATTTAGTAGGAAAAAATATTTGCTTTAATAGCAGTGGGCTTCATGAATCTGACAGAACAATCCTACTGAAAAAAATGTTCTTAAAATAAATGTTTCAAGGAAGGAGCCAAGATGTCAGAGCAGCATGGAAGTTCTCTGCTTCTCTCATCCTTGAAATGCAGCTAGATCAGCACCAAACCATTTTTGCAAACCTTGAAAATTGATCTGAGGACTAACACAACAATATGCATAACTTGAACCACAGAACTTGGCAGGTGTGTACCACAGGGAGGTAAACTGGGGAGAGAGAAGCCATGGAGAGTAGGGAGCTGTATTTGTGGAGAGAGGACAGAGAAAGGGGGAGAGTACAGTAAAAGCACTTCCCCTGAAAGTAGCTAGAGAGAAAGAGAAAGAGAGGGAATACCCACAAGTGACTGAACAAGTAAGGGAGAAAGGAGACAAGAGAGGGTTTCAATACTATTAGGACTATATAAACAGGGGAGAGCAGTGTCAGAAATTCTGGACCTCAATACCTGGCAGTGCTCTGGTGGGAAGGGTGAACCCCTAGAAGCAGGCAGTGAGGTCCGAGGGGTCCACAGGTCACACAGGGAAAAGCAGTTCTGCTAAGAGGGCTTTTGTTAGAAGCCATACAGCCTCCCCACAGGCAAAGGTCTCAGCAGACTCGGGAGAACACAATTGCTGGTATTGGAATAAAGATGCCAGGGTGCAGTGAAACCTGGCACCAGGTGTGTGTTGTGGATTACCATAATCCCTAAACCTCTGCTGCTACTTGATCCCATTAATTTTTTCTGGGGCAAGCTGGCACCCAGCCACAATCTCTGGGCCTCTGCAGCAGTGTGATTGCAGGAACGTTCCTGGGGGCAAGCTGGCACCTGGCCATTGCTAGGGGAGGGTCAGGTCAGAGTGGGTCCAAGCCACAAGGCCCTCAGAAGTGAGGGGTTTGGAAACACAGCCCCATCTGAGATAAGATTTGGGAGGTAAATGGTGCCTGGTAGGCTGATGGCTGGACATGGACAGTGTAGAGTGAAAAGTGGAGGGAAGCCAGAGACAAAGACAAAGGTGCTTGATTGCGGGTCAGTGAGAGCACAGAGTTCTTGTGTCAGAAACTAGGAAAGTGGGTGATGTCATTTTCCCTCTCCCAGGCATGTACATACATGTGCACGTGCACCACACCAATCCACCCCAGTAAGCTAAGCAGCGCCACCTAGTGGAGAATGTAGCCATTACACCAAGCTCCTGTCCAATGGCACCAACCAAGCTCTAGAGGATGACCACAAGTGTCTTCATCTGCTTACTGTATGGACTATAAAGTGCTTCATAGTGTGACTTCTAGGGGAAACTTAATTTAATTTCAATCGGATTTCATTCTGTTCAATGGTACATCTTTTTTTTCTTTTTCTTTTCTTATTCTTGGATACAAAGAGAGAAAAAATTTATTTTTATTTTCCATTTTTATATAAAATTAAAAAATTTACTATATGTATTTTTTGTAAATGTATTTTAAATCTATTCTTCCTTTTTCATTTCATTTTACTCTTTTTTATTTTATACATTTAAAATTTTTAAGCATTTTCTTACTTTTTTTTCTTTTCTTTTTTCCCCATTTTTTCTCTATTCTATCAAGCTTCTTTCAACAACCAAACCAAAACACACCTAGGATCTGGCTTTCTTTATTTGATTTTTTGTGTTGTTTTAATTTTTAATTTTTATTTGTTATTTTATTAATTCTTTTCCTTCCTCCAAAATGACAAAATGAAGAAATTCACTCCAAAAGAAAGAACAGGAAGAAATAACATCCAGGAACTTAATCAACACAGATATAAGCAAGCTGTCTGAACTAGAATTTAGAATCACGATAATAAGAATACTAGCTGGAATTGAAAAAAAGCATAGAATCCTTTCTACAGACATAAAAGAAGTAAAATCTAGCCAGGACAAAATTAAAACCACTATGACTGAGATGCAATATTGAATGATACCATAGCGGCAAGGATGGATGAAGCAGAGCAGCGAATCAGATATATAGAAGACAAAATTTAGGGGCGCCTGGGTGGCGCAGTCGGTTAAGCGTCCGACTTCAGCCAGGTCACGATCTCGCGGTCCGGGAGTTCGAGCCCCGCATCGGGCTCTGGGCTGATGGCTCAGAGCCTGGAGCCTGTTTCCGATTCTGTGTCTCCCTCTCTCTCTGCCCCTCCCCTGTTCATGCTCTGTCTCTCTCTGTCCCAAAAATAAATAAATGTTGAAAAAAAATTTTAATAAAAAATAAAAAAAAATAAAAAAAGAAGACAAAATTATGGAGACAAATGAAGAAGAAAAAAGGAGGGAAACCAAGGCAAAAGAGCACAATATAAGACTTAAGAAATCAGTGACTCACTAAAAAGGAATAACATCAGAATCATAGAAGTCCTAGAAGAGAAGAGAGAAAAAGGGGTAGACGGTTTATGTGAGCAAATCATAGCAGAAAACTTTCCTAACCTGGGGAAAGACATAGACATCAAAATCCAGGATACACAAAAAAATTCCATTAGATTAAACAAAAACTGACCATCAGTAAGGCACATCATCGTCAAATTCACAAAATACTCAGGCAAGGAGAGAATCATGAAAGATTACAGCAGAAATTAATGCTATTGAAACCAAAACCAAAAACAAAAAACAGTAGAATGGATCAATGAAACCAGGAGTTGGTTCTTTGAAAGAATTAACCAAATTGATAAACCTCTAGCCAGATTGATCAAAAAGAGAAAGGAAAGAAACCAAATAAATAAAATTAATAATGAAAGAGGAGAGATCACAACCAACACAGCATAAATACAAAAATAATAAGAGAATATTATGACCAATTATATGCCAATAAATTGGGCAATCTGGAAGAAATGGACAAATTACTAGAAACATATGAACTACTAAAACTGAAATGAGAAGAAATAGAAAATTTGAAAATACCTATAACCAGTAAAGAAATTGAATTAGTAATAAAAAATCTCCCAAAAAACAAGGGTCCAGGGCCAGATAGCTTTCTAGGGAATTCTACCAAACATTTAAAGAAGAGGTAACACCTATTCTTTTGAAGCTGTTACAAAAAGTAGAAATGGAAGGAAAACTTCCAAAGTTATCCTATGAGGCCAGCTTTACCTTGATTCCAAAACAAAGACCCCACCAGAAAAGAGAATTATAAACCAATTTCTCTGATGAACATGGATGCAAAAATTCTCAACAAGATACTAGCCAACTGGATCCAACAAGACATTAAAAGAATTATTCACCATGATCAAGTGGGATTTATACCTGGGATGTTTGATATCTGCAAATCAATGTGATACATCACATCAGTAAAAGAAAGGACAAGAACCACATGATCCTCTCAAAAGATATAGAGAAACTATTTGACAAAATACAGCTTCCTTTCTTGATATAATCCCTCAAGAAAGTAGGGATAGAAGGATCATACCTCAAGATCATAAAAGCCAGATATGAAAGACCCACCGCTTATATCATCCTCAATGGGGAAAAACTGAGTGCTTTCCCTGTAAGATCAGGGGTGTCCACTCTCACCACTGTTATTCAACATAGTATTGGAAGTCCCATCCTTAGCAATCAGAAAATGCAAACAAATAAAAGGCATCCAAATCGGTAAGGAAGAAGCCAAACTTTCAGTCTTTGCAGATGACATGATACTCTATATGGAAAACCTAAAAGATTCCACCAAAAACTTCTAGAACTTATCCATGAATTCAGCAAAGTCGCAGGATATAAAATCAGTGCACAGAAATTGGTTTCATTTCTACACACCAATAAAGAAGCAGCAGAAAGAGAAATCAAGGAATTGATCCCATTTACAATTGCACCAAAAACCATAAAATACAGAATAAACCTAACCAAAGAGGTGAAAAATCTATACACTGAAAACTATAGAAAGCTCATAAAAGAAATTGAAGAGGACACAAAAAACGGAAAAATATTCCATGTTCATGGATCGGAAGAACAAATATTGTTAAAATGTCAATACCACCCAAAGCAATCTACATATTCAATGCAATCCCTCTCAAAATAGCACCAGTATTCTTCACAGAGCTAGAAAAAACAATCCTAAAATTTGTATGGAACCAGAAAAGACCCTGAATAGCAAAAGCAATCTTGAAATAGAAAACCAAAGCTGAAGGCATCACAATCCTGGCCTTCCAAGATGTATTACAAAGCTGTAATCATCAAAATAGTATGGTACTGGCACAAAAACAGACACTCAGGTCAGAGAAGTGAACCTGCACCACATTCTTACACGATACACAAAAATAAACTCAAAATGGATGAGAGACCTAAATGTAAGACAGAAAGCCATCAAAATCCTAGAGGGGAAAGCGGACAAAAACCTCTTTGACGTGAGTTGCAGCAACTTCTTAGCATGTCACTGGAGGCAGGAGAAACAAAAGCAAAAATGAACTATTGGGACCTCATCAAGATAAAAAAAAAAAGCTTCTGTATAGCGAAGGAAACAATCAGCAAAACTAAAAAGCAACCAATGGAATGGGAGAAGATATTTGCAAACGACGTATCAGATAAAGGGTTAGTATCCAAAATCTATAAAGAACTTATCAAAACTCAACTCCCAAAAAACAAACAATCCAGTGAAGAAATGGGCAAAAGACACTTTTATATACATACTTTTCCAAAGAAGATATCCAGATGGCTAACAGATACATGAGAAAGGGCTCAACATTACTCATCATCAGGGAAATAGAAATTAAAACCACAATGAGATACCACCTCATACCAGACAGAATGGCTAACATTAACAATTGAGGCAATGACAGATGGTGGTGAGGATGCAGAGAAAAGGAAACTCCTTTGTATGGTGGGAATGTGAACTGGATCAGCCACTATGGAAAACAGTATGGATGTTCCTCAAAAAATTAAAAATAGAACTACACTGTGACCCAGTAATTACTCTACTAGGTATTTATCCAAGGGGTACAGGTGTGCTGCTTCAAAGGGGCACATGCACCCCAATGTTTATAGCAGTGCTATTGACAATAGCCAAAGTATGGAAAGAGCCCAAATGTCCATCAACTGATGAATGGATAAAGGAGATGTGGTGTATATATTACTCAGCAATGGAATATTACTCAGCAATCAAAAAGAATGAAATCTTAATATTGCAACAATGTGGATGGAACTAGAGTGTATTGTGCTAAGAAAAATTAGTAAGAGCAAGACAAATATATGAATTCACTCATGTGGAATTTAAAATACAAAACAGATGAACAGAAGGGAAGGGAAGCAAAAATAATATAAAAACAGAGAGAGGGACAAAACATAAGAGACTCATAAATATAGAGAACAAACTGAGGGTTGCTGGAGGGGTTGTGGGTAAGGATAAGGGCTAAATGGGCAAGGGGCATTAAGGAAGACATTTGTTGGGATGAGCACTGGCTGTTATATGTAGGGGATGAATCACTGGATTCTACTCCTGAGTCATTATTGCAATATATGCTAACTTGGATGTAAATTTAAATAAATAAATAAATAAATAAATGACAAAGGAAATTAATATTTGGTGCATGTCTGTATCATCTCAGGCACCTCTCCCTGTGCTTTCTCATTTAATCCTGCTTAAAGAATTTCTCTAGGAATCCCTAACTTGGAGGTCAGGAAACTGAAATTTAAAACCAATGAGCAAATAGTGAATGGCCACATGTATGACTCAAAAGCTTATTTCTTCTAAAGTATTTCCTTAAACTCATGAATATTTACACTATCTCATACATCTGAAAGTTTCTTTTTTTTTTTTAACTCCAGTATAATTACCATACAGTGTTATATAGTTTCAGGTGCACAATATAGTGATTCAACAATGCTATATATAACTCAGTGCTCATCACTGTAAGTATACTAACATCTGAAGATGTATAACTCATCCTTCTAGACCCTGTGGAAAGGTTACCTTTCCTATGACATTCTGAATTCTCTGAGGTCAGTGCTATCTTGGCACTTAGGAAAGGTCCCACCGTTACCTGTTTAATCTAATTTTCTTACAGAGGTTATGAGCTCCTGAAAAGAAGGGATGATATCTTATTTGTCTTATTTAATCACAAGACCTAAGAAATTTAGTCCATAGCAAGAACTCAATAAATGTTTGTTAAATGAACAATCAATATATGTAATCCTCCTTTGGGAGATTCCTTTGAGTTATGAGAACCTTAAAAATAAAACTGTTATTTTACCAGCAAAAAATGGGTTTATTTGGGAATAGCAGAACATTACAATTTGGAACATACAACCTATAGCAAAACCATAGGCAAGTCCTGAGTTGCTGTGGTAGTTGGCTTCTTGTAGGAGATGCAATGTACATTTTTCCCTGTTGGGGCCTATCATTGATGATTCTTTCCTATTGAGGATTCTGTTGGGGTCTGTAAATTGACAATCTTTCCTGTGATTGATCTTCAGTGGTATGGCATGAGAGCTCCCCCTTCTGGCTTCCAGACTTCATTTTAAGTGAGGTTTCCCTTTACTAATTTTCACAATTAGTAGGCCATGATTTCAAAATGAAAATTGACTAAGGTAAATATGTAAGTGGACATTTAATTAATTATATGATGATGATGCTTCTTACCTATCTGACATCAGCTGCTCTGGAGAAATAGCTGCTTTACCCAAGAGCTTGTAGCCCTGACAGTGTTTGACAGGGCAGGACTGTAGGCAGCCTTATGTGAGACTTGGGATGGCAGAACACAAACTCTGTGGTGGAAACCAACAAAATCAACTAATAGAAACCAAAAAAAAAAAAAAAAGAATGTTTGGAAATATATTTGTTAGCTTTTGGAATCAAAAAAAAGTTCTAGAGAACCAATTATCTAAAATGAACAGTAATCAAAGGGAGCGAGGTGGCTGGGAACACAGCCAAGGCTGCATCATGGGGTTCCTCTTAGGACATCAGTGTTGACCACTAGACAGCTCTCATTGAACTTCCAGCTCTCAGTCCCACAGCTGCCATGACAAATGGTCTGGGTCTTTCAAAAGCCTGCATGGGAGCATTCCTCTGTCCCAAATTAGATAACATCATCATATCCTAGATGCTTGAGAGTGAGGAAGGAGAATGATTGCCCTCTTTATCTCCCATGGTGGGAATTAAGCTCTGTATTATACTTATTTTGGGATATTCACGAAGTTGGAAGAGTATTTGCTTGCTAATTACTTTAAAAATTAATAGTCATAATAGTAGATTGATGGCATTGATGACTTAAGGCCCTTAATTCTGGTGCTGAATTCTGGAGGGAATATTTCTGTCTGTCTATTACACTTTCTTTCTATTCCTGTGGTGTGATTTGTCCCTTCATTATTTCTCTTCTAGGAAGTGGCAATGACCTACTATTGGCTTGCTCTCTATTCCCCCAAATCATGATTCTGTGCATCCAACTTACCCTCTCATAGCTTCCAGAGTAAACTTCTTGAAGTATAAGCAATACCCATGTAATTTCTTCCTCCAAAAACCACTTCAACATTACCCTATACTATGGAGTGAAGTAAAAATTTCTCAGGGTGCAATTGGAATATGTCTGTGATCTGGTACCAATTAATCTTGCCAATGTTTCAACACTCTCTAGTTTGCATAGATACTTTAGATACTGGTTATAAATGACACTCAAGATTACTGAAGCACACTCTTAGCTACAGGTATTCATTCCAAACATTCACTGTGTGCCTAAATACTGTAGAAGTAACCATGAATAAAGACTGGTTCTCTGTACCTGAGATGTGCTATTTGAGCTATTAAAAACTTAAATGGACATCAACTAAATATAACAGCCAAGCAATTAGATTTGAATTTCTTGTAAACAAGTTTACCAGTTTGTACCAAACATCAACCCTATTCTAATTATTTCTTAAATATCCTACCTGGGCAATCTCTACCTATTTTTCCAAGGCTCAGGCCCAACACAATCCAATCAATAAAAGATTTATGATCGTCTCCCTTTGGAGTAAGTCTATGTTCTTGCCATGTTCTTAGAGCTTCTCTCAACATACAGCTCTACTGCAGGGCACATCATGTCTGCAATTTATCATACAAGCCTAGCCTTTTTCTCTCACTAGATTTCAAGCTTCTTGAGAACAGGAACCCCATCTTGTTCATGATTGTGTTATTCAAAATATGTAGCCTGAGACTTTTCACATGGTAAATAGTCAACAATTACCTGTGAAATTGAAAGCCTTCGGTTTTAAGTAGAAGACAGACAATTGAAATGCTCTAGTACAACACAGTCACTAGTACTTGAGCGTATGTCATACTGACAATATGTTATTATTTTGGCCTATATTACAGGGTTATTTCAGGATGTCACAAATTGTGGAAAGTCACAATTTGCTAAAATTTAATTTAGCTTTGCTAAAAGGTAGGATATTTTTCAAGACCTTTAAAAATTCAGTGGAAATGTCAACATAAGTGGACTAAGGCCCTTCATTATTATTAACAGTAAAAGATCAATTTTCCTTTGCCTAGAGAAAAGCAGAATTAAAAATTAAGTTCACTAAAAAGTTATAATGGCCAATCATAGCAATTTATTATGCATATAACATATACCATTCCTTTTCTAAGTCCTTTACCTAGGTCAGGTCATTGATTCTCATGGCATCATCACTCTGAGATTGAAGGTATTATAATATTTTTACAGAGGGGGAAATAAAAACTCACAGGAGTTAAGTGCTTTGCCTAAGGCCAGTTTAACTAGCAATTGGCTGAGCTGGGATTATGTGCCAGAACTGTCCAGTTTTATCTTATATACTACACTTCCTCCCAGTATGTTGGTAGGGGGGAAAGTCTAACTCAATTTAATTGAATGACAACAAATTTAGCACTGACTTAGATAAGATTTTTTTTTTCTTTTTTCCTTCCTTTTTTTCCATTTAGGGAAAATCATAACAAAACTCTTAATACTTTTGGGTGGCACTGGTAGTTATCCCTATTTGAACAGGGCAGGGTTTGATATTAACATAAATGAGCAGTAAGAAAAGGAAAGCAAATCTTAGGCATCTTTGAGAGAAGAGTTGATGGTGGATGGTTGCTCATGCAATTAGCTGCCATCATGTTATCCTTCAAAGAGGCAATGTGGCTCATGGCTAGAAAGTAAACTCTGGAGTTGGAGTCACAATTTGAGGTCAAATTTTGACTCTACCACTTATTATGGATTCCCTTGGGCCATTTACTTAGCTTTTAATAAATTTTTATTTTCATTTATATAAAAGGAATAATGTGGTCCATATGCTCTGGTGTGATTTAAGGATTATAAATGGCAAATATAAACTACCAGTACATGGTAGTAATCATGATTCACAAGATGTACTCTTCATGGAGACCATATTCAAAGCAATTGGCTTTTTACCAGGGGCATAATATGTTACCACTTTCCTTGATTATATTGATTTTTTCCCCTCCTTAATATAAACTCACAAGAAGACCTTGCTGCTCTGGAGTAACTGTGATGTAATACTGAGAGGAACTTTATTATATCCTGCCCCTGCTGCTTTCCTCCATCCCAGGACCCAAAGTCTCTTCTTGGTGTGGTATGTGATTGAGCCTGTGTTTGGCTCAACAGTTATGCCTTACCTCTTCTACAATGTATGGTTTCTAAATGGCCATGATGTCACATGCTTTACATTAGGTTTGCTTCTGGCTTTTTTTGCATAACTTAAAAAATCTAAATATTAAAAAGAAACACTAATTTACTGAAATAAAACTTTCTGAATGAAATTTTGTACGGGGACCATTGTTCTTCTTGGAGAGGAAGCCAATTTAAACTATCAAGTGTGGGATGTGAGTAGTTAAAATGTCAGACATGGCAGAGGTGTCAGCTAGAAAGCCATAGACAACATTATTATGTTTTGGAAGGACTGGACTTTAGGTCTTTGGAGGTCCAGAAACACACTAATTACCAAGAGGTAATTAGTCTCTGACTCAAAACCAGCGATCATTTGAAAGCGGAGGATGATTTAGATTGGCTGGCAATACAGTAATAGTAATAAGCTACAGCTTTAGCTGTGTGGTTAGAGTTGTATTTTCCTTAACATCAAGCTATGATAATCTCTCTACATGTTTCAAGGGTCCTTATATTTTGAGAGCTAGTTTCTAGCACTCCATATGCTCAATAAAAAAGTCTTATCTTGGGATCCTCAGAACTGGAGTCATTGATGTCTTGTACCTGAAAGAAAGATTCAAGAAAGGAACTGAAAGCATGTCATACTTCACCTCATTGATGGAAGTGAGAAAGCTGATACACCTGGTAAGAGAACTCTGGGGAGAGGTTGGAATTGAGGGAGTACTGGAGGGAGTGAAACCTCCAAGTCACAGCCACTCCATTGCCCCTGCCCTAATTCCACCAGCACCCATTCTATGGTGTCTCAGCCCACGGCACCAGGTTCTTCTAGCCAGTTTCCCTAAACCTCAGCCTTATGTATTTGTGTCTTGTGCCTCCCTCCTTCAGTCCCAGACTGCCAAGTGACCTGTTGTAGGATTAGGATCTGGTTATGTCAGGCCTGATCCCTAGAACCAAAGGCCCTTGCTAGTTCACAGACCATTATGTATAATGCTATTTGCTGAATAGCAAATAGCACATCTCACAATGTGATGTCCCACTCACCTGCATGAAGTCCTCCAAATGGAAATGGTGGCTTGAAACACACTTGAACTTGGTGCTCCCTGTAATTTGGATTTCCATTTCTCCTCTGTCTCTCTTGCAACTGTATTACCAAGATGCCAGCATTCCTTAACTATCTGTTGGAACTAAGACTTTTAAAAAAATGTTTATTTATTTTTGAGAGACAGAGTGCGAGTGGGGGAGGGGCAGAGAAAGAGGGAGACACAGAATCTGAAATAGGCTCCGGGCTCTGAGCTGTTAGCACAGAGCCTGATGCGGTGCCCAAACTCATGAACTGTGAGATCATGACCTGAGCTGAAATCAGACGCTTAGCCAACTGAGCCACCCAGGTGCCCTATAAACTAGGATTTTTACTCTCATAATGAAAGTTATAAAAATATATACAAACAGGTTTAAAATATACATATGACTTGTAACATGCAGACATAGACAATTATATCTTAAGTGGAATTTCATTAGCCCCAGGGTAAGAGCTGTCACACTCTACTCTTCCCTCCTTGAGGCAATAAGCCTCATTTATTTCAATGTCTTCTCTACATTTGCTTTTTTTAATTAAAGTCCAGAACTTCTGATTTTAACATGATCATATGCATTTCTCTCCTCCACTTCCTGAAACTTCACTAAGATAAAGTATAGAAATTTTTTTTAAAAACCCTAAACCCGTAAGAATAGAGACCAGGAGAGGAGATAGTCTCAGGTGAGTAATCTCACCTGCTATTTGGAGGAGAGAGGGTCAGTGAAGAGACAGCTGACTCAGGTAGGCGGGAGGGCAGAATAGCAAGAAGGAAGCTGATCCACTCTGTGCAACACTGAAGATTCTGGATTTGGAGGCACCAATACATCAGAAGGAGACAAGAAAGGCTCAGGTTAAAAAACAGTGGGCCATAATTCAAGACCTGCAATGGGGCATTTCAAAAGCCCCACCCACACACTACTTCTTAATGCCTCTCTTCAATAAAAGTTAATGATATTTGAAGAAACACTCTAAGATGAAAGGGAAAAGCGGGGGGGGGGGGTAGCTGAAAAGATATATAGAAAAAAAAGGGGGACCCAGAGTGGAGAGATAAAGCGAGGGAAATAGAAAAAAAAACTTAAAATGAAAAATATCACACCCTTAGATGAAGATGAAAATGTACATTCATGGTAGAATAAATACTATGAAAAAGAAACAGGCAGGGCAAAGAAAGGAGACCTTGGGAATTTAAAAAATTATGACTGCCAAATTATAAAAACATACTGGAAGGTTAGAAAATCTCCCAGGAACATGACCAAAAAGAAAAACAGAAATAGAAAATAGCAATGTAGGAAAGTTAGTTAATTCTAAGCTGTTTTAGTTGGGTTTTGGAAAGAACATGTTTCAAATTAATATAGTTGCATGGATGATGGGATCTCATGTATTCAGAAAAACAAAACAATAACGTTGATTCTCTAGTGTGGTCAGGGCTCCAAGCTACCAACCTGAAAACTCATCTTTGACATCCAGAGCCATGGGTCCTCACAACCTTCACCTTGGCCTAGATCTGCTAAAGCCTGAAGACTTTCATAACCCTGGTCTTTTTTTTTTTTCCATTGATTATTTTATTCAGAAAAAAACAATAGGAGGAGACAGAAACAAAAATTCTGGTCATTTGCAGTATCTATCAGCCTTCAATTTGGCTCTCCTGTCCAGAAGTGTTTCACACAAAAATCCATCCTTCCGGGCCTTTTTGAGAATTTTACTGTCTTCTTTACTTATTTTAAGTTTGTGGTCTTGGAAGCTCTGAAATTTCTTTACATAATTGATTTCACACTGTTTAACATTTCCTTTGTCTTCTTCTGGCATATCATCTTTTTTCTTAGTTTCTCTTTCAGCACAGGATCTAATCTTTATCATTTCTTCTTCTCCTGCTGTTTTACTTTTCGATTCTATATTGCCTGCTTCGTTGCATCTAACAAAACAGCTATTTGAGGCCAATAGGGCCATTTTCCCATCTTGAAAGACTGGTTCCCACTGTTCTCTTGGTCCAATTCCATCCGAATGCCCCACAACAAGTCCATCTGAATTAATACCAAGGTATTTTCCATAGCCAGATTTCAGGGCAATTCTGGAATCAGACAATTCTGATCTGAGCTGTAAACTGCTCTGGAGGGCTAGGGCCCTCATCAACTTCTTTATGTGGAGCTCCCAGTGTAAAAAGTCCATTGTCAAGTGCGTGTATATAGGTTCCTTTATCCATTTCAATTGCTATGGTTCCTGAAATTTCACCAAAGTTTGTTACTGTCCACCAGATTCCAACAATATCAAGCTGAGTTTCTTCATCTTCTTCTCTTTTTCTCTTCTCTTTGCTCCTTTTCTTCTTACTCTTAGCCTTGGTTCCCTTGAGCACGAGTTTGGTGGACTTCACATAGGAGTATTCGGCCATGGTTCTGGGGACACTGTATAAAGAGGTGAGAGCAGGGGCGCCTGGGTGGCGCAGTCGGTTAAGTGTCCGACTTCAGCCAGGTCACGATCTCGCGGTCCGGGAGTTTGAGCCCCGCGTCGGGCTCTGGGCTGATGGCTCAGAGCCTGGAGCCTGTTTCCGATTCTGTGTCTCCCTCTCTCTCTGCCCCTCCCCCGTTCATACTCTGTCTCTCTCTGTCCCCAAAATAAATAAACGTTGAAAAAAAAATTAAAAGAAAAAAAAAGAGGTGAGAGTGGGCTCAGGGCAAAATACCTTCACTGGAGTAGGCACGCGTGCCAACCCTGGTCTTTTCCATTCTCACTTGGGCCTTATTTAGACAATACTCAGGGACAACAGTGGCTGAGATAGAAAACAAGTAATCTCCAGTGTTATTCTTGAAATTTAAAGGCTGCTGGTGAAGGATGGGAGCATCCACACGGTTCACCACGTAATTGCTACAAATGAGAAGACAGGTGCACCTCTCATTTCAGCATTCCAGGTAAAAATGTGGCTGATAATTCCACTAAGCCTCATGTTCCTATTGTCATCAGCCCAGATAAAAGCCTTCCTGCCATGTCATAGTCTCATTTCAATGCTAGCCATGCTTGTTCCTCCAGCCTATCCTCCTGCCTTAGACCTGCCCCTATCCTGCAAATGACACCACCATGCATCATGTCACCCAAACCAGAACGCTGAGAGTCATCCCATGGCTGTGCTTCTCTAATCTTAATGTTGTGAAAACACAGTTTCTGATTCAGGAGGTCTGGACTGGGCCCAAGGGTTTACATCTCTACCAAGCTACCAGATCTGTGAATACTAATCCAGGGGCTACAGTTCAAGTAGCAGGGCCTAGGTATCTGCATTCCTTCATCCATTTCATCTATGAGGTATTAAGTTCCGTAGTTTCTATCTATACCACTGATGGGGGCCAGGATGGAGTCTCTTGGATTAAAATTGTACCTACCAAACCAATTTTCCTGCCTCTTGTCTAGCTTCTCCAAAGGCCCCATTTTTACCAGAGACTGATTCTTCCCTCTTCCTTCCTTTTTCCCTCCCCTTCCCTCCCTCTTTCATTTTTTACTTTACTATGGTTTTCATAAAGCACAGTGGTTAGCCCCATAAAATTGGTTTTGACTGAAAAGGAAGAAGTCAGAAGGGGAGAAGCTAAGTGGATGAAGGGTGGTGATTGGTTGCAGAACCACACTGCAAATTCAAATGGGGCTCAAACAAAATAGAGGGTAGGCACTAATGAAAGGATCTCAATGCCACTAAGACATTCCTAGAGAAGAGTGGAAGATGGAGGTAATTGTTGTTACCGCCTAGCAAGGAAAACCATGTTTCCAACTCTTCTATTAGCTAACTGCTTGGTCTTGAGAAAGTCACTTCTTCTCAAGTTGTATTCCCCTCTGTCCATCATTGAGAATGCTCTGGTTAAAGTTTCCAGTTTCATCTAGGAATGAATTCTGCATTTTTCTGAGAATGGTGCCAAGGAAAGATTTCTTGGGATGTGTTTCTAATCTTGGCTCTGCCTCCAACAGCTGTGTGCACACAAGCAAATCACGTGGCCCTGAAGGGCCTCTTCCTTCGCACCTGTGAAATGAGAAGGTTAGACTAAACGATCCAGGATCGCTTCCAGTTCAAAGACGCTGTGGCTGTAGCTCTTCTTTTTATAGAGGAGCTGTTTATTTTTCTCTTTAAAATATTTCAAATATCAACAATCGATGATCATCAGGAGATAGAAGGAGAGGCAGGGAGTGGACAATAATGGTGAACCCAATACTGCTTTTTAGGTTTCAGAATAAAAGGGGGAAAAGCCCATCAAGCAAAGCAGAGTAAGATCGATTGATCTATTATCTATCTATCTATCTATCATAACAATTTAAATTTAGTAGAAGGCCATGATAATATCATCTAAAAGCTAAAAACAAAAAAACAAAAAATCAAAAACAAAAACAAAAAACAAATATACTAAGTGTCAGAACTTCTCTGTTACTTAATTCAATGCTTAGGGACAGTCTGTGAGGAATGTTTAAATAAATATTGAAGAAAAAGACATTTGCTAATAAATTTTGGTAAATGTGTGTAATGGTGTTATTAATGGTAAACATGGGAATATTTTCCCACCCTGTACTCATCAGCTTTTTATTTAATTTGACCTCAGGTACTCAGGATGGGATTTAGCATAATCATAATTCTTGATATGCTATCACTAGTCTATACACAGCCCTCTTTAATTCACTCATCTATTCATTATTCAGTTACTTTCAGATGATATAATGGACAGTCTTGGCTCCTTCACTCAAGTCAAAAACGAGAAATTAACAAACATTTGCATCCACCCATGTGCTTCTTCCCCTGCCATCCTCCTCCCTGAAAGGAACCCCCATCCTGAATTGTGTTGATAATTTACATAAATTTCAAACATTTATATAGATTTATAAAAAATGTTTATATGTTTAAACCACATATTGATTAATTTAATTGTTTTTAGACTATCATGTTCTATGTGGTCTTCTGAGACTTGGGTCCCTAAGATTCATCCATGGGATTGCTGTATAATATTTTGGGGGGTTGATCTATTTATGCCTTCGCTGTCTTTGGGCATTTGGAGTGTTTTCTCCTCATATTTTTGTATTAATAAACATCGTTATTGTAAATCTTTGTGTACAAGATGTGTCTGTTAAAGTTGTTCTCTACTAAAAAGTTACTATTTTCTACTCTTTTAATTAATGACTGCCTTGGAAGAGATACATTGAGACTATGTAAAAATCCTATTTCTCCTCAAACATTCACCCATTAATTTTAGCATCTGTTGGTGGGTTATGCCTGCAGCAATTATTACCAATGATGTTTGCCTAATGGTAACTTTGTATTTCCCTCATTTCTTCTGCATTTATTAATTATAATATTATTAAATTATGTTAATATATTTAATGATATCACATATAAATGTTATATATCAATAGTACATTTATACTATATATTAATATTTGATAATATCATAGTATTAATTATAATTATATTATAAGACAAAGTTATCTGTGCTCCTGCACTTACTTATATATTTAAATATTTATTTAGCATGGACTCATGGATTCTTTTATGAGTTATGCAATATTATCGTAGAAATTTTGGCTTTGGCCTTTGGTTGCTCATCCAGGTGGCTCCTATGCCCTTTTAAGATGACTCATCCTTTATCAAGTACTTCCTTATTTTCTTACACTACAAGATATTCTAAGGACTTGGGCTTGCTCCCCAGGAGTCTTATATTTTCCCTGTGTTGGCCTTGGTATCAACCATTTTTATAAGGAACCCTGATTCCTTTCATTGAAGGATCGTGTTTAGAAACCAAGATCGGGGCACTAGGTGTGCTCATTGCTAGTTGGTTGTCATTGCTTTTAACTCCTTTCAGTGGACAGAACTGCATATATATTCTCTTATCTTTGAATGAAGTGTTTGCTTCATGTCCACATCTAGCCCAGTCTCTAACTCTCAGTGTAATTTTCCTTTATCCCATGAAATCAACCTTGACACAAATGCTAGAAGAAATATTTTACTTTTCTGAAATTGCATAGATCTTAATCTGTATCACATTTTGCTTTTCCCCATGGAATATGTCAATTCCTGTACTTACATTATAGTTGATGTTAGACCATAAGTGCTCTCAAAGAAAGACCCAATTTTGATTTTTTTGTATAGGACATTTTACAGGGTTTTTTTTTTTTTTTGCATGTATAATAAACAGTAGAGCCACATTTTCTGGGGAGTCACACGTTTTGAAACAGATAATTATTTTATTTATAAAAGTGAATTAATTTCAAAAAGCATTTTAGATTTTCTCAACAAAATAAGGCTCTTTAAGAGGAAACAAAATTACTAAAGCATATAGAACAATGTTTACAACCTTACAGTTATAAAATAGCTGTGAATTATTTCTCTTGTCCCTTATAAAACTACTTTCTCACAGAAAAGATTTAATGATTTTTTAATAATCTCAATATATTAATTCATTCTAATAAAGCAGCAAGCTTCTTATTATGTCTTAGGAAGTAAAAATGCAACTAGAAATGCACTAAAAAATAGGATAGAACTGGTTAAATATTGTAACAGATATATTTTATAAATAAGACTGTAATATTTGTTTTGTGATTTTAGTTATGAGAAATGATCAACACTGGCACTTTCCTTCTATTGAGACTTCTTTTCCTCCATTTTTATATTTTTAGGATACTGACTTAGACTCTTTAAAGGATGTTTGATAAGCCCTTTGATTTCTTTTCTCTTTTTGCACATACTATTTAGGAAGCCTGACTGGCCATATTACCATATGTTATCCTATCAAAATTCTTTTGAGGAGTGTGTGTGTGTGTGTGTGTGTGTGTGCAGAAAAAAATCTTTTATTGTTAAGTTCTATTTTTCCTTTTCTGTATCACTGAATTGGCACACTATGTCATGTATATCATATTTCACCCCTAGGCCAACAAGACATTCATTCAGCATCCAGTCAAACATCTTTATTACTTTGTGATTCTGATCTTATTTCCTGGCACTAGACCATATGTTATTGTTGATGACAAGGTTAATAAATATCACAGCTCTAAGAATTGCCAGAAAATGATCAGTTTGTCTTCTCCACTTGCCTTTTCTTCTCAGAAATAGGGTCATTTGACCCCACTGTCAGTCCTTTAGAACTAATTTTGACCTCAGAAAGAGAGATTTAAAGTGTTCACAAGTCTCTGGTGCCTAGAATCAAATCCTTCCTGCTCTAACTCTAGATGGTACAGGGGCCTCTGCAATTTTTTCTTGGGGCCAGATTTCCAATTTCCACCCCAGTTGCTACTGTTGAATCTCCTGTTGTTCCTTATCATTGCAGACAGTCTGATTTCCAAATTTCTCTAGGACCTGAGAATCTGCCTTCCTCTTATATGTTAACCTCCCAGAGTCTGAGGATTGCTCCCCACTAATCTCATCAGCAACTCAGACACCTGGCTGAATTTCTCAGAAATGCTAGAAACATTGTGTAAAACATGAACTGTGTTTCAACTCTAGGCAATGTATTTTCACTTCTACTCAATTCAACTCAAAAAAGATTCATTAAGCAACTTCAGAGCCTAGTCCCATACTAGAGTCTGGGGATATGAAGATAAATGAAACATACTAATGTTCTCAAAAAGTTCCTAGGATTGTTGAGGAGACTGCAATGCAAATATACTACACAACTGTGTATTAAGTATTAGACATATGGGCTCCATACTGGGTGTGGAGCCTGCTTAAGATTCTCTCCCCACCTTGCCCCTCACACTTGCACTCTCTCTCTCTCTCTCTCTCTCTCTCAAAAAAATAGACATATAGACATAGAGAGAGAAGCAGATTTGAGGAAGCAATAGCCAACCATCTGGGAGGAAAGTATGGAAATGACATAGTTTTCATGTGCAGTGGCTACATAACCATCACGCCTAGGTTTTAGCCTTTGGCAATTAGAAGATATGGTAGCTCACATTGTTGGCCCCAATATACAAAAATATATATACTTTTTCACATGACTTTATGGGGGCAGTCACCTGTCACATCTGTTAATGCTGAGAAAATACTAGTCATAATGCAAGCAGCAGTGTGGAATGGATTTGCATAAGGGAGTTTGTGCTTTTGTGATGTTACTGTTGTCATAAAGAGATGCTCAGGTCAGTCTTTGGGTATCAGGAGGAGATTGAGAGACAGATGGAATGAAGGTGCTCCAACTAAGCTACCTCAGTCAAGCTAGCCTAGAGCAGCATGCCCCACTGATGCACAGAGGTGTGCGAAAGCCCAGCTGAGATCAGCTCATCTTTGGCCTCATGATATATACAAACAAATTGTTGTGTTCAGCCCCTTAGTTTTTCGTGGTTTATCATGCAGCAATAGCTAGTCATACAGGAATCACTGAAGCTATTGAACAGTTTATCAGGTGTATATTTTAGAAAGACCAGTTCAGGGGCGCCTGGGTGGCGCAGTCGGTTAAGCGTCCGACTTCAGCCAGGTCACGATCTCGCAGTCCGGGAGTTCGAGCCCCGCGTCAAGCTCTGGGCTGATGGCTCGGAGCCTGGAGCCTGTTTCCGATTCTGTGTCTCCCTCTCTCTCTGCCCCTCCCCCGTTCATGCTCTGTCTCTCTCTGTCCCAAAAATAAATAAAAACGTTGAAAAAAAATTTAAAACTCTAATTGGACCTTAATGTGGCTATGCTAGTGAAAAATCTTCATGGCTCCCCGTTGGTTTCAGGAGAAAATCCACACCCACACACACAGTTTACAAGACCAAGCTCACACCTCCATCCCTAGCTGTCCCCTTTCAAAAAAAAAAAAAGACCAGTTCAAAAAACATATTGACAGTAAATTTGAAGGGGAAGAGATTAGAGGTGGACAGAGAAGAGATTACAATATTTAGCTAAGAAATTATGAAGGATTGAATGACAGTGACAGTGAAAAAAAGAAAAATGGATTCAAGAGTGATGTAGGATGTGGGCCATAGTTATTTATTGGATGTGGATGAAGAAGGAGATGATGGAGTTGAGGACAGCTTGCTGATTTGTAGGTTAGATTACTGACAAATCTGACTGTGATAAATGGAAAACACAGGAGTTCAAACAGCTTTGTTAATGGACAGGAAACAACAGCAGGCCAATAACCCATTCCCTTCTTAGCAGAGATACCTGGAAGTAATGAATTCAGTCAAATCTTCATGTAAATGTGGTAAGGACTTGGAGACAAGACCTCCCGGTAAACATACAAATGTTCGTTGGTAGAACAATACCAGGGAGATCTTACCTATGATTTTTCCCCCCATGGGATATACCTGGTCTCTCTCGGTTACTTATTGTTCACAAAACTGAAATTTGTGGATTTATAAGTCATGAATGACTGAAGAATGGAACGTTGTACCATAGACCATAATTAGCAGAATATAAAATGGGCTTTTCTAAAATGAAAATGGGTCTCTTTGTGTGAGTAATATCTCCATATATATTGCTCTATCTGTTAAAAACAAAAATTCAGTGAAATGAGGGACAAACATATTTTTTTGTGGATCTGTATCTCAATATTTCAGATTCCTCCAAGAAATGAATGTTTCACCAGTGACACCTGCTTCCTTTGAATTATTAGTAAGTTTTGGATTAGGTAGGATCTATCACTGTGAGTCTCCTTTGACAGTTCAACACTTTGTGTTCTCAAATGTGGGTATAAGTGCTGGGGAAGGGACAGGGTATGGTAACTTGGATTGAGGACAATGTTAATAAAGGGAGCAGAAGCCACCAACAGGGATCTGGCATTTTTCTTCATAATCAATGAATATCCTCCAAAGACAGGCTCCTCCCAAGGAGTGTAATGAATAGGGCTAGGGGCCGACTCATGTAAGATAAAAGACTTTCTTTGATTACAACATGAGGACAGTGTGGATGGAGTGAGTGCCAAAAGTTTCCAGAAAGAGATAGTGTACTTCTCCCAAACAATAGGGCATATTAAGCAAACAAACAACAGTTGTCTTAATGAAGTTTTCTCTGAGTTGGCATACAGTTTTAATGTCCAGATAGGTTTGATGTCAAACTCTTGGTTATTCTGGAATCACCTGAAATGTGTGTGTTCATCATTTTGCTCATTCAATGGGTTTGTGCTTTATTTCTCTCCAAATATTAACCTCTTAAGAGCAGGAGTGTGTTGTACAACAGTAACTCTTAAACTGAGATTCTGACTCACCAAGTCTGGGGTGGAGGAGCCTCAGAACCTGCATGTCTAACAGCCCATAGGGTGTTGCTGATGCTGCTGGTCCATGGACCACATGATAGGTCTAGATAGATCATTCAGCAGAGTAAGGGTATCTCACAGTTGTTTATTATGGGTTCTTAATTACGGAAATTATTCCAATGCTTGTCTTCCATAAGGAAATTCTCCATTTAGGTGAAGCTCCTTTATTGTCTTTTTTCTTTTTCTGGAGAGCAGAAAAGACCCTGGTATCAAAACAGCACTTTCCAGGGCGCCTGGGTGGCTCAGTCGGTTAAACGTCCAACTTCGGCTGAGGTCATGATCTCACAGTTTGTGATTTTGAGCCCCGCGTCAGGCTCTGTGCTGACAGCTTGGAGCCTGGAGCCTGCTTCAGATTCTGTGTCTCCCTCTCTCTCTCTCTCTGCCCCTCCCCACACACGTGCTTTCTCTCTCTCTCTCAGAAATAAGCATTAAAACAAAACAAAACACTTCCTCCCTATCCACTATAAAGTGGCTGCTAGCTGCCTTGAAATGAGAATATGACTCCCATCAATGGCAATATATTGGTGAATTGTCCTCAGCAAACTAAATTACAAGCACAGGAAGACTTTTGCAGAAAAGTGGGTTTTTAAAATTTTTTTTAACATTTGTTCATTTTTGAGAGACAGAGACACAGCACAAGCGGTAGTGAGGCAGAGAGAGAGGGAGACACAGAATCTAAGGCAGGCTCCAGGCTCTAAGCTGTCAGCACAGAGCCCAATGCGGGGCTTGAAATCACAAACTGCAAGATCATGATTGAGTGGAAGTCAGATGCGTAACCAACTGAGCCACCCAGTTGCCCTTGTAGAAAAAGTGCTTTTGAAGAAACCTCAGGGCACTTAATTTCTTTCTTTTCCATCCCACCTACTTCACAGGGCACAGTTAAAATTCTCTCCTACTCCCCAGCCCCTGCTTGTACCTGCTACACTCATCAGTCCTATTGATTTAGAGTATTACCCTCTACCAAATTTCACGATCATTTACACATTTCCCATGCTTGACTTGTCTCCCCTAGAAAATGTTAAGCTTTTGAAGATCAAAGATAGTAACAATAACAACTACATCAGTTAACAATCAAATATTAACTATGTGTCAGGCATTTCCTATTTTCTTCCTACTCTCTATGACTAACTGCATGATGTGTGCATTATACGTTCTGCTTGGTCACAAGAGTGAACACCTTATTAAGAAAAATAAACCAGTATGTTTTTTTGTACTAAAATAACCCTTCAAAGAAGTTCCTTGAAGATCCAGCAGATAGAAGGCATCACCTAAACAGTTAGAAAATGTCATAAAGATATTTCTTACATATTGGAACTGTTTGTCAAGATCCTTACTTTATTTATTGGTATTTTTGCACCCCAAATTTTTTCCTATTTACAATTCATATGTCTGAAGTTGCCATTATCCTGTGAGTATGCGTTTGGCAAATATTTAGTAAGCACATGTAATATACCAGGAATCAGTTAGTTGCTAGGGACAGAAGGTGAGCAAAATAGACAATACCCCTGATATTATGGTGTTTGCAAGCTTGTGGGGTAAAGGAGGGTATGGAGAGAGGACAAACAATAAACAAACAAATAAGTCAGATAAGTAAGGAGGATAGTGTTACCTAGATTGGGGTAGCAACCTGAAATGGGCAAGAGAGCAAATCAATGAACATTTGTTTTCCATATAGGACTGTCCAACATAATGTTTTTAGTTTGAGATGAACCTATATCCTGTGACAGAATATTGATACATTTCAAAAAAGGTTCTACATTATTCCTGACAACTTGAAAACCTTCTGTGGACATGCCTGAGCATTTGCTGTCCAACAACCCCAAATGGACAATAGCTGGCTTCCTTTTTCTTTTCCTTCTGCTGTGAATGTGATGACATACTATCGGGGGCCCAACTACTTCCTTCCTCAAATGGGATTATACCTTATTAAACCAACTTGGAGAAGAGAATTGAATAAGTGAATAATCAGCAGGCATGGGGGTGTGGGTGTCTATCCCAGATATGCAAGTATATAAGAAACGGAAGCTGGAACAGACAAAGTAATCCTAGTATTTATTTGGTCAAAATATTGATATTCCTTAGTTTTCAACCCTGATTTATGTCATCCTCTTTAAATGCAAGATATAACATTGCTTTCAGTGTTATGTGGTCTGAAGAGTAAGTAGACATGGAAATAGAAGTAGGAGGAGACTTGAAAGCACTAGAAGGGAAGATAATGAGGCCGCTGCTAACGTGTTTGCACAAGGGCAGGAAGACTGTCCTTACTGTTGAAAGATATGATCTTGTAGCCTTTTCCATCTCAACTTCATTTTTCTCATCTACTGGCTAATTGAGGATCCACATGATCTGTAGGCCAACCTACAGATCAACAGTCCTTGGCTTTGTTCCAGCAGTGAAATAAGGAGTCCACATTCCTTGGCTTTGTTCTAGAAGCGAAACCCATATGCCTAGCACAAACCAACAGAAACCACCTTTCCTGTCATCGTTCACAGGAAGCTCCTCAAAAGCCTGTGGTGACTGACAATGTTTATCATTGGAATGAAAGTAACGTCTCACCTCCAATGTGGAAATATCCACACTTCTAGGATAGCACACCGTTGTCTCTAAAGAGAACTACAAATTGAATTCTGAGTTTAATTGTAATATACAAATCATTAAATGCCATGACTATATCATTGTACCCTGATCTACTTTTGCAAAATCCGATTGCACCCTTACAGGTTGATATTTTGATATTCTCTGTTAAGGAGACAAGTAGTAACAAAGTTTTTTTAGTCTTTGTATGTTATGATAGTCACAATTCCCTAAAATTCTGAGTCTGAGACACAGAGTCAGGAGTAGGTAATTCACTGAGGAAGAATTCTCGGGAGAAAATGATTAGAACAGGGGGAAAATGTAAGGCAAGGGCATGGTCTCAGCTGGAATCTAGTCTCTGATCCCACTGGGAGTTCAGGAGAATGAGTTGTATCACTATCACTTGGTCTTTTGTACCTCTGTGTCTATCAGTTGTTGGCTGTAGGATGTCCTTTTCTTCCAGGAACAAAGATTTATAACCTATCGTAGAAGGCAACTCTCATTGACTAAGGGCAGTTCTATGCAGTCATGAACCATAAACAACCAATAGTTATTAAAGAAGCTGAAATATGGGTTGCACTGGCCCATGAGTACACCAGCCTCGTAGTGGTGATCTAAAAGCATCCATCACATTCCCCTTTCTTTTTTTCATCTGGGAAAACTTCCTTCTTGCCTTCTGTTATTGTATTCTCTCACCATTCCCTTTTCATTTTCCTTTAGTGTTCAAGCTCTCCTTTGTTCCACTCTCAAAAGTTATGAATGATTGCATTATTCCTTGAAAAATTAACCCAACCTGTGAATGACTAATGGCTTCTCAGGAGAGAATAGATCTCTGAATTTTGGGATCAAAGCACAATCATTTAAAGATAGTGTACTGGGACCCTTTTGATGTTGTATACCTGACAACCAGGATTTTCATACAACACGCAGACACACACACACACACACACACACACACACACACTGGCCTAGAGGTTTTGATTTTTTTTTCAGTCTTCTAAATGCACCTTATATTTATTTATTTATTTATTTTTAATTTACATGCAACTTAGCATATACTGCAATAATAATTTCAGGAATAGAATCCAGTGATTCATCCCCTACATATAACACCAGTGTTTATCCTCCTTAATGTTCCTTGCCTATTTAGCCTTTCCCCTCACCCACAACTCCTTCAGCAACCCTCAGTTTGTCCTCTATATTTACGAGTCTCTTATGTTTTGTCCCTCTCCCTGTTTTTATATTATTTTTGCTTCCCTTCCTTTCTGTTCATCTGTTTTGTATCTTAAATTCCATATATGAGTGAAGTCATGTAATATTTGTCATGCTGTTACTAATTTAGCTTAGCATAATACACTCTAGTTCCACCATATTGTTGCAAATAGCAAGAGTTCCTTCTTTTTTGGCTGTTGAGAAATATTCCATTGTGTATATAAACCACTTCTTGTCCATTCATCGTCAATGGACATTTGGGTTCTTTCGATACTTTGGCTATTGTCAATAGTGTTGCTATAAGCAATAGGGTGCATGTGCCCCTTCAAAACAGCACACCTGTATCCTTTGGATAAATACCTAGTATTGCAATTTCTGGGTCGTAGAGTTCTATTTTGAATATTTTGAGGCACTTCCATACTGTTTTCCAGAGAGGCTTCACCAGTTTGCATTCCCACCAGCAGTGCAAAAGGGTTCCCCTGTCTCTCCATCCTTGCCAATATCTGTCGTTGCCTGAGTTGTTAATTTTAGCCATTCTGACTGGTATGAGGTGGTATCTCATTGTGGTTTTAATTTGTATTTCCCTGATGATGCGTGATGTTGAGCATTTTTTCATGTGTCTGTTAGCCATCTGGATGTCTTCTTTGGAAAAGTGTCTATTCATGTCTTTTGCCCATTTCTTCACTGGGTTATTTTTTTTCTGGGTGTTGAGTTTGACAAGTTATTTGTAGATTTGGGATACTAACCCTTTATCTGATATTTAGTTTGCAAATATCTTCTCCCATTCCATTGGTTGCTTTTTAGTTTTGCTGATTGTTTCCTTCACCGTGTGGAAGCTTTTTATCTTGATGAGGTCCCAATAGTTCATTTTTGCTTTTGTTTCACTTGCCTCCAGAGACATGTTGAGTAAGAAGTGACTGCAGCTAAAGTCAAAGAGGTTTGTGCCTGCTTTCTCCTCTAGGATTTTGATGGCTTTCTGTCTTACATTTAGGTCTTTCATCCATTTTGAGTTTATTTTTGTCTATGGTGTAAGAAAGTGGTCCAGGTTCATTCTTCTGCATGTTGCTGTCCAGTTTTCCCAACATCATTTGCTGAAGAGCTTGTCTTTATCCCATTGGATATTATTTCCTGCTTTGTCAAAGATTAGTTGTCCATTAAAATTTTCTCTTTCTGTATCCAAGAAAAAGAAAAGGAGAAAAAGAAAAAAAAAATAGATGAACTAGCAAGCAGAATGAAGTTACACCCAGTATCCCCTAAACTCAAACTATGAAGCACCCTATAGTTTGTACACTAAGCAGGCAAAGAGACTTGTGGTGGTCCTCTAGGGCATGTGCTAGGAGGGCACAGTTGGGTGGGACTTGGTGTAATGGCTCTGTCCTCCACTAGGTGGTGCCGCTTAGCTTACTGGGGTGATTGGTGTGGCACACGCATGTTATATGCACATGCACACGGGAGAGGTGAAAATGGCACATGCAGCTTCCTAGTTTCTGGCACAGAAACTCTGCACTCTCACTGACCCACAATCAAGCAGCCCTCCTTTGTTTCTGGCTTCTGTCCACTCCCTGCTTCTATGCTGTCCCCTTTTACACTGTCCCTGTCCAAGCCATCAACCTGCCAGGTGGCACTTCCCTCTGAAATTTAATCTCAGATGGGGCTGTGTTTCCAAACCCCTCACTTCTGAGAACCTTGCAGCTGGGACTCACTCCAGCCCTCTCTCCCTCTCTGGGGGAGAGTCTCGCTGAGCAATGGCCAGGTGCTGGCTTGCCCCAAAGAATATTCATGTGATCACGCTGCAGCAGAGCTTCAGAGATTGTAGCTGGGTGCTGACTTGCTCCAATAAATGTCTGTGGGATTGCACAGTGGCCAAGGTTCAGAGATTATGGCAGATCACAATACACAGCTGGTGACAGGTTTCACTGCACTCTGGTGTCTTTGGTCCAATACCAGCCAACATGGCTGTTCTCCAGAGTCCATCGGGATCTTTGCCTGTGGAGAGACTGTATGGCCTCTACCCAATGCCCTCCAAGCAGGGGAAGCACTTTTCCCTGTGTGGCCCATGGACACCCCCCCGCGGCCCCCCACCGCCGGACCCCAGACATTGCTGCCTTCTCCTGAGGATTCACCCTTCCTCCCCACCAGAGCACCACCAGGTATTGAGCTATGGAATTCCAACTCTGCACTCCCCTGCTTATAGAACCCTAATGGTATTGAAACCCTCTCCTCTCTCCCTGTCAATGGTTTTGGGGAACAGTTTTCTTCAGTCTCTTGTGAGTGTTCCCACTCTTTCTCTTTCTCTCTAGCTACTTTTGGGGGCAGTGCTTTTCCTGTACTTTCCCAAAGTGCCAGCCTGTCCCTCCCTTTCTCTGTCCTCTCTCTGCAAAAACAGCTCCCTACCTTCCATGGCTTCTCTCTTCCCCAGTTCACCTCCCCGCACCATGTACTGCCAAGTTCTGTGGCTCAAGTTATACAGATTGTTGTGTTAATCCTCAGATCAATTTTCTAGGTATACAAAATGGTTTGGTGCTGATGTAGCTGCATTTCAGGGATGAGAGAAGCAGAGAACTTCCATGCTGCTCCGCCATCTTGGCTCCCTCCTCTCTTTGATTGTTTTTTTTTTCAAAAAATCTAGAATTTATTTTATTTTTAAAGTTTATTTTGAGAGAGTGAGAAAGCATGAGTGAGGGAGGGGCAGAGAGAGAGGAGAAGGTGAGATTCCCAAGCAGGTTCTGCGCCATCAGTGAGGATTCTGACATGAGGCTCAAGCCCATGAACCATGAGATCATGACCTGGGCTGAAGTCAGAAACTTAACTGACTGAGTCAGCCAGGTGCCCCAAAACTTATTTTTAAATGTTGATGACTGGGGCCCCTGGGTGGCTCAGTCGGTTAAGTGTCCAACTCTTGACTTTGGTTCAGGTCATGAATTCATGGTTTGTGAGTTCAAGCCCTTTATGGGGTTCTGTGTTGACAGGGCAGAGCCTGCTTTGGATTCTCTCTCTCCCTCTCTCTCTCTCTGCCCCTCCCCTGCTCACACTTTCCCCCCCAGCCCCTCTCTCTCAAAATAAATAAATAAACATTTTTTTAAGGGTTGATGACTAACTGAAAGAAAACTAAACAACTAACATTGTCAGAACCAAGCAATACATTTATTAACTGAATTTCACCTGGATGCTTTTGATTTGTATCTTCTGCCACGGAGTATTTCCTGATTGATGATTACTATTTCTTCCTATTTGAGTCAACAACAACAGGAAGTACTAGAGGGTGATCCTTTCTGTCATCTATTGTTATTCAAAGGTAGCTCAACCAAGAGCATCTTGCGTTTTTTTCCCTATACAATTCTGCTTTGAGTCATTTTCCATCCCAGTGACAGCTTCTTATTCTACCTTCTTTATTCCTGTCTCTATTTACTGTTATTGTTCTCAGGGCTTCAATTCCTTAACCCTTTTGTCTTCTCACTCAGCACCTAGAGTTCCCAACCAGTCTTCTGGAAACCTTGAGGAGGTCCATGGCTATGCTATGAAGGGTGTCAATGAACACCTGGAAATTCCTTAGCAAATTGTGTGCACCTGTTGTTGTGCATTTTTATGTAGAAGATTTTGTAATTTTTTTTTAAATTTTTTTTTCAACGTTTATTTATTTTTGGGACAGAGAGAGACAGAGCATGAACGGGGGAGGGGCAGAGCGAGAGGGAGACACAGAATCGGAAACAGGCTCCAGGCTCTGAGCCATCAGCCCAGAGCCCGACGCGGGGCTCGAACTCCCGGACTGCGAGATTGTGACCTGGCTGAAGTCGGACGCTTAACCAACTTTGTAATTTTGTAATTTTTATCAGCTTCTAAAAGCAGTACTCACTTGTCCTGGGCTATTTCATTCACTCTTGAAGCCTTATCCATACTTGCAGATACACTAGTATCTTACAACTAGGCCATGACATGCTCCCTTCCCCTCCTTTTAAAAATATTTTAGTGGGGATGCTTGGGTGGCTTAGTTGGTCAGTCATCCAACTCTTGATCTCACCTGAGGTCATGATCTCACAGTTCATGAAACTGAGCTCCGTGTCAGGCTCTGAGCTGACAGTGTGGAGCCTGCTTGGGATTCCCTCTCTCTCCCTCTCTCTGCCCCTCCCCACTCACATGCATGCTCTCTCTGTCAAAATAAATGAAGAAACTTAAAATATATATATTTTAATGGATCCCTGCTGCCCTCCAAATCAAATGCAGATTTTTTTGACTAGCACACAGGGTCTGTTCTCATCACTTCCAGCCTTGCACCCTATGTCCCATCAACTGTAACTCCTCACAATCTCACATTTCCTCATGCTTTGTTGTTTGTGCACATATCACCAACACTTCTCCCCACTTCTCACCCATCTGCACATGGACAGTTCATGTTTATCCTTGGGTTGAATTCTCCCAGATGCAGACCCTAAGACAAGGATGTGAGTGTGTTTTATTTGGGAGTTGATGCCAGGAACCACCAATGGGCGACAGAGAATGGGAAGCATCTAGTAAAAGATATGTCATGAAGGCAGTTACCACTGTGGGCAATTAGAGACACTCCAGCCCACTAAGGAACTGAGAGTGTAGAAAAACTTCCGTTATCTCACCAGTAAAGTCAGGAAGCTGGTGTGTTTATCCACCAACTCCTGGAAATCTCTGGTTGAAAGCCACTCTTGGGGTGACTTCCGGCAGCAATTGGGCATATGTCAAAGGAAAAGCCCTTGGGTGGTGAGTCTTAGGTGTTCCAGAGAAATTACCTGTAACATAGGAGTGCTGAGGGAAGGTGGACAAGGCAATGCCAGTTCCACTATAAAACCCCAACTGTACACATTCATAGTAAACATATCCAGTCAAAGGAAACCAACTCAAAGGAAGTTCTCCAAAGGTTTTTCTGCTTTGAGTTATGTAATTATCCATTGTGCTCTCTTAGTAGCTATGATAACATCTATCAACATATTAGCCACATAATTGAGAAAATATTTATTAAGTACGTGTCATCGTCCAGGCATTGTGCTGGACAACAAGGGTGTAGCAGTGAAAACAGCAGGCATCCAACCATCAGTTGCAGGGGAATGAGTATCACACAACTATAGCAAGTTGACCACTGGTCTACCCCCAAGTCGGAACAATATCTTTTATGTCTTTCTTAAAAAATGTTGATTTATTTATTTTGAGAGACAGAGAGAGAGGGAATGAGTGGGGGAAGGGCAGAGACAGAGGGAGAGAGAGAATCCCAAGCAGGCTCCGCACTGTCAGCACAGAGTCGACAAGGGACTCAGTCTCAAGAACGGTGATATCATGCCCCGAGCTGAAATCAACAGTAAGACACTTAACCAACTGAGCCATCGGGCACCCCTCTTTTATGTCTTAATTCTCAGGCCTTACTCATTATCTGGCACAGAGTGGGCATTCAATAAATGTTTCCCAACGATCAGTGAATAAGTGAAGTATACTCCTCAGGCTGATTTGGAGCCCTTTATTTGAAAATTGTGAGCCCGAAGAACAATTCCAGGTTGAGCTGGGCATTTAAACTCTACTGATAAGCACAGATCTGGGAAATCACTGGCTGCTTTGGAACGTGTCACCTTGACTGGGGACATTTAAGTGAAGTTGTAATCCTTGCTTAGCTGTCACCCAGAAAGAACACTCTGTGCTTCCCGCTCAGCGTGCTTCCCGCTCCTCCACAGTAAACTCAAAGCAAGCTGGCTTTGCAGCCAGAATCACTGCAATTGATCAGCCATAATTAAAACTCGGCCTAAGAGGCAGACTTTTCATCTTTGAAGTAATTCCCAGCGTGAACCTTTAAGGATATCTGCCCTAGTAAGAGCAGAATGAATCATCTTCTGACCTTTCGGTAAAGTCAAGCACAGTGTAATGAATGGAGCCTTTTCTTGATCACTTTATGTTGGCAGAACTGAATTTTTCTTCAGAAGAAATGCAGCCTAACATATAGTCTAAAGAAATGTTTTCAGATTTAAGAATAGAAGTTTCTACATGTTTCTCTTGAAGTAGCATACATTCAAATACATTTAAAAAGAGAGGCATTTGAATTATTCTAGAGCTGTAACTGTAGTATTTATTTCCACTTACTGCTTATTTCTCTAGAAATGCCTTGATATGCAAATGAACTCGGTTCACTAACCAGTGTTGTGATCCAGTGAGCCACCTTTTGGTCACTGCTGACAACTGCACCATAATTAAGTCCTATTTTGTTTTCTTTCAGTGTGGCCTCCCTCACACTGGAATGTGCTGGAGGGCAGTGGTTAGTACATTTTGGTGGGTCTCGGAATCATCTGGAGAACACACATGACTAAGTTTCCTAAAAAGGACAAAGGGCCTGGGCTTTTGTATTTTTACCAAGTTCCCATACCTATTGAATTTGAGAATCACTGCTGTAGATTATACACACATTTTTCTCAAATATTTTGAGCAATTATTTTATGCAAAACGCCTATGAAAAAAGTCTTTAAATTGATATCACTCCAGAAAACTTTTAAAAAAACAATAAAAGGAAATCAATATAATATATTGCAAAATCAAATAGAAACAATTTATGTATTAGCCTATTAAAAATATTTCATTTTGCTTTGATGCAGAAGAAGCTATACCTGAATTGTATACTAAATGCTCATGGAAAATCTGCAAGTTATTCTCAGAATAGTGGTTTATTAAATATTATCTAGAATATCATAACCTTCCTTTCTTAATTTTCCTTCAGTTTCCTACTTAAGTGCTAACCTTAAAGCAAGGCCACCTACACTCCATATTCCAAATTTCCCTTCTAGCCCATATTTCTTTTTATGGCTATTTATATCATTTTTATTTAAAAGGTATTTATTTATTTCCATAACATTGTAAACCATTTAAAATTACATGACTGAAGCACACCTGGGTGGCTAAATCTGTTAAGCGTCCAACTCCTGGTATCAGCTCAGGTCATAATCTATCAGTCATGAGATTGAGCCCCAATGTTGGACATGGAGCCTGCTTGGGATTCTCTCTCTCTCCCTCTCTCTCTCTCTCTCTCTTTCTCCCCCCACCCCCACTTCCCCACTTGTGCATGTTCTCTCTCAAAATAAATAAAATTTAAATAAAATTACATGGTTGAAATAATTAAAAATAAACTAGTCCCGGGGCGTGTGGATGGCTCAGTCAATTAAGCATGAAACTCTTGGTTTCAGCTCAGGCCATGATCTCACAGTTCGTGGGTTCAAGCCCCGCATCAGGCTCTGCGCTGACACTGCAGAGCCTGCTTGGGATTCTCTATCCCCCTCTCTCTCTGTTGCTTCCCCACTTGCATACATGCATGCACACAATCTCTCTCCCTCAAAAAAATAAATAAATAAAAACTTAAAAAAAAAAATTAGTCCAGTCATATTGTAGGAGACTAAAGCTCAAAAGATGATTTCCATCCATAGTAAACTTTAAAAACATTAAATAGAGCCCTCAGAATTAAATAACTTGGCTCAAATATGGACAATTTCAGGTCAGCATACCTTGGAAAAAAACTCTGCAAAATTAGTAAATGTTACCACTCAAGCCCGCTAGTATGGTTAAAATGAAGACAACTGGCCACATGCTGGTGAGGATCCAGAGCCACTGGAACGCTCATACATTTCTGCTTGGAGTGTAAAATGGTATAATTGACTTCAACAAAAGTCTTTTATAAAGTTAAACACTTATGGTTATGATACGGGAATTGCCCTCCTGGGAGAAAATGCACCCAAGAGAAATGAAAACACATGCCCACAAAAATACTTGCACAAGAATCTTCATAGAATTTTACTGAAAACAGCCAAAACCTGAAAATAACCCAAATGTCTATCAACAGGAAAATGGATAAAGTGATTATGTTATTTTCAAATAATGGAATATTACTCAAGGACACAGCAGAATAAACATCTGAGACACAACGGTATGGATGAATCTCACAGTCATTATGCTGAGCAAAAAAAAAAAAAATACACACAAACAAAAACATAATGTTTGCTTTTATTTATATGAAGTTCAAGGACGGGCAGAACTAGTATGTGGTGATAGAGATCAGGACAGAGATTGCTCACGGGACTGACTGAAAGGAGGCATAAAGGAACTTTCTAAGATGATGCAAATGCTCTATTTATGTGATGTTACATTTGTCAAAACTCACTGAATTTTACACTGGAGAATTGTATATTACTCTGTCCATAAATTTGACTTCAATAGGGGCGCCTGGGTGGCTCAGTCAGTTGAACATCTGGCTCTTGATTTAGGCTCAGGTCATGATGTCACGGTTCATGGTTTCAAGCCACATATTGGGCTCTGTGCTGATGATGCGAAGCCTGTTTGGGATTTTCTCTCTCCCTTCTCTCTCTGTCCCTACCCCACTTGCTCCTCTCTCTCTCTCAAAATAAATAAATAAACTTAAAAAAACATTTTTTTAAATTTACCTCAATAAAATGAAAAAAATATAGGATTTTGAATCAAGTGAAATGTTTAAATTGCCCATTCATTGTCTTATATTAAAAGCCTGAGAAAGTGTATGCATTGTCCTTTGCAGTGCTGTGAGCAGTAAATGTGTGTATATGTGTGTGTGTACATGCATGTGGTGCGGATGCTAATATGCTTGAAGCTAAAAAAAAAAGATCTTGCAAAAGCTAGAGATATAGAGCCACTTGAATTGGGTTCAGGGATAAAGAGAGAGGTGTTGATCAGAGACCAGATAAGATGATCTCTGTTGAACCAAGAGAGTCTGAATATTTTCAACTTGAGTGCCCACGTCTATCCTCACAGAGTCAGAAGGCAAGTTCCTTATTCTGGGCAAAAGCCAAGGCAATTTACTTAGCTCTGGAAAATCCAGAGGTGGAAGGAAAAGCAAAAGCAGGTGAATCCCCCAGACTTCAGGTAGAGGTCCAGATAGACTGGAGGGTGGTGGGCATTCTCCTGTTTGGAAGTGGAGAGGGTGGAAGAGGGATGTGGTAGCCTTTGACACCAGAATCATACTCCCAAACTATCATCAAAGTGGTTCCTCGGGTTTCTCAATGAAGCTTCATTAGAACCCAAACAGAGGCAGTTACTATTCCATTGATGAACCAGATGACTCCCTAAGATATGGTAGAGGCTCCCGCATCGGATTTGCTCATTTTTGGACAAATCTCTTCTGTTAAAGAGAAAAGAAAGGCATCAAAGATAAAAACACCGTCACTAGGGATGAGAGGTAATATGTTGCTAATTTCAGTGAACTGGTCAAAAGAACCACCTTGACTAACTGTGGTGGTTCTCAACCTTGATTGTGTTGGAATCATCTGAGATTCTTCAAAAAATACCAATGCCTGAGCTCCCCCCCGACAGAGATTCTAATTGAAAAGGTCTGCACGGAGCTGAGGCGATTCTAATATGCGACCAAAATTTGTTTATAGCTTAGTTCTCAAAACGTTGTCCTGAGACCAGCAGCATCACCATAACCAGAGAACTTGCTTTAGCAAATTTTCAGGCCTCACCCTAGATCTACTGAATTAGAAACTCAGGGATGGGGCTCAGCCATCTTTGTTTCAACAAGCCATCTAGGTGATTCTACCACACAATATAGTTTGCCCACTAATTTAGTTCTTTTTGGGTTGTTTCAGGTTCAAGTTTTCCTGGATTTGGTTTTAGAGTCCCTGGTTTAGAAGCATCCTTTTTTTTTACATAATGGCATTAATTTTGATTTTTAAAGTAGGTCCCATGCCCGATGTGGGGCTCAAACACACGACCTTGAGATCAAGTGTCGCACTTTCTACCAAATGAGTCAGGCAGGTGCACCCTAATTTTGATCTTAAGCAGTGATTCCTTTCTTATCATGAATTGCATATGCATATTTCCGTTTTCTGTAATTCTTCCTCCATGTCTTAAATTCTCTGCCTGCAGGTTTTCATCTCCTCTGCAGCTGGTTGCTTTTGCTCTTTCTTTCCCCATTTATTCTCTTCGTAAATCAGCTTCTTTTACGGAGCCACCTTTTTATGTACTTTTGGGAACCCTACCCTGGGCTGTAAGGTTTTGCATTCATTTTCCAGTAGAACTTAGCTCAACACAGTGAACAAATCTCATGTTCTTTATTTGTTCTTCCAGCCCATTCCAGGTTGTCACCTCATCACTCAGTTTGGATAGGAAATGGCCTCAATCTTTTCCAGCTATTGTTAACAAAGATTATAGCCAGGAGATATATATCATCTGTCATCTCTGATTTATTTTATCTTCTCACTCTGGTGATTTACCCATTATTTCAGCTGTCCGGTGCAATTATTCAAAACTTCAAATTCGTTTTTTTGTAAACAAGCATTTCCTGGAGGTCTTTCTGAATTTTGCAGTGAACTGATTTGGTTGGTTCCCTCAGCTAAGTTTTATTCTGGTTTTCTGCTTTCTGGAGTAACTGCTCCATGCTCTCCTTAGGTCTTGAGGGTTTTTTTCTCATGAACCTGCTGGAAGTCAGTCTTCTCTTTGCTGAATGTAACTTCATTAAGGCTTTTTTATTTTGTCCACTTTGAAAGTTTTACAAAAATCCCTTGAAAATATTTGTTTTATATTTCCAATGCCTTGTTCTGTTTGATTTTGTTTCCTTTAGGTGTTTGCTTTTATATTTTATACTAACTTTCCCCAAATTAGTACACTTTCTAGAAATATTTCATTTATTATTTGAGATATTATTTTAAGGATTCTAGTCAGAACCTTTATATATTCTCTTCCTCAGAGAAATATTTATTTCAAATCTTGATTTTTACCCACCCCCCACACAAGGTATTTGCTGCTTTAACTTTTTGTTCATATTTGACAATTTTTATTTACTTTAAGTTACTTTTAAAGTCCTATATGTCTGTTGTGCTATCATTTATGATCTTCATCTATTCATGGAAAGGAATACTCTATTGAATAAAATGGTCCATGAACAATTTCTCTGGAAGTACTGTAATGATTGATTCATGGGGCCCTTCATGAAAAATCAGACATGACTCACAGTCTACAGGAAATGTAGCTTGTTGCATGTTCGAATCTATTGTGTTAGGCCAAACTTGACTGAAAAATATCATTCTCCACACCTGAAATATGCCATGCTCTTCTGGATTTGCTTCTGTATTTTTTGTCTCTTAGTTTCTTTCAGTAGGTCTGAATCACCTTTCAAGTACTTCTTAGCTAAATTTCTGCTTTCTCTAGAGGCCTCTTGTTTTCCCCTGCTGGATAATTTTCCTCATTGCACCTTTTTTTCAAGGTTTTATTTAAATTCCAGTTAACATACAATGTAATATTTCGTTTCAGGTGTAGGACATAGTCATTCAACACGTCCATACATCACCCAGTGCTCACCATGACAAGTACCCTCCTTAATCCTCATCACCTGTCCAACCCATCCTCCCACTGATCTCCTTTCTGGTAACCATCAGTTTGTTCTCTATGGTTAAGAGTCTATTTCTTGGTTTCCCCCTCTTTTTCTCCCCTGTGTTTGTTTGTTTGTTTCTTAAATTCCACATATGAATAGAATCATATGGTATTTGTCTTTCTCTGACTGATTTATTTCACTTATAGCACAATACTCCCTAGCCATATCCATGTCGTTGCAAATGGCAAGATTTCATTCTTTTTGATGTCTGAATAATATTCCATTACACTATACACACACACACACACACACACACACACACACCACAACTTCTTTATCCATTCATCAGTCATCAGTTAATGGACATTTTGTCTCTTTCCTTTGTTTAGCTATTATTAATAATGCTGCTATAAACATAAGGGTGTATGTATCCATTCAAATCAGTGTTTTTGTATCCTTTGGGTAAATACCTACTAGCGCAATTGCCGGATGTTAGGGTAGTTCTAGTTTTAACTTTTTGAGGAACCTCCATACTGTTTTCCACAATGACTGCACCAGTTTGCATTCCCACCAATAGCATAAGAGGGTTCTCCTTTCAACGCATCCTCAACACCTGTTTTTTTCTTGTGTTGTTAATTTTAGCCATTCCAACAGGTGTGAGATGATATCTCATCATGGTTTTGTATTTCCCTGATGATGAGTGATGTTGAGCATCTTTTTCTGTGTCTATTAGCCATCTGGATGTCTTCTTTGGAAAAATGTCTATTCATGTCTTCTGCCCATTTCTTAACTGGATTATTTGTTTTGGGAGGAGCTCGGTTTCCTTTAGACCCATCCTGCTTGCCCTCCATTCTAGCCTTGCTTTTAGGACTAGAGTCAGGGGCCACTTACTCTTTCCTATGATAATTGGAAATCTAGATAAAGCTTTATAAAGCTATAAATTGGTCACTAAGACTGTAAGAATTTGTTCTACTGAATAAATTTTAAAGTCTTCACAGCTAGCATGTAATGATTATTATGTTATTCTGGAAGTACCCTTTCTCAAATTAGGACAGATTCCTCTACTTCTAGTTGGTTAATAGTTGTGTGTGTGTGAGAGAGTGAGAGACAGAGAGACAGAAAGAGAGGGAGTGGAAGAGAAAGAGACAGGATGGGGGAATGGGTACTATATTTTATCAATTTTTAGTATCTATTGAGAAGGTGATTTTTTTCCCTTTAATCTAAAATTAAGATATTTACTAAAGAGGTGCCTGGGTGGCTCAGTTGGTTAAACGTCCAATTCTTGATTTCAGCTCAGGTCATGATCTCTTGGTTCATGAGTTCAAGTCACACAGCAGGCTCTGTGCTGATAGCTTGGAGCCTGCTTGGGATTCTGTTTCCCTCTCTCTCTCTGCCCCTCCCCCACTCACTTTCTCTCAAAAATAAATAAACGTTAAAAAAAATTAAGGATACCATGAAGGATGGTAATGTTGAAACACCTTGTGTTAATAGAGGCAAACAGGTGGATAAATATATATTGAGAAAAGCAAACAATGGAATCTTAATATCTGAAAAGTAGAATTAATGTTAAAATTATAGAATGAGACAATTTTGTTTTATGTTAAAGCAATAATAGTCATGAATATGTGTATGTGAACTATCAGTCCTAAGACAATATAAGAAATTTAAGAAATATTGACAAGACTTCATGTGTAACAAGACACTTAGCTAAATTCTCATAGTCTGGGATGCATTAAGAGGCCAAAATTCAATAATTAAATATAACCATTGAATAATAAATAGTACTGACTAAACTGATACATAATTGTTTCCAATGTCTATGAAAATTTGATGGAGAGGAGTGTCCAACCAGAAGTGGAATTAATACACACACAGCACATACATCTTATATATGTTAATCATGTATCTATCCATTTAACTGAGATTTCTGAGCTGTTAGTGTTTTTAGCTGAGTTACTTATTTGTTGCAGGCATGAAGTCATATCATTTGAAAACAGTTGTATGAATTTTGAATATTTCTGATTTTGAATATTTGTACCTTTTATTGTGTAACTGCTGATTACTTCATATAACACTTGTGACCATTGTTAAGTAACAGAAGGTGCAAAGTCTCAGAGAAGGTGCAAGTGTGCTGTTCAAAGGGAACAGTTAGTGTGCTGGAAGAGGGGTGGTACATCTGAGGAGAGAGGGAGGAGGGACAGTGATGGGAGATGGTAGTGTACTGAGCAGCATGTAGGAGCAGGCAGTGCACAAATATATTCCCTGTAGAGAGGGTATGTTTGGAAATCTGCATGGCCCATTTGTTAATATTGGAAGAGCCCTGAAAGCGGAAACTGTTTCTTGTGATTATTTTGTACTGAAAATAACTGTTTGCATTAGGTGAATATTGAAAAGAAGGAGAATTCAACCCACGTAATTGTTAATTTTCCACATTCTGCATCTTTTGATGCACATTTTGCTCTGAGGGTATATAAAGATATCCCGAGAAAGCACTCATGCAAAAGTAAAGTGCAAAAGCTCCAGAAACGTCAAAATACAATTTAAACTAGACTTATAGTTTAGCATATTGCAGCAGTTCCCCCTTATCTGGGGGGAGGGGTACATTCCAAGACCCCTGGTGGATGTCTGAAACCACAGATAGTACTGAACCCTATGTATACTCTGTTTCTTCCTACACATACATACCTGTGATAAAGTTTAATTTATAAATTTGACAGAGTGAGAGATGATAGCAATAACTAATTTTAACAATCATAACATACTGTAATAAAAGTTATGTGAACATGGCCTCTCTCAAAATATCTTATTATATTGTACTCACCCATCTTCTTGTGATGATATTCAACAATAAAATGCCTACATGATGAGTTGAAGTAAGGTTAATGATGCTGACATTGTGACATAGCATTATACCATTGACCTTCTGACGATAGGTCAGAAGGAAAGCCATCTACTTCTGGCCCATGGTTGATCACAGGTAACTGAACCCACAAAAAGTGAAACTGCAGATAAGGGGGGGCTACTGTATAGAAATGTTCCAACTCTCTGCCCCTTCCTAAATACACTTCCTTTCTAAGCTGTTATTGTCACTCTTCCCACCAAGAGACTTCCCCACCTAATGGCTCTGGCCTGGCCTTGGAATTAGCTTTGGCCAATAGAATGAGGCAAAAGTGATATTGTACCAGTTCTGAGCATGGGCCTCAAGTACTTTTGGATCCTGGTTACCACCAGGAGAGTAAGCCTGAGCTAACCTGTCAGAAGATGAGAGACCATACGAAAGAGAGCTAAATTTTCCAGGTCGAAGCTATCCTAGATCAGTCAGCTCACACTGACTAACCAGTGGACTAGGTTGCCATGAAGGACCCAACCCAGATTTTCAGAACCAACTAGCTAATCTGTAGATGCATTAGAAATAACGAAGAGCTAGGGGCACCTGTGTGGCTCAGTCGGTTGAGCGTCTGACTTTAGCTCAGGTCATGATCTCGTGGTTCTTGAGTTTGAGCCCTACACTGGGTTCACTGCTGTCAGTGCAGAGCTCACTTCGAATCCTCTGTCCCTGTCTCTCTCTTCCCCTTCCCCACTCACACACACACACTCTCTCAAAAAATAAAACATTAAAAAGTAAAAAAAAAAAAAAAAAAAAAAAAAAAAAGAAAGAAAGAAAGAAGAAAGAAATTACAAAGAGCTGTTGTTTTAAGCTATCAAATTTTGAATAGTTGTTACTTAGCCATAGTTAACTGATGTAATAGTTTCTTACAAAAATCCATCAGTTGTAGACTTGATATGCTGGGCCAGCCCATATTTGTTACAAAGATATACTTGGTACTCACATGCCTTCTCCCTTTCTTTGACTCTTCCCCTAAACAAATGGTAATTCCTCATTAACTATTTAGATACCAAAGTCTCCAGTCTGTTGTCCCCAGTTTCTCACTTCAATGTTAGGCCTTCATCCATGTTGAAGTGTTAATCACTAACTGAAGATTAAAATCATTTCCTGAGAGGGACTTCTGTAATTCCAAAGATCATAGATGTTCAATTTTTAAATGGCTGTGTTTGTTTTCTGGGGCACCTACAGACTGGGTGGCTTCAACAGCAAAAAAGTTATTTTTTCATTGTTCTTAAAGCTGGAAATCCAAGATTAAGGTGTCAACAGGATTGGTTTCTTCTGAGGCCTCTCTCCTGGGCTTGTAAATGGTCTTCTTCTCCCTGTGTCTTCCCATGGTCTTCCCTCTCTGTACATGGCTATGCCCTAATCTCCTGTTTTTAAGATACCACTCATGTTGGGGGCGTCTGGGTGGCGCAGTCGGTTAAGCGTCCGACTTCAGCCAGATCACGATCTCGCGGTCCGTGAGATCGAGCCCCGTGTCAGGCTCTGGGCTGATGGCTCAGAGCCTGGACCCTGTTTCTGATTCTGTGTCTCCCTCTCTCTCTGCCCCTCCCCCGTTCATGCTCTGTCTCTCTCTGTCCCAAAAATAAATAAACGTTGAAAAAAAAAAAAAAAGATACCACTCATGTTGGATTAGGGCCCATCTTCATGGCCTCATTTTAATTTAGTTACCTTGTTAAAAACCCTATCTCCAAATACAGTCACATTTGAAAGTACTGCCGGGGCGGGGGGGGGGGGTAGTACTTTAACCTAAGAATGGGGAGGGGGGCAGGACACAAACCCACAACAAGTCGTTTCAGTGAATTTCATACAGCAAAGGATGGGGACAGCAGAAAGCTTCCAGAGTGGAAGAGCTTGCAGGAGAAATGCCAATAAATATGGAAAAAGGGGATGGGGCCAGACACCAAACCAGGGGAAGCTACTAGTTTTCATTGAACACTGATGACTGTTCAGCACTATACTGAGTTTATTTCTATGATGTTCATTCATTCCTCACAGCAACCTTATTAGGTAGTTCCTATTATGTTTAACATAATAGTTTTGTCCAGGTTATGCAGTGATATAAGTGGCAGAGCTGATTTTACTCCACTCTGTCTGAAATTCATATTCTTTCCTCTAGCAAATACAAATAGGATTTGGGTTTGGAAACAGAGCTAAGTAATTAGTGGGTACTTCCAGATCATATCCAGGAGCAAAATCTGAGGATAGATGAATTCAAACAGTAAATGAGGGAAGCAACATCAGAATATAATTTTCAAAAACTTAAAAAGCAATACTTTCTCACAAATATATAGGAAATATGTCAATTAAGTGCAGAAACTCATCAATGGCAGTATTAACAGGATCGTAAAATGGGTTCAAAGGAGAGTTCAAAATACTGAAGCACATATTGTCAGTCAAAGAAAAAATGTTGAAATGAGATTGTTAATTAAATACAAAACTGGTTAATGTGCTACAGGGCAACAAAACTATTTTACAGGATAGGACAGAAATCATTTGCCACTTATCAATTTTTTAGAAGTTAACATTTAACTTTGGAAAGTCTGGGCCCTAATCATTGGTAACCAGTAAATCAAACAAAGGTACATTATGCTAGAGTTGCTATTTCCAAGATGGTGGCCAAGTCACATCTGGCTATTTAAATTTGAAATTAAATTACTTAAACTTAAGATGTGGTATATATATATATATATATATGTGTGTGTGTGTGTGTATGATATATATGTATGTATATATATGTGTGTGTGTGTATATATATATATATGTATATATAATGGAATGTAACTCAGTAATCAAAAATAATGAAATCTTGCCATTTGCAACAACATGGATGGAACTAGAGTGTATTATGCTAAGCATACCAAGTCAGAGAAAGACAAAAGATTCCACTCATATGTGGAATTTAAGAAACAAAACAGATGAACATAGGGAAAGAGAAGCAAAAATTAGATAAAAACAGAGACGGAGGCAAACCATAAGAGACTCTTAAATACAGAGCACAAATTAAGGGTTACTGGAGGGATATTGGGATATCAGGTGGGGGCATGAGCTAAATGGATGATGGGCATTAGGGAGGGCACTTGGGATGAGCACTGGGTGTTGTATATAAGTGATGGATCAATAAATTCTACTTCTGAAATCATTATTACACATTACACTATATCCATGTTAACTAACTTGGATTTAAATTAAAAAATTTTTTTAATTAATTAAACATACATACAGTTAAAAATTATGTTCCTTAATTGCACATGTTTCAAGTGTTCAATAGATACATGTGGCTAGTGGCTACCATACTGAACAACTCAGATATAGAACACTTCCATCATCATAGAAAGTTCTATTGGACGCACTTCCCTAGAACATCAGGTAAACCTCAGACAGGCTTGTTATAAAATACTCTACTATGATACTAAAAGGGCAAAATTTTGCATAATATTCTTTAATAGCAGGAGCCATGACTTTCAGGAACTTGGAGTTTTATTGGAAGAGCATTGAAAATTGAGATGAGTGTTTAGGTGTGCTGGCAGCTGCTATGACAAAGGTTTATTCTGAGATATTCATCTGGACTTCTCCCATGGTCCATACCATTTTCAAGACATCCCTACTATATTATGGCTGAGATGTTGTGTGGCCCTGGTGCTGCCCACACATGAACCTGTTTCTCCAGAAGTGACATTTCAACACAGTGGTCTTGAAATGTTTTCCTGTCATATCCCAAAACTAATTTTGAAAAATTATAAACCTTCTCACAAATTGTGAATCCAATGAGATAATACTGTTACAGCTTATTTTAAGTACTCAAAAGGAATATAACTACAAATGGCATTTTGAAACTTAGAATCATCCATTAAAAAGAAGAAATTCTCCAGTGATGGAAAATTTACAGGGGCACCTGGGTGGCTCAGTTGATTAAGCATCTGACTCTTGATTTCAGCTCAGGTCATGATCTCACAGTTCGTGAGTTTAACCCCCACATCAGGCTCTGCACTTGCAGTGTGGCGCCTGCTTGGGATTTTCTCTCTCTCCCTCTCTTACTGCTCCTCCCCTGCTTGTGTTCGTTCTCTCTCTCTCTCTCTCTCTCTCAAAATAAATAAAGTTTAAAAAGAAAATTTTCATTATTTCTTTTACTAGTTGAAACCAAATTTTTATTATGGTCTCCCTATATGATTTTATCCACAGGTAATTTGTTTATTTTTGAAAAATTCTATATTCTTCTAAGCACCAAAAATACGTATAATAAGTTGAAGGTTTTTTCGATTCTTGAAAACCCTAAAGGTTAATATGTTTAAAAATGTGTTGAATAACTTTGTGATTATTGGTAATTTACAATTGATAAAAGCATTATAAATCTATCATAAATTTTGATAAATAAACATTAAACATAAAACCAATTTTTGCAAGTGTATCTCTTAATGAGATAAATGTGATTTTTCCTCAATTTACATATTTGTAGATATTTATGAACACAAATATTTATTGCTCAAAGAACATGGATCTAATCATGGATTCTATTTCTATTCTTCTGTTTTATAAATATAAACACTGTGAAAGCTTGTTCTCATGAACAAGTACACAGGATTGGAAGGAGTTTTGTTACAGCAATGGCATTCAGTTATTTGAACTTTCCAAATATATGGCAAAATCACATTGTGATCTATCATTAAAACCTTTAATGATCAGCTACCAGGCGTGAACTTGACAAACCCCTCCTTCAATTTTGCTGAAACTTCATGATTGAAACTCCCTTGCAAAAGGATTTCTATCCCAATCACTACAGTTGTTCAAAATCTCAATTTCTGGGAAGAATAACAAAGAGGCTTTATGAAGAATAATCAAATACTATTAGAAGCCTTATTACTCTTTCAACTAGAGATATATTCTGAAAAGTTTTGGGATATCAAAATATTGCTAATTTCCATACACCTTTTTGAATGAAATATGTTTATAATGTATTACATGCCTTAAATACATTTTTCTTTTTATCAAAATCTCAGAGCTACAGATCAAATCATGGAAAAGTCTCCTGAGTGACCCCATTGACCAAGCCAAGCCTCATTTTAAAAAATCATCAGCCAAACACGTCTTATCTGTCAGAAAAAAATGAGACATTGTTTTTCTACACAATATCCATCTTACAAGATGCGTATGGTAAGGCATATTACTGAAAACATGATGCAAAATTTATTAATTTCATGGTAAATTGTAAAAACACGATAATAAGTCAATAGGCTGCTTCTATTCCTTAATTTGTAATTTTTGAACATAGTTAAAATATAAATTATCTGTATACAAAGACTGTGATAGAAAGCATGGTATTTCTTTGAAATTCATGCTTATGGGGGAGTGTGCATGCGCACTCACACGTGTGTGTTATATTTGGGTGTTCTGTTTTTTGAGAATAATGAAATAAGACTCAGGTACAACAAATTAGAAAGAATTTCTTAAAGTTCATTAGATATCATGATCAAACTGCCTCCGTGTATTTAATCTAAAAGAATAGCTGGACTGCTGAAAACAAATTGATCTGACAACCAGCACATAATTTAATTTAATTTTTTTTCAATGCAAGAAAAACAATGTGACATTTATAAGATGAAACCAGATAGGGTTACTGTAATCAAGATAAATAGCTAATGATATTATTTGATAAAGTAGGTTTTGATTCTCTTATTTAACAACAAATGTAAAAGAAGTCTTATAAAATTTCATCTCTGATTCGTACCCAGAACGAGGTGGTATTCCCAGAAAAGAGTCCAGTTAATGTGTAAATGAATTAGAGTCACTAGCCTGTCATCCTTCCTTCATTCAAAGGCTCTTTTCTCCCTTGGGATGAGGGATGAGGATTGAGAACAGACATGACCTACATTTAAACACATGAAAGAAGGTGGCATTTTAGATTGTCTTATTTCTTATGATCTTTTTGCTTTGTTCTCATGGAATTTGCCTCAAGAGGAATTCCTTCTTTGACGATATTCAGGGATTTAAGAGGTCAGGTCATACTCTCCCACCTCCCTACTCTGTGATACATCTAAATTAAGCAACATCTAGAAATAAATGGTAATGAAACACTTGTGACATAGTAAGAACTATGTATTTGGACCCTACTCCATTTCCTGGCACATAGCTCCTTAAAACACTTGGAATTTCCAAAATCACAAGCATCTAATGAGAGTACCAGAGGCTGGGAGCTCCAGATTAACCTCAGGATGGGGTCTGGTTGCCAAGGGAACCAGCCATATGATTCAAGGGTTGGAACGTTCAACCCCACTTGAGACTGGAGGTGACATAATCACCAATGGCCAATGATCTAATCAATCATCCCTATATAATGAAGCCTCCATAAAAACCCTAAAGGAAATAATTTGGAGATCTTCTAGGTTGGTAAACACATGGAGGTGCTGGGGGTGGAGCCCCAAGAGAGGGCATGGAAGCTCTGCACACCTTCCCCCATGCCTTCCCCTATATATGGCTTTAATAGCAACCTCAAGAAACCAAAGAGGGTAAAAAAAAAAAAGTGATCTAAACATGGAAATAAAGAATATGAAAAATAGCAGGAAAGAAAATCCAATAATCCAAAGACAAATGAAATATTAAAATAATGACAGGAATCTGTGAAATTGTGAACAATAGAAATAACAGCAAATGACAATAATTAAGCAAACCCAAAAGCTAGCTCTTCGAAAAGCTTCGTGAGAAAGATAGATGTCTGGCAAGACTGACTGGGGGGGAGTTAGCAAATACACAAATCCATAAGGTTTAAAGACTATATATGCAACAGAAATAAAAAAAAGAATGTTATGAACTACTCTATGTCTATTAATTTGAAAACCTACGTGGAATGAACAATTTCTTAGGAGAGTAACGGCAAACATAATCAATGTAGAGAGAAGCTAAATGAACCAGTAAGAATTAAAGAAATTGAATTGATTGTCAAAGACTTCTAAAAACACCCCTTGTCTAACTGTTTTTATGGGTATTTTCTCCCAAATATTTAAAAAATGATTAATTCCTGTTGTTTACCATTTTCTCCAGAAACTACCAAAAGTGAAAAGTCTGCCTCCCTATAACTGAAAAAATAAAAAAGTTTAAAAATTATTGCAACAATGGGGAACCTGGGTGGCTCAGTGGATTAAGTGTGTCCAACTCTTGATTTAGGCTCAGGTCATGATCTCACAGTTCACGAGTTCAAGCCCCACATCAGGCTCTGTGCTGACAGTGCAGATCTGCTGGAGATTCTCTCTCTCCCCCTCTCTGACCCTGCTGTTCTCTCTCTCTCTCTCTCTCTCTCTCTCCACCCCCCACCCCCTGCCAAAGTAAATAAACTTTAAAAAAATAAAATGATTGCAACAATCAAACATCATTAAAATAATTTAAAGAGGGGACTAATGTGACCAGATTTACAATAAAAGATCACTCTCATTGCTGAGTAAGGCATGGACTGGATGACGCTTAAGTTGAGGAGAAGGGGATCATGTTAGGAGAATATTGCAGTAGCCTAGGTGAGAGAAATGATAAGAACCAGAACTCAGAAAGTAACAGTGGTGGTGGAAGAGATATTAAAGAGCTTTTAAAGAATTAAAATTGACAGGTCTTGATAACTGACTAGCCTTGAGAAGTTATGGTGAGGGAGGGCTCTAAGGTGACTGCCAGATTTCTGGCCCAGGAGACAGAGAGAGTCCCAGTTCCATTAACCAAGGTGGACGTGGAAGAGGTAACCAGAGGGAGAGGTAAACAGCCACAGTTAGGACTAGAGGAGCAGGAGGACATTTGGCGATTTTTTAGATGCCAAAAGCTTTCCCAGAAGTAGGTGTCCAGTAAGCAGATGAATATAAGTATCCAGACCACAGGAGGAAAATCTGGGCCAAAGAGGAAGAGGATTAAACAAAGAATAGCATGTTCAAAAAGCCTGTGAGGGGAGGAGAATGGCAAGATATGAGCCTGTGCTCCAGTGACTGGAACAAAAAGAGCCCAGTTCAAGAGCTACAGAAGTAGGTAGGAGTCAAGGGATGCAGGCTTTGCTGGCCATCTTAGAGAGAGCTGACTTTATCCTAAGAGCAAGAGGAAGCCTGAGAAATCTAAGTGGGGTGGGTGGGGGTGAGTGGGAGTTAGGGTGGCATCGAGGAGTGTGACAGGATCACTCTGGCTCCAAAGTAGTGAATGGATGGATGAGGGCAATAGCAGATAAGATGAGATCAGTTAGGAGGACACTGCAACAGTCGTGGCAAGAGATAACAGTGGCTGGAACTGGGGCAGTGGCCGTGGAGATGGAAAGCACGGAAGAATTCAAGATGTATTAGGAGATCATTAGGTCTTAAGCCTCCTGTGGAAATGTGAATTTAAATAGCCCCAACAGAATGAGAATAAATTAGAAGGAATCCAGAAGTTACCCAGGCTAGAGGGGCAAGGTGAGTAGAACATACATCATCACGTATGATGGCACAGGATGGGGTGGTAGGGTAGTTGCAACCAGTTGAATGAATACAAGTTATATCACCCATGTCTATAAGGTCAAGTTCTGGGCAAAAGGAGGTTATCATAATTACAGACATGGAGGGCTGCATCGGGGCAAGTTGAACCCACTTTAGTGTCAGGTAGGTAGACAGTCTCAATGTTCCAGGATTATCAGAGCCCTCAGAGGATCAAGAATCAGAAAGCCTGTAATCTAGATCCATTTGCTACTGATTGGCTATGTGACATTCATTCATTCATTCACTTACTTGTCTATTAATGAATCAATTCATTCTCTTATTCAATAAATATTTATTAGGTGCTAATACAGAGAGGTTTTATGTTATATGCTGAAGAAATGAGGAAAAAGACAGACAAGCCACTGCTTTCATGGAAAACATGATCAGTGCTTCTTATGCTCCTCTCTCCAAATCAAAGATCTTCTTCGTAGTTTATGCCAATTTCTATGGAGCAAATATCCTGCCATGGTTGATTTCAAATTACCACCATGATGTCAACTGGTTCACAGAATTCCCAGGAATGTAACAGTTCATTCCCACAGGCTGGCAATGCCAGCCCAGCATCACTGGAATTGACGCTCTAATGAGGGATACAGGAGAAGCCGATGGCAGGAAATAAAGTAGGAAAGTAAATATTATTATTATTTCATTACTGGTAGCTAGTGATAAGTGTGAAGTGGTGCTGCGATAAAAATTATAATGTGGGAAGGGGCACCTGGACTGATGGCTCAGTAGGTTGTGTCTGACTTCAGCTCAGGTCGTGAATCTCACGGTTCATGAGTTTGAGCCCCATATTGGCCTCTGTGCTGACAGCTCGGAGTCTGAAGCCTCTTTCAGATTCTGTGTCTTCCTCTCTTTCTGCCCCTCCACCACTTGTGCACTGTCTCTGTCTCTCAAAAATGAATAAAAAATGTTAAATTTTTTTAAAAAAATCATAAGGTGGGAAGAGTAGTTAGAATGGGTTTCTCTACTGAGGCTCACAGATTCTTTTCTCTCTTTCTCCTATACCCACCATTTTGGTAATGCCTTCCCACACTGACCTTAAGCTTGGTCATGGGAATTGCTTTTGGACATTAGCAAACATGGGGCAAGAAGAGGCTTGAAAAACATTATTAACAATAGCCAAATTATGGAAAGAGCCCATATGTCCATCCACTGATGAATGGATAAAGAAGATGTGGCATATATATATATATATATATATGAATATTACTCAGCCATCAAAAAGAATGAAATCTTGCCATTTGCAACGACATGGATAGAGATAGAATGTATTATGCTAAGTCAAATAAGGCAGTGAGAGAAAGACAAATACATTATTTCACTCATGTGGAATTTAAGAAACAAAACAGATGAACATAAGGGAAGAGGAAAAAAGAGAGAGAGAGAGAAGCAACCCATAAGAGACTCTTAACTATAGAGAACTGAAGGTTGATGAAGGGAGGTGGATGGGATGGGGTAAATGGGTGATGGGTATTAAGGAGGGAACTTGTTGTGATGAGCACCGGGTGTTATATGTAAGTGATGAATCACTAAATTCTATACCTGAAACCAATTTTACCATATGTTTACTGACTAGAATTTAAATTAAAAATTGAAATTTAAAAAATGAGATAAAAAAAGAAGAGGCTTAAAAAAGCATTTGTGCATTTCTACTTTCACTCATGATTCCCTGCCTTCCCTGTGAGAATATGGATGTGCCCAGCATGCTGGAGGATGAGGAATATGTGGATCAGAGCTGAGTTGGCTCAGTAGAGCCACGGTCCAGACATGTGAGAAGTTACTGCCAAGATCACCAAAACTATGCTAGATGGCCCGCACCAGACTGGAGACTCACAAGTGAGCCCTGCCGTGCCTAGGTCTTAATCAGCAGAATAACCTAGGACATCTGTAGACCCCGGACAACAATAAATGATTGTTATTTTAAGCCAGTAGGTTCTGAAATGGCTTGGTAACTAATACAAATGGCATCTATCTATTGATTGATCGATCAGTCAGTCTAATCTATCCATCCATCCATCCATCGATTATCTATCTAGGTAGACAGAGAAACAATATAGAGATCAAGAATTTGTGAGGAGGGACAGTATTTTTTGCTAAGATGACAATTACATAGAAACCGTCAAATATTTAGACATGTAGTAAAACAGTGTCTTTTAAATTTATAATTAAGAATTCAATGAATTAAATATATGTCCTTAGGGTAAAACAAAAATGGGAATCTGACTATGCAGAGGTTTGTATTTCAGTTCCACTTAACTTTAGAAAATGTACCTGATGGTTTCATTTCTGGTTATTGAAATTAGACATCTGTGCCTTTATTGGTTTCTCCATTTTGTTTGTTTGTTTGTTTGTTTGTTTTTAATTTTTTTTAACATTTATTTATTTTTGAGACAGAGCATGAACGGGGGAGGGTCAGAGAGAGAGGGAGACACAGAATCCGAAACAGTCTCCAGGCTCTGAGCTGTCAGCACAGAGCCTGACGTGGGGCTCGAACTCACGGACCGTGAGATCATGACCTGAGCCGAAGTCGGACGCTTAACCGACTGAGCCACCCAGGCGCCCCGGTTTCTCCATTTTGTAAGGTGAAGAGAAATCTTACTTTGTAAGAGGGAGAGAAAGCCTTAGAAATAACTTACTCTAATTTCATCCAACTTGCAAAATCTGTGCTGTCTTTACCAACGTTTGATTTTTTTCCCATCTACTTCCCCAGGAATTTCTCTTTATGCGCTGCTGTCCAGAAAATGGCTGTGTGCTTCGTTGTATCACACATTCACACACTGTGTTAACACAGATTCCTTGGAAAACCAAGAAAGCGGAAATTTTAAAAGAAAGGTGGCATGTGCTAAATTTCTCTTGGACCTCTGCTTTTTATTTAGTTTAATTATTCCAATAAGGCCTCAGTAGTTGGGCAGAGGGAAAAAAGTGAATAAAAAAATGTAATAAGGGGCACCTGGGTGGCTCAGTCAGTTAGGCGTCCGCCTTGGGCTCAGGTTATGATCTCGCGGTCTGTGAGTTCGAGCCCCGTGTAGGGCTCTGTGCTGACAGCTCAGAGCCTGGAGCCTGTTTCAGATTCTGTGTCTCCCTCTCTCTCTGACCCTCCTCCATGCATGCTCTGTCTCTCTCTGTCTCAAAAATAAATAAACATTAAAAAATTAAAAAAACAAAAAACAAAAAATAAATAAAAAATGTAATAAATTTACAGATCTATATCACTAACCATGACTCGTTGATCTTTATTGACTTGTAGTGAGCTTTGGGCCTGGAATATAGCAGGCCACCAAGAAATATAGCAGATCACCCTAGAGACCCATTTTAATAGGGGGGCATTGGCAACATTAATGTTTGGATTAGTGCTTATCCCCCAAATAACATTCAGAATGTTCCTATAAACCTATGTGGTTTTATCACATTTTATCACTAAGAAATTTATAGCAGTCCCAAGCGATGTAGCAAAATAATTTTCTCCCCTAAAGTTCAAGGGGGTAGAATTGTTCTCATTAGGCACATCACATTAAACCCACATCATTCTTGTCATGCAAAAGGGACATGCTTTTGAAGACCAACTGCTGTGAATTTAGCTCTTTTATGTTGATTATTTTTACACAGCGTAATTGCCTTATAAGCTGATGATCATATTCACAGGACAGTGGTAAATTGCTAAAATGTTCACCAATGAGCCACAAGGACAGGTTTCCATCTGTATTTTTTTTTAATCATGATTTTAAAATGCTTTTAGAGGGGCGCCTGGGTGGCGCAGTCGGTTAAGCGTCCGACTTCAGCCAGGTCACGATCTCGCCGTCCGTGAGTTCGAGCCCCGTGTCAGGCTCTGGGCTGATGGCTCAGAGCCTGGAGCCTGTTTCCGATTCTGTGTCTCCCTCTCTCTCTGCCCCTCCCCCGTTCATGCTCTGTCTCTCTCTGTCCCAAAAATAAAATAAAATGTTGAAAAAAAAATGCTTTTAGAAAACAGAAGCAAATTAGAAAACAAAGACCCTTTTCTCAGTACTAGATTAATTTCAAGTAAGTGTTTGTCATATGAAGACTATACCTGAAAATTACTCAAAAAACCCACTATGGTAGAGATTTTACATTTTTTTCCCTGATTTTTTTAAAATTTAAATTCAAGTTAGTTAACATACACTGTAGTCTTGGCTTCAGGAGTATAACCCAGTGATTCATCTCTAACATATGACACCCAGTGCTCATCCCCAAAAGCATCCTCCTTAATGCCCATGACCCATTTAACCCACCCCCACCTACCTCCCCTCCAGCAACCCTCAGTTTGTTCTCTGTATTTAAGAGTCTCTTATGGTTTGCCTCCCTCTATGTTTTTTATCTTATTTTTCCTTCCCTTCCCCTATATTTATTCATCTCTTGTGTTTCTCAAATTCTACACGAGTGAAATCATATGATATCTGTCTTTCTCTGACCCCAAAATCAAATAATGCAATGAAGAAATGGGCAGAAAACATGAACATGGAACACTTTTCCAAAGAAGATATCCAGATGGCTAATGAACACATGAAAAGATGCTCAACATCACTCATCATCAGGGAAATACAAATCAAAACCACAATGAGATACCACCTCACACCTGTCAGAATAGCTAAAATAACAACTTAGGAAACAACAGATGTTGGTGGGAATGCAAACTGATGCAGCCGCTCTGGAAAACAGTATGGAGGTTCCTCAAAAAGTTAAAAGTAGAACTACCCTACGACCCAGCAATTGCACACGAGGTATTTATTCAAAAGATACAGTTGTGCTGTTTGAAAGGAGCACATACACCCCAATGTTTATAGTAGTGCTATCAACAATAGCCAAATTGTGGAAAGAGCCCAAATGTCCATTGACTGATAAATGGATAAAGAAGATTTTATATATATATATATACACACACACACACACACACACACACACACACACACATATATATGTATATATATATGATATTTTTACATTCTTAAAATCCATCCTGTATATACACAAATCCATATATGAAGAGAAGTTTTTAAGGTTGCATGGAGCTTGGCAATACTATTTAGTAATAAAAAGGAAACAGTTACTGATACATGAAACAACACAGATAAATTTCATAGCCATTGAAACAAGGGGGGAAAATGAACCCAAAAGAATATATAGTTGACCCTTGAACAATGCAAGTGTTAGGGCCACCAATCCACACACAGTCAAAAATCCACGTATAACTTTTGACTTCCCAAAAACATAACTAGTAATAGCCTGTTGACCAGAAGCCTTAGTGGTAATATAAACAGTCAATTAACATATATTTTGTATGTTATATGTATTATATATCCTGTTCTTGCCATGAAGCTAGAGAAAAAAATGTTATTAAGACAATCATAAAGAAGAGAAAATATGTTTATAGTACTGTACTGTATATACTGAAAACAAAATGTGCATATAAGTGGACCCATGCAGTTCAAAGTCACTTTTTTCAAGGGTTAACTGTATACTGTATGATTCCACTTATATGAAGTCTAGAGCAATCAAAACTAATCTGTCATGATGAAATTCAAAAAGTTGTTGCTTTGGGGAAAGAATTTGACTAGAAAGGGGGAGAAGAGAAATTTCTAGGGTGATGACAATGTTCAATATCTAGTTTTGGGTGGTGCTTACACAGCCCTAACCAATTGTCAAAACTCATTGAACCGAACACTCAAGAACTATCTTTCATTTTATGTAAATTACACCTTAACAACAGCAGCAGCAGTCAGGCACTCAGGAATAATTTTAGTTTTGCTACTCTGATTGTAAAGAACAAAGGTTGATTTTATAACCAGAAAAAATATTACCAAATAGGGATCAGTTATTATTCAAATACACACAGCATTAAATAAATGGTGGTTGACTAATTATGTGTGCTCTACTGAGGATACTGCTCAATTATGTGTTATGTAATGAAATAGGAAAGTTAACAAAAAAGTAATTGTGAAACTTTGTAGAAATTCAAATACACATATAGAGATTATAGGTGTGCAACTGTAGCAGAGTAGACTGACTGGTTCATTCCATATGAGGTGCCTTATAATGATTGTAGCTATCACATAGGTGTGTAAATGTTCATATAGATCATTCATTTCTGTGCTTCTTCGGGGACTTAATCTTCCAACATCGTGCTCAGGTTAAGGGCCTGGGTGAGTCTCTGGGCCCATAATTTTCTGCTTCAGTTTGTAAAACTTCTCTTTTATCTGTTCTATATATTAAGATTCTGTATAAAATTTCATTTGGAAAAGAGTTTTGTGGCTAAAGTAAGGCTGAATTTCATTATAAAACTAGCATTCTAATTCTTCTAAGTCATACAAGAGAGCATGTTTGAGTTTTTTCCAGTAACATACAGTAGGTAGTAGTTGTGGGTTCTGCTAACTCTCCATCCTCTCTCCGTTAGCCAATTTTGTGACCAGAGGCATTCCTTTTAAGAATGGGAATCATGGCTCAAATTCTTAAGAGGTTGCTATATTTCTCCCTGGAGATGCTGACTGCAGATGATGTTGCTGCCATAAACTTGGGTTATGACTGTAGAGGCCAAAAGGTCTGTCATAAGGTGCATAACCAGCAGCATTAGAATAAACAGGCTTTTGCATGCTTTTCAAACACTCTTTTTAGAAAAGTGATTTTTAGTTGCTAATATCTGAATCATTGTACTAATACTGTTCCATATTTAGAGGTTTTTTTTACGTTTATTTATTTAGAAAGAGAGCCTGTGCACATGAGGCATCCCAAGCAGGAATCCCAAGCAGGCTCTGTGTTGTCAATGCAGAGGCTCACACGGGGCTCTGTCTCACAACTGTGAGATCATGACCTGAGCTAAAACCAAGAGTTAGACACTTACCCAACTGAGCCACCCACGTGCTCCTGGAGGTATATTTTTTAAACTTGACTTCACATCAATTTATTTTCAGAAAAATTTTACAATAAAACCTGACTTACTAGATTAAACTAGAGCTTCTCTGGTTGAAGTCGGATTGGGGAACCTGAAGCCTCACTTATTTGGTTTTCCCATTGCTTTCTGCATCAGCCCCAAGGAGCCATACATAACTCTAGAGACCACAAAAAGATATTGATTTGGAGCAGTGGTTCTGAACTAGGGGCACTTTGTGTCCTAGGGGACACCTGACAATGTGTGTTTGTCTCACTGGTATCAAGCCAGTAAAGGCCAGGGATTCTAGGGAACGTCCAACGATGCACAGGACAGCCCTACAGCAAAGAATTGCTTGACCCAAAACATAAGTAGTGCCACGACTAAGAAACCTTGAACTGGAACAAGAGTTAAAGACATGCCAACACTTCAGTGTGATTTGTTCCATCTTTGAGGCTGAGTTCATAAAATTCATTTAAATATTTTGTTTTATTAGGAGGTGAAAATGTAGAGCTTGTCTTTGATACTAACATTTCTAAGTAACTGCTTATAGCATTTCTCTTCTGCCTTTAACTGCTTGACTAGAACTCATTAGAAAGAACACTTTTAGGCATCTCCTTAGTGCCCTCAGTTGGGTCTTGACACACTCTGTCTCCCTTTCTCTCCTCTAGCCAGGGGTCAAGAGCACCAACCTCATCACATAATTCTAAAGCAAAAGGAAACTGAACTATTTTATTAAAACACTGAATCAATTATGATCCAAATTCCTAGTTATGCTACCATTAGACCTATGTTAGAGCTAATAAAAGCAACCATAATTCTTCACATAAGAGTGTTTTTCCTGGAGATGGTCGGAATAATACCTCTCTGCCCATAAAACAAGTAACATATGTCCATTGTTTTTGATGACAGATCTAAGCAAACATTTCCATCAGGCTTTATTGTTACAAAAAACAATCCACCCCAATGCACAGGAAATTAAGCAATAATTAATGAAAAACAAGGGAACATTTTATTAACACTTTTTTCAGTACAGAAAAACAAGGGAACATTTTATTAACACTTTTTCAGTACAAAAAGCAATCAAGGCTGCCTGCCAGTATCATATATTACTTCTAAAAGAAATATATTTTTTTAAAAACCTCATTATGTTGGAGCTTGACTAATTAGAAAACTAATTTGCAACAATGCTTTTCAGCCCAAATGTCATAAGCAAGTTTCCATGCTTAGAGTCTTTAAAAATATGAACCTTTTCAAGTTTTGATTCTGTAAGTCTGATCCACACACTCACTTGAGAGCTCGCTCAGTTATTGCTGCAAAAAATAGGGGCGCCTGGGTGGCTCAGTCGGTTAAGCGTCCGACTTTGGCTCAGGTCACGATCTCGTGGTATGTGAGTTCAAGCCCTGCGTCGGGCTCTGTGCTGACTGCTCAGAGCCTGGAGCCTGTTTCAGATTCTGTGTCTCCCTCTCTCTCTGACCCTCTCCCGTTCATGCTCTGTCTCTCTCTGTCTCAAAAATAAATGTTAAAAAAAATTTAAAAAATAGATATTTATTTATTGATGCCTAGAAGTTATCCCAAAACTTAGTAGTCTAAAACGACTATTATATATTTAGCTCTTAATTCAATGGGTCAGAAATTTAGTCAAGGCTTAGTTGAATGGCTATTCTTGTCTAGGCAACCACCAATATGCATGCACAGCCAACAATAGATCAACTAGCTGGCTTTACTTCTCGCATTTGGCCATCTGTTGGCTGGTACAAAATGAGAACAACTGGGTCACTAACCACCAGGCTAGTCCTGGTTTGTTCACATGGAGAGGCAAGGGTCTAAGGAGAAAAAGAGCAGAAACAGGCAAGGCCACCAGTAGTCTAAGCTCAGAACAGGCACAGAATTGCTTTTGTCATATTATGTAGACTAAAGCAAGTTAAAAGGCCAGCTCAGATTCAAGGCATGGAGAAATAAATTCTACCACTTAATGGGAGGAACCAAAAGTCACATTGAAAAGTATATAAATAAAAAACCAAGTAGGGTAATGAGGCCATCTTTGCAATAAATATACCACACTCACCCAGCACGCTGCTCTCATCTTTACTTTCATGCACTTCAGCGTCCTAGGGTGACTGCCAGGAGGACAGTGCAACACAATCCAGAAATGCATGGGTCCCAGTTAACACTTGGACCAATAAGAGAGAGAAGATGAAGCAGCTGGCAGATAAATTATTTTTTCTTCCTTTTTTTTTTTTTTGACAGCCTGTTCCAAAAAGCTGCATACAGATTAGAAAGTGGACACTACAGCCATTGTTTCCAAAACCATACCACCTTTACTACAAGTCACATTTGCAAAATAAGTGTCCTGGGATCTGCCTCTTCCCTCTCTTGTGAACAAATTAGCTTGTAAGTGCATCTGATTGGTGGCTCCTAGCTTATGTTCAGTACCCAAGTTTAAGAAAAATCTGGCAAATCTGTTTTTTACCTTTCCATTTTTTGCATGCCAGAGTGGGTTGGAATGAAAGTTAAGGGAGTCAACCCAAAGTATCTACCATAGTCTCTACTATGCAAAGAATTCCTACAAATCAATAAGAAAAGGATGATGAACTGATTATTGAAAGTAACTCACAAAAAAAGAAATAAAAACAACTTATATACTATAAAAGAACGTTTCTTTTCACTAGCAAATAGGGAATAACTTTATCTGGTTTAAAAAAATCAAATTGGATGAAATAAAAAGTAGTCTTTAATATTGACAGGAAGAAGGAACTCTGATTGACCACCTGAACCATGATAAGAGTAAGTTTATACAGGGCTTTTTCTCCTTCTTTTTTAAGAGGGTAACTTCAATATTTAAAATCCTTTGACCCAACAGTACTTCATCCAGTAATCTGTATTTCAGAAATACCTGTACTTGTACAAAAAATATGTATAAATCATTTATTGTATCATGGTTTGATATCAAGTAATTAGAAAGAATTTAAATGTTCACCAGAAAGGCTATATTTAAATTTCACAACCATGTTATAGATTTTTATACAGATTTTTGAGAACAATATTTATAAGGACTGTCATGGGAAAGGCCCATGAAATTTAGTAACTGTAAAAGCAAATTGCAGAACTATATATAGAGAGATCCCATTTAAAAAATATATAAAAATGCATGTAATCTATCCATCCCTATTTCTCTACAAAAAATATCTCAGCAGTATTTACACTGCTTCTCTGGTGTGTGTGGTGGTGGTGGTGGTGGTGGTGGTGGTGTGTGTGTGTGTGTGTGTGAGAGAGAGAGAGAGAGAGAGAGAGAGAGAGAGGAAAGGTTCTGGAGGAATATATGCTACATAATTAATGATTACTTCAGGATAAGGGGACAAGGGAGAGGGAGGCTTTAGTTTTTACCCCGCATATTTTTACATTGTTTGAATATTTTACTGGTTACAATGCTCTTGGAACTTAAAAAATGCATGATGTACCAAGGAAAAACTGTCAACAGTTACTCAAACTGTTATACCATTCCTTAAAAACCCTCATTCCAAATGTTGTCAACAATACTTTTCAGCATTATCATCATAGAATATCCTGGAGGCCTAAAAACTTGTCTAAGAAATCTTCTGAGATTTTTCTAACAATCATCAAAACTTTCAAATTAAATTAATTAACCTTGATACCATTCCTAGGGCCTGTCCACACCGCACACAATCTTTGCACATTATAGTGCTCTGTTTCTAATTGGCAGTAGCAGTAAATGCTGCTGCTAAATTCCAATCTGGTAAAACCTTGCTTGGAACCTTATCAAAAAGAGCTAAATTACAAATCCCAGTGAAGTGTGCAATTATTTTGGCTACTCCTTGACCTAAGAAAGTAAACATGACCTGAAGCTGTTCTAGATATTTAGAAGTAATAATAAAAGGAACTAATAAGTCTGCACCTACTTTTGCTTTAAATAAGCTGAGTTCCTCACAGCCCACCTGGTTTAGTTTTGGCCCTGAGTATTTAATGATAATGAAAATCTTATATGGAAAATTTGGGGGGTGTTTGCTCCTTTAAGTGACCAAACCCAAACATCACTGGAAATGACATTGGCCATTATCATTATGGGCAAATGTCCTGCTCTCATCAAAGCCCTTGGGGGCAAACCCAAACTGAGAATATATTTTAAAAGAGCAATATGCACTTCTGTTTTGTACAAATCTTTACTCTGAAGCTGATTAGAAGAGCTGTCCAAACTATTTAGAGTCTAAGATATGCTGGATATTGGCTAATTCTCAACTCACATGTGTATGCCTAGGGTAAGAACCATCTTAATAAGTTAATCTCTGAACTAGGTGGAAATACAAAAAATTGTCTATTGAAACAGATCATTATCATAACAAGTGAAGGAGAGTTTAAAATGAAAACATCATATTCTTCCCAAATAGAATTTCATTCGGTCACCTGGAATTCTTCAGTATAAATAAACATATTCTCTAGAAATTAATGTTAACTGAAAAGTGTAATTTTCCTCCTTTGCAATTGATAGCTATCTCAGGCAGAGAAAACTTGATCCATCTTGATTTCATGATTATGATCTCTAACTTTCTTAATGCCCCCTAACTTTTATCCTTTTATTATTTTGAAGGAAATCTCAATGTAAAAACAAGACTTCATTCCCAAATTCTCAAGTTTTGTCACTTTGAAACCTGATTTTGAAGCACGTTTCCCATGTAATCTTTGCAAATTGGTTAGAGAACATACGACAGTTTCTTCCTAAGGATGCTATTAAAAAGAAAAATTTGGGGCGCCTGGGTGGCTCAGTCGGTTGAGCGGCCAACTTTGGCTCAGGTCACGATCTCGCGGTCCGTGAGTTCGAGCCCCGCGTCGGGCTCTGTGCTGACGGCTCAGAGCCTGGAGCCTGTTTCAGATTCTGTGTCTCCCTCTCTCTGAGCCTCCCCTGTTCATGCTCTGTCTCTCTCTGTCTCAAAAATAAATAAACGTTAAAAAAAAAGAAAAAAAAAAGAAAAATTCCCAATTCTTCGAAAGTTGAATATTCACTTATGGTACAAGTTGACAGCTGTTAGTGTGTACAGTTAGCGAGTACTGTGTAAAAAACCACCCCCAGATTTAGTGGCTAAACAAATTTTTTTTTTATTGTTCATGAGATCTTAGGTGAACTAGGTGGTTCTGATCTCAGCTGGTTTCACTCTTGTCGCTACAGTCAACAGTTGGTTGGTTGACACTTCTGCTAACCTAAGCCAGGCTCCCTCACACAGCTGTTTTAACATGGCTTTGGCTAAGACTACTAAGTTCTCATCCATGTTACGTTTTTCAATCAGATAGTCTGGCTTCTCATGGCAATTTTCATGGCAGTGGTAGGGGTCCAAGAGAAAGTGTGGACATACACATAGCTCCTTACAAACTAGCACACCATCACTTCTACAGCATTCCACTGGCCGAGCAAATCACAAGGCCAGCCCAGATTTCAGGATGGAGAAAGACTCCACTCATCAGTGGATGTTGCTACAAAGTCACATTACATACAGAATGCATATTGGAAAGGTGAAGAATTAGGGACATTTCTGAAATCAGGCTACTACACTAATAAAATCTGAATATTCAATTAATTAAAAGATCCAATTTTCCTGTAATTCTAAGTAAGTAAAAGTTTCACTTTATTCTGCTCATGAACACAAAGCTAATTAAACCTCACACTTCATAAAAAAAATTATGTACTTTCCCTAATGAAAAACTAAAAGAATTTTATTGGATTCTTTTCAATTTAATAAAATACATATAACCTGAAGATAAAACAGTACCATTGTGGTCATCTGTCAGTTATTTTGGTCAATTCCATTGAACTAATTTAAATAAAAAATATTTAAACGGTTATATTAAAAATTTTAAAATAGGGGCACCTGGGTCGCTCAGTTGGTTGGTTGTCCAATTAGGCTCAGGTCATGATCTCACAGTTTGTGGGCTTGAGCCCCACATCGGGCTAGAGGCTGTCAGCATACAGATCCTGTTTCAGATCCCCTGTCCCCCTCTCTCTGCTCCTTCTCTGCTGGCTCGCATGCTTTCTCTCTCTCAAAAATAAACATTAAAAATTTTTAATAGAAAAAAATAAAGAGGAAGCTACTTTGTAAATTGGAATTCTCTAATATGTCTTTTCCTGAAGGGGATGATTTTATGAAGTTATACATGCACACAGTTCAAAGAGTAAAATCATTCTCCAATGTTTGTTATGAAAAACAACAGTCCCCTATATTCCTGCAAGAATTGTCCTCATGCAATAGACAAGTATTTACAAACATTTGCAACTATTTTTTTTTGGTTTAGATATCTATATTACTTAAAATTGCATCCTTGTATTTATTGTTCCCTCTTAGTTTTCAGTCTTAGGCATTACCTATTTTTTCCTTATTATGGAAAAGGATGACTTTGCATGACCTCTCCTGCATCTTTCTGCTCCCTTATCCCCCACCAAATGCACCTTTTCCCTTTCCCCATCCTCTTAGGATAGTTATATCCCAATTTGGGTAAGAAAAATATGCATTTTATTGTACAAATGCTATCCACAGCTGATCCATGTGATATACTATAATTAATTTTCACTTCTTGCAACATTTTTGTTTATAATTAATAATTGTTTTGTTTCCTTAATTCTCCATGTATTTTTTTAGCAAACCAACCCCAAATACTCTGCCAATTACTTACAGCTCCTCTTTAAATATTCAGATATATCATTATCTAATAATTTCATTATCTCAAATAAATTTCTCCCCAAACATTCTGACATACTTCCATCAGGAGAGTTGTACTGTGCCTCGTAAATCAACATCCTTCTGGTGATTCTCTTTATCTTTTCCTTATATTAGGTTCTCTGTTTCTTAAATCCTATATCTTTTTTTTTTCTTCACTTATTTATTAGCTTTGGTGGCACTCATCCTCCAATAGTTTCTTGAAGAAAAATTTTGGAGATCTTACATATCTAAAAATATTCTGTTCTCACATTAAGTGATGTGTTGCTAAGGTATAGAATTCTAGGTTGAAAATAAATTTCACTTGGAATTTTGAAGACATTTTTTTCTGTTGTACACAGCTTCAAGTGTTACCAAAGCTTCTAGTGTTGGTCATGAGGAGTTCAAGACCCTTCTCAACTTTTATTCTTTTTAAGTTTATTTACTATTTATTTTGAGAGAGAGAGAGAGAGAGAGAGAGAGAGAGAGAGAGAAGAGAGAGAATCCCAAGCATGCACTGCGCTGAGCCAGACACAGGGCTCGCTGTCATGACCGTGAGATCATGACCTGAGCCAAAATCAAGAGCCAGATGCTTAACTGACTGAGCCACCCAGGTGTCCCTCAACTTTTATTCTTTAGTTGTAACTTTTTGTTCTCGTGTAGTATCTTCTTTTTGTCCCATGCCTTTGGTATACCTCCAATGTCTTGGCATGAGAATATTTTCTTCCATTGTGCTTGGCACTTGCTGAGTTTATTTAACCTGGAAATTTATGTCCCTTTATTGTGGGGAATTTCTTGATTTATATTTTCATCTTTTCTCCTCCCCTGATATCACTGTCTGAAATTCCTACTTTTTTTTCTTTTACTTTTAGACCTAGATTGGTACTCTAGCTTTCTTCTTATTTTTTTTTCTCTTACTTTACAACTCTGTCTCTATATTCTTCCTTGTGTGAAGGTATTCTCAACTTTATTTTCCAATATCTGCATGGAGTTTTTATATCTGCTTTCACATTTCAATTTCCAAGAGCTCTTTTTACTATCTGAATAATTGTTTTTACAATATCCTGTTCTTTTGTTCATGAATGCAACATCTTCTGTGATTCTGAATATATTAATGTAGATGCTTTAAAATTTCTTCTCTTAGCATAATATCTTTCCTTCTAAATAGCTGTTTTCCCTGTTTCTTTTGGTCTTAATCTTTCATGCCAAGGATTTCCTGAATGTCTAGTGATCCTGTGCCGTCTATTTATATTTAAGCACAGGCCTCTGAAAAACTGACGTGATGCTCTGAGCTAGTAGATGGGCTTTGTCAACTCTGGGCTTTACTGTAGAAGCATCTAAGGGAGGTCTCAGGGAATCATTAATGTCAGAGTCTTTAGCTCTTTCTTCTTGGGTGGATAGGATTCCCCAGAGGAATATTTCTTGTTTCCTGCCTGGAAGACATGGTCCTTGCTGCCAGCACTCTGGGAAAAGAGGGCTGGGGATTGCAGAGTTAAGTATGCAAGTACAGTACCACTCTTGAGCCTGGTAGGGGGTGATCCACCACCATGGGTTGCCCAAGACTAAGGAGTTTCCTGGGATTCAGGACTTTCAGTGCTAAAATCAGGATGGGACAGTTGATTATTTTAGATATTCTTTAAAGGACCCTCTCTGGCCCCTCTCTGGAGTGCCGTTCCCCAAGGTTAGGGGGACCTGCCCCTCATTGCTAGACCATACTTCAAAATTCTTGCCCAAATGACCTCAAGTTTGTCTCCAGGGACTGTTTGGGCCTCTTCTCTCTATCCTTCTTATGATGAATAATTCCACCCACCAGTGTACATATCCATGAACCCATGCCATGGGGAATGAATGGCAGTTTGTGGAGATTTGATAGAGTTTGAACAGGAGGGCTGGGTCTCCACAGGTGCTCATTTGAGGCTTTGATAGTGATGTAAGGGACCAGGGTGGGAAAAGAAGGGAGAGTAGGCTAGGAGCCATGGCCCAACTTTGGGCTCTGCAAATGCCCAACAAAGGCCTGAGCCTTGCTGCTTTCACTGTGATAATTACCCCATTCCCAACTGTGCCTAGAGCCCTCCAGTCAAAAGACCTCTCAATTACCTGCTCCTATGACTCACCTTCTTGTATTTTACGTATGCAAAGGGGCAATTGCCCAACTACATAGAGTGGACGATTGGATCTTAGAATCAAACCTCTTTAAGAGACTTCCAACCAATTGCCTATCTTGGCCACATCTTCATTCCCAATTCTAGGAATACCCAACCCTGATCATTAATTGGATTGCTTCTCATCTTCCGCCACTTCAGGTGTATAATTTAGCTTTCTTTAGTTTGCTAAGTCCCATTCCTCTCATTCATCCATTTCCCAGCTTCTAACATCCTGTGGTGGAGTTTCTTCCCCTGTCCTTTGTAGGTCTTATACTTTTATAAAAAAAAATTGCTTAACTTATGTGTAAGTAGGGCTTGGAGAGAGGGAAAGCAAATGTGTATATTCAATCACCCAGTTTTGCTAGGAAGTTGAAATGTCAAAATATTTCCAGCAAAGGAGTAAACAGGAAGAAAAAGAATAAACTTGGGTAAGGGTGTGTGTGAGAAATTGGGAGAGAAACAGTCAATTCCCACTTGATCCACTAATGAAGCAATATCCTGAAACTACATGAGATAACATCTACCAGTCTGTTTGCCGCTAAAAGTTTTATATCAGGCAAACATGCAGCTGCTCTGGAATAGGCTGAGAAAGCAAAGGGAATTGGATTTCCTTCCAAGACATTATTTCCAACCTCTGCTGGGGATAAGCTATAGTGACTGTATTGCTTTATATATAGATGGAGGATAAAAGCAACTACAAGTTCTCAAATGGTGAGACACATATGTTTTCAAAAAAATTTTTTTTTAGGAGATTAAATGTTTTGGGATGGCATCAAAAAAGCAGACCATTGGGGCACCTGGGTGGCTCAGTCGGTTAAGCTTCCGACTTCGGCTCAGGTCATGATCTCACGGATCATGAGTTCGAGCCCCACATCCGGCTCCGAGCTGACAGCTCAGAACCTGGAGCCTGCTTCAGATTCTGTGTCTCCCTCTCTCTCTGCCCCTCCCCTTCTTGCTCTCTCTCTCTCAAAAATAAAAAATAAAATAAAATAAATTTAATAAATAAAGAAAAAACATTAAAAAAAAAAAAGCAGACCATGGCTTCACTTCAGCCTCTGTTCCTAGCCATGCTGCATTTCAGGGTAGTGAAGACTGTCGGTTGCATGTGCAAATATAGAACCCTCATGAGTGTGGAAGAACAGGACACTCCACTAGGGAGAATCTATGCATTCTCTACAGCCCATTTTTTTTGGGGGGGTAGGGGGAATCAAGTTAGGCCCTGGACCAACGAGCAACAGGTGTCATCATCAAAGCCAAGCCAAGCCAGTGTTAGCTCAGAGAAAAGGCACTAACCCTGACTTTGTGCCTAATATGGACTCATGTAATGCATGATTTCATTGAAAACGCATAGTAACTCCATTCTACATGCAAGGAAATGGAAGGTCAGAGAGGGTAAGTAATTTACTCGTGGCCCATTGGCTGGTCAACGATTCACACCAGTGAGTAGACTGACATCTCCTGGTTCTTGGCATCCTGCACGTTTATTGTTCTAATTGTGTGTTTGTTCCATATTAAGGAGCTCAGCCAATTGAAATCAAATGGCGACATCTGATAAGAGTAGGGAATCTTTTCCTTCTTGGGTTTAGGATTTATTTTTTGTCTTTTTTTTTTTTTTTTTTTTAATTTTTTTTTCAACGTTTATTTATTTTTGGGACAGAGAGAGACAGAGCATGAACGGGGGAGGGGCAGAGAGAGAGGGAGACACAGAATCAGAAACAGGCTCCAGGCTCCGAGCCATCAGCCCAGAGCCTGACGCGGGGCTCGAACTCACGGACCGCGAGATCGTGACCTGGCTGAAGTCGGACGCTTAACCGACTGCGCCACCCAGGCGCCCCGGGTTTAGGATTTATTTTTAATCATTTTGGACCACTTTTAATCCAATTCTGTATACATATGCACCCCAAACTCACTGGATTAGGTTTTTTTTTTTTCTTTTTCAGGAAAGGTGCTTAGATGTTATCTTTACTGCTGGAGCCCAACCGTCATACCAATAGCTGTTCAACTCAGGCCTTGAGAAGTATGTAATGACCAAGAAAGCTGGGCCTCAGGACTCCTGCAGCACAGCTCAGAGACTGCAGGATGAGGCAACTGTCCAGAGAAGACACTTCTGAGCTGTTTGTAGCCGACTCTTGCAGCAGAGGGAGATGGATGCACACTGTGCAGCAAGCAAAGGGGGTCAGACCCTAATAGCATCCCCTCCTTGCCCTCATATAATGTGCGGTCAGCAGCCTAATTCAGCTCCTGCTTTTTTCTGATGGCTTTTTTCTCTCTGCTCCCATTACCAAAAATTGACTTCATTTTTATTATTTGATTTTGTTCAATTTTACAAATAAAAAGTTGCTGAATATGATTTTAAAAACAGGACAAAACACCCATATGGCCATCATCCAGAATTAGAAATTGTTAATATCTGTTTGTGTTTACTTTGAGAAATCAATAAAACATTACATAGTCCCTCTCCATCAGAAATCCCCTGGACCCCATTACCTAACCTCCTCCCCAAAGGTAACAATAGTCAATGGGGGGTATCTTTCCATTCCATGAACAAAAGCTAGAATAGAATATATGTATGTTTTACTTACATATATGATGTCAAACACATCTTTCCTTTTTTTTTACTTTATACTTTGAAGATATAGCCATTTTATTTTTATATATTCATACATTTATGCACATAACAGTCATCCCTTTTGGCTGCTGTGTAGTATTTCAACATATAAATATGTCACACGTTATTCCTCCATTAATAGACATTTAGAGAGGCTAAATTTTCTGTGAATATGAAAATATTGCAATAAACACTCTCATAATATCAGCTTATAGAAATATTCAAGCTAATGTGGATTCTTATAAGTGGAATTCTTGAGTCAAATGTTAAGCACATTTTCAATTTTATGCTTCAAAATTGCTCTCTAAAATGAGTACCACTTGGCATTCTTAGGGTAATTCTTGAAAGTTCCATTTTTCTCAATACTTTGTCAAGCTTGGTTTTAGCAAAGTTTAAAATGTTTCCCCATCGGATAAATGAAAATGGTATCTCTGCTTTTTTCCTCCCCCCCAATTTATAGAATGTTTGCTCATTCCATCACTCAGTTAATATTTATATGTCATTTATTATGGGTAGGTCCTCATCTAGGCCAAAAGACCTAGCTCCCTTGGAGCTAATTGACAAAGACCTCAGCTTGGCTCCCTTGGACTTTTTATTCCAGGGGAACTGAGGGAGACTGGAAATAAACTTAATGAAAGAACAAAGAAATTTCAGAAAGCATCCATGAGATTCCAGACAGTAAAGAAAATAAACACATGATGTGATCATAATAGTGAAGGAGCAGTAATTTATAGTATGTGATCAAGGAGAGACTCCCTGAGGAGGTGACATTTAAATGGAGACATGAATGACAAGAAGGAACCAACCATGCAGAAACTGTGGGTGGGGATTTGGGAACAGAAAGCAGCAAGTGCAAAAGTTCTGAGGACACAGGTATGGAATGTTCTAAAAAAGGAATGAAAACCTGGGTAGTTGTATCACAGTAAGAAAAAGGCAAGAAGATAAAAGATGTCACAGGAACTTTTAGTTAATGCTAAGACTTTGACGTTAATCAAAGAGCAATATAAGGCTTTAGAAGGTGCAGAGGAGTGATGTAGTCTGATTTATTTGTTAAATATGTCATTGTATCTGCTGGGTGGAAAATGACTTGGAAGGAAGAAGTAGGGAGATCGGGTGAAAAGGTCATTGAACCATCCAGGTTAGAGATGACGGAAGCTTGGGCTGTTAGCTGTGGAGATGAGGAGAAATGGGCAGATGCAGATATTCTTTGGAGAAAGAAGTGACAGGACTTTGTGATAGGCTAGACAGGGGCTGGAAGTTGGGAAAAATAATAAAAAATGGTTCCTTTGGCTTTGAACAACTGGGTGAGTGGTGGAACCATCAACTGAGGTAACCAAGACCAGAGGAAGTGGGAATGTGTGGGAATAATTGGTGCCGAATGCAAAGCTTCTTGGATAGCTGAATGTCCTGGCACTAATGCCTCTGGTAGGATACATAGTGCCCTGGCGACTTCCCCAAATCTTGTTAATCGGGGTGATGTTTCAGGGGAAATTATAGATCAGGGGTTAGCTACTGTATTATTCAAGATCTTGCTGGGAAACAGAACCCAATGCCAACTGTACAAGAGATTTTAATAAATAGATGGCTTACAGGGGTGTGGGTAGGGTTAAGGGAACCCACAGGGGGATTACAGTGTCCAGAGGACTGGCAATGGTGGGAAGCAGTTGTCACCTTGGGTCGAGGCCTAAAAAGGTAAAGGGAGGAAATGGTGTTAATGGAACCTAATGAGTGTAGGGGCCTATTGGCAACCATTGCCACAAATGCAGCAAAATTAGGGAGGGAGCCAGAGGAATGGGTACTCTGACTTCTCTCTTTCCTCTACCATCCTGTGTCCTACTCCTATCTCCAAACTCTGACCAAAAGCTAGAAAACAATGAAGTCTGGGCCAGAAGTCCATAGGAATAGCTACCTCTTCCCCCAGGACACACAGCAAGGGTAGAGAAGAAAGAAAATGGATTTGGTTGAGAAAGAAAATGGGTAAATGGAGAATAACCTGCCAAGCAACCTATAGAATGTTTTCTGTAACATATTAATAAGTCGCTCCAGGGTCCCTTTCTATGCTGGCTTTGGGGACATAATAGTTGACAAAATAATCTTTCCTCTCCCCTCCTCCACCCACCCCACTCATCCTACTTGCATTTATGAGACTCAGAGGGATGCCACTCACTACTCCCCCATTCCAATAAATGAACTCAGTGATTTCATTCAAAATGTTGAGTCTAGGAGCACCTGGGTGGCTCAGTCGGTTAAGCATTCAACTCTTGATTTTGGCTCAGGTCATGGTCTCAGGCTCGCAGGTTCAAGCCCCACACCAGGCTCCATGTTGACAGAGTGGATCCTGCTTGGGAGTCTCTTTCTCCCTCCCTCTCTGCTCCTCCCCTGCTCACACATGTGCACTTCTCTCTCTCTCTCTGTCAAAATAAATAAACATTAAAAAACAAAATGAAAACAAAATGTCAAGTCCATATGATCCTTCTTCATATCTGAATTCCTATCCAAAATAGTCACACCTTTGAACTTAAGAGCTTTCCATGGTTCTTTCTTAAATGAAGAAAATCCTATTTTTGCCTTGTCTTCAAGGTCACCACCCACAATTTACCTTCAGCCATCATCCCCAGACATTTCTCCTGCTATTTCCCCAAAAGAACCCTAGATTAGGTCAGTCGGAAATATGTTCTTGTATGTTCTCCATCTTTCTGCCTTTACTTTTGCCCATGGCCACTTGTAAAACTTCTTACTTTTTAAGGGCCAAATGAAATGTTATTTAATCTGGTGGGCTTACTCTACTCAATTTCATTAGGCAGGAGCCTCTTGTCTTCTGTGTGGCCAATGCCCTGTTACTCTTGACCACAATCAAAGACTGGGGGAAGGGTTAAAAAGAACATACATTGAGAGAGCCTGGTAGCTCACATGTATTATCTCATTTATTTCTAGTCAACAATCCAATGGAATCAGAATTATCCTGATGAGGTAATTGATGCCCAGAAGGGCACAGCCTTTATTACATGTGTATGATGTCTGCTCTCACACTAGGCTGTAATGATCTCCCATTTTTCAGATGAGGAACTGAAACTCTGAGAAATTAGGTAACTTGCTCAAGAACTAATACCAAATAAGGCAGAGGCTAAATTCAAACTCAGCTCCGTGTCCCCAGGCTGTGTATCATGGCCTCTCAGAACAGTGGAGAAAAATAAAATTACTGGTTGCCCTCTCTGGCCCAAGAACAGTGTTGAGGGCTTTCATGTAACATCATGTCATTTAAACCTAACTAGAACCCTGGAAAGGAAGGACTACTAATGAAGAGAGAAAGCAGAGCACACAGAAAAAATCTGGACTCTAACAAAGAGTTGCTGATGGTTTTAGGTTAAGACCCTTGTCTCTAGCCCTAAATTAATTTGATCTGTTAATTAGATCACACTATGAAGATGAAGTTGTGAAGTTATATTTAAAAAAAAAAGTTGTCTACTTTATAGTTCTAAGCGATGGTCTTAATAGGTTTGGTAGTGGCAGGCCCTGGGCGAGAGTGAAAAGTAGGTACATTCTGGCTGATGAAAAAAACAGGTTCCTCCCTTGAGGCCAACATCTTGACTGTTAATTTTTACTGAGTCTTTACCATTCACTCTCTTTTAAAAATTTTTATTTAATTTAGTTTTTTTAATTTGCATCTAAGTTAGCTAGCACATAGCACAACAATGATTTCAGGGGTAGATTCCTTAATATCCCTTACCCATTTAAACCACCCCCCTCCCACACCCCCTCCAGAATCCTCTGTTGGTTCTCTATATTTAAGAGTCTCTTATTTTTTGTCCCCCTCCCCGTTTTTATATTATTTTTGCTTCCCTTCCCTTGTGTTCATCTGTTCTGTGTCTTAAAGTCCTCATATGAGTGAAATCATATGATATTTGTCTTTCTCTGACTGATTTCACTTAACATAATACTCTCTAATTCCATCCACATAGTTGCAAATGGCAAGATTTCATTCTTTTTGATTGACAAGTAATACTCCATTGTATATATATACCACATCTTCTTTATCCATTCATCCATCAATGGACATTTGGGCTCTCTCCATACTTTGGCTATTGTTGATAGTGCTGCTATAAACATTGGGGTGCATGTGTCCCTTTGAAACAGCATATCTGTATCCCTTGGATAAATACCTAGTAGTGCAATTGCTGGGTCATAGGGGTTACCATTTACTCTCTTGTCATGAATTATGAAGTGTATTTTTTTTTAATTTTATGTTTTCTTAAAGAGAGGGAGAGTGCAAGTGGGGGAAGTGGCCAGAGTAGGGCAGGGGGAGAGAGAGAGAGAGAGACAGAAAGAGAATCCCAAACAGGCTCCACGCTTAACATGGAGGCCAACACAGGGCCCGATCCTATGACCCTGGGATCATGACCTAAGCTGAAATCAACAGACACTGGATCCACTGAGCCACCCAGGTGCCTGATGAATTAGGAAGCTTAAAAAGTGCTTCACATGATTTCTTATCCTGACTTTTGTATTAAAATTTAGTAGCTTACTCAAACACATTCTGTGGGAAAACAAATATCCAGATTTTCTTGCCCCTTCACCTAATCTGATTCACACACACCTCTGCTCATACTCAGGTTGGTGTGACTTGCATCTTTATTCCCATTAATCTTTTCATTGTAATACTTGAATCTTGCCTTCCACCCACATTTTGCTTCTATGGTAGTTAAGCAAATATTCTGAGATCTACCTTCATTTTCTATACAGACAACAAGTTTACATAATCTTAAAATATCTAACTTCATCGCTATTTCCCTTGACTTACAAATAATCTATTGCAAATTCCTGTTCGTTTCAATCAGAGTTCTAAGAGAGAACAACACTTTTTCTGGATGATTCAATGAAAAGACTAAGGGTAGCATTCAAAGAACTAATGAGGAAGGATGAAGCAGGCAGATACTGGCAACACTGAGAAGTTGCTATCATCCATAGGTTTGAAAGGATGTGGGGCACCGATGATGTTACCGATGGAGCCATGAAAGATTAGGAGCTCCTGTAATTACTGATGGACTCAGTCATTTCCAGAACTGAAAAACTAAAGCTAACAGAGAGTAGGGAAGAAATGCTCTAAGCTCTTTTCTCCCATGATCTCTGGAAGAGATTCCCATTGGCCAAATTCAAAAGGGTTTCTGAATGTCTTCATTCATTCATTCATTCATTCAACATAGATTTGTTAACTGCATTATTAAATTATGGGAAATACAAATAAATTTAAATATAAGAACAAACTTTTCTCTTAAGGAATGTACGATCTAGACATGAAAGAAGACATACTTGGCTAAATACACTTTGGAAACATTTTCTTGGCTCTCTTATATTCTGTGGTGAGCCTCTATCACGAAATGTATTTTTTTAATTTTTAATTTTTTTATACAATTTATTGTCAAGTTAGCTATCATACAGTGTATACGGTGTGCTCTTGGTTTGGGGGGCAGATTCCCATGGTTCATCGCTTACATACAATACCCATGCTCATCCCAACACGTGCTCTCCTCAATGCCCATCACCCATTTTCCCCCTCCCCTACCCCCCATTAACCCTCAGTTTGTTCTCTGTATTTAAGGGTCTCTTATCGTTTGCTTTCCTCTCTGTTTGAAACTATTTTTTCCCCTTTCCTTCCCCCATGGTCTTCTGTTAAGTTTCTCAAGTTCCACATATGAGTGAAATCATATGATATCTGTCTTTCTCTGCCTGACTTATTTCACTTAGCATAATATCCTCCAGTTCCATCTATGTTGTTGCAAATGGAAGGATTTTGGAAATTTGTTTTTATAAAAATATGTTGGTATTATCTCCTGTAATCTGTATCTAAACTTTATTGTGGATCACATTTTAGTCAGTGATGAAAACCTACATATCTGGTATGTTTTAGGGAGTTCAGTATCAATTTTGTTGATCTTGGAAACCTTCCAATAGCAGGAAACATTGTAGAAACTTGAGGGCAAATTTTTCAGGAACTTGAAATTCTTTCTTAGCTTGTATTCTTAAAAGTCCTATCATTATGTTGAGTTGGTATACCCCAGAAACAAGCCCTCCTAAACTAGCTTAGCTCTCCACAGAAAAGCCATCATTAAGTTATGGTTTAATACTTTAGGTTTAATTGAAGGTCAGTATGAGAAATAATCTTGTGAAACATGTTTCTGCTTATGCTACAAAATTACATTATTTTATTTTATTTTTTTAATAAGAAATTTACTGTCAAATTGGTTTCCATACAACACCCAGTGCTCATCCCAACAGGTCCCCTCCTCAGTGCCCATCACCTACTTTCCCCTCCCTCCCACCTCTCATCAACCCTCAGTTTATTCTCAGTATTTAAGAGTCTCTTATGGTTTGCCTCCTTCCCTCTCTGTAACTTTTTTTTTCCCCTTCCCCTCCTCCATGATCTTCTGTTAAGTTTCTCAGGATCCACGTAAGAGTGAAAACATATGGTATCTGTCTTCCTCTGTATGACGTATTTCACTTAGCATAACACTCTCCAGTTCCATCCACATTGCTACAAAAGGCCATATTTCATTCTTTCTCATTGCCGAGTAGTATTCCGTTGCGTATATAAACCACAACTTCTTTACCCATTCATCAGTTGATGGACATTTAGGCTCTTTCCATAATTTGGCTATTGTTGAAAGTGCTACTATAAACATTGGGGTACAAGTGCCCCTATGCATCAGCACTCCTGCATCCCTTGGGTAAATTCCTAGCAGTGCTATTGCTGGTCATAGGGTAGGTCTATTTTTAATTTTCTGAGGAACCTCCACACTGTTTTCCAGAGCGGCTGCACCAGTTTGCAATCCCACCAACAGTGCAAGAGTGTTCCCGTTTCTCCACATCCTCTCCAGCATCTATAGTCTCCTGATTTGTTCATTTTAGCCACTCTTACTGGTGTGAGGTGATATCTCAGTGTGGTTTTGATTTGTATTTCCCTGATAAGGAGTGACGTTGAGCACCTTTCATGTGCCTGTTGGCCATCTGGATGTCTTCTTTAGAGAAGTGTCTATTTGTGTCTTCTGCCCCAAAATTACATTTACAGATGACATCTATTATATTCTGTGACGTTCCTTGTGTAAGAAGTCATATAACCTTCTAAAAGTTTCTCTAAAAATGAGGTTTCTAGTTTTGCATTCCTAATTACCATAATTGCTAAAGCAATGTCAATAAATCTGGTTTCTAGAACATGGCTATCATAAAAGAATGGTTCCCCCATTCTTTTCAATATTTACTCATAACGACCTATTTTGTATCTTTGAAAAATATGTTACTGCAAATTGTTTTTAGAAAAAGTGGAATATTAATGAAGAGCTAGACTTAGCCAGAATATAAATAAGTCACAGAGATGTAAAGTACAGCAGAGGGAATATAGTCAATAATATTGGGTTTTTTTCTTGTAGTTTCATTGAGATATAATTGACATAAACACTGTAAGTTTAAAGGGTACAGTGTAATGATTTGTCATACCTATGTTGCAAAATGAATACCACAATAATTTTGATTACTATCCATCACCTCATAGTTACACATTTTTTCCTTTGTGACAACAACTTTTAGGATTTAGTCTCTTAGCAATTTTCAAATGTACCACACAGCAAAGCTAACGATAGTCATCATTTGTACATTACACCTCCAGTGCTTATTTATCTTATAACTGGAAGTCAAAAGGTACAAACTTCTAGTTATAAGGCAATTCCTTTGAAGGGTTTTAATGAAAACATGTAATGGCTTAATGCTCAACAGACCTCGAATTGAAAGCTAGTTTTACCACTACCCAGAAGTAAAGTTTGAGCAAGTTTCTTAAGCTTTCAGATCCTAAATTTACTCCTCTTGTAAGGAATTAATCTATCTACTGATTGGTAGGCACCAATACTACAGAATATAGTAAATAATACTGTAATAACTGTACGGTGACAGAGGGTAACTAACTTGTCGTGGTGATCATTTTATAATGTATGTAAATGTTGAATTACTATGTTGTATACCTAAAACTAATAAAATATTGCATGTCAACTATGCTTCAATAAAAAAGTATTATTTATGATGAGGTAGTTAATTAAGCCAAACAGCAATAAAAGAATTAAATAACCACATAGGACATAAAAATGTGTACATATGTATTCATATGCATATATGCACAAAGATATGTGTTTATTTGTATATGTATGTAAATATATGTGTACATATTGCACAATATATACAAAGGGAAAAATATGCAGTGAGTGATAAAGACAATTCATGAAATGAATCATAGGAGAAAAGTCACAATGTGCTGAAGAGGGCAGTTAGGGCTTCATTCATTTATTAATGAATTTATTAATTCCACAAACATTTATTAATATGCTATATAATATGCACTTCTATGTGGTAGGCACTGGTCTAGATGATACAAAGTTGCATTAGGCAATAGCTCTGTTCTCAAGGGGTTTCCAGTCCAGTGGGACAGGGTATGTTGGGCAGACAAGTAAATTTATTATAGGAGTATGTTATAAGAGGAGCACTCTGGATGCTAATAAGATTCCAAAGCTGGCACTCAAAGCATGGGAGGGATTTAGGTAGGCAGAAAGGCCATTCCATAGAACAGTCACCATTGAAACAAGGGTGGAGATCAGGAGAATGAGGGAGTAGATTTGAAGACAGCATGCATACTAGTATGTCTAGAAGAGAGAGTTAATCAAACGTCCTGAATAGGTATTTTACCCTAGTAAAAAGTCTATCCCCAGTGTTAATTTTATACTCCTCTGAACTATTTTCTGTCACCTTGTTGTCAACTTTTATATATAATTATTAAAAGATAACTCTTAGTACAAGACTGTGCGAGAGTGCAAAATGGCCCAGATTCTCCCCACCCCCACCCCCAAATCCAAACCCTTTACAGTGTAAGCTTACAGCTCCCCCTAAGGACAGGTGAAAGCTATTTCTTCCACTCTTATCTGGGGCTGACCTGACTTCTTTGGGCCATTATAGTATAGAGGAAGTTATAGTGTGCCAGGTCTGAGGCTCAAGTAAACTTGTGTACTTTTTCTCTCTTTTGCAACTCTGCCTTTCCATGGGAACAAGTCCTATCTAGCCTGCTGGAGGTTGACAGGGCCATGAGAAGCAGTAATAAATCATCCCAGTCAAGATCTTCAATGTGTCAAAGAGTATAGCAACAATCAATCAACTACCTAGCAGACCAACAACTGACCAGGATGAATGAGGGATCCCCACCAAGCCCAGTTCAGATGGGCAAAACCACCCAGTTGACCTGAAGATTCATACGGATTGATTAATGGCTGATGTTTTATATCACTAAGTATTGAGGCATTTTATTATGCAGCAATAGCTAACCAAAGGAATTCGGGGTGGGGGGGAAGGAATCAAGGTATTATAGAAACATAAGGGAAAAAGGGAATAAAGTACCCTCACAGAGGCTAAGAGACTTCCTTTCTCAGCTCTATTGTTAACTGACGAGTGCCTCTGAGTAATTTATGTAAGCTCTTTGGACTTTGTTTTCATATCTGTGGTTTAGATAAGAGTATTTCTTATTAAGGATGGAAGAATAAAAGCATTTGTCTTTCACTTCTCTCTTGAAACACACCAGAAAAAGAATAAACAGAGGGAAATGTTCCATCTACAAAGAGAAGAGGATACCCAAAAGAACTGAAAACACGTTCATGCAAAAGTTTGTACACTAAGTTCATAGCATCACTATTCATAACAGCCTAAAAGTGGAAACAACCCAAATGCCCATCAGAAAATGACTGGATGAAGAACATGTGGTATATCCACACAATGAGGTATTATTTGGCAATAAAAATAAAGAACCGATTCATGCTGCAGCATGAATAATCCCTGAAAACATGCAAAGTGAAAGAAGCCAGACAAAGATCACATATTGTATGATTCCACTGATATGAAATGTCCAGAATAAGCGGATCCATAGAAACAGTAGAGTAGTGGTTTTCAGGGACTTGGGGGCAGAGACCTAAGGGAGTGATTGCTAATAGGTATAAAATTTCTTTTGGGGGTGATAAAATGTTCTGGAATTAGGCAGTGGTGATGGTTATACAACATCACGAATATACCAAACAACAATAACAGAATAAACCCTGAGTTTTATACTTCAAAAGGGTGAATTTTATGATATGTGAATTATATACCTAGTTTTAAAAATGTTTAAAAAATGGTGGGGAGGTCCCTGGTTGGCTCAGTCAGAAGACCATGCAACTCTTGATCTCAGGGTTGTGAGTTTGAGCTCCACATTGGGTATCGAAGTTAAAGTAAATAACCTAACTTTTAAAAATGTAAAAAAAAAAAAAAAGTAAGAAAGAAAGAGAGAAAAAAGAAAAGAAAAAAGGAACTACAACCTCAAATCACAGACAAAGAAATATAATGCCCCAAGTATCAAGTCTACACTAAAATGACAACACATTACCACAGCTGTGATACCACATACAAGAATTTTGCTTGCTGTGCTAAAGAAAGAGAGAGTGTGAATTTCAAATGAGAAATTCAATTTCTGGAATTTAGTTGAGCCTTATACTACTTGTAAGGCCCAAGGACAAACATATTTCTTGAGAGGATGCTGGAAATAACAGATTGTATTAGAACTGCAGACTGTCCCAGAGCATTCCTTCCTCACTCCCCTACAATATTATCCCTCATATAGTTGTCTCCTGGCAAAATGAGTATTAATTAGGGACCAGCTTGAGATCTGTTCTCAGAGTTTAGCTAAGTTACTCCAGGGCACTGTTCCTCAACATCCATTCTGTTTGGTCAGATGGCCCCTCATGCAAGCACACATCCTGGATAGCAGCCCTCAGCGTTCTTATAAGCAAGTGAGTTCCTGATGTGATTTCCCCACAGTCCTTGTGATCAACGGTCTGCCTTGTTTTCCAGCACCTATATGCCTTGTGCACCCCTTAGATAAGAACTAGCAGATGAAATATTCATGCACCCCTTAGATAAGGCACCGTGCTCTTTGGGTTTGAATTAACCAATTCAGCCTTAGCCTGGAAACCTTAAATCACTCCACCCACAGATCCTCATAGAAGCATGTGCCTCAGGATCTGCCTCACTCTGTGTCTGCACCCTGCCTTGACCTCACCATGAAGCTCTTCAAAGCATGCTGTGTTCTTTCTCCAGGGCCTGAGTAACAAACTTCTCTATTTCAATTGCTCTTGTGGCCTGTTGTTGAACAGCTTACCATTGGCACTCATGTTAATTTAACAAAGTGTGACACCTGTTGATAGACATTACCAAATAAAACTGAGGGAAGGAAAGAACACAAGTAAAAAAGATGAAAAAAGTACCCCTCAAGAGGAATCCTAGGGATGCATATAGTTTTCCATGTTTTAAAAGAAATGGTGTATACAGTGATGACTCAAAAAGGAAAGAAAAGAAAAAGAAAAAGAAAACCAGCCTGGAATCAAATAAAATTTGCACAAGTTCAAGGATATTGCAAGACAACAGACGGAGATGAAAAATTACCTGGCTTAGTCTAAGGAAAAAATTGAAGAGAAATATAAAAGCATCATTGAAATGAAGGGTGTATTAGTATCGACAAAGTTGAAACATCACTACCAAAAATGTGATTAGGATCATGATGGACAGGTTTGAGAAAATCATACAAAACAAAATGGGAAAGAACAAAAAAAATGATTGTAGGTGTATAGATAGATAGGAAAGACATGCAAAGGAGATGAAGTGATGGCTGACACTGTTTAGTTTCCTATGGCTGTTGTAACAAACTACCCAAATTTAGCAGCTTAAAACAACACAAATTTATTATCTTACGGTTCTGGAGGTCAGATGTCCAAAATGGGCTTCACTGATTTAAAAATCAAGGTGTCACTAGGTCTGCATTTCTTCTGGAAGCTCTAGGGCAGAATCATTTCCTTGCCTTTTCCAGATTTTAAACGATGCCTGAATTATTTGGTTCATGGCCCCTTCTTTCACCTTCAAATCCAGAAGTTATAGCAGCTTCAATTTTCTGACTCAGTTTCCATCCTTATACATCGTTCTCCAATTTTTTAAAGGACCCTTGTGATTTAAACTTTTTAAAGTTCACTTGGGTAATCTAGGATAATCTCATCATCTCAAGATCCTTAATTAGATTTACTAAGATCCTTTTCCATGTAAAATAACAGATTCCAGGGATTAGGGTATGGACATCTTCTGGGGTGAAAGGGACATTACTCTGCCTACCATACCACTCTGCCAACCAACATATATCCTGGTGAAATTTCAGAAGTTTAACAACAACAAAAATCACATGGGAATCACAGGCAGGAAGGGCAAGTGACATACAAAAGAAAAGTTAGTTTACCTCATAGTTTTCTCTGGAAATAATAACAGAAGACTAAAGTAATATTTATAAACTGCTGAGAAGAAAAAAGTGGGACTCAAGAGTTTTATACCCCCCACCCCCAGATTGTTCTTCAAATGTACAAACAAAACAAACACTTCAAGTATACAAGCCATCATGCCCAGGAATTCTTTTTGGAAAAAGGACATTCTTGAGGATGAAGTCCAGTCACTTCAGAGTTGAATAAAAATAACTCAGGAACAGAAAAAGTTAAATAAAATGACCGATGGTGTATTTGAATGCAATTAAACATAAAACTAAGACCACAATGGTGCACTGAGGAAGCACTTTTAGAGCGCCACCTAGAAGCCCTTTACCCAGATGCCCTAGAGAAGCCAAGTGCCCATTTCCCAGTTGCTGTGAATATTAGATGCTCATTAGTCATTTTACCAACTGCTCCTTCTCCAGAGAATTGCACTTAATTCTTATAAGAGATGTCTTTCCAGGGAAGTTAGGTCTTCCCCCATGCAACCAGGGACAAGTTTACAGCCAGTGACTGACCCAACAGGGAAATCCACATTGTGATGTGGCTCTGCCATAGGATGGGGGTGAGCCTAGACCTTACTTAAGATCATATCCTTGGGGCGCCTGGGTGGCGCAGTCGGTTAAGCATCCGACTTCAGCCAGGTCACGATCTCGCCGTCCGGGAGTTGGAGCCCCGCGTCGGGCTCTGGGCTGATGGCTCAGAGCCTGGAGCCTGTTTCCGATTCTGTGTCTCCCTCTCTCTCTGCCCCTCCCCTGTTCATGCTCTGTCTCTCTCTGTCCCAAAAATAAATAAACGTTGAAAAAAAAATTAAAAAAAAAAAGATCATATCCTTGCTATCCTGCTTCATCCGCTTTCTTACAGCCAGATTTTCCTGAAGAGGTCTCTCTTAATACATCACACACACATGGATCCCTTTCTCAGCCTCTGTTTTGGGCTTGACCTACATGCACTATGGTATGATAGTCCTGTACTCACTCCTTCTTCTCTTTCCTTGCTTTTCAAATATTTATCAATTCCTTATTGTGTGTGAGTCATTTGCTTTTATGCAGCCAATATCAGGAAGCCATAGTGAGACTGTTAGCACTCAATCTAATTACTTCTTTAAAAGTCAGTCTTGGTCAGCAGATCTTTACACCAACTTTTTTCTTTTTAATGTTTGTTTATTTTTGAGAGAGAGAGAGAGATAGAGAGCAAGTGGGAGAGGGGCAGCGAGAAAGAAAGACAGAAGATCTGCAGCAGGCTCTGCAATGTGGGGTTCAAACTCACCAAGCCCAAGATCATGACCTGAGCCAAAGTCAGATGCTTAACCGACTAAGCCACCCCTGTGTCCCACCTACCAACTCTAAAACAATCTTGACTTATATTTTATTTGATCAACCAACTTCACAATTCAGCAAAAATAGGAATAAAAAGAGAGTTTCCATGCTTCCTGCAAGCAGGATCTTTATCCTTATTAGTAATCTATTCACAAAGCTCTTCTAAGATTCTATTGCATACACATGCCCAGTACACTCTCTAGCTTCAAGAAGTTAACATGAACTCATAACTCTAAGTTTTTTATGTCTGTCCTTACAAGCAGAAACAATACTTGAGGTTAAGGAAATAAAGCTGAATTGGGTTAATTAGCAAGTGTTATTAAGCAGCTAACTTTATGTGCCTTCTAGGATGGCTCATTTATTCACACTATACCATAACAGAAAACTAAAGAATCTGTTATGGTACTTTTATAACTTATTATTTTGAAAGAGTTTAGGAGCTAAGAAGTGGCTTATCTGAAAATTTCTTTTTAATAGATGTAAGCTATTGAACTAACCACAAAACTATTCTACAACAGAGCTGCTCAGTAGTAAAGGAGAGTAAGGTGATAACAGTCAGACCACAAACTGTATTCCCCATACCTGTCAGGAGCGTGGTTAGCAAAATCTTCAGGACAGCAAAAGAGCAGATGGATGGAGTAGGCCAATAGATGGTGCTATCGCCATGTGGAATGCTCCAAAAAAGACAAAAGGAAAAACATGCTGTGGGAAAAATATTTGCCAGAAAGAACACAGGACAAAAACATAACCCTCGCTTCTGATTTCTTCAAGAGATGGTATTGTCATTTCTTCATCTTTCCTCTGAGCTTCAACCATCACTTATCATTAACCCATGGAGTTGAAGTGTTCAATTTTTGTGTCTCAGGCCAATGCTATAGCCACCATGTCCATTTCATACAGATGTTGTAAGGAAGGTTATGTATTCGGTAGATCTCTGGTATTTCTCAACTGACTTGAAAACACATCTTAACCCACATGCAGAAGTAAATACCCACTGCAACAGAGGGCTTTAAAAATAGAGGACACTGAAAATCTCTGGGTTGGGGTTGGGGTTGGGGTTGAGGGCATCTGATTTCTACAACTTTTGGTAGAATGATTCCACAGTAGTTTGGGGAAAAATTAGAATGAAAGAATTCTTTAACCTCCTAAAGTAAAATGATAGACAGGTTTCAGTAAACTTCTGTAAAATTTGAACTAGCTCTCAAAAGGAGCATTCATTGTGCTGGAGGAAAGAGGGCAATACAGGTAGTTAATAAATAGCAAAGAATAAACATTGTTTTGTGCACGGAGAATCAATTTTTTTCTTTTTTTCTCTGATGGGATTTGTCATTTTTGTTTGTTTCCTGAAATCAGTCTTTATGGTTCGAAAAGAGGTCCAGGTGCAGAAAGGAAGTCACCTTGGGATAAAAATTTGACACAAATAATCAACAAAATTATGAAGATTTTACAACATTTGGCACACATTGTAAGACTGATTTGTGGAGACAAATTATTTTTGACTCTCATGGTCTCACAAGAAGATACTAGTCTCATCAAATCCAGTAAGCATCCTAAACTATTGCTACCCCTCAAAGAATCACAAAGAGAAACAAGTCATGTTGTATGGCAAAGTGAGAAATAAGAAATAACAAGTCATGCTTCGTGAAGTTTGCAAAGTTTCTTTTTAGGCAATTGAGTCTTGGCAACCTTTAGAGATAGGCAAGATAGCTAATGATGTTAGCTTACATTCATTGGCTACTTACAGAACTATTGGAGCATTTTACCACTATTAGCTCATGTAATCTTTGCAACAGTCAGATGAGGTGGGTCATATTATTGTCCTCCTTTCCTAGAGGAATACATTGAAGTACAGAAAAGATTGAGTAGCTTCTCAAATGTATACAAGTAGTAAACAGTATCACTGGAATTAAAACCCAGTGCTGACTTGTGCAATCACTCAATATTTTTAGAGATAAAAAGAGCATCAAAGTTTATATAATAAACTATTAAAGGTGGTATTGAATTTAGAGCTAAGGTCTTCCCTGAATTACATTCCATTTTGATTTGGACAACCCCAGACTTGTCAAAAATTACATCCCCCTGGAATACAAGTGTCATCTAGACCTACCAGTCCAACTGGTTTACCACGGATACTTCTCTGCACTTGACCAGTATGTTGTTTGGAATTTCATGCCCCCTATCTCTGTAGGGTCTCTCATAAATTGAGGTATCCTGTTCTCCCAGCAATCTTCCCAGACACAAGCTCTCGCTTGAGACGTTTACTATGGATGGCTTAATGCTGCCATCATGGATAAGTGGTGAGAGAGAGATCACTAGACTTTAAGATTCCAGACCTACCTCCATTCTGTCAAGAAAAGGAGAGGGTATGAGATCCCTTTGGGTATAGGCAAGTAGCATTGCTAAACGGCAGCATGCTCAGTCTCCAGTATTTTTCAAAGGACAAATAAAAAGGATAGGCCAGTAGTGCCCTAATCCAAATCCCAAGAAATGAGATAGCACTCTCATTGGCCAAAAGTTTGCTGACCTTGTTTTGGTTTATTCGTGTTTAGGTGGTTCCTACGGTTTCTATAGGGGATGATGATTTTATTGGTCAGCTTAGACGGAGTTATGCTACAGTAACGAAAGACACAGTCTACCCTCAAACCTTAGTATCTTACAACAAAATTTTCTTCTTGCTCATATTATATTGTCAATCATAGGTTGGCTTTGGCTTTTCCATCTGGAGCCTGCTCGAGTTGAATGAGCAGCCTCCATCAGGGACCTGCCAGCTCCCTGCCCGTGGGAAAAGAATGATGAAATCCCACAATGGTTCTTCGAGCTTTTGCTCACAACTGGCATCTAGCATTTCTGACCACGTTTCATTGGCCAAAGAAAGTCACGTACCCATGTCAGTGGGCCTGGAAGATTTCATTCCCTTATAAGGGGTAAGAGTTACTTAATATTGGGAATAATAATACAATCATCAGACTTATTAAATTTTATTGGGCAGATTTAGGGAGTCTCCTATTTGAATAAATTAACAGGGTACAAATGCAAGCATGCTCTAGCAGCTTCAACTTAACGTCATGAAAGAAATATTAAAGAAGCCCCCACACTGAAGTTCCTCTCAACCTTTCCCGGCAGTAGTCATTTCAAGCTGTGGTAGTTGACTGGAGAGGGCAAACAGCAGAGCTCAGGGGGCTTCTAAGCCCAAAGTGCAATCACTCCTCCAGCACCAGCTTCACAGCATGGGCCAGGTCACACAGCTTCTTATCCTGTCACATTGGCAAAAATCCCGGCCTCGCTTTTAACTCACAGCATTGCAATTCTTTTCAAGTACATTACCAGGACTTTATAAAGATTGATAGAGTGCTGGGAAGCCATTGGGTTGAAAGTCCAGATGTACATAAATCACGTCAGAGCATCATTTAATTCAGAATGTTTCTGCCCAAGTCATTATGGTTGGAAGTAGAGAGATTTATAGTGAGTCTTTGGGGATTTGCTGATCTGAAAAGCAAGCGATATTAAATGTATAATTTAGCTTCAGGACTCACTGCAGTAGTCTCCACTTGACTTAAACCTTGATTGCTGCTGATTTAAAATGTATTTTAAATAATTGGAAATATCTTTGGGGAAGCACCTTAGGATGAAGAGGTGAATGTGATTTTTGGTGGTGGAAATGAAGATCTCATTTGCATAAAGAAAAAAACCTATCCACCAATAAACATATATGTCAGCAAACCTCTTTATATAATAAAGCACTGTTCTCCACCATAACCTGTTCTAGATCTACTGATTTTTACATAAATCTGTTTTAGGATAAGAACCCAAGATCCTTGTGTTTGATGAGAGAATTCCCCATATCCTTTTATCCTACATTTCAAATCATCCCAGTTTTCACACTGTGGGACATGAAAGGCTAGGATCCCAATTTATGCCTCCCGGTCTGATACTAGCCAGACACCTTTGAGTTTTAAGCTTACAAAGTTGGTGAGGTTTGCTCTAGTTTTCTCTGAGCCTTTCTGTATTCCTTTGTTTGAATCTCTTGATGTTCTCTGATGTCTCAATCTCCCTTTCCCCTTTCCTATCAAAACCTATTCCATGGGGCGCCTGGGGGGCTCAGTTAAGCATCTGACTCTTGGTTTCGGCACTTGTCATGATCTCCCGGTTGGTGGGTTCAAGCCCAGGTTGTCTCTGTGCTGGCAGTGCAGAGCCTGCTTGGGATTCTGTCTCACTCTATCTCTGTCCCTCCCCTGCTCGCTCTCTATCTCTCTCAGAAATAAATAAACATTAAAAAAAAACATTTTATAGATAAATTATTTTTATTAAATCTTTCCAGTGGATCTCAATGCCTCACTGACAGGAAATTATATCTCTTAGTTTAGGTCACAGCATGCAAATGTCAACTGAAAAAAAAATGACATTTTAGCCAAAGGAATGATATTCAAATGGGAAAATAAAGATCATTAAAAGTGAGAGTGGGATATATTCCTTTCTTTTGTAAAATCATACAACGGAGAAAATTTAAAAGCAATGATTCAAAAGGACAGTTGATCTGTATTGATGTTACATTTCTGCTACTCCTCTGAAAAATTTATAGGAATTAAAAGAAATTTTTTTAACGTTTATTTTTGAGACAAAAAGAGACAGCATTAACAGGGGAGGGTCAGAGAGAGAGGGAGACACAGAATCTGAAACAGGCTTCAGGCTCTGAGCTGTCAGCACAGAGCCCAACGCGGGGTTCAAACCCACAAACTGCGAGATCATGACCTGAGCGGAAGTCAGACGCTTAACTGACTGAGCCACCCAGGCGCCCCTGTATAGGAATTTTTTGTATGACAAATTCTTAAGGGAAGAGAGCGTTCCTCCCCAGTGTGACCTGAAAATATACTATCAGGAAGGGAAGTCTAAGTTCGTATTTTCTCTAATTAATACTAAAATTAATTTTATTGTATATAATGAATGTGTCTGAGAAATTTTGAATATACATTTTCATTAAATGGTGTATATAAATTTAGTTTGATTAAATATTCTTTCACTGTCATTATAATAGAAAGTTATTTGAAAATTTCCCTGACTTTGTTACTTCTCTAGCATTTTTTTGAAATCAGGAGGTTGAATTTACAAGATAATACTTAAGGGTGTTTGATTTTGAAGTTCTTTGTTGATTCTTTCAGCTAAGGACAAGCTTCTTTAGTAAAGCAAGTAAGGGCACCCAGGTCCATCTCTTTGTTAAACTGGAGCACGTGTGTATTATTTAAGCTACATACACCTATATTAACCATCACAATGCCATTATCTCTCATTATTTTACATTTATTGATTAGTCTGCAGAAAACTACCCAGTAATTCCTAACATAGAGTTTTAAGCTAAAAAATGCACTATTGATCATTATAAAACATTTTATTAATTTAACCTCCTTTCTCAATTATAATTACCTACCACTCCTTTCATTTTTCCTATAATTAAAAGATATGTTATGTTGTCTTGTTCCTTGTTTATTCTCTTCACTTTGTTCTTTTGATTTTTGCCTAGTAAACCCACCTACTCTATTCTTTAAAAAAAAAAGTATCATAATCTTTATCCTTTATTTGTATTTTATTAAATGTTTACTTAAAGAATTATAGATAGGGGTGCCTGGGTGGCTCTGCTGGTTAAGTGTCCAGCTTCAGCTCAGGTCATGATCTCACAGTTCATGAGTTTGAGACCTGTTTTGGGCTCTGTGCTGACAGCTCAGAGCCTGGAGCCTGCTTTGGATTCCGTGTCTCCCTCTCTCTGCCCTTCCCCTGCATGCTCTCTCTCTCTCTCTCCCTCTCTCTCTCTCAAAAATAAATGAACATTTTTTTTAAATTAAAGAAAAGAATAATAGATAGACTTGTCAACAAAAGCTTGGACCATACAAAAGAGCACAAAATGAGCTACAAAAAAGAGCTACTTTCCAGAGAGAATTAATTTAACATTCTTTGGTTTGGGTTCTCCTGGTGATTAGCTCTAAAATTCTAGACCAGTGTTGTACAGGAGAAATATAATGTAGGCAACATTTAATTACTCTAATAGCTATATTTAAAAGGGTGAAATAATTTTAATGTTATATTTGATTTAATCCCATATAACCAAAATGTAATCATTTCACATATAGTAAATATAAAAATTATGAATGAACAATTTTAAGTTCTTTTTTTATGTTAAGCGTATTTCATACTTAGAGCACATATCAAATCAGACTAGCTACATTACAAATGTTCAAGAATCACTTGTGGTTGGTGGCCACCATGTTGGATGTCACAGGTCCAGATAATATACATTTAATTTGTTATTTAGTAATTTTATTATTTAAAACATTTTTATTTTAGAGAGAGAGTGTGTGTGTGAGAGAGGGAGAGGGGCAGAGGGAGAGAGAGAAAGGGGCAGAATATTAAATGGGCTACATGCCCAGTATAGAGTTCAACTCAGGGCTCAATCCCACCATTCTGATATCGTGACCTGAGCTGAAATCAAGAGTCAGATGCCAAACTGACTGAGCCACCCAGGCACCCCTGTTATTTAGCAATTTTATAGTATCTGTTGATTTCCTGCCATGAAAATGAAAATGTTAATACCTTCTACTACCCAATCTATCTTACAAATCTTGTTAAATTTATATTTTTAGCTCTGCCATTGGTCCTTTTTATTATTTGTAAAACCATACCAAATCTTTATTTCTTACACCAATAGTAGACCAGTATCCCTTGAATTTCAACTATGCAAAACGTGGAAATCCATATTCCCTCACCTCTCTTCATTTCCCTCACTATACCTCCAAACTTTTGTCAGTTTTATCATTACTTTTAAATTGTCAAGGGTTCTAACTTATACATTCTGTTATATCACTGTAGTAAATTATCTTATTGTGTATTAGGTTTCCAGAAATATAAAACTAGTAGATAGCATTGAGAATATTAAAAGTTTAGAAATATTCGTTAAGCCAAGGAATATGATTAACCATTTTGGAAATACATTCTCACGCTCTTAATCTGTGCCACGTGGAGCAGAAGACTCTGAATATTAAGGACGAATAGATTCTTATTTCTCATATTCCATTACTCAGAATCACTCTTCAGTTTAGTTTGCTCCATTTGAGGACCACGGCTTCATCATTTAACTTTATGTATTTTCTTGGATTCTCTTGTTACCTTTCATTTACCTTGTTAACTAAGAAATATCCTGGCCATTTGGTTTTTAGATCATCACACTTTTTAATCATGCCATTTAATACAGGAAGGTGACTGTCTTCTTAAAGACTTTCTCTGGTAGCCTACTAACTTCCTTTTCTAATTTGAATTTATTACCTGGCATGTCTGCTACTTAACTGTGGTTCTGGGATTTAATTCCATTTGCTCTATTGGTTAAATTCACAATTTTTTATATGCCAAGTATTCCTCTTTTTAAAAAGAGATATTTTATAGGATTATATCCTCTAGTAATTTTTTTTTTCCAAACACATGTAGGAGAGGTAAACTTTCTGACTCTCCATGTTTGAAAATGGTTCTATTTTTCTTTCACATTGTACCAGCCTATTTTAATTTTCCAAGAAACATCAAATTTCTATAGTAGCCTTCCATGTTATGAATGCACAACATTAGTGCGTTCCTATCCCTTGGAAGTCACAACCTAAGTGAATTGGTTACACACTTAGGGGATAAAATAAATCCCTGGGCTTCTCTCCACTATAATATTCATGGTGAAGTTGTATCCCATACTTTACCTTTAGCCACTGTTTCATATCAGTTGTGAAATCAAAGTTTCATTATACAGCCCTCCTGGTAGATACTTGGAGGAATTACAACACACTTCAGCATGTTTTGAAATGGCCTTTTTCCTGCCCATATTTTACAAAGGCATAATTGCGTAGTGGGAGCCTTTGGAAATTTTTAAGTATCTTCTGTGAACGTGGAGCAATGCAGACATGTTGGCCAAGCTGATCATTTTCGTGGTGGATCTCACACTTGTTTTGGCCATTTTTGCTATCCTCTATGCTGTTTACTTAATAGCAACTGCAGGTATTTTCATCTTGGCCGTTTTCTATATTGTCAAAAGGATGAACAAAAATTGTGACTCCAGCAAGGACATCTGGGTGCTGGATTCCAGCACTGCTACCGGGAAACCATTTGCCAGCAACATAGGGGGAGTCAGGTCCAGGATGCTCCCTGTCCATCTTCCAGCAGCAAGAGGAGAGGCTTTCTTGCCCGAGAAGTGTGGTTCTGTCTTCTAGAAAGCAAGGAGCTATCTGTGGTGGAGGAGGCACATAGGAAGACCTGCCCACTCAACCAAGAGGTATCTTTTTTTAAATAATTTTTTAATGTTTGTTTATTTTTGAGAGAGAGAGAGAGAGAGAGAGAGACAGGAGAGAGACAGATTGTGAGCTGGAGAGAGGCAGAGAGAGAGGGAGACAGAATCGGATGCAGACTCCAGGTCCTGAGCTGTCAGCAGAGAGCCCGATGCAGGGCTTGAACTCATGAACCGAAAGATCATGACCTGAGTTGAAGTCAAATGCTTAACAGACTCAGCCACCCAGGCTCCCCCAAGAGGTATCTTTTTAAATACATCTTGTCCCCCAAATTATATAAGCTGCTGATTCCATTAATTCTGGGTTCACCACCACTGAATGATACATTTTATTAAATAAAAGAAACATGGTGGTGGGTGGGGTGTGGGGTGGGCCTGGGTGGCTCAGTGGGTTAAGCATCTGACTTCAGCTCACGTCATGATCTCATGGTTAATGAATTCGAGTTCCACTTCGGTGAGTCCCACTTCTGGGGAGCATGAGCCCCACTTGGGGTAAAACATGAGCCCTGCTTTTCAGGTGAGCTCTCTCTCTCTCTCTCTCTTTCTATCTCTACCCCTCATGGGATTCTCTCTCTCTCCCTCTCTCTGTCCCTCACTCACTTGTGCCCTCTTTCTCAAAAGAAAAGAAAAGGGAAGAAAAGAAAAGAAGTGAAACTTGCGGGGGCTCCTGGGTGGCTCAGTTGGTTGAATGACTAACTCTTCATCTCAACTCAGGTCATGATCTCACAGTTTGAGATCAAGCCCCGTGTGGGGTTCTGCACTGACAGTGTGGAGTCTGCTTGGGATTCTCTGTCTCCCTCTCTCTCTCTCTCTCTCTGCCCCTCCCCTGCTCATGCTCCCTCCTCTCTCTTTCAGAATAAATAAACGCAAAAAAAAAAAAAGAAACTTATGTATCATATTATATCTTATTCCTTAATGAATTTGGATCAACCAGTATATTTTCTTCTGCATGAGGTTATTTTTAAGATGCGCATGTGTAACATTCATTTTAATTATCCCTTCCGTGAATGAGCTCATACAAGCAACATGCATGTTCAGGGTGCAAAACAGAAAGCAAATGCTTCTTATCACTGCCCCCATTTTCAAAAATGGAGTTGGCAGCCTCCATAAGGACTATAAACCATTTTTGTTTTCAAATGCAAGTCTAATTTACCCAGTAAATCAGGGAATCCTACCTGTGCTATTTTCTCTCCCAAGCATTGGTTAGCCACAGGTCACAAGTAGTTGAAACTTTTGTTTTTGTTCTTCAGTTCTTGGTAGAAAAGGGAGTTTGAGAAAATGGCTGTTCTTTCTATCTGTGGGTTCTTTCCTTGACTCCAAGTGGTTGCCCTCAAGTGGACAATGTATTTTCAAAATGGTCCTTGGAGCAAAAGCAGTATTTGAAACATGTGAGATGACACACAGGAGGCTTCCTCTCTTTTAGGTTGGTGTTCTGGAACACCAGCGATTTTAAGGGGAAAAATTCATGCTGGTATAAGAATAATGCTCCAAACCCTGAAACTGGACTCCTTTGGAATTACTGGGTGGCTTATTCTGTTTCACCGCTTTGGTCCAGTGGAAAGAGGGGGATCCGTTTTGTCATGGTTTTTGTCAGATAAATGGCCAACAGAGAGTCTGTTTGGGTGTTTATGGTATAAATCCAGATAATCCATGGCATAACTGTATTTTCTCAGGAGCAATATACAGCTAGTTTGCAGAAGACTGTGGTAAATTGACACAATGTTAGCCATTGTGATTACAGCTTCTTAACCAAGCCCTTGTCCTCATATTTCATCTCCATTGCCTTGTGGACTTTTGGCATCTAATTCTATTTCTTCCTGACAAACTGAAAAAAATCACTTTAGTCTCTATGTAAGATAAATGAACTCCTTACCAAAAAAAGTAGAATTTGACTCAATAAGGAAAAATAATGAGCTTAGTCCCATGAACAACAAATACTTAAACTTTTAGTAGATCTTAAGCATTCTTGCCACACACACACACACAAAACAGAAGGAAAATATGTGAGGTGATGTGTTAACCAGCTCGAGTGTGGTGATTACTCCAAGATGTTTACATTACCAAAATATCAAGTTATATATCTTAAATATAGACTATATATTTAATATTGTAGGTTATTATATTATAAATATATGCCATATATAAAACATCAAGTTGTACACATTAAATATATACAATTCCTTATCAATAAAGTGAAAAAAAGGAATAGGAAAAAAATTACAAATAAATGCAGCGAGAAAGAAAAAAATATACTTTTAGAAAACAACGAATTAACTTTAGTTTAATAATGTTACCCATGTTTCAGTCATGGTGTTGGTTCAAGAGTATAGTAACTGCTCCACTGAAGAAACTGATAAATGTTGTTGAATGAGTTAAGGGATTTAAAAATAATCCTCCATTACATAGTTCCCAGTTTTACAACAAAGTGCAGTGTGGGTAACCTAGCTGGTGGGATGTGGGGTATCCAACCAGACCACACTTTAAACTATTGCCCCTGACTGCTGACCACCTGCATTCCATTTATAATCACAGAGGCATTATTTTGTGAAACAGTTTTTAAATTCTAAGAAAACTCAACCATCATGAAATATCACAAAAGAGGTACACAGAGTATGCACGTGTTTGTCTTCAAGTCTTAGTTCACTCAGCAACTTCTCTAGAAGGCACAGAAGGATGAGAACATGGTTAGGTCAATTTTGATTCAGAAGAGGCAGAAGAACAGGTCCTGAATATGAGGCATTGCCTGAAGTCAGGGATCCTAGAGAAGAACTGAGGGGCAGGGATGAGGGAGAGGAGCATGAAGAAGGGGGGGAAAGACCATAATATGTGAACATGGGGTGTGATTAAACTGAAGGACACCAAGGCGAGCATAAAACGTTGCCTTGTATAGCTTTTGGATACCTCAAGAAACTTCTACACTCAACTGTGCTAGCATTCAGGGGTAATGAGCCACAGATGTACCCCAGCAAGGATTTCTTACATGGTCTTTGCCATTTTTACCAGAGTTCTCTCATTTTCTGTGTGTTCCTGATGTAAAGGATTAGGTCAATGATAATGATCTGATAAGAAAAGAAACCAAAAGTGCTTTACATTTTGAAGATCTTGAATATCTTGAGCCTCCACTGCACACCTGTCTTACAGGTGCTTTCAGAGAATTGCTGGCCCTGCAGGGTGTTGGGTTTGCATGCCTTTCCAGATTTGTGCAGCTCCCTTGAGGTGCTTTTTGCATCCAGTGCTGTGACTATCCATTAGCCTCTATGTGGGTTCCAGAAAATTAGCTTTAGTTTAGCTGAATTCTAAATGCTATTAAGTGAGAATTCATTCCTAAGACCTATTATTTACCAACGATTCAACTAGGGCTCCTTTTAGCTTTATTTTATAGACTGTAGCAGCTCAGTCTTAAAATTCAAAAGGACCTTGAAAGTCTTTGGATAGACTTCTCAGCCAATTAAGAAATACATTCTACAAAATCCCTGGAAGATGGTTGTTCAGGTCTGCTTAAACATTTTTCATGAGAAGCATAAGACAGCCTGTTGTTAAGAAGTGCTTTATAACATCCAGTAGAAACCTGAGCCCCCACAACTGCCATCTCTTTGTCCTATTTTTGCTCCATTAAGCAGTCTAGAAAATAGCTGACTAAGTACAATGACTTCACTGGAACCACAAATCCTAAGAAGAAAAAGGAGCTTCCCTCCTTATTTTCTACTTGCTACTCAAACCATGGAACAATGTTGCCCTTTGCAGTGCAAATAGCCCCATTTAAAACCATAACTTGTAAAATAAATCTAGGATGTATTGTGTACTTTAATAGAGGAGTCTTAATTTGTCTTTTCTGACTTCTTGTACATATTTGTTAATCAAGAATTTTGAAATTCATTTCTTCGAAGCTTCCTGAAGTCTGGGAGAGTTGCCAATTTGCACTGCAGAGCAGCATTTTATTAGTGCATTCATAACTATTCAAATGTAATTCTAATGCACTGACCCAATTTCACAGCACATCAAAAATTTAATTCAACCCCAGATGACTCTCCAGATGTCCAATAATCTTCCAGTGGATGTTGTTGTTTAGAAGGTCAGATGAATTTGACCGTTTAGGAAAAACTGGCAAATTTGTCAATACAAGTTATTTGTATATGAATTCAGAAACAGCCACACTTCAAGTATGCTAATCACTACAGAATGAAGCCCCCTTATCAAAGGTAGCTGAAAGTGGAGAATTGGGACAGGGTCCAGTCATCCCATTTCTGGTGATACTGGGACCAGCTAAAACCTATCTGGGCTGGGAAAGGGAAGTCCCCATGGCCAGGATCCCTACGGTTTTGTTGCTAGGCTGGGGGCAGTTAGAATGCTAGAAGCCAAAGATTTTCTGGCTTTGTGGATGGCTGAGGGAAAGCAAGCTTTCACAACCCGCAAGACAAGGGTGCTCAAGTTTTGCAATGCATTCCTGGAATGCATCAACTCTTTTTTGTTTCTGCTTTTGGTGACATTGCTAACATTATATAAGTTTTCGAATCTGGGATTCCAATTAGGATCTTGACCACACTCGTTATTGGCAATTTGTGTCAAGTCGCTGCCCCTCTAGGCCTCTGTTCCCCTATCTGAAAAGAAGGAAATGTGAACCCAATGACTTGGAAGGCTCTTTCAGGTCTAAAATACTGTAAACTCTAGAGAATAACATGAGTTATAAATATGAAATGTGGTCAACCAAGATGGCAACTTGCATAGAGGATCTCTCAGCATCTCTCAAAATGCCTTTCTAATATCTGGGGGATTCATGAGATGTGAGAGCCCCCAAGGGACAAGGTGACAATTTTCAAGAGCATTTATAGAACTGAGGGAAAAACTCTTGGAATAAGTTTTCTTAGAGACCCAAAATGTATCCTGATGTTCCTATTGCACCACTTGCTTGTAAGTAAAGGGTGACATCACATGCACATCTGCATCCCACAGACATCAATTATCCCATTAGTTCCGACAGGCTGTCCAGACTTCTAAACCTGTGCATTCTTGTTGTTACCTCTAAGCAAGGCATCTCTTTTGCGTTCTATATTGATCATGTACATTATTTTTCCTTCAGGATCTCAGTTTGTTCATTCACAAAATAAATACATGGTATAAACAATACTAATCGCTACTCCTGGGCTAATATTATTATTTTAAGGGTTTATTGAATAGATGCTTATTGGTACTCACTGTACTAGACAGTTTGGCAAAACAAAGACATAGAATACATAACCTTTGACTTCAAATGGGTTCCTATTATGTTTCAATTTGAGGGAATCTATGAACCTGACATGAATTAGAAAACTCATGCAAAGTAATCAATTACTTAAAAAATTTTTAATACTTTTTTAAAAGTTAAAGTTTCAATAAAAGCTCCGAGTTCGCCAATTTTAATTTCTTCACTTTTAGTAGCCTGTGTTTTGAATAAGCAAAGTAATGCAGGTTATCCAGTTGATTTGCATTGTAAATCATCTTTGTGCCTTAGAAGACAGGCTTTGCTAAAAGTAAATGGATTGATTGGCAACAATTTCTTGAATATGGTGCCAAAAGCACAGACAAAAAATTAAACATAGACAACTGGAGTACATAAAAATTTAGAAACTTCTGTGCATCAAAGAACACAAACAACAAATTGAAAAAGCAACCCAAGAGATGGGAGAAGATATTTGCAAATTATGTACCTGATAAAAGGTTAATACCCAAAATATATAAAGAACTTTTACAACTCAACACCACCAGCAAAACGACCTAATGATAAAACGAACAAAGGACTTGAGTAGACATTTCTCTAGAGAAGATATACATATGGTCAATAAGCACATGAAAAGATGCTCAATCTCACTAATTATTAGGCAAATGCATATCAAAGCTACAGTGAGATACCACCTCACACTCATTGGAATCGCTACTATTAAAAACCAGAAAATAACAAGTGTTATTAGAGGTGTGGAGAAATCAGACCCCTTGTACACTGTGGATGGGAATGTAAAATGGTGTGGCCACTATAGAAAACAGCATGATAGTTCCTCACAAAAGCAAAAATCGAATTACTATATGATCCAGCCATTCAACTTCTGGGTATTATACCCCCCAAAATTGAAAGCAGGGCCTCAGAGAGATATCCATACACCCATGCTCCTGTCACTAATGAACATGAGGTCTGCCCCATTGATTGACTAGCTCCTCATGATGAATTCAGTGCTGGTAGTCCCCACCATGGAAATTCTACAAATAAGTACTGTACATTCTTAGGTAAATTGAAAATGATTCATAGCAGGTTTCAGCAGCATTTATTAGATTTGCTTTCAGTCTTAAACGAGACAAGTCAATAATTCACTTGGTGCTCAGATGTAGTTAATTGTTAGGAAGGCTATTCAAATACTTTAGAGAAAATATAATTAACTCAATTAACTTAATTAACTGAAGGCCTCATTTGAAGGCTCCTACCGATAAAGACCAAGAGGGGACAACAGAGAGCAATTGCAGGATATTTACTCTGTGACTGTTCTTATTCAAGACACTCAAATGAGGTGACAATTGTATTTCCAGAGGTTCAGGTTCATGATTTCCTTTGGGAATTAAGCCATCTGCTGCAAATGTCCACCTCTGAGTTATCCACATAGCAGTCCAGCCCATTCCTCATATTGCCTCATGTATGCTAAGAGTCTTGGCACCAAACTGAAATCATGTTTTTCCTCTTCTGGGTGAGGAGCTATAGGAATAAACACCATTTGAAGTCTTTGTTTACACATTGCTGCCAGAGTAATCTTGGTAAAGGATATTGTGGGTACTTCTTTTTATGCTTGAAGACTTGATATAGCACCTACTCACCTGAACGAGAGTAATGTGAATATCATACTCTAGTAATCGTAGCCTTCTAACCACTTAGCACCAATTATTCCACTGCAGGTTGGCTGAGACTCAGCTGATGTGGGCTGTACATGGCTGGGCTGGGCTGTAAGCTGTTACAGGTTGGGTCCATATCTGGTCCACAGGTCCCTCATTCTCCTTGGACTGGATGCTACTTGAAGCATGATCAACTCAAGAAAGACAGAGGGACACTTGTGGACACTAAGGAGTAGGCTGGAGTTGGCACACTGTCACTTTGAATCATATTCCTTTGGCCTAAGAATGTCACATGACATCAGTGGGACAAGGAGGTACCCTCCTTCTTCCATGGGGGTCATGAGAGGGAGGAGTATTTGCTGAATAATTGAATAGACCCATGAGAATAACATTTTTATAATCAATAGCATTATCAATATTATTAATTGGTCCTTATTTGCTATGAAACAAAATGCAGATTTATCATTACCAAAGCGAAGTTTAATATAGGAGTTGAAATCCATGTGCTTTACTTTTTGAGATTTTCCATGATTCCAATTAGAAATAAATTGGGTCTATTTGCTAGAAAGAAGTGCTTAGAAGCTGAGTCTGCTCTTTCTGTAGCAGTTTCTCAAGGCTGGAAATTATTGCATTGTGTGTGCTCTGAACTCCTTCCTCAGCCTCCATCATCACTGCTGATGGCTCAGCTCCCCCGCAAGGGTACATAGATTGGATCAAAGGTCAGTGCTGTCTTGGTAGAACGGGGGCTTTGGGGCAGGCAACATCCTAGGTCTACCATAGAATGGCTCTGAACTTGGGCAAGTCATGTAAACTCACAAGTCTACAGTTTATTTAGTAAAATTTGCCCAAACTGACAAATAGGTTGCTGTATTGATTGAATGAGACAAAATATGGAAATATATTTCAAAATATTAACCAGAAAATACAGAGACTACAATCTCTGTGGGTTTTAGTTCTCTTCCACTGTGTTTATTTACTTAATTTCTCTTAATAGTCAAGAGTCACTGAGAGCAGAACAAAATTTTTCTCCTGTGGATCAACAGTTAAATAGCATTCTTATATTAATTAATTATTCTTAGAGATCACTGACAGAAATTGATTATAATAAAAATGACCAATTGGTGAATTATTTAAATTTGGTTTTAATAATATGGGTTACCACACTTGTTCCAAAATTTCCATTTCAGAATGTCACCTAACAGATATTGACCACAAAGGAGATAACTTATTGAAGCAAGTGATTTTTCTCATTTTGTTAAAAATGATAATTATTCCAATATATAACTGAAGTCTTACTAATATTTAATCAAGTAGCACTCTTACAGTATTTAAGAATTGTCAGAATTCTGGGGCATCTGGGTGGCTCAGGTGGTTAAGCGTTCTCATGGTCTGTGAGTTTGAACCCTGCATCAGGCTCTGTGCTGACAGCTCAGAGCCTGGAGCCTGCTTCAGACTCTGTCTCCCTCTCTCTGTGCTCCTTCCCCGCTCATACATACTCTCTCTCTCTCTCTCTCTCTCTCTCTCTCTCTCTCTCTCTCTTTCAAAAATAAATAAACATTTTAAAACATGAAGAATGTCAGAATTCCTCATTTCACTTTACATGTGGTTTGTTGAATAAGAAAATGTATGACTAATTCATACATTCTGAATATTTTTTTTCATCTCCAGTTTTGATTGCCAGCCCTTTTACCAAATAACATCTCTATGAAACACTATGATTTCAAGTCACTGTTGGTCTTGACAAGTTCAAAAGGAGCAAATAACAGATTTCTTTTAGAACAAGATTCATGTATCTGAGACAGGCCTGCCAAATTTAAGACAAATGAACTTGGGAAGGCTCTGTTCCTAAGGGTTATTCACTTCACAGCCAGGTTTATTTAACTGGAGACCACTTATAGTATGAATGAGAAAAATAATATAAACATAACTTTTGTGGAATCATGGGATAGTTCATGTGCTCACACATCTCAAATATGTAAATTAATCATTCAAAAAAAAAGAACAATTTCTGAAAATGGACATGACTATAAAAAAAACCATCAGTAGCTGTATAAAATCCATCTTGGTTATATTATACTAGTGTTTTATAAACACCAGTATATGGATAAATATTAATTTTCTCCAATTCCTTTACTCTGAAATGTTATAGATGTTGGCAAAATTCTTGAGTTGCCACATAAACATTTTTAATACTCCCAGAGTTAGGAAAACCTCAAAACTCCAACATGGAAATGCTGACATCAGGATATAAGATAACACATTTTAAGAGCCTCCAAATGAATTGCTGCATGATAGGCTTCATTCCATTGTTTTAAATGGGATGAAATAGTCTTCCTTTTATTTTTGTTTTTTTTGTATTCTTTTCAATGAAGAATGCTTAAGCTCCTAAGAAAGCCTGAGGTGCATGAAATAGCGGATATGAATGCAAAAAGATTTTAATTCTAAGTAGTAGCATATCAATCAATGGCTAATGTGTTTCAATTCTTCAATCTTTCAGTGCTCTTTGCACTGTGACTTTACAATTCCCATCAGAAGGTGCTGTGTCTGTTTTCCCATTTCTTTAATCTGGGCTGGTCTTTGGACTTGGTTCAGCTAATAGAACATGTTGGAAGGGAGCCAGTTCCTGGCCTATATGTTGCGGGACCTCCCCACTTCCACATTCTCTCTTGGACTACTGCCAGCATCTTGGGAAAAAGCCCCTACCAGGCTGCTAGAGGATGAGCTCATGTATACAGCAGGGCCCTATTGTCCTAGCTAAGGCCATACTAGACCCTCCTATAGCCGGTGACTCCCAAACATGGTGAGAGGGCCCACCTGTCTCACCCACACCTGACCACAGATGGTAAGGGAATCCTGTGAGACCAGAAGACCCACCTTGCTGGCTCATAAACCTTTGAGCAGTAATACCTACTTACTATTGTTTAGCTACTACTTTTGGGCTACCGTAACTCATGTTGAGAATGCAGTTTCTTAGAAGATCTAAATGTTTTTTGTTTTTGTTTTTATTTTTGGTTTTTGTTTTATTTACAGAAGCTGTTTTCATGCTAGATTTGCTCAAATTCACATTGGTTTTGTAGTTCTGAGGAGAATTCATTGGCCTAAGGCTGTTTTCACAGAAACTCACGTGTGATGTAATTTTGTCCTGTATCTTAGGCTACTAGAAGCCTGATCATGCCACTGGCAAAGAAGTAGCCAAATAATTTCAAAAGGTGAAGAATCCAAATCCCGTCCTTAAAAAAAAAATTAAAAATTAAAAAAAAAGAAAGTTTAGTAAAATAAATATTAGTTTGTGGATTTTTAAAAATGTTCATTTATTTATTTTGAGAGAGTGGGGGGAGGGGCAGAATAAGAGGAGAGAGAGGATCCCAAGCAGGATCCACACTCGCAGCATAGAGCCCGATGTGGGGCTCAAACTCATGAAACCATAAGATCAGGACCTGAGCTGAGATCAAGAGTTGGATGCTTAATGGACTGAGCCATACCAGTGCCTCTTAGTTTGTGGATTTAAAGGCTGGTTCAGTTGAACTCACAGTAATGAAAGCAGAAAAGATGTCAAGAAGACAGAATTAAGTCTGAATATAATTTTTCTCTCAAAATGTCAACATGTATATTAAAATGTATACAAAATTATGACAGGTTGGGTAAACAGCAACAAATACATGTTGTATAAAATACAGATAATATGAGGGAATACAGAAAAGGCAAACTTTTAAGGGATGAACAAATCCAGACCAAGAAAACATTAATAAAAAGTTCAAGGTGTGATATAAATATTAGAGAAGTTCAAATTTAAAGAAGAGAAGTCTGAAAGAGACAAAACTCAGAAGACAAAAAGTCTAATCCACAGCAATAATTACCTAAGTAATAAGATAGCAGAAAATGTTAAACAATAAATATCATAACAAAAAAAAAGTGAACCATGAACTGTAAGAAATGCTAGGAAACAAAATAGATCATAGATACGTAATAATATGAAGTTCTGAACAAAATAATTGAAGCTAAAGTAATAAAATATAGTAAAAAGCTATATCCTAATAACAAGTAATATACTTTATTTCAATCAGTCATATTTACAAAAAAATTTTGTATGAATTAGAATGAAGAGTAGAAATAATATTAGACTATGCTCAAGATGTGTGCACACACACACACACACAAAATAAAACTAATAATAACCAAAATTAAAGAGAAAAGCTGCAACTACCTACAATCTTAAAATTTTTCTTTAGGAAAACGTCTGGGAGCAAAGAAGTAATCAGAATTGAAATTGCAGAGTATTTACAAGGTTATTATAATTAAAACACTGAACATTGAAACTTAAAAGCTGAGAAAAATACATAGCCTTACATAACTATGTAACTAACAAGAAAGAATAAAAACAAAAGAATCAACTATGGAAGGTCCAAAGTTAGAAAGATTAACAACATAAACTTAAGGAAAAAAATAACAAAGATACAAAGAAACTTAATGAACTAGAAAACAGAAAAAAGGTGGCTACATAAATTGAAAAGCAAGTAAAGAGGGGCAAAATAGTAATACAACAGGTAACTTACTGCTGAACCTAATTAACAAAGGAGAAAATACAATACTGACATTTTAAAATAGAGAATCAAAAACACAGAGGTGCTTCAAACTACCCAAAATATTTTGCAAACTGCATTAAACTAAAAAAAATTTTCATTTCATCCCCTTTTGAGTCATGACCATATACTATTGTGTTTTTGCTTTCTAATGTGAGAGAATGCATGCACGTGCCACTGGAGGAGAGGGGCAACGGGGAGAGCAAGAGTAAAAATCTTAAGCAGGCTACACACTCAGTGTGGAGCCCAATGCCAGGCTCAATCCCACGACACTGGGATCATGACCTGAGCTGAAATCAAGAGTCAGGTGTTCAACCAACTGAGCCACCCATGCCCCTATACTATTGTTTTTAATCTTCTGGGTTCCATGGGTAGGGTGCACAGGTTGGAGGTCAAGAAGTCAGGTGTGATAGGGGTTTTGGGGGAATGGAGATTGGAGGAAAAGGACCCAGAGACCAGATTTTGGGCAAGGATCATCTGGAAGCAGGAATGGGCTGAAGGAGGTAGTGGCTAGCTAGGTGTCAGCAGCCAAGCCAAGGCAGGGAAGGAGAGAGCCCATAACAGAAAACGTGCATGAAAATGGGTCTATCCTGCAAAGGGGCCTGCAGCAGGGTTATTTTTGCTACCTCATCTTTCGGTACACTTCCCCAAGTACCCCATTGGCCATCTCTCAGAATCTTTCATAGTTTTTTTAAAATTTATTTTCTTTATGTTTATTTATTTATTTTGAGAGAGAGAGAGAGTACATGTGCGCACATAAGCAGCAGAGGGGCAGAGAGAAGGGGAGACAGAATCCTAAGCAGGCTCCACACCATCAGCACAGAGCCTGATGCGGAGCTCCAGCTCACAAACCCGGAGATCATGACCTGAGCTGAGATCAAGAGTCAGACACTTAACTGACTGAGCCACCCAGGTGCCCCTCTCTCATAGTTCTAAAATGCACTATGTGTGTTTGTTTTCCAATATTTACTTAGACTTATTTTGTAACAAATATCTGAATGAGATCTATTTAACGTAATTTTTAACATGACTTGATTTGGTACTCCTGGTTTTGGAAATGCATATTACACTCCTGGTTTTGGAAATGCATATTACATGAAAAGGAGGGTCTAAACCTCTTTGTTCCCTCAGCAGGAAATTAGAAAGGGCAGGTTCCTCTGAAAGAAGCAATGTTTTGTTTCTTCCTTTGAAAGTGCATTTTAACCAAGCCGAATAGATGCTAAGCAGCTGGTCAGTTAACTTGACACTGAAGAGCAATACACAATTTGTATCTTATTTCCAGTTTCCCACTGGAGTTAATTCCTCCAGGCTTTTGCTTTTGCTATTTTTCATGAGCAGGACATTTACTGATTTCCTCTCTACTTGGTAAACTCCAAACCAGGTTCAAACTAAAAAACAAAGTTTTACATTTAAACTAAAACACCTCCATTTTAGTGAAGGTTTTCCTGGTAACCCCAGGCAAAATAAACCCCTACCTCTGTGAGTTCATATTGTTTTGTTCTTAAGCATGGCACTGATTTTGTATTGTATTTACAGTCCTGTCTCTTACTAAGCCACAAGCTCTTCAAAGGTCCAGTGAAAGAACCTGCAGCCCCTCAAATGTTATAGATTTTAACATTAAGATAAATGCATTTGAAATTAAATACTTAAATTTTTTTATTTATTTTTTAAAATATTTTTTAAAATATTTATTTATTTTTAAGAGAGAGAGAGACAGAGTGTGAGCAGGGGAGGGGCAGAGAGAGAGGGAGACAGAGAATCCAAAGCAGGCTCCAGGCTCTGAGCTGTCAGCACAGAGCCCAATATGGGGCTCAAACCCACAAACCATGAGATCACAACCTGAGACGAAGTCAGATGCTTAACTGACTGAACCACCCAGGCACCCCAAATACTTAAATATATGTACATGTTCAATTTTTCATTGCAGTAATGGTAATGGTAACTGGCTTTGCTAGATCTACTCCAAATTTTCGTCAATTAAAAGAGTTTTAATGTTTCAAGGTGATTATCTTTCCAGAGGGAATAGTTATTCTCTATTATGATTATTAATTAGATTTTCCAATTGGGTTTGATTGAAGAGAGCCACATTTTTAAATATGCCATTTCACTCCTCATTTTATCTAGCACATGAATACATATGACTATATTTGGATTCCAAATAAGTAATGGGAAAAGAGAAGCATTCAGTGTTTGAAAAGAATGAATTACACCACCCCAAGGTGATCTGTTTGTCTGCCATGATAACTAATGCAGCTTTCCCTGATAACCAAGAGGAATAAGAAATACCTTACAAATACACCATATTTAAAATAACCTACATTTTAATAACCTACTCTGACTTGGATTTTTATTTTCTCGGAGAGCTATTCAATGATTTTGCCCCCAAATTGTATCACATGTTTGTTTATTTAATTTTTCAATCAGTAGTCATGCATTAGATACCTGTCACTTTAGCAGGCACTGTATGCTAAAGACACATAAATAGCACAGGCAAATGTTTTAAAAAGTAAAATTATGTTATGCATTCATCACTGCCTTGATCCCCAAGAAAACGTATAGCTTATCCTTGAAGAAAAAAATGCAATTACATTATATACTTGAAATGGATATAATGTTATTTGTCAATTATATTTCAATTAAAAAAAGAGAGAGAAAGAAAAATCCGCAGGTTCTCTGTATAGGGTATGGCTCTTAGCTTTCCCAACAGCTAATAATGTTTTATTTTTTCATTTTTTTTTTAACTTTGGGACAGTGAGACACAATTTGCCTCATAATCATAGCAAATATGGAAACAATGCCAGCAAGCATTTCCTAAGGATGAGCATGCATGTTTTGTTGAACTCATTGATTCCAGTTGGGTAAGAGTGTTTCTTCATGGTGAAAGAAATAGGCTCTCCCATTAGGGCCGATGTCACAGAGCGGGTAGGGACAGGTCTCAGGCTCACAGTTATAAGGCCCCATACTTAGATTCTGTGATCCCCACCGGAGTTTACATGTACAGTCACAAAAGGAAGCTACAGGGTTAAAAGATAATACCCCATGAATTCTTGAAAGTAAATATTGAAAATACACCCCAGTGTTTAACCCAATTTCATCATTTATTCATTTCTCTTCTTTTTTTCCAGCATGCTAGATACCTTAAAAGGTAAAAATGACACGAGAATAAAAGGAAATATGGCAGTGGTACTGTATTAGCATTGTATAGCGACAGGTGGTCACTATACTTGTGAACATAATATAACATATAGACTTGTTGAATCACTATGTTGTACACCTGAAATTCCTGTATGTTGTGTGTCAACTACACTTCAATTTTTTAGAAAAAGTTTTCATCAAAAAAAAAAAAAGTGAAAATGTCCTAGAACTCTTTCAATCTCTAAGAGACCCTACTTTTCAATAAAAATTAAGGTTTTGGCTAAATTATTTGAACCATGATTCTGGCTCAGCATTCTCATTGCCTCATTCTCCTCAGTTCCTAATCCCTTCTTAAAAATCAAAGCTCTGGGAAAAACAAGCCAATACACAGAGCTCTCAAATGTATCCCTCAATAGAGTGCCATAAAATACTAAGATAGTATTTACTTAAAATTTATGCCCCTTGAGTCACAGAAAACACACTCTCATATCCTTTCTCTTATTTTTATTTATTTATTTATTTATTTATTTATTTATTTATTTATTTTCCTTTCTAAATGTCATTAAGATGAAATGAGAGGGACACCTGGGTGGCTCAGTTGGTTGAGCGCCCATCTTAGGCTTCGGTCATGATCTCATGGTTCATGGGTTCGAGTCCCACATCGGGCTCTGTGCTTACAGCTCAGAGCATGGAGCCTGCTTCCGATTCTGTGTCTCCCTCTCTCTGTGCCCCTCCTCTGCTCACATTCTGTCTTTCTTTCTCTCTCAAAAATAAACATTAAAAAAATTTTTTAAAAAAAGATGAAATGAGAATATGGGGTACAATTCCAGGCCTTTCCTTGTTCCCAATTCCAGAGGTGCCATATATAAATACCCCCTTCCAAATTCACCCCTTACATCTTTTCACAAGTGTAATTACAAGGAGAAAAATTTTTATTTTATTCTCAAAGGGATATTGAAACTCTAGAAGAGTTATAACTACAAACATGTAAGAGTATGTTTTTAAGTAAATGAATTTCATTGGTTCTCTCCTTATATTTCTTAAAATTTGAAAATACTAAAAAAAGGCCTACCATATTCTGACATTAAAAATAGAATTCTATGAAAGGAAGAAGTCAAAAAGCTGTTCTCATATCCCCTGCCCTTAAGGCAAATATCAAGAGCTTGATATTTGTTCTTCCCAACTTTCCTTTATGCTTATTCTGAAATATGTATGTACTTACAAAATATCAGGCTACACATATCAGATTAAACTTGACTGTTCCATTTAAAAATGTATGCCTCCTAGGTCATTATGTGTATACCTATTTATGATTGCTGAATATTAGCAACTTTTTTAATATTGGCAAATTTTTTGCCAGCTTGGTAGATGGAGAATTTTACTTGGCATTTTGAAAAATTACCTATGAGTTTAATGTTGATTATATTCCAAAATATCTTAATCTACTAATATAAAACATACTCAGAATTCATATATTTCTCAGAAACCCTACAGCAGAGAATTGCTAAGAAGTTTTTCTTGAGCAACTGTTGAATTTTTTCTATTTTTAATTTATTTAGATTGCACACAGATTATGAAATTTATAAGCCTATCTTCTCGATCTAACTGTGCATATTTTTTTCTTTGCTGAGAGGAAGATATTCAAAAGAAAAACCATAATTATTATTAAATTATACATTTATTTTGATATTATAACAATCAAACAGTAGATAAACTAAAAAGTCCTCATCCTTCCCGCATACCACTTCCCAGAGGCAGTTGATGTGGACAGCTTGGTGTTTATTCTTTCTTTTTAAAATTTTTTTTTTAAATTAAAAAAAATGTTTTATTTATTTTTGAGACAGAGAGAGACAGAGCATGAACAGGGGAGGGGCAGAGAGAGAGGGAGACACAGAATCCGAAGCAGGCTCCAGGCTCTGAGCTATCAGCACAGAGCCAGACGTGGGGCTCAAACCCACGAACCGAACCGTGAGATCATGACCTGAGCTGAAGTCGGGCGCTTAACCGACTGAGCCACCCAGGCGCCCCTTGGTGTTTATTCTTATGAGCATTTTCTATGCATAGACCTATATCTATAGTTCATTTAATCTGTGTCTGTAAGTTCCATTGGTATCTGACTCTAATTACATATATCTCAGACACCAGCTTATTTCTTCCTCTTTAACAGCTATATAACATTCCACTGTATAAACATGCTGCAATTTTTAAATCATTTATTTGTGTTGATAGAAATTTAGGTAATTCCAGCTTTCATGTTTATATAAGATATTTCTTTGCAAACATATAGGAATAGATCTTTACAGTAAATCTGTAAAGTGGAACTTTTTGGTCAAAATGTGTACGCCCACTGAAAAGTTAGTAGATGTGTCCTCCAAAAAGTTCATATCAATTCATATCCTTACCAGCGTACATCAGGCTGGTTTCCCCTTCCCAAACCCTAACGTAATGATGTCATTCATTATTCAATCTGATGGGTAGAAAAGAAATTCTATCTTAAAAAAACACACACAGATTAAAAATTCTAAATATGGTTCAGCATCATTGAATATACTACTGGACATTTATCATTTGAACAATGTTCTTTCATTTCCCAAGAGATATACTCAGTATGTGACCATTAAAAGGGCTCTAAGTTTCTAAAACCTAAAAGTTTTCTCTGTGGAGCAGTACACAAATGATCAGAGGCATGGAAAATGGACCATACTAACTAAAGATCCTTTAAACCTGTAACCCAGCTTGTTTTAGAAGAAGCAAAATGTATTTTTACTAGAAATTAATATTTCAAAATATATCAATGTATATTCTAAAACCCAAGTACCATGGTCATCAGGTGTCTTGAAGAGTCCAATGTGTCAAATATAGCTAATTAAGGCCAAAGTTAGCGCTCTTAAACCTTGAAATTTTATAGCTATTGAAAACAGACAAGGGCTTTTCAAACCTTAAAGTGCTAATGCATCAACTGACGTCTTGTTCAAATGCAGATTTTGAATTCTAGGGTGGGGCCCAGGATTTTGCATTTCTGTGCCACTGCTGCTGGTCTGAAGACCACACTACTGAGTCAGGAAGGCTTTAGATCTCAAAGAGTTTAGCTCATTTTATAAACAGAAAAAATGGTTAATATACCCTGATACCCACTTTTTTAACTTAAAGAAACACACAGAATTTCCTTAAGTGTTTTAAGCTAACGAACATCCTATTTGTGTGACATAAATAATATGTGAACAGACTTATGAATAATACAACATCTGTAGCTCTTAGAAAAGAAAACAGTTAATTAGGGATCACATGAATTATGTAATAATTTTTAACGTTTAATGTTTTGTTCTTTCTAGGTCATTCAAGCTGCTATCTACACATGAATAACAAAGAAATGCTCATAAACAAGCAGAAATACCCAGGAGGCATGAAGAGTTATAATACTTCAAAAATGTGTGTCTTGTGACAGCACAGCCACAGAAACGGTAGATTTTAGAACTCTAAAAACTCAACCTTGAAGAGATAAAAATGCTATCTGACAACACAGTACTGAAACTTAACGAAATGCCTCTGGAGCTTGAAATACCTAGAGCCGCCAAAATATTCAAGAATGAAATTGAAAAATGTTTCTTCAAAATGCCTTAGCTAACCAAACGTGAGCATATTTGCCATCATGGCAAAAGTGACTACTGCTTTTGCTGGTCTCAGCCTGGGCCAGGTGTGGCATCCTTCACTGACTGACTAAAGACAGTGTGAAGGCCATGCTTCCTTCTACTCTGACCAGATGTGATTTGTCTCTCCACCATAACATCCTGTCAATAACCGTACTTGCCACACATAACATTCTCTGTTTTACGTGCTTCAGTTACTTGTAGTTTTTCCTATTTCATCCTTAGATTATTCTCTTTAAGTTTATTTGAGAGAGAGAGAGAGAGAGAGAGAGAAAGAGAGAGAGAGAGAGAGCACACGAGTGTGAGTGCAGGGGAGAGGCAGAGAGAGAATCCCAAGCAGGCTTGGTGCTGCCAGCGCAAAGCCTTGATGGGGGGCTCAAACCCACGAACCGTGAGATCATGACCTGAGCCAAACAAAGTCAGATGCTCAACCCACGGAGCCACCGAGGTGCCCCAATCCTTAGATTGTCCTTATGCTATAGCAGCTGCATCTCAGCTGCTCTGTATTGTCAACAGTGCCTACCCAAGTGCTGTGAATATTTATAAGCTTTTCTTAAATCCCCACAAAATCTACAGCCACAGGGATCAATGCTGTATAATCCAAGTAAAGATGAAAATGAATGAGGAGGACCGTCAGCTGAGGAATGAGCTTAACAGAGTTCTCAAAAATTCAACAGGAAGGAGCTGATGTTCGAGTCCTAAACATCTGTGCACATCTTTACTCATGGTTAATTCCTTAAGAGTAGTGAAATCAGTGGCTGAATACTAGTTTTAAGAATTCTAGTCCCCACCTTTGTTTATTGGAAGTGAAGATGAGACTCTGACAGTGTCAGAAGAGCAGTTGGGCTGAGAAGGTGTCAGAGGAGCCATTGGGAAAGGAGAAACATGGGAAGCTTGGCATCCTGGAATGTGGACCAGCACTGGATTCTCAGAAAGCTGAGCTGGACACAAGAGTGTGTATCAAGGAAGTTTACTTTGGGAATTTTCATCCCAAGGAACTGGATTGAGAGACTGGAAAGAGGAATACAAGGAAGGTGTGTTATGAAGCTCAACAAAACTGTGGGCAGTTGGGGCTTCATCCTCCAGGGGGCACTCTGAGAAGGTGTGGAGCATACACTGCAAAGTTGTCCACCAGAAGGACAAGGAGAAACGATCCATCGGCTTTCTTTTCCTACTGGTCAAGAGTGATGGGAGGCAGGGGGATGATGGTGTTCATGACTTTGCACTTCCAGGATTGCCCATGATTCAGAATAGCTGAATGGTTTCCAGAAGTTATCGTTTTTTTAATGTTTATTTTATTTTTGAGAGAGAGTGCACTAGTGGGGGGGAGTGGCAGAGAGAGGAGGATGACAGGATCAGAAGCAGGCTCTGCACTGACAGCAGAGACCCCGATGCAGTGCCTGAACTCATGAACCATGAGATTGTGACCTGAGCTAAAGTCAGACGCTTAACCAACTGAGCCACCCAGGAGCCCCTCCAGGAAGTATCTTAAGAGATGTCAACAGAAAAGGTCCAGAGCAGAAAGCAAAAGATAGATGTGGCCATTGATGTAGGGTGCTGGCAGGTGACACCTTCACCAAGCTGGGTGCTGTAAAAAGGCAGGCAGAGAGGATGTGATCTAAGACACAAGAGGGTGCTGACACAAGCTTGTAGAAGCACATGAGTCTAATGCAGATCTGTCTGCCCTGGAAATAATGAGCACAGGTTGATAACCATCCCTTCTGAACAACAGTCTGTGAAGGGAGCCCAAAGACCAATAGGTAGCCACAGAGAGAAACTGATGGGGAGTGGAAGAAGCTAGGGCATTGGGAACATTGCCCTTGCCTAGAACCAAACTCCACCTTCTCTATGCTTCAAACACAGACCAACATGTAGGTTGGAGTTTTTCTTTCTCTCTCCTTATGTCTTTGATATTTGGTTGCTACTTATTTTAACTTGCCAGCTCTAACAGAGAGCAATGCCATCTGCTAGCCATTTTTTATCTGCTCATTAAGTTACTTTAATGGCTTTAGGTGCTCTGAGTTTTAGGGAAAGCTCTCAGCTTTTTCTGCTCATAACCAATCTTCATTTGGGTTATTCCAAAAGCTGCCCCTAAGGAAAGGATGTGGGTCCAAGTGGTCTACTTGGGAGGTGACCCCAGGAGGTGCTGTGAGTGGGGAGGGAGGGAGGGAAAGAAGGCAGCCGGTGCAGGTGTGCACATGAGCAGGTTAGCGGTATCCTATTTTTCTGGGAGTATGCCCCACTGAGTGACAGGGTAAGTGGTGTGTATGTGCATGGAGTCCAGTTCCTAATTAGTTGAAGTTTACTACTGGGAGCATTAAGCTGACTGTAGCCCTAAGCTGCCCTCTACACAGGCAGACAGAACATACTTCCCTAGTGCCAAGGAAGCCTCCAGGCAGAGAAAGCAAGCAGAGAAGTGTGGCTGGTTGAGGTGGGTGGCTACTACCGCTACAATGAATCTAGATGATGGCAGAAGACATCTACATCAGGGCAATGGTAGTAGCTCCTACAATACACTCTGAAATTATTTTGCAAAGGGCAAAATGTCCAAACATGGAGAAAAACAACAGCAACCACCTCCTTGTGGCATCTAGATGGAAAGAATAGTCAATTAGTACAGGGTAGGAAGGAATTAAAATCAGCTTTGAAACTGAGGTCATTTTTAAAACTGCAGACAAAACATTCAAAACAGCACTGAATCTCCTTAATAAAAATTCCCTTGCTATTACTGAAGAACACATTGGGAAAGAAACCAACATGTTTATTGCTCTGGCCTATAAACAAAGGACTTCACCAACGCCTGTTAAATATCAACCGCTTGGCTCTGTTTCTCTATGAACACCCAGAAACCGGAAACCTGGGAGCTTTTGATTCTCTTGTACTAGTCATTGTTCTGGACCACCAGCAGGGTGGAGTCACTCAAAGATGAGAGGCAGTTTAACCTATTTTTTCCTCCACCCGATGCTTTCCATTGGAAAAGCTTAATGAAAACTTGCCATGGATTTAGGGGATTTCACCATGGTTAGAAGACTGCACAGAGCACAAAAGAGAGGCTACAAAGCAAATACTTTCAGTGGCTTCATATGTTAAAAATTCACCCCAATTCTTCATTTTCTGTACTCACCTCTGCCACAGCCTTTCAGTGAGCTGAGACAGCCCCTCCTTCGGATCTGGGCTTGGCCACATAACTTGCTTTAAACAATGTTAATGGACATGACAAAAATCCAAATGTTGGGCTTGTCTTCGTGGCATTTGTGATCCTCTGTGAGAAGAATATGTCCTAAGTAACTGCCACTCCTCCCTCAGCCCAGAATGAAAGAGGGAGCTGACTTGACCCCAATCCCAGCCAGGAGCTTCCATGATGAAACACAACACCTGAAGCAAAGCTGCCCAGCCAAGCCCGTTCTAGATGAGATCAGAGCAGTCAACCTGAGAACTCAAGCATGCAGACAGCTGCTTATGGTTGTAACCTGCTGAATCTGGAGGTGAATTTATTATGCAACATTATTGAGGCATTGTAATCTTTCTCAATAAATACCAAAGTATCCAATATACGAATTCCCATTTATTTTTATTTATATATACAAAGCATTTATTATACCAAAGTATTTATTATCCATAGAGGAGAGAGATTGAGGGAGAAGAGTGGAGAATGAAGACTTTTTCCTTTTACTCCATCTATTTCTGTAATTAGGAATTTTTTTTATAACTATGCACTACTTGTTTAATTTATAAGGAAAATAAATCTGACAAACATTGTTTCCACAAATGAAAAGGAAACAAAAATATTAACATGTTATAATATTTTTGGTCAACATCTAACTACCCACCTTATCATTTATACAACAAATTAAAATCTTGCTACTCAAAGTAAGAGCCTTGGACCAGCAGCAATGGCATTACCTAGGATCTAGATAGAAATGTAAAATCTAGGCCCCACCTCAGACCAGCAAAATCTGTAACATGACTCTTGGGCACAGGCAAATTTGAGAAACAATGCTCTAAAAAGTTGTTTTTTCATTTTTTCCTTTAATCACTGAAAATGAAATGGTTTAAAAAGTGAAAGATTTTATTTAAATTTCTTTCCTAAAATGTGACAAGTATTGGAAAGTATCTTCGAATATCAAAGATAATTTGTGAAGACCATCCTTTCACAATAGGAAAAAAAATAAAACAAGAAGGCTAACATTTTTTTTAAGTTTTAGAATGAAATCATTTCACTTTAAAAAAATTTTTTTAATACGAAATTTATTGTCAAATTGGTTTCCATACGAGAAGGTTAAAATTTTAAACACACAACTTGAATTTTTCAGTAACTAGGGAGGCAGGACAACAGAGTAAAAACAAAACAAAAAATAGGGTTTACATATTTCAAGAAGAGAAGGGTGAGGTTTTTTTGTTTGTTTGTTTTTGTTTTTTTTAATGTGTAGTTTATTTCTGAGAGAGAGACAGAATGTGAGCCGGAGGGGCAGAGAGAGCGGGAGACACAGAATCCAAGGTAGGCTCCAAGCTCTGAGTTGTCAGCACAGAGCTCAATGAAGGCCACGAACTCAGGAATCGTGAGATCATGACTTGAGCAGAAATTGGACGCTTAACCGACTGAGGCACCCAAGCACCCTAGGATGAGTTTGGTAAATTGCGCTTTTTTCCTCCCACATCAAAAATCAAAGTTTCCACTTCCTGAGTGGAAAGCCAGCCAAACCAAGGCTGTCTGGATTCTGCGTCCCCAGATGAACTTGTACTGTGCCTACCAGAGACCACATGAAGTAGCCACCTGGTTAATTCCCCACTACCAGACACTGAACAGGGGCCCAATCACATGGAAATCAAATCCACCTCCTTTACAACCTCTCACCTCAGTCCGACCCCAATTCCTGCCTAGCATTTCCCCAAATGAGGTTCCAGGGACCAGGTTTGACTCCACCTTTAGTTATTCATGACTCATTTGTATGCGGGTTTCCTTATTATGCCATCATTAGCATGAGGAAAGGGCTCCTGTTGCCTGGGCAATGAGAAACAGCACATCCTTTGTGCCTATTGACTGGACCCTACTTCTAGTTTTTCTGTTATGCTCTTGGGTCTTCTTTCTTTTAAAGTCAAAGAATGTAATCTTTTCTCAGTTCTACCTCTTGCTTTGTGGCACTCTCTGAAGCGTCCAGATGATTTATTTGATTTCTCTTGGACTCTTACCTTAACTCCTCTCATTTCCACTAACTAATGCTGCTGAGCTTTATTTCATGGGCTTCTTGGCTATTTGTGTATCTTCTTTGGAGAAGAAAATTCAAATCCTTTGGCCGTTTTTAAATGGACTCACTTGTCTTTTATTGTTGAAATGTAGGAGTTCTTTCTATATTGTGGGTACTATAATGTTATCAGATATATTATTTACAAAACTTTTCTCCCATTGGGGCACCTGGGTGGCTCAGTTGGTTAAGCGTCTGACTTCAGCTCAGGTCATGATCTCACAGTTCTTGAGTTCGAGTTCTGCTTCGGGCTCTGTACTGACCACTCAGCCTGGAACCTGCTTCAGATGCTGTGTCTCTTTCTAAAGTCTCTGCCCCTACCCACTTGCGCTCTGTGTCTCTCAAAAATGAACAAAAATGTTAAAAATTAAAAAAAAAAAAGAAAAAAATTTCTCCCATTGTGTGGGTTGCCTTTTCACTTGACAGTGTCCTTTGAGGCCCAAATTTTTATTTTATTAAAACAAATTTATTTTTTCTTTAGGTGCTTATACTTTTGGTGTACTTAGGTGTCACCTGTAAGAAAGTGTTGTCTAATCCAAGCCCATGGAGATTTATTCCTATATTTTTGCTAAAGGTTTCATAGTTTTACTGCTGGCCACCTATATGAACTAATATGTCCACCCAGCACTCTATGTAACCTCTACCATAGTTTACTGTCTTCACAACACCTATCATTTCCTGACTGATGTGTTTTTATTGTATGTGTCTCTTCCCCCTACTAGTATATGAACTCTGTTGAGGATAGAGAAGTTGTTTCTTTTGTTCATTGCTATAGCCCCACTGTCTAGAACAGTGCCTGGCACGTAGTAGGTACTTAATAATTTGTTAAGCGAATGAGTCAATGAATAAATATCCTTTTGCATAGGACATTATGTTTAAATTTTTCAACTATTCAAAACTCCCTGGAAAAAACTGATGAATGTATTGCTGTGAGGGCAATGAAAGTCAAATGATATCACAGTGAAGGCCAAGATCTCGCTCTTCTTATAGTCTGCCATCACACTAGTCTGCTGTGTGTCATGGCTAGATGTCTCCTAGATGTGGTTTGAACAAGGACGCACCTAATAGGAATTGGTGCATTCATCTTGCTCCATTATATTACTCTGCTGCATTCTTTCTGTATTACCAGGTGCATAAAGATAATTTCAAAAGGAGTTGAAGAGAAAAAAAATGTTCACAGCTTAACACAATATGAATTTTTTATTTATTCTTTTTTCCTAAATGGTCTTCTTAAAATGTCTGAGAGATGCTTTAAATCATGAAAATATTGAGAATAGCAACATCCAGTAACAGTTTTCTTTCCAAAGTGTTTTATAAAGTCCTTCACTGCTTTTTTATAAAAATTTTTTAACGTTTATTTTCTTTTTGAGAGACAGACAGACAGAACCTGAGGGGGAGGGGCAAAGAGAGAGGGAGACACTGAATCCGAAGCAGGCTCCAGACCCTGAGCTGTCCACACAGAGACTGACCCATGGCTTGAACTCGTGAACCTCGAGATCATGACCTGAGCCTTCGGATGCTTAACTGTCTGAACCATCCAGGCCCCCCCAAACAGGAGTTATTTTAAACTTTTAAGAACTAAGCACAGAAAAACAAAATTCTCAATGCAACAATCATTTCACTGCGAGGACATATGAAATGCAAATGTCGTGGGTCTTACTGGCAATGCTGGACAAGGTAGTAGGCATTATGACTGAAAGTAGGCAAAACTAATCAGACTCTCTCTAGATTATTCTGATTTCAAGTGTAGTTAACAAACTCTCAGTCCACAGTTATACCTTAAATGACATGTACTCATATACATATGAACTTATGAATAGTCAGAAATGAATTCAAAATAAAATCTTCTTATAGTATAAGACATGGCAGTCATTAAACTAAGATGAAGCAAGTGTTATGAAGTATGAAAACATGGTACTTGAATTCTATTTATTCAAAAGTCTTCACTGAGCTGAGCATGTTCTTCTAACAAATTCAATTACTGATTTGAATATGTTCTATATTTTAATTATTGCAGCCATGAAAAGAAGCACTGGTTAAGGATGCATTTAATAAAAATATCTCATCATCTTGAGTTAGTCAATCATTTGTTTTTTTCATGAAGATCTAACTTCTAGAACAATTGTGCCAACATTTTTTGTAGGTACATCCCTATACTCTGGGCTGTATAGCACACATTATTTTAGAATTATACTAGTTTATTTCAACTGCTTTTCTAGAGAAGTGCCAAATAAAAGAGAAAGATTTTGGCTTTTTCCATAATTGAAATAAATGTACAATGAAGAGTAACTTCCTGATTTCACTGCTGTATTTTGTTTAATTAACATCACAATGTAAATTTACTCTGACTATATATGGAATAGTAAAAGAAGGTTGAGAAAGAATAGCTATCAATATAGGTCCTATAGTAATTATATATTTCATTCAGACCAGCTATAACTTCTGGATGGATATGCAGATCATATGTTCATTACACAGAAGGGACAGACATCAAAAGATTTATTTCATAAATGTGTCAAATATTGATAGGCATTTCAGTGGGTACCAAAAGGATGCTGTGTCACAATGTTGTTGGCTGTAAGAAGACACTCATCTCAAAATGGCTTAAAAATACAGACAATTATTATCTCACTTCCTATGATGTCGGAAGTAGAGCTGGTCCAGGTTAATTCAAGTTAATGAAAGCCTCTAAGTCCTTGGACTTCAATATGCTAGTCTTAGCTGGTTGGCGATTATCTTGAGGCTCATCCCCTCATGGTCTGATGGTTGCAGTACCTCCTAAAAATGATGCCTGAATACAAGGCATAATCCAGCTTGTCCCAGTCAAACCACTGACACATGGTCACCCTGTCCTTAACCAATCATGTCATTCTATGTAAAGCCCGCTTTCTTACTTGGTGATGGGAAAATTAAACGTTTTCCTATTTAATAATCTAATCTAATCTAGGATTTTTCTGTCTAATCCTGTTATAATAATCATGAATAATTAGCAAATGAAATCCAAGTATTATCAGCATTAGCACATTGTCCATCACTGGTATGTACTGGTGGGAGGGGGAAGGAAAGGGAGAAAGGAGGATATGCTTGGATGAGTGGTGGTGACCTTGGTGGACACAGTTGGACTATGCTGTCTTCTACTGCTGGGCTCATGAGCTGGTTCTGCCCAGGTGCTGGGCAGATATGGGTGTCTGATTTTTAAATTATTACTGACATGCTGGTTTCAACATAGCTAGTGGACATGCTTTTCTAGCTCTGTTTAGCCATATCTTGGCTGCATTTTCCTTTGGAGACCATAAACCATGCATAGTCCCTTTAGGGAATGTGTCCCATTGTTCCATTGTGCCACCATCAGGGTAGCCCACAGCTCCTGCCCCTCAGCTGATCTCAGAGATCTGTAATTCGGAAATACAGAAACTTGCGGAGTCAAATTTTCTGCCCTCCAAGAGCTTGGGGGAGTAAAGACAGGGTGGGTGACTGCTTCCCTTGAAATCCCAGTCTGTCCTGTTGGCTTGGATCCTGCATGAAACCCCTTGCCTTCAGTGATCTCCAAATGAGAAGGGGGTACCATGTATATGGCATCCGTACATACCTCAAAAGTTTTCTGTCCAGGCCTCTGTCTCCTCTGCCTGATCCACTTGGATTTAGGACATGTACAGGCACCAAAATAACTTCCCTAAACTCTGCTTCCTCCAGAATACTTCTCTCTCCCTTATCTCCTGTTTGCATCTCCTGTATCATGGTTGTGAATTAGATAGGAATAAATCAATCACTTTGTGGCAGGCCCCACTTATCCTAGCCATGAGTCATCTAGGTTGGGGGGTAATCTTGAGAGAGAAAAAAAGCCCGATGTCTCCAGTATATACCGTAAGTAATTTTATGCACATATATTTTATTACTAACTTATCTCTTGCAACAAACGGCGACTCCCTTCCTTGACAGGTACGTGCCTTCCAGGTATGCTAAACCAGAATCTGCATTTTAACAAGATCCCCAGGTAACTCTTAATGCATTTAAAAGTTTTAGAAGCACTGCCTTAACAGTTCTGGGGCTTTCTGGGTCCAGAGAAACTAGAGGCAATAATTAAACAAATGATAAAATAGCATTTATTCTGAGCTGAAGACCCAAGGCTGCATACTGAAAGAGGTTCCTGACTTCTACGCGGAACTGACAAGAAAAGATATCAACCTAAACACATCTGGTTATATGCTAAAATTTAAATAACAGCGAAATATTACAAACGTTAAGGAAAAAATAACATCTGATATACAAAGCAAAAAGGAAAAACTATCTGGTGACAGGTATCATCTGCTAGACGAGAGGAGAATAATTATCCACTAGAAGAAAATGGGAGAAGCTAGAAGGTGGCAGAATAATATTTAAAGAGTGCTGAGGGACAAGGGCCTACCCTAGAAATTCAATGCACAACCAAGATGCCATTTACCTGTCAGGGTAAAATAAAAATATTTGCGGATATGCAAAAATTCAGAAAATCTAGCATTTATGTACTCAGCTGTGGAAAATCCTGGACACAAAATTCTAACTGAAAACAAGTGACCCAGACAGAAATGTCAAGATAGGGAGATGTAAAGAAAGTGATTAGGAAACAATCTTTCCACATCAGTTGCTGGCGCAGATAATAAAAATAATAGCAAAGTTCTTTACATGCTCTTAGTCCTCAATTCCTCAACACAATTCTGGAAAGTGGATGCATTGGTATCTAATTTAGCAGCCTAACACAAAAACAGTCATGATTTCATACTTTCTGTGGGTCAAGAATCTGGGAACAGTGCTTCTGGCCTAAGGCCTTTCTTGAGGATAGAATCAGAATGTTAGCCAGGGCCATAGGCATCTGAAGGTTTGACTGTAGCTGAAGAGTCTACTTCCAAGATGACTTAACTCCCATGACTATCGGCTGGAGGTCTCAGCTCCTCACTGCAAGGGCCTCTCCACTGAGCTGCTTGAGTGTCCTTGTGGCATGGCAGCTAGCTTCCTCCCGAGGGAACATTCTGAGAGAGACAGACATTCAGAAGCCACAGTCTTTTATGACCTCATCTCAGATGTCACACACTGTCACTTCTACTTTATTCTAGTCATTAGAAGAGACTAAATTCGGGGTGTATGGGTGGCTCAGTCAGTTAAGTGTCTGACTTCGATTCAGGCCATGATCTCACCATTCGTGAGTTCAGGCCCCGTGTCAGGCTCTGTGCTGACAGCTCGGAGCCTGGATCCTGCTTTGGATTCTGTGTCTTCCTCTCTCTCTGCCCTCCTCCACTCTCTCTCCCTCAAAAATAAACACTAATTTTTTTTTTTTTTTAGAAAAGAAGTACACATGCAAGGGGGTGAAGAATTAGGTTCCACTTATGAAGGGAGAGTTAAAGAATGTGTGGACATTTTAACCTACCACAATTATATTATTCCCTACACTGAGCCACAAAAAAGTTATTTAACTTGCCCAAGTTAATAGGCAAGGTAAATAGGCAGGGATGCTGAGACACAAGCCCAGGTAGTCTGAGTTACGTGCCTAAGCTTGTTGTAACTATAATGTGAAACTGCCTTTCAATGAAAAAAGTTAGATTTCCTAGAAATGTGTCATATACATTGACATGGAAGATGTCTACTGCTAGTGATAACATAGTGAATGCCTGGTAATTAGAAGTTCTAAGTTAGTTTGGCCAAACCCAAGAGCTGGAGTCAACTCTTTGGAGAGATGTGGAGAAATGTGACATCCCCAAGATCTAAGAGTGAAAGAGTTTTGGGGAAAATGACAATGGGGAAAGCATTGGGAGAACAGAACATCTGGAAATAAGTGGGGAAAAGTTATCTTATTTTTATAAAATGAAAAATAGGTCATTAGTGCCTGAAAATGCAAGGTCATTATTAATGAGATGGAAAAGTTCATCATATTTCCCAAGTTATCAAGGAGGAATTTTTTTTTTTAATTTTTTTTTCAACGTTTATTTATTTTTTGGGGGGGACAGAGAGAGACAGAGCATGAACAGGGGAGGGGCAGAGAGAGAGGGAGACACAGAATCGGAAACAGGCTCCAGGCTCTGAGCCATCAGCCCAGAGCCCGACGCGGGGCTCGAACTCCCGGACCGCGAGATCGTGACCTGGCTGAAGTCGGACGCTTAACCGACTGTGCCACCCAGGCGCCCCAAGGAGGAATTTGAACAAACCAGAAAAATAAGGAAAAAAGAGTTCATAACAGAAAAAACTAAATAAGCAATAGGATTAAGAGACTAAAATCAAGTATATCCCTTGTTACACTAAATGTCAATATACTCAATTCTGTCACCAAAAGACAGAGACATATTGGATTAAGTAATAGAAACAGATAGCTGTATAGTATTCACAGAAACATATCTGTAAATAAATTGATAATTAAAGTTTAAAAATAAGAAATTGGAGGCAAATAAAAAGATTATTAGACAGGAGGAATTAAAGATTATGAACACTCCCTAAGAAAAGGAGAATATTACATAACAGTAAAAAGCAAAAACTAGGAACCAGATGTTATAAATCTATATGCACAAACAGTATGGCAATAAAAATTACTAGAAATTTAAGAAGAACTTGATAAAGATATACTTACTGTAAATGATTTAATATATTCTAAGAATTAGATTGATACAGTAAATTTAAAAATAAACAAGTACATTGGAAATCTGAATAATATAACAGTAGTCTACAAATATGAAGAATGCTCAGGAACAAGAAAACTTTTGAGATGTTTATTTCAGATTCACAAAATTTTTCCTCTATGATCATAGAAGTCCATACTCTAGGCCAGAGAAAAGTACAGATCCTAATGTGAATACATTTATCCACAAACTACTCATATTCCAAAGGAAAAAAGAGGTGTTTTGTAATTGCTACAATATAAAAGAAGCCACGTAAGTCCTTAATGGAAGTAGTAAGTAGTGTTCTATGTTGTCAATGGATCTTTTTCCCATTTCAAAACTATTTGACATGGTTTTATTTCTCTTTTGGAAAGAAACAACTAAATATCTGTTATCAGTCCATCACTTACTTGTACAATATATAAAGCTTTAAATCAGTGTGCAGTGCAAAATAGTAAACAGCCTCCTCCATAACACAGAGGCACCCCGAAAGATTTATTTTTTAGAAGGAAAAAACATTACCACATGGGCTGTATAAAAGATGGATTTTCTAAGTATATTTGAAAATACAACAATAAACTCTACTGACTTTGCCTCAATCTTATGAAAAGATCCATAATGATTTAATAGATTTTATTTCCAGTTAAATATACCATCACCCACCGGAATGCCACACCAGTCACTGACTCCGATTTCAATTATTTCCACATTTAAATTAATTAATATAATGGTTGCTACAGAACAACTGCTCTATGTTCTGCCTCTCAGGCTAGACCTGAATAACAAATAATAATTTAAGGGCTCTGGTAGCTAATGCAATTTATTGCTGGATTTTCCTGGCAATTTTCATAAAGATACGTGAATTCAATAGAATCGCTTTACTTACCAAGCATTTTGCATAACACCTGGGACTACAGAAGAAGTACTAAATGTACAACCCCTTTGCATAGTTGTAACTTAAAGATAAAATTTTACTGAATACTAGATAGAGATGGAAGCATAAATTGTTATTGGTATTGGTACTGGTTTTGGTATTGGTATTCGTAGGGAACTTAGCCCATGCATCAGTCTGTCTCATAGTCTGTGTTGTTAACTACATAAACTTTTCTACCACTTTTCAATTAGCTTTATTTCAAGCAGTAGGACTATTAACACCCTTTACTCCCATCCTTCCTTTGTGTTGCCAAATTTCTGATGACTCAACTGCCAAATGGCTAAGAGCAAAAATATAAACAAAGTTCAAGTTAAGAAGCTCGGTGTTTTTAAAACTTCTGATGAAAGTGGGGAAAGGTCATGTCTCTTTCCTAATCTGTGGGGTTTCTAACATTTTACCCATGTTATGCCTGCCCTCTCGTTGACAATAAACTGCTATTTAAGTAGCTCAGCATACCTAGCCTCCTCAGACTACAAAATGTTTGAAATCAAATAGGATTATCATTGCAAAGCTACTTTTCACCTACTTGCTCAGAAAAACAGAGAGCATTTTTATGAAACTCAGGGAGTACCCATTCAGGGGAAAAGAACGTCACAGAAACCATGTTAGAACAGTGAGTAGTCAGACTGGTTAACTCCAAGATTTCATTCAACCAACAAATGTCTACCCTACGGCTACTAAAAATATTTGCACCAATAGTTCTGATAGTCTAGCATAGTTTACACTGATCCTATTAAAATATCTAAGAGAGTTATATGGTTAAGTATGTGAGGGTGAACAGTGTAGCTTGCCAATAAAGTTACACTCAAATATTTCCAAAAAATCAAGCTCTCAGACTAACAATCATTAATTAGAGCATGCAAAAAAATCATGAAATACCAATTTACATCCACTAGATTGGCAAAGAGTTTAGCATGTCAAAACCAAGTTTTGGCTAAGACACACACTGCTGACGGGAGTCTAAATTGCTACACATACTTGAAAAACAAGTCTCCTGATGTTATAAATAACCTATGATCCAGAAACTTCACTCCTAGGCATATACCCTAGGAACACTCGAACTTGTGTATCTAAAGACATACAAACATGATCACAGCTACATTCCTTATAATACCAAATACAGACATCTCAAATGTCCATCAATAGTAGAGTTGATTTAAAAGTGGTATGGAATGGTAACACAATTGAATAGTATACAGCTATTAAGATAAAAGAGCTATAATTAAACATAACAAAGGTATACTTCAAAGTTAGGATTCTCGTGGGGCACCTGGGTGGCTCAGTCGGTTAAGCATGGGACTCTTGGTTTCGGTTCAAGTCATGATTTCACGGTTCATAAGATAGAGCCTGCATCAGGCCTCTGCTGAGATTGGAGTCTGCTTGAAAGCTCTGTCTCTCCCTTTCCCTCTGCCCCTCTCCCCTCATCGTGTGCTCTCTCTCTAAAATAAAACAATAAATAAATAAACTTTAAAAAATAAGATTTTGGAAGGAAAAAATGTCTAAACAATACATACCATGCTACTCAATTTTTATAAATCCTCAAAATGTGCAATACTAAATGCACATTTTTTAAGGGAAGCATTCATACGAAGCAACATATTTTTGAAAGGCAAGGGGCTGATAAACACAAATTTCAGAATAGCAGTCACCTATGGGGACAAGAACCAGAGAGTGCAGTTTGGGGAAGAAATATACAAGGAGTCCAGCTGTAGAAGCAAACTTGTTCAGCTTATATAGTATATTCCTTTGTGTTCATGAAATAGTCCTTAATCATATTTTCAAACAGAGTCTCTGTGTAAAAAACAAATTGGGGTGGGGGAACTATTGCTCTTAATCAGAAGCTATTACATCCTATTTTTATTTAAAAAAATTTTTTTACACTTACTTATTTTTGAGAAACAGAGTGAGACAAAGTGTGAGCAGGGGAGAGGCAGAGAGAGAAGGAGACACAGAATCTGAAGCAGGCTCCAGGCTCTGAGCAAGTGGTCAGCACAGAGCCTGGTGCGGGGCTCCAACCCACAAACCATGAGATCATGACCTGAGCCGAAGTCGAATGCTCCACCGACTGGGCCACCCAGGCACCCCTGTTACATCCTATTTTTTTTTTTTCAACGTTTTTTATTTATTTTTGGGACAGAGAGAGAGAGAGCATGAACGGGGGAGGGGCAGAGAGAGAGGGAGACACAGAATCGGAAACAGGCTCCAGGCTCCGAGTCATCAGCCCAGAGCCTGACGCGGGGCTCGAACTCACGGACCGCGAGATCGTGACCCGGCTGAAGTCGGACGCCTAACCGACTGCGCCACCCAGGCGCCCCAGTTACATCCTATTTTTAAAAGCATACATGTTTTGAATTCACATAAAAAAGCTGTCAGAATTTGCCTGCAAAAAAAGTGTGTTTGGGGGGCTGGGATGTTAGCGCGCACCCCCAGGCCCTGAAATAAACTGATCTCCTTGTTATATTTGCTATCATTTGTGTATAAATATTTTTAAGCCTATATACATCCTGGGTCATGCAAAGAAAAATTCTGGGAAGATTCACCAGAATCAACAGCAGTTGTCTCTGACAAGTAACTTTTTTTCATTTTATATTATATTTTTCATTTAAGTTTATGTATAAAATTATTTTATTCTATATTTTAATTGGTTGGTTGATCTTACTATAGGAGCTTTACGTTTCGAATACAATGCTTTTCAGAATGAGGGCAGGGGAGTGGGAGAAGAGGATGAAAGGAGAAGGACAGCTGCAGTCCTGGCCTTGGGCGCAAGGTCACTGCCATCCGTGGCGCTGGGCTAGCAGAGCCCTCCTCCAGCATCCCGGAGCGCCCGGCCACCAGGCGGGGACCAGGCCACCTGGTGGAGAGGCGGGGCGCCTCGCCCCGCCGCGCAAGGGTGCGGTTGCCTTGGCAGCGAGGCGGGGCGTGGCCGAAGCTCACAATCGGCCAAGTCCCCGCTGCTCCCACCCCGCCCCCTGCGCTCTCACCTGGCGGCGCTTTCGCCCCCGGCGGACCCGGGGCCCATGGACACACACGTCCGCTCCCTGCTGCCCCGCGCGCCGGCTCGCCTGCTCTGCCCAAGGAGACACCATTCACGGCTGGGCGACCACGCCGGGCTCTGGGAGCCCGAGGTCGCGGCTGGGGCCCGCGCCAGGCGGCAGAGAACGAGGGCCTGGGCCGCCGGGCGCCCCAGCAGACAGAGGCGCAACCGCCGCCCCTGATCACCCCCACGACTAAGAGGTGAGCTTGGCACCTTGCTCCCTGCCACCTGGCCTTTACCTTGAAGTTACTTCTTAACCCCTCTCCCCTACCGCATTTTTCTGAGACTTAAAACTGAAAGGGACCGTAAAGAACCCTGCAAATGTACACCGTGGCTTCTGGGGGATTTGAAACCCACCGACATTTGATTTATTCATAGTGAGCCGGCATTGAGGGACTTTGCTAAGTACTTTACTAGAATTGTCTCATTTCCTCTTCATATGGACCATCGAGTGGGTACTGTCATCCCCATTTCACAGATAAGGAGACTGAGGCACAAACCAAGTAGATAATATGTCCAGGTTTTTGCAACCAGTTTATGTAAATAATGTTGCAGAGAAGGGGGGGGGGGGTCACAAACAACAAAAACAGATTTCCCCACCTGCAATCCCACACTCTTTCCACTGTGTGGAAATTCCCAGTGTGTTTCCCTCCACTCCTCTTTTTAGCAAACCACCCTTGTGTCATAGACTCCTTGGAGAAGTTGATGAGTTCTGTGGATCTCTCCTCCACAGGGGAAAAATGTACCTGTACACACACACACACACACACACACACACACACACACACACTGCAGATTGTCATATAATTTTAGAGGGCTTAGACCCAAACCTGGACCTCAGGTGAAGAAACCCTGTTCTATTCCACTATCTCTTGAGATTGTCCATATAGATGATCAGATAGGGGTATGCCAGGGTGGCTCAGCCGTCATACAGAGGTAAAGTGTACATGTTGGGGTGTGTGTATACATGATGACTCCCCTGAAGATCAGAGATGCTTTCACAATTTTGAAGAACTCAGAACTAGAGGGCAGGACTTCTGTTATTTCCTTCAGTGGGGTGAGGCTCTTGTTCAGTCTTGGCAGTAGGTTGTGAAGGACAGAGAAGGGGAACTGCTCTCTCCCCAGCACTTTGGGGCTTTGGCTGGAAGAGTACAAGCTGTAGAACTGGCCCGTGGGCTGTGGAATTCATCACTGTAGCTTGACTGGACATGCTTCATGCTGCTAATTCTTTGTTAGGGGTGGGTGCCTCAGAGAAAGCATTGAAGTCTCTGATTAGGATGTCTCTGTTCACACAAATGAGGTGGCATAGATTCAGGATAGTCAAGGAGCTATTTGGAAGCACTGTATCCTATTCCTGTGTACGTTGTGCCTACGTGTGCAGTATGACACTGCACCTAACTAGGATATGGCTGGTACTAATAAATCATAAGCAGCTGCTAAAGTAAATATCACCAAGGCATGGAGCAAAGGCCAAGTGGGTGACTTGTGGGGCAGCTCAGGACTTACTGGGAGCCTATTTACACACATGGTTCTAAGCAGCTGCATTATCTGGTCTCCTAGTCGACCACATGTTATAAACAGATTAGAAGGGAAGAGAGGGGCTACAGCAAACAGGACATTGAAGCCACAAGCTATGTGATGACTGATGTCCCAGCGGCAGAGGAGGAAGCACAAAGAAAAAACAGCAGGCAGAAGAATGGGGAGAAAAGGCAGCAGCATGCCTTTGACAGCGATGCTCACCCTTCTCCCTGACACTCTTTCCTCCTTTCCTTCACCTATCTCCCGGGAGCCTGCAGCCACTGAAAACCCCACAGTTGCCCGTAGACCCGGCTTAGATCTCTCTCTCTTGAATTGTGTTCCATATTGCTATGTAGATTCTGACTCAGCATGCCAAAGCATAACTGTCTACACTCTTTGACCAATCTGACTGCGTCCTGCACTCCCCATCTCACACACAGGTAGCCAGTTGCTCAAACTAGAAACCTGGGCATTCTCTTTGGTTTCTTCCACTCCTCAATCTTAAAACTTTCAGTCATCATTTATGGAGCAACCATTACTTGAATGCCCCACATGAGTCAGGTTCTGGGTGATGGAGAAATAAAGGTCATTATAATATAAAACTTCTGTTCCATGAAGGCTCTATACTACTGGGGAAGTCACACAGTATATAAATTGAATATATCTATATCTACAGATCTATAGAAATATAATATACAGAAGTGCTTGATTTCATTATAAAGAAAGGAAAGAGATGAAGTGACATGGTGGCTGCTGTCTGAATGGTGAAAAGTGCCAACCAACGGAAATTCCGAGCTAAGAACACTCCAGGCCGAAGGAACAAGAGGTTCCAGAGGCAGGAATGCACTTTTGTTCTATAAGCAGAAAGGTGGTCAGTGTGGCTGGAGGTCATCTTATCAAGGGAGGTTGGAGTAAAGTAAGATCACAGAGGCAGAGAAAATGTTCTTAAAAGATCAACAGGAGGGGTTTAGATTTATTCTGATTACAATGAAAATCTGTTGAACTTTTAAAAAATAGTTTGGAGGGAAGTTTCTGGCATGGGAACTTTCTGGAACTTTCTGGTAATGTTCTATATCCTGATAGGAGTTTGGGTTACATAGATGTATGCAATTGTCAAAACTTATAGAATGGAACACTTAATTATTGGACATTTCATATGCAAAAGACAAAGAGGAAAAAAAGAACTGTAAACAAATATTGAACTCCAGTTAAGGGTATTGCCTGCTGGAATATGTGTGCAGTTTACTTTGAAATGGATCAAAAAATAGATGGCTGAGTAGACAGAGGGATGGATAGATAAGTGAAAGCGAGTAAAGCATTAATGGTAGGATCTGTGATGGATATATGGGTATTCAACTTTTCTTTATATTAAAAATAATTAGGGTCCCCTGGGTGGCTCAGTCGGTTAAGCGTCAGACTTCGGCTCAGGTCATGATCTCACGGTCCGTGAGTTCGAGCCCCGCGTCAGGCTCTGTGCTGACAGCTCGGAGCCTGGAGCCTGCTTCAGATTCTATGTCTCCCTCTCTCTGACCCTCCCCCATTCATGCTCTGTCTCTCTCTGTCTCAAAAATAAATAAACATTAAAAAAAATTATACTAAAATGTTGGGGGTGGAGGCTTGTCTAATTTACATTTAACAAAGCTTTTTCTGGGTACTGAATAATGAATGGCTCTGCAGGGCTGCTGAGGAAGCAGTGAGACAGATTAGAAGCTGTGACAAGGGTTTGGCCTAGGATAGCACCACTGGTAATTGATGTGAGGATATATTCTGGAGATAGAGTTATGGGGTTTGCTGGTGGATTTAAAGAGTAGGGGACCTGTGAGGAAAGAAAGAAGAATAACTTTGAGTATTTTCATCTGAGTAGACAGATGGATGGTGACGCCATTACTGGAAGTGGGGAGAACTGGAGAAAGGGTGATATCAAGTGTTCGGCTTTGGATGTTTTATATTTTATATGCCTATTAGAGTTCCTTGTGAGAATGAAGAGTCAACAGGTAGATACATCACTTTGGAGCTCTGGGGAGAGTCAGAGAGTGAATATTCAGAAACCTCAAATTGGCATGAAAGTCATGAGACAGGATGAGACCATCAGGGCAATGTGTGAGAATAGACAAGAGTCCTGAGGGCGGAGCCCTGGTCACCCCAACAGGCTTCTGGCAGAAGATGGGAGCTAGCAAAGGAGAATGAAGAGTGGGTGGTGAGGCAGGACACGAACAGGCAATGGAGATGTTATGGTTGCCCAGAGAGACATAATTAAAGAGGAGCAAGGGTTCAAAAGTGCAACTCATTGCCAGAGGGAATATAGGTGAGGGAGCAGATTTGTGGGAGAAAAGATGATACAGTTTCTGATTTTGTAGTAAGATGAAATCTTTTCAATTGCAAAGGACAGAAACTCAGCTAACTAGCTTATACAAAATTAAGGGGGGGTGGGGGTGGGGAGAGGATATTTACTTCTGCAACCCTGAGCTAGTGCTGCATTAACTAACATGTTGCATGGATTAAAGTGGTGGGTGAATTCTGGCACAACTGAGTCCCAGCTTCTGCCCTAAGTTTCAGTCTCTGTAACACACACTCTCCCTGACTGCCAACATGGTTCCTGCAACTGCAGCACCCCACCCTACTGCTTAACAGCATCAGCACACAGTAGTCTGTCCATATAGTTCTGGCAGAAGGGTCCCTTAGGATGCTGACTGGCTGATGTCCTTCCTGAGCATGTGCTCACACACAGACTAAGCCTTGGTCTTTGACTTATTGCTATCATAGGGGATGGAAGGGGCAGATCCATACAAAATGCTGGGGGTCAAACGTTGCTTGACTTTATCTGATACATTTTTAAAAGATGTTTCTGAGGACTGACCAGAGAAAGGAACCTAGGGGATGTGTTGTAGAAGCAGTGAGACAAATTAGAAGTCTGTGGCAATGACTTGGCCTAGGATAGCAGTACTATATGATCTGGAATGGATTTCCAATATGATAATGGGGTTCTTTTCCCAGAAAAAGTGAGGAAAGAAAAGCAAGCTGGGTCTACCTAGCCTGACTCAACTGAAAATATTGTTTTTCCATAAATAAAAGGAGATACCATTTCATATTAGAATGCTCATTACAATGTAACAGTGGGATTATTTATGAAAATTACAGTTCTCTCTCAACCGTTCACCTACCTCATTCCCATGTAAGATGACACAGTAATCATGTTTGGTATCTCACAGAATCCAGTAGGTTCCTCCTTATGATAAGCACCTCAAAATTCTACATGTTCTTTTTTTAACACTTGTTAACTGCTAAAACCTGTGTGGTCTCTGTTGAGGGGCATGCTGGTAACAGAGCCATGTAGTGGGAAAATGAAACCTTACCTTGGCACTTTTGTTAGCCTTGCTTTCTTTGTGGCTAAAATGGGGAGGCTGTGTCAAGGAAGGAAGATTAAATGAGACAAGAAATTAAATTAACAAGAAAGCTTCACAGCAAGGCTGATATTAATTAGGATGAAAGATTTGTTTTGAAATATTTTAACTTTATGCTAACTGTATGTCTTTTGTATTTATGTGTAATTTATACTCTCATGAAGTCAGTTGCCATAAACTATGGTAATATCATTTCGTAAGAAACAGCCTCTCTTCTCAGAAGGGAAGGTATAAAATATTACTATCTAATCAAAATACAGACGACAAAATTAACTTTGAGTTTTGTATGTTTCTGTTTTTGTTTTTGCTGCTATAGTTTTGTTTTGGTCCAGAAAAGCATCTTCAAGAAGGTGGTCGAGTATGGCTTTAGCAGATAAGAGACTTGAGAACTTGCAGATCTACAAAGTTCTTCAGTGTGTTCGGAACAAAGACATGAAGCAGATAGAGAAGTTGATCAGGCTTGGATACCCTGAACTAATCAATTTCACAGAACCGGTCAATGGATACAGTGCTCTGCACTTAGCCTCAATTTCCAATGACATTGATATGGTCAGCTTTCTCCTTAGCCTTGGTGCTCATCCTGATGTGCAAGACAAGATGGGCTGTACTCCAACAATGAGGGCTGCAGAACTGGGTCATGAATTGTCCATGGAAATATTAGCCAAGGCAAAGGCTGACATGAGTATAGTTGATAATGAAGGAAAAGGTAAAAATCCCAGCATTCTGCCCAACAGATGCAATCTACTTTGTAGCCAGAAATCAATAAATAGTGCATTTTTGGTTTCCAACTGTAGAAGTGAAAGACTCATGGGTTTAAGTGAAGAGCCAGGTTCTCACTCTTGTACCTAAGGACACTGTCTCCCCATAATTTGAAAACAGTATGGGTAGATCTTAGGGAGACAAGATCAGAGAGATTTCTCATTTAAAAAGAAAGTTAGAGTTAGATTAATCTATGTTTGGTGGCTTTCCTAAATGTGGAGAATTTTCACATATATTGTCATTACCATAGTCATAATCATCGATTATAAGATATAAAAATCTTGTTTAAGACAAAAGAGGAGGGAGAGCATTCTTATTCCTTTTGATACTTTAGAACATCAAATAACGTTCTTTTGGGCTCCAAAAGGACTTTGGCACCTCTCAACAGCAGTCTGATGTAGAAAGGGGGTTACAGTTGGGAACTGGAAGGACTAAGGTGGATGCCGGCATAAACTCCAATGTTCTAGGGTCAATTTAATTGTATTTGGAAAAAGAACTTAAAACTTGAGACATGTCATTTCCTTTATTGTTTAGGTGAGATAGCCCCCACTTCTCTACTCTGTTCTCCCTAATCACATCTCAAGACCATGTTTGGGAGCTTCTGGCCCAGATAACTCAAAGTTCCAGAAGGACTTGACACAGCCTTGTGAAAATCACCAAGAAAATTACCACCAGGCTTAATATAAATTGGTAGATTTAATCAGTTGTCCCAAGGAGTTGCTTCAAGTACAAAGCCATTAACATCAGTCCCACACTGGAGAAATAAATCCCATTTTTAATGTTAATATTTTCTGACAGGAACAAAATCCGCTTTTGTAATTCTCTCCAGACTTGGTATTTGATAAGTGACTTGCTTAAAACAATAAGAGAGGACAAAGAAAAGGAACAATCATTTAATTACTTAATAGTACCACATAACGAAATGAACTTCGGATGCATTCAGGGGTCAAATGCATTTTAAAATGTTAAATCCTGAATAAAAAAAGCCTCTTAAAACTCTGTAGAATATCATATCCCAAAGTGTTCCATGGACCACTGAATTGCTGAGATGTTGATAAGGGTTACAAGCAAAATTGGTTCCACTGTCAAATTCATTAGAGAACCATTGGATAAAACAAATTGAGACATGTTGATTTCACATTTGTCAGACTCTTAGATACAGGGATATTTTCCATATTTCTTTGACCCTTGAAATAGTTTTTCCTTATGGCATCTTATATACCTGGAGTTTTGTGGAATGTACTTTGGGGAAACACTGTAATGGAGAACAGTTTACCTTCCAGAGTTTGAAATAAATGTTTTTTTTAAAGGTTGAGACATTTTATGTCATAAAAATCTAAAATTGCAAAATTAAAACTGAACAAGTAAAATTAGAAACAGGGTTAAGTGAATACTTGTAGCAAATGCAATAGCCATATGGCTACTATCTAAGCTCATTCAAATTAATACTAAGCTTGTCAAGGTTTTGGAAGATGAATGCATGAGAAAATAATCTGACAAATCACATAGGAAGAATTAAAGATAGAAAACAAAACTTGGGACAAGTACAAATCTTGTTGCACACATAACCTTGTTAGTACAGCCCCCTAGAGACTTGATTCTGTGTAACCCATGGTAGGCTTACTGCACTGAGTGAATGCCCTGTCTTCACCAGTTCAACACATCTAGCTCACCTTGCACATCCCTTAGTTGTCCTCTCACTTGTCAAACTGTTTTGCTTCTTGCATAGTCTTGGTCATTAACATCCTATTTTCCAGGGATTGATGTATGCCTCACTGGACATTGTTCCTAAAAGATAAGCAAACATTTAAGTGGTTAAAATACTTACTGGATCTTTAGAAGGATGTGGGACATACTCTAGGCTAAACTGTACTTTGAACAATTTTGCAGAATATGGAAAAGGTAAATCTCTAAGCCAAAACTCTTTCCTATGTCCTTGGGGATTAATTAGTGTCTGTCTATTCTGGAGAATGGAATACTGTCTTCCCTTTAAGGGTTAAGCTAGACTAGTTCCTTAGAGCCCCCATTCCATTGGTTCTCCCATTTATAGGAATGCATACCCAGTCCTACATGCAGTATGCAAATTTGACTGTCCACCATTTTTTTCCCTTTATTTCCATTTCAGTTTTAGAATTTGATTCATGTTCTTTGTGGCTTAAAGAGTCAGCCCAGATAGACTTTGACTGGGAGTTACACATGCCATCATTATAAAATATCTATTTCATAAGTGCCTTAGGGCCTTTTGTAATGAATTCAGCCTCTGGTATTTCTAGATCGCATTGCTGTTTATTGTTGTTTTGGTCCACTCTTGCCTCATATGACTTGTTGTACCTTTGATTTTCTATTTTCAACCATGTCCTTGACCATCTTTCTGTTTTAACTGTTCTGAGTAACCCTATTTTAGATGTGTCTGTTTATATGAAATATATTTAGATTTTGATTTTATATAAATTGTGATTTTTATTTAATGGTAGAATTTACCCAATTTATATTTATCTGGATGCCCCAAAGGTTTGGCCTCAGAACTGTCATTTATTTTATATTATGAAGTTATATTTAATATAAAATATATAAATAAATATGTATAAATGTATTTTCCTATATGGTCCATATATTCTTTTTCTTGTTGTGTGTATTATATTTTCTAAGGTTAATGGTCTGTTTTTAGTTTTTTTTTTTTTTTTGGTTGTTGGAATGGTAGTTTTATCTATTTTTATTACTTACTGATTTAAAAAAATTTTTTTAATGTTTATTTTTGAGAGCGAGAGAGAGAGACAGAGCATGAGTGGGGAAGGGGCAGAGAAACAGGGAGACACAGAATCTGAAGCAAGCAAGCTCCAGGCTCTGAGCTGTCAGCACAGAGCCTGATGCGGGGCTCAAACCCATGAACCACAAGTTCATGACCTGATCCAAAGTCGGATGCTTAACCGACTGAGCCACCCAGGCGCCCCGATTATTTACTGATTTTTTTAAACGGAGGTATATTTGACATAAACATTATATTAGTTTCAGGTGTACACATAATTTGATGTTTGTATGGATTGCAAAATGATCACCACAGTAAATCTAGTTAACATCTGTCTTTTTTCTTGGGAAGAGAACTGATTTTTTTTTTTGTTTTGGTTTTTTTTTTAAGTTTAATTACTTATTTTGAGAGAGACAGAGAGCACAAGTGACAGAGGGCCAGAGAGAGAATCCAAAGCAGGCTCCACACTGTCAGCACAGAGCCCAATATGAGCCTCAAACTCGTGAAGCCGAAACCCACAGTTGGATGCTTGTTTTTGGTTAATGGCAAACTTGATAGCTTTACATATACTTAAACCTTTGTTTATTAAAGTAGCAGTTTACATGGTATTCATTAATATTTTGCCATGAAAGAAGAGATTAGTACAATAACTTTTTGCATCCTTAAACTTACATGTCCATTGCTTTTATATGTGAACAACAGTTTGATAGGTACAAAACTCCTTACTTTCTTTCTCAGGTGATATTGTAGATACACTTCAGTTATTTTCTAGCATGGACTATTACAGTAGCAAAATCTCAAGGCCAGACTGACTTTTGCTTCTTATAGATAGGATCTGAACTGTTACCCAGATGCTCACAGGACACCTTCTCTACCTAGCTTTACATACGCATGCCTCATTGATTTTTCTTAATCCATTTTTCCTGAGACCCAAGTATGCTTTTTTAATCTTGAAATTCAGGTTTTCACTTCAAGAAAGTTTTTTTCTATCGTATCTCCATTTTTTTCTGTTCCACTTGGTGTTTTTTATTGAACACCAATTACATACATGTTCACTCTCCTTTGCCTCTAGACCATTTCAACTCTTCCATCATCTGTGACATTCTCCTTAGTTCTTTTGTATTTTTCCTCCACATCCTGGATGACGGTTTTGCTTTCCTTTTTCCTGCTTCCAATTTGACTTCCCTTTCTTTGGTGGTTTTAGTTTCCTCTACCATTTCTTTCCTAACTTCAGCAGGCTTAATTTCATCTTTTCTTTCTATTTATCTTCTATTGTCCTAGCAGCCCTTCTTTTAAAGGTCTTGGCCTATCTTTGTACTTTTATTTTAGAAGAAAAAAGTTATATTTAGCTTCTTTGCTATCATAGAAATAGGTCAGTCAATAATTTTCACATGGTATAGTTTTCCTAGTATGTAGTTTTTGCCTAGCTTTTACTATCAGGTTTCTTTCTTTCAGTATCTTACCCCCCTCCCCCCAATAGGTCACATGCTAGTTTTTTATTTGCTTATTGTTCCTCTTTGAATGAAGCCTGTTTAGAATAAGGTCATTACAAAGTCAGTTTGGAGCCTGACTGTTGTTTGCCTAGATTACAATACCTCTGATCTGTAGTACATTTTTGACATGAATTATATTGAGGACCTATATGTCATAAGTTCTGGGTCAGGGGATTTAGCATTTTCCTTTATTCATTGGAACAAAACGATTTGCCAAAATGGTAGAGCCCCTTGTCATGTACTTTGTCTTCTCAGTGCTGCTATACTGACCGCTACACATGGCTGGTCTGCACATTTTATCATCCAGTACCACCTCCTTTGTCACTCTGCAGTTTCAGAGGGGACACAGCAACCCACCAACCAGCACCCACAGTCCTGCATGTGGGATATAGGCTGCAAGAACCCATGGTTGACAAGGGCTCACATATCACCACTCTGATTCTTCCCCTGAACCAGGTCCGATCACATTTGGTCGTAACTGTTTTCTGATTCTATCAAAGGTTGACTTTCTTCTTTTGTTTCTCGGTCTTGGTATTTCAGTTGGTTACAGAAGGAAAAAGCAAGGCAACTATGCCTTTGCTCCACCACCTTCAGCTAGCCAATTATGGATTTCAAAATTGTTATCTTTTCCTTGCTATCTGGTTCAAATATATGGAGACTTAATTAAATACTCTCTGGGGATTCTATTTTTCTACAGGTGTTTTGTTTTACTGCATTTTGCCTACTAAGCGGCATTATCGCTGTGCATTGATTGCCCTGGACCATGGTGCAGATGTCAACAACTCTACCTGTGAAGGAAAGCCAATATTCCTTAGAGCGTGTGAAGAAGCACATGATGTTAAAGATATGTGCCTGACCTTTTTGGAAAAAGGAGCCAATCCAAATGCTATCAACTCAGTATGACTATTCCTGTGATTATATATATATATATATATATTCCTTTTTTTTTAAATTATAGATGCTCAGTAGTGTAATTTTCGCATTTAATTATGGTAAAATTATCCTGTTAGCTTATAGACTATTCATTTCTATTCACAGTGTTTTAAGATGATAGATTTTCATTATCTTTATATTGCCATGATTCCACAGTCTATTTCCTAATTACGTTTGGAAAATTGGTATTTATTATGCATAATGGTAAAAGATCATTAGAGAAAAATAGAAAAGATACCACTGATGCCTAATAAAAATGTATCTTTTTGGAAAGAAAATATGTAGTCCTGCTGTTTCCTGTATCTATCTTGCCCCCTTTCCTTGTTTGGCCAATTTTATTGAGTTTTCTTATTGTTTAATAGTCATTTCCAGATGATAAAAAAATCAATTTTTTTCCTCATTAGAAAACACCTATAACCTAATTTTAGCATATACTTTACCCTCTTTCCCCCCCTTTTGCTCTACTTTCTTTACAAAAAAAATGAATTTTATAGCCTGATTTCTCACAGGGACATCTGGTGTGACCTTGACTCTGATATTCGAATTCTTCTACATGGACCAGCTGACTTCATTTTTCCTATTTGTTACATGAAACCAATAAAAATACAGAGAACTAAACATGTCAGTGTGAATCTAAGGCCAAATGGATTTAGACCATATTTATATGAAATAAGTGATTTAAAATAACAAGCATAACCGGCATTTGATCTGTTTCTCATCCAGTCCACAGGTCGAACGGCTTTAATGGAAGCATCAAGAGAAGGAGTGCTAGAGCTAGTCCGAGGGATATTGGAAAGAGGAGGTGAAGTGAATGCCTTTGACAATGAGAGACATCACGCTGCACATTTTGCTGCCAAAGGAGGCTTTTTTGATGTAATAATCTGCCCTTTGCTTTAAAATCTGTTGCTCACGCCTTTTCACAAATTGTTTTAATATCACGTAGGTTACACTAAGAATGTTTTCGAAGTTACCGTCTTGATTTCCCTAGATAATTCTAAAATTATATTTCAGATCAAATGTTTTTTTAAAAACTTTCTAGCCCTTCAGTTTTATCTGCTTGCTAAGTTTATTCATTTAATATTACTGATAATGTTTTTCTGTATTCTTAACTATGACAAATTAAAAGTTTTGCCAATCAGAACTTTTTTATTTTATGCCTCCATTACATATCAAAATCTTCAAAATATGGCTTGACCAAACTGTGGGAGAACAATGCCAACAAACTCTTATCTCCCTAAGTTTTTGTGTGCATCTAATGACTCACCTAAATTTTAAACTCTTAAGTATCCTGGTTTTCTGGACATACCAGTAAAGGATATTTCATAGGTACAATGACACTGCAGAAACGAAATAGGAACCAATGCTTTCCTATTTTTTTTTTAATTCTGAATTACGTCTAAACTTTCTTTACTCAATTTTCTGAGTTTTTACATAGCTATCTTTGTTTCTGTCATTGAGTCTTGTCCCCACAATAAAAATATACATCACATAGAAGCCACATTTGGTAAAGACTTTTTTTCCCTGATAATGTTTTCTATAGGCTGATGCTTTCTAGAATTACTAGAATTCACCAAGATAGCATGCCCTAGATGAGTATCAACTTTTCTAAACTCTTGGTCAAAGCTATTTGATAGAATTGTCAGCAATGGTGAAAAAGTTGTATATCTGTGCCATATAATACAGTAGCCACATGTGGCTTTTGAGCATTTGAAATACGGCTAGTGAAACTAAGGAACTGGATTTTTTTTAATGGTTTTCTATTTAATTCGATTTAATTTTAAATAGCCACATGTAGCATAAGTAACTATTAGATAACAAGTTGGGGTGTCAGTCTTCATGCAATAAATGTATGTTCCTATTCCTCTACTATATCCACTGTTTATTTTGCAGATATTGAAGCTGCTTTTTGCTTACAAGGGAGACATGGGGCTGATTGCATTGAATGGGAACACACCACTTCATTATGCTGCCATGGGCGGTTTTGCAGATTGCTGCAAATATATAGCTCAGCGAGGTAAAAGTGTCTAGCAATTTTATGTTTAAAGCAGTTATGATTTACCCATGTTGCAGATGAGCAGACAGTTTGGGCCTGCCACTTGTCAGTTGCATATCTTTTTCAATAGCCCATCCTCAGTTATATATGTAGAAAGAAAATTGAAAATTTTTTCTTACTCTACCTTCTGTGAAATCATGAATCAGGTCTTAAGGTGATGAAGACTCATTTTCTGAAATGTTTTTAGGTTGTCATTAAAAATCTAAAGAGGATTGTTCATTCGTCGGCTAATTATTAAAATGCTTATAGTTTTTAAAGTCCTTTTAAAAATGTCCACCAATCTGAAGGACAAACACTGAAAACTATGTCTTTTAGTCTGCATTCTTTATTATTTCATTAAAAAATTGTCCAATTGTGTCAAGGATAACTTTCCTAAATCATTTGAAATTATAGGGGAAATATTTTAGGGAGAAAGATAAAATGAAAATTTTCATGGAAAATTTGAAATTTATTTTTGGTTTACCTTTAGCTTCTAGGTACCTATTAATTTAGGAATATAAACTATGCATGTATAGCTTAATGTAGTCCTTAAAATGGGAATATTAGCCAATTAAGTTTAAAGATCTGGATCCATTTGGTGCCAATTACATGCTAACTTAAAGTACATTAAAAGTTTTTAACTTTGTGAAAAGTGGAACTGCATTCTGCTGAACGTTGTAGTAATGGGTTTGGTTTTTTGCTTTTTTTTTTTCCCCCAGTTTGAGTAATAGGCAAAAACTTAAAGCCCTATGACTCTAGAATACAGCAGAGAAAGTACTTTTGCTTTTCTGTCCTCTACACAGCAGAGAATCTCAGGAATCCCTGAGACATAGAGATCCTATATTGTAACCACTAACATAAATAATGTGCTTGCGTAACTAATAGTGCAATAACGAATTCACGTTTACTTTTTATGAACTTATACAAACTCCTACTCTTCCCCCCCATCGTCCCCCAATAAACACTTTTAACAAATAAAGAAAGGAACGTGTATCAAATGCAACTTTTGCCCCATAAACGGTCTCATCAGTCTTGTTTGCACATTTGTCACTATCAGCAGTTTATTCTGACATTTCATTTTTTTTCTTTTTCAAATGTCTATGTATTTTGAAAGAGAGTGTGTGTGCACATACACATAGGGAAGGGCAGAGTGAGAGGAAGAGAGAGAATCCCAAGCAGGCTCCACTCTGTCAGCACAGAGCCCAGTGCAAGGCTCAGTTTCACGAACCATGAGATCATGAGCTGAGCCGAAATCAAGAGTTGGACACTTAACCAACCGAGTCACCCAGGCACTCCTGATATTGCATTTTTAACATAATTTATTTCTAAAAACAAAAGATCTTCCCAGATTAAGACAATTCTTCAACTTTAACATGTTAACTGCTTTCTTATTAGGACAAACATCACCAGGCACATTCTCTATCATCTATATACTCCTGGGAGAAAGTCACAGAAAGCAAATTGAGAAGCACATTTGGCCAGAGCGTAGGCCACGCCAAAGGCCTTGCCCAATGACACAGAAAGGTTTCATCTTCCTGGCAGAATCATAAGACTAGGCCATGTTTTCTTCTTTAAGATTTATTTATTTTTGAGAAAGAGAGAGAACACAAGTGGGGAAGGGGCAGAGAGAGAAGGGGACAGAGGATCCAAAGCAGTCTCTGCACTGACAGGCTTGACAGCAGTGGGCCCGATGTGGGGCTCGAACATACAAGCCATGAAATCACGACCTGGGCCAAAGTCGGATGCTCAACCGACTGAGCCACCCAGGTGCCCCTAAACCGTGTTTCTAAAACAAGTGGCTGAAAGCATTCTAAGTTCTCTTGCATGTTTGGAGGTACAACCGCTTCACTAGATCCTATGTGGGTGACCTAATTCCATAACAGAAGTGTTACCAACTACATGTTCACCTTTTGAATCTTAGATCTAAGGCAGTCAGAGCAACAACAAACAATGCATTAACAATTAAATGCTCTTTTCTGAGTTAACTCCTTGGGTTTAGTGTCTTCTATACTTAAATGTGAAGGCTGGACTGTTTCCCACATTAAACCATCTTCTTCCTGTTGCTAGAGCAATTTACAAGTCCCAGTAAGCAGTGTGAGTGTCATATCCAAGGGCAGAAGCAGGGAGCTGGGAACAGTTCTAGGGAAGCACCCCAGGAGAGTTCTCTTTCTCATGGGCCTTTGGCTTGTCAGCCCACACTAGCTGTAAGTTGAGTACCTTCGGCCACAGGTCATAAGTCACAAAGGGAATGAATGGATCTGTATTTACTAATTATAAGGGAGGAGATAAAAAGTCCCAAGGCCAGAGGAGAAAAAAACGCCTTCAGATCTTTAAGCTGGGATGTTGGAAACTTTTATCCACATAAAGGTTTCTAACTAGGAGGAAACTGGGAGCATAAGAAGGCAAGATCAAACAGCTTTAAGATCCTTTGATCCTTAGGGGTGAATATAGAAGCAGTGGCTTGGGAGATGGTAGATAAACCCCTCGACACCTTGAAGAAGCGAAAAAGCTAAATAAAAACAGCATTCTTGAAGTTGCTATGGAATTATACTGTCGAGACCAGCCTCAGGCCCCCTTTTCGATAAGTCACTGTTTAATATAGAAATTTTAGAATCCTTATTCTCATAATACTCTTTTTGAGTTTTTCTATCACTACTAAAATTATCAGTCTTAGTATAAAATGTTCAGTTTGACAATACCAAAGGAAGTATCAATCTTCAAAAGCACTGGTGACTAATTTTCTTTTTGACAAGGAATACAACTATGAAGTATTGGCAGGGCATGCTTTATTTCTGCACGCAGCCACCTGTACATTTTCATTGCTAGACATACTGATTGGGGAGCAATCTTCTTTGATTATGTGATGTTGGCAAAGCAACAGAAGCTTCTTCTAGATGCAAAACACTAGAAAGAGCTTCTTCATTGTCTGACTTATTTATATACATAACGGATTTTTAGTGTCTCAAGACACTTACTATAGACAGCACAACCTTCCTAGTGGCACTAAGCCGATTCTCCAATGTACCCGGAGAAGTTTATTTATTTGGGGAATACCTACGTGTAATGTTGGTGTCATCATTTTAAGGAAGGGACCAAGAAGGAAAATGAATTTTAGTGTCTGATTTGCACAAATGTAATACTGGAAGTCTTTCAGATTCGATGAACAAATTGGTTTTTCCTGGGTTAGGTTGTTCACATGACCTTATCACAAAACAGCAGATCAATAGAAATTAAATGGATTCTGTGGGGAATACAGTTTAAGATCGTACATAAGTTTGCAGTCATAATCATTCAAAAAGAAGCAGGTGCAGCGTTCTGAGTTCCTAATGGCCCAGTAAGCTATCTGAACCCAGCTTCTTTCTATATTCAAATATTACCCTCACTCTTTTCTTTTTTTAGGAGCAGGTCTGCTTAGCAAGTATGCCAAAATGATATTTGTTTCAAATATCTATAGGGATCAATGTCCTAATTCTTTAGGGGCAGAGAATATAAATTGGAAACATATTTCAGAATTCACCAAAGTGAAGCTCACAGAAAAAAAAATCACAGCTTAATCTGGTAATTATAGGGGATAAATTTTTGACTAATAGATCAAAATTAAGAAAAGGGTTTGATGAATGTCATTTGCAGAGCCATGCAGATGCCTGGGCAATATTCATAATAATGATGCTTCATGTTCTAGGATGTGACCTGAAATGGAAGAACTTAGATCATAAAACGCCCAGAGCTGTGGCCAAAGAAGGCGGTTTCAAAGCAGCAAACAAAGAAATACGGAGGGCAGAGCGAACCGCTAATAAACTGGCACGGCCAGGAGCCAAAAATCCGAATCCACTCTGGGCCCTTAGACTTCATGACTGGTCGCTAGAACATGAGACTTTCCTTCGGGAAGCCTTTTCATTTGTGGACAGAGGTGATGGGACAGTCAGCAAGGAGGACTTCGTGTTGACATTGGAGGAGAGGCAAGATTTTGTGACCTCGGAACAGCTGGCTATGGTAGCTCAATATCATGAAAAATTACGGGGAGGTGGGGTCAATATTAATGATTTCTTTAAAGGAACCAGATACTTAAGCAAGGCTTATGTCTTGGGATCATATGGGCCCAAGAAAAAGAAAAAAGGGATGGCCAAAAAGGTAAAGAAAGGCAAGTTTGTTTTACCCCTCCCAATCTGCATCATCCCTGACCACGTATTTCCCCAACGGAGTGATGGCGGGCCACCCTATTACATGATTGAAACCTACAAGAATATAACTGATTGCAATCGGTTTAACCGAGACCATCCACCAGAACATCCCATTCAGGATGACTCCGCTTGGTACATTGATGATCCAGGGAAGGTATTTTCAAATATTAATTTCGTCACCAAGGCAGGAGACCTGGCTTCTCTGAAAAAGGCATTTGAATCAGGAATACCTGTGGATATGAAGGATAATTATTACAAAACACCACTAATGACTGCATGTGCCAGTGGAAACATGGATGCTGTCAAGTTTCTTCTTGAAAAAGGGTGGGTTTTCTTTCTTGAGTGAGGTTTAAATTTCATGGGTCTTTATATTCAACTCCAGAATTTTAGGGCAAAGAAAGAGCTTCATTTCTGAAATCTAGATTAGAGATAGACCTTGCATGGGAAAGTTGGCTAATGGGAACCTGGGAATGTGTGTACGCACAGATAGCTTACCAATAAAAACTACGCACAAAGTTGCTTTACTAGAGAGCTTTACCTACATGGTGTGTAGGTCACTTTTTATTTTATTTTAAATTACCAAGATAATTTTTAAAATTTATTTATTGTTGAGCGAGAGAGAATGCACTTGTCTGTGAGTGGGGGGAGGGGCCGAAAGAGATGGGGAGAGAGAATCCCAAGCAGGCTCTGCACTGTCAGCACAGAGCCGGTTGAGGGGCTCAAACTCACAAACCTAGATCATGACCTGAGCAGAAATGACCTGAGCAGAAATAAGAGTCAGGCACTTAAACTGACTCAGCCACCCAGGTGCCCCAAGAATTTTATTGTAGGAGAAACATAACATGATCTACCCTCTTAACAAATTATAAGTGTACAATACAATATTAACTATAATCACACTATTGTATGGTAGATCTCTAGAACTTATTCATTTTACATGTTGCTTTTTAATCTGTCTCTTGTGTATGTGTTGGGGGGGGAGGATCCTAACAAATTTAAACAAGTGGTACAATGGCCATGATGACATGTCCCTTCTCTCCTCCAGAACCTCCTTTGTTCATTTGTAAATATCTTTAAAATATCAAAGCATCACATTTTTATTTAACTTTGTAATCTAAAGCAACTTCTCAGGTTTAATTCTTTCTTGTACCATAGCTGAATAGCCTGGGGTAAGTTTCTTAACTTTTTTGTGCCTCCATATCCTCATTTTTATAATGGGGCTCTAATAGGACTCAGCTCACAGATTTTCAAGATCAAATCATTTAAAATATGTAAATCGCTTATTAGCAAAGCAATTGCATATTTGATAAAAGTTGTTATTATTATCACTATAAGGGCGAAGGTCAAAGAAGTATTCAAATTTGTATATTATCTAGAGGGAGTATAAAGTAATTAATGAGAATTTGAACTTTTGGATAGTGAATTTTTTAAAATTTTTTTAATACTTATTTTTGAGAGAGAGAGAGAGAGAGAGAGAGAGAGAGAGAGACAGTGTGAGCGGGAGAGGGGCAGAGAGAAAGGGAGACACAGAATCCGAAGTGGGCTCCAGACTCTGAGCTGTCAGCACAGAGCCCGATGAGGGGCTTGAACTCACAAACTGTGAGATCATGACCTGAGCCGAAGCCGTACGCCTAACCGACTGAGCCACCCAGGCGCCCCGGCAATGAATTTTTTTTAAAAAGAACTGACATTTAAAATACTACACTTAGATGCTTAGAATTTTAATAATGAAGGTGCATTTAAAAATCTATAACATTCAGAGAAAGTAGACTCAAAGTGAAATAACATGACTTTAATATTTCCTATCAGTTTTTACCTTCATTGGATCCAGTTATATAATTTTCCCTAATTTTAACCTTTGCAAAAAGTGCAACCCCTGGGATCTAAGTGCCTTTAAAAACTAAACAAAATGTGTATTTATGCAAAGAAAATTAAGACTGTCAGATAATGCAGAGCACGAGTCAAGAAAAATTATGGCACAGAGTTTAACTTTACTCAGAGCTTCCCTCGTTTATAGCTGGACAACTGTATGAAATCTGGCTTTGCACGTTCAGCCTCCAATGCTTGGAACAACCCATATATTTAGCTTGTGCATCTGTCTTATTTTATAGGGCTAACGTTAATGCAACAGATAATTTCCTGTGGACTCCACTTCATTTTGCATGCCACACAGGCCAGCAAGATATTGTTGAGCTTCTTGTAAAATCTGGAGCTGTGATAGACGCAGTCTCCATCAACAACACCACTCCTTTAACTAGGGCTATTGAGAGCTGCAGACTGGATACTGTAAAATACCTACTTGATATCGGTGCTAAATTCCAACTGGAAAATAGAAAAGGTATGTGTTCATATCATTGATATAGTTACAGTCAGAAAAGGAGAATTTAGATTCCAAACCTCTTCTGATTCTATTCTTGTAGGACCACATTTCCCTGTGAGAGTTACTATTGCAAATGCAAGCCTAAGTTGAATGTTACACAAGTTGGTTTTCTGTGGAGTGCCTCTCAATCACTGGTGTGAAAGGATCAGTGCTTTATGTTTGCAATCTGTCATGGATGGATACTTGTGTAAAGTACAAGAAAAAGTGACTTCCTAGAAAATGAAATGAGAAAAAACATCAAATACAAGGGTTTTTGTAATCACTAGATTAAAATGACAGAAAATTCTTCTATCAAATATATCTAAAAATTTCTAAATGCCCACTCTTTTTTTTTTTTATGTTTATTCATTTTTGAGAGTGTTGTGCTGACAGCAGAGAGCCTGATGTGGGGCTTGAACTCACAAACCGTGAGATGATGACCTGAGCTGAAGTTGGGCACTTAACTGACTGAGCCACCCAGGCACCCCTCTAATTACCCACTCTTAATTTCTGTGGTTATTTCACTATAGTCCTATAAGCATTAGTTTGTGGGCTTGCACCAATGTTCAGAGTTTTCACACTGTTACAACTGTCAATTCCTAGTAAATGACATAGTTTAAAGACTATAGAATGTGGATTCTTTCCAAAGCTGAACAAATTCCTGAATTTGAGTTTCTCTCTAGGACATAAATGGGAGGCCTAGCTTATATCACACCTGAAGAATAAATAAAAATTTGAATAACTATTTGACCTTATTGCTTGGAGGTATCATTTTCTTATAGTGGAGGCTGTTGCTTCCTTTTGATCTGAGAGAGCATTAGTATTTCTGTCTGCTTCAGGCTTCTTCTGAGTCACTGGTAGTATTGTTTTAGGTCTGCCTGAGGATATTACAGGTGTCATAATACCCAGCCATGTGCACAGCACACTGTGACACCAGCTTCCTCAGGCCTTTTTGAATATACCTCCTTATATCATGGGAAGGGGAGAATAATGTAAAATTATCACACAAAAGGAAATGTACGCAATGTGGGAAGAGAACCATCAATCAAATATTCACATGTAAATATCCTGCCAGTATTTCCTATCAACTTTTTAAGAAACACGCTTAAAAAAAACAAAAACAAAAACAAGAAAAGGTTGTGTTGCCAGTAAATGGCACTTTAAATTATGAGATCTTAGAGCTGGGTCCACCTTAGAGAATATCTGATCTAGCTTTGTGACCCTACATATAACCATTTGCTTTACTAATCACCTTTACTACTGTATGCTAAGGGCTGATGTGCTGAGGTTTTCTACATGGCTTATTATCAATCTGTTTATTGTTATTCTGAATTTATGTCTTGAACAGGGCACACTGCCATGGATATTGCAAAGGCGTATGCTGACTATAGAATAATTAGTTTGATTCAAGAAAAGCTGGATAGCTTGCCAAAACCAGCAGAAAATCAAAAAATGAAAGGCAAGCCACCTCCTAAAATGAAGACTGAAGGCCCTGAAATTAAGAAAGAGGAGGTAAGAAAAGCAATGGACTACCCATTAGTAACTAGTACCTGTTAAAAACTTGTTGGGGGGTAGGGCAGTGTCATTATGTACATGTGGTTATACAGCATGGGCACAATAATATACAACCCATATTGTCAGCACTATTATGCAGTACTTTTAAAGAAATAGCTAGCAAAGAAATTCCTAGTATGGAAAAGTCTAAAAAGTGCTCATTGCAAATAAAATCCATGTAAAAACCAAGATGGTTCAGCCAAACACAATTAGAATGTTGAAAAAAGAATTGGCATTGGATATGTATATATTTGGTTCTGAGTTATACAGATTTGATGAGACACCCTAGACAGGGAAGTAGGGTGAGAAGAATGAAGCAAAGCATGTTTTTCCTTCATTATGGTATCATAATTTTTCATTACACATCTTACCTTCCTTCTAAGGAATTTTATTTTTTTAATGGTTATTTTTGAGAGAGAGAGAGCACAGGGGAGGGAGAGAGACAGGGAGACAGAGAATCTCAAGCAGTCTCTGTGCTGTCAGCACAGAACCCAATGTGGGGCTCAAACTTATGAACCATGAGATGATGACTTAAGCTGAAATCAAGAGTCAGACGCTTAACTGACTGAGCCACCCAGGCACCCCCTAAGGGATTCTAATGACTACCAATGAACCCTGGGATATGGGGCCACCTGTGACTTGGATATCCTGCAGAATGACTCTAGAAGTTTTAAAAGTGTCAAGTACTGTTCCTGGTAATCTGGAGTGATGTGGGTGCCTCTAAACTACCAGAAGTTTAAGGTTTTTGCCCATAGAGATTACTGAGAGATCAAGACTTTGTCATTAGCAGCGAAGCCCAAGTGCATTTCTTTTTTCTTTTTGTATGAAATTTATTGTCAAATTGGTTTCCATACAACACCCAGTGCTCATCCCAACAGGTGCCCTCCTCAATACACCTCACCCATCCTCCCCTCCCTCCCACCCCCCATAAAACCCTCAGTTTGTTCTCAGTTTTTAAGAGTCTCTTATATTTTGGCTCCCTCCCTCTCTAACCCTTTTTTTCCTTCCCCTCCCGCATGGTCTGCTGTTAAGTTTCTCAGGATCCACATAAGAGTGAAAACATATGGTATCTGTCTTTCTCTGTATGACTTATTTCACTCAGCATAACACTCTCCAGTTCCATCCACATTGCTACAAAAGGCCATATTTCATTCTTTCTCATTGCCACGTAGTATTCCATTGTGTATATAAACCACAATTTCTTTATCCATTCATCAGTTGAAGTGCATTTCTAAGTAGGCTAGAAGCTTCTTTTAGGGAAGCAGGAGGAATCCCTGGTGATCCTTGGCAAACATAGGTCAGGGATGAAATTCAAAAAGGAAAAGCTCTAATATTGGAATTGGAAATTGGAAAGGGTTGGAGAAACGTAAGGTGGTAGGAAGTGAAGAGGGTGAAGGGATTATAACAAACATGGAGGACAATCAACAGTAAGGAGTAATAAACATGGAGGGGACGAGAGTAAGAATGGCCAGAGGTGAAGGATGATCAATCAGCTAAGCTTCTACTACATACATCATTATCATTTTAGTAGGATAATTTAATTTTTCTAGTTAATCAGTGACCATAGATAAATAATGGGTATCTTGAAGACTTAAATGCTCTGTTACCAATACTACTAATAAAGTAGAGTTAAACAAAGCAAACTAGTTATCTTCCCCCATCCAAAGTTATAATATTCTATTTCATTTCAAATTATAATTTATATAGTAACATTTTTATTTTTACTTGGCTTCAGAGCAAGATACAGAACAACAAATAATATAAAAAAAAGTGTAATATAGGTTTTTGCAATTGATAGGGTTGGTTTTTCTTTTGTCTCATTTCCAGGAACCACTTTCATCAGTTTATGTACCATCCATATCAGAGGAAAAGAAAGTACATAAGGATAATGTGGTTTATCTCAATTCATTGATTACCAGTGGTTATACCAAGAAAGTGGATATTACATTTATTCCACGGAGGGTAAGTACTTTGGAAAGATCTTCATAACATGCTGTAAATTCATATCATTTTCTAAATACATTTCATGCAGAACACCCAAACAAATATGAAGGTATCCTTTTGCCAATTCCTGCTGCTTCAACTCAGTAAGTTCACCTTCTTTAGCTTCCAATATCTGGTTTCCTCTATTACTATTTCTATATTAACATTTTATTTGTCCTTGAAAACCTAAAGTATTCTTTGGTCAATGCCATTCCCTGTCCCCATTTGGTCACAAGTTCAATAGACACATTTTCTTGGTACTTCTCAGACCCCAGTACTCTTACTACCATCTCACTTGGGAGTTTCATACTAAGCAACACTGGATTCATTCAGTAGCTTCCTAAATATCCACAATTAAAGAGGTGGAGACATCTTTGGAGAACAAGAGTGGTCTTGCCAATCCCCATCAAGCCATGCTGAATAAGAGACCATCAGCCCCCTCTGCCTTCTACTATGAAAATAATTTTCTTATGACTTCCCCATAAGACATAAAGGTAACAAACCCAAATGATCTTCTAATTCCATCTCTTCCTTGTTTTGACATCCCAAAAATGAACAGCAGAGGATAATCAGAGGTAATTGAAAAGCATTTCAGGTGTCCAAACAGTCACCATCAGAATTAGTGATGCCCATGTAACTCCTCTTCCTCATGTAAGAGGAACACATAAGATAAAATAGATTTAGAAGTAAATTTGATAGTTTTAAGTTAATCATACTGGACACTGTGTGGATATTGACGTATTTGGCTGGCTTTCGTATTCATGCCTGCTCTGGATATGGTTGTTTGTTTTAAGATCTGGAGTCCTGAAGCCACAACAGCAGAGCTGATCAGGAAAAGGGAGCTGCGGCGGGAGAGGTTCACTTACGAGGTAGACTTTGAGGACTTCATGATGCCCTTTCAGAAGAACATCACAGAGAAAGCTCAAGCCTTGGAAGCTGCCTTCAAGACCTAGATCATAGCAGTTGCTTCTTGGGGTCAACATTTTGAGGCCCAGGGAGAAAGTCGGTATTTCCATCAAAGTCAAAGCAATCCACAAATGAAGAATTTGTAACCAAATAATTGTTTTTGCTTTAACAGCTATAAATATTCTGAGCTATCTAGAGAAGGTGTATTTTATTTTGCAATGAATTACATGTCATTCTGGATAAACCCCTTAATCTTCTTTAAGGATGTAGTAGAATAAATGGCATTTTGGTTATAAATATAACATTATTGTCAAAAAATTTACAAAATGTACACCCATTATGTTTGCTAAATATATAATCCAGTGGAAATTGATGAAAACAATTTAATAGTAGGGAAGAGAAGTAGTTCTAACCCGTTAAGGAAGGAGTTTGTTTCCTACACACCATCGTACATGGTATATATTAGATACCTGGGTCAAATAAGCTTTGGCACTTATAGCAGACACTGTCAGCACTCCATCCCTTTCTCCTTGATTGAAGCAGGCCTAATAATTCAGATGCTGGAAGGCGGACTCTGACACTTAAATTTGTAGAGTAGGGCCCAAATACACGAGAACAAGAGCCTCCGAGAAGCAGCTCTCAACCAGCGAGTGAACAGATGCAGTGTATTAACACCCCTGCTCCCTCACCGCTCTGGTTGGAATGTTTGGAAGTGAGCATTCCTATTGACTGCTCAAGTTCCCCCAAGAGGTTAAGATCACATTGCCAGCAGTGGTAATTTGATAACACACCCTTCATTGGCAGCCTTCCCTTCCCTGTCCTCCCACATTTCTCCCATACCTTCAGATCTTTGTCAAGGTCACCTCTGAAATATGTACACCTACCCTTGTCTTGAGGTTGCTTCTGGAAGGACCCAAACTAAGATAACAACTACAGTATTAGTTATGATTCTGAGTCCCCCAAGCAAAAACTTTAAAAGTGCATTCCCTTATCTTCTGTTTACTACAAAATAAACATTTCCCCAGCAAGGAGGATGTGCCCCCAGGGTCCTGTGCAATTGAGAAACAGTTCAACTAGTATTCATACAATAGTTGAAACTTGGAGCGAAATTTCCAGATGCCAAAAAAATATACATATGATAAAGAAGGACTAGGTATCGCATGTGATTTTTTTTTTTCTCAAGGCATGGGCAGGGTGGGCAAGGGAGAAGTGGGGAATTTAAGAGATCTACCAAGAATACTTACAAGTGGTATTTGAGCCAGAAGATGATACTTGGAAAAGGATTCTACCAGAGAGATAGAACCAGTAGTATAAATAGGTGATAGATGATAATAATAGATGGATGGATGGATAGATAGATAGATAGAGAAAGGGATGTATTGCAAGGAGCTGACTTACATGACTATGGGGGCTGGCAGGCAGGTCATCAGGAAGTCCAGGCTAGAAAGTCTTGGGTGAGAGCTCTCCATACAGTTCACAAGTGGAATTTTTTCTTCAGGGAAACCTCAGTTCTGTTCTTTCAACTGAAAGGATTGGGCCCACCTAGATGATGGAGGATAATCTCCTTTATATAAAGCCAATTAATTGTAGATGTTAATTGCACCCACACCTACACCTATACTTTTACAGCAACACCTACAATTAATGTTTGACTAAGTAACTGGGTACTATAACCTAGCCTAGCCAAATTGGGACATAAAACTGGCCATCACTAGAGGTGTACTACTGAGTAAAAAGCTGGGGGAGGCATCACCCACACCAGGAAATGCAGTGAGTGCTGGGCAGAAGCTCCAAAAACATCCACAAAAGCCCCACTGACAAAAAGAGTCTACTTTGGGATCTGCCTTACCAAAGGCTACCAACTCCAGATTACAACTCGGTCAGCCATATACAATGAAGGCCCTTTGCTTTATCCCCTCCCTCACTTTCTATCTGTGAAGATAGGAAGCTGGATGAGTGAGCAAGTAGCTAACCAGGCCCACTTTCCCTTGAGGCAGGCTTGAGCTGGAATTCCTTACAAGATTTGTGTTAGGGAGCCTGGACATTTGCTCTTAGAACTAAATTTTGTTTGTTCATGAGGTTTTTCGTGTGTCTATTTTTAATAATTTTAAAGTTTTGAGTTAATGTCTAATTTACAGAAAAGTTACAAGAATTTTACAAAGAATCCCTATATATTCTTTGCCCAGATTACCCACATGTTAACCACATGGCTTCTTTCTCCTTCTCTCTCCATATATGTATGTGTGTGTGTGCACGCGCATGTGTGTGTGTGTGTAATTATTTTTTCCTGGACTATTTGCGTGTCTGTTGAAGACATAATATCCCTTACCCTTAAATACTTCAGTATGTATCTCCAAAAAACAAAAACTTTCTTTTATGTAATCATATTATACCTGTCAAAATTAGGAATTTAATATTTGAATTAACTAGTCATGTCTACAGACCTTATTCAGATTTTGCTATTTGTCCCAATAATATTCTTTATACCAAAAGAAAATCCCAGATCACAAGTTGTGTTTTGTTGTCCCAACTCTGTCATCTCTTTTGTTTAAAAAAGTTCCTCAATCTTCATTTTTTCTTTATGACATTGATATATTAGAAGAATACATGCCAGTTATTTTGAAAATGCCCTTCAATTTTGAGGTCTTCTATTTCCTCAGGATAGATTCAAGTGACACGTGCTAGGCAGGAATACCACAGATGTGATATTGTACCCTCCTCAGTACATCATATCAGGAGGTATGTGATGTTGACATGTGATGCAAACTTTGTGAATGTTAATCTCTTGGTTAAAGTGGTATCTATCCAGTATCTCTACTGTAATTATTTTTTCCTTTGTACTTAATAAGTATCTTGCGAATAGTACCTATGAAACTATATAAATTTCTGATTACTCCCATAATTGTCACCCACTAGTTTTAGTACTCATGAGGATTCTTGCCTGAAATAGTTACTACGAGGATGGCTGTCATAAGACGAGTTACTTATTTCATCATTCTTTCTACATTTCCTAGTTAGCTTTCTATTTTGGGACAGAGCGATATCTTCTTCTTATGGATTTAAATCCATATGGACCTGTGCATTCCTTTTTCATTTAATGAGTTTATAATCCTTTACTAACATAATTTTGATGTTCAAATTGCCCCTGATTTTGCCAGTAGAAGTCCCTTCAACATGGCTCCTGAGAACAAGACATGTTGTTTCCTCCAATAATTAGAGGATGTTTTATTTCTTGAATATGTTGGGGGGAGAAATGCCCACCATGGTTTTATTCAGGTATAAGGAAAATGAGTCTGCAATAGCAGACTTTCAGAGCATCTCACTTTCTGCTCTCACCCCAGCAAATACCACACTTCCTCAGTGCTAGTTTCATATACAGTGGTGTTCTGTGATCACCTTCAGCCATTTGCAATGTATGCTGAAAGTGCCAGTGTCAAGTCCTATTAATCCTCTTCCCCATATATGAAGTGTTTATGTTCATTTGAGTGGCTCAACAACATGTTTGAATGGGAACTGTGTGAAGGAACATTTGAGTGACTAAGTTTATTTCAAGTTTAAGTCTAAACCCTAACAGCACAAAGCCAGAGTTCTTTGATGGCCCTAAAAGTACCAACCAAAGAGTGGCCCATGGACCAGCAGCATCAACTGAGGACTTGGTTCCACTCCCAAAAATTATAGTAGAGAACATTATACAAGCTTAAAAAAATATATTGTAGGGGGGGTGCCTGGGTGGCTTAGTCGGTTAAAAGTCTGACTTCAACTCAGGTCATGATCTCACAGCTTGTAAGTCTGAGCCGCACATCAGGCTCTGTGCCGACAGCTTGGAGCCTGGAGCCTACCTCAGATTCTGTGTCACTGTCTCTCTCTGTCCCTCCCCTGCTCTCACTCTCTCTCTCTCAAAAGTAAACATTAAAAAAATATTTTGTAGAGGACATTTTACTGGCGTAAAAAATAGCATATCAAAGTTACATTAAAAATAAACATTATAAATGGTATGTATAATCTTAGACATGTAAATATGCAACACTCAAATAGTAATTTTTCTGGGTTTTAGTATTATGAATTAACTTTTATTGTCTTATTTTAATTTATATTTTCTTTCTTTAGCAATGAGCATGTATGACTTTTCAATAAGCAACAGAATTATTTCTTTGAAAAAATAAAACAAGTTCACCCACCATTCCAGAATGCCAAAGTGATTTTATTAGTATTTGTCTGCTTTATCCTTTATGTATATTGATTTAGTTATGATTCTCTCAGAAGGAGACACTGAGCCAAGAATTCAGGAACAGGTGATTTGTTGAGAAAATGCTCCTGGGGGGACTAGTGTTTGGAAAGTGAAGGAAGACAGACAAGCCTGAGTTTTCTGGTGAAGCCCCAGCTTCAATTTAACCCACAGGGAGCTGTAGAGAACAGGCAAAAAGTACTAGGCTTTTGGATTCCTGCATCTGTTAATAATTATAGCCTAGGGGTTGCTGGTAAGGCTATTCCAGAGCTCAAAGGCAATTCAATGAATTGAATCATGGGTCATGGGGGAGCTTGTTGGAAAAGCATACAGAAGCTGGGGGTGGGGATGGTGTGGGAAAAGGGATACCAATAGTGCTGCAGAAATGTAGATGTAGGCTCTTAAGTCTAGAAGGAAATACTCTCCTCTATTCATGTCCTTATCTTCAAATTGACACTGTGTAAATTGGTTAAGAATGTGGTTTTTGTAGTCAGCAGACCTGGATTTGAATCCGAACTTTGCCATTTACTAGCTGCACGTCTACGGATCAAGTTACAAATTGTTTCTGAACCTCAATTTACTAGCTGCATGTCCATGGATCAAGTCATAAATTGTCTTTGAATCTTTTTTTTTTTTTTTATTTTTTTTTTTTTAAAATTTTTTTTTTTCAACGTTTATTTATTTTGGGGACAGAGAGAGACAGAGCATGAACGGGGGAGGGGCAGAGAGAGAGGGAGACACAGAATCGGAAACAGGCTCCAGGCTCCGAGCCATCAGCCCAGAGCCCGACGCGGGGCTCGAACTCACGGACCGCGAGATCGTGACCTGGCTGAAGTCGGACGCCTAACCGACTGCGCCACCCAGGCGCCCCGTCTTTGAATCTTAATTTCATCCTCTATAAAGTAGGGATATGTATCTGCCCCTCAATACACCATCTTGAGAATCTAACGGCATTACATCCGTAAGGTTTCTAGCTTTGTGTCTACACAGTCAGTGCTCAATAAGGGATTTAACCTTCTTTTAGTCTCTAGAGGCAAGGTAAACCAAAAGAAGGCACAGGGATGAAGACCCAGACCTAGATGATCAGAAGAGTAACAGTTTGTTGAAGCAGATTCACGTTCGGTCTGTTGAAGTGATTTAAATACGTAGATATTTTCTTTATCTAGTTACTGATAATCAGAGAAAGATGAGCGTTACCCATTAGCTACAGAAACAGTTACTAATTCCAGCCATAGTAAGTCTAGTGGCCCAAATGTTTACTTTGTTTTGTTTCTAGAGCCTAACCAACTTCTGGAATCAAAATAGGTAATTAAAACAGAGTCTTAGGTCAAGCTGCCTAGAAACAGAGCCAGAGATGGAAACTCCTGTGTAAATGCTTCATTGCAGGCCTGCTCCCAGGAGAAACTTTTCAGGGCGTGAGATAAAGTTAGATTCAGATGGATTCCATGGGAGATATGGAGGATGAATTGTACCACAGGGGTTGCCCTGCCCAGAGGGAAGGAGGCTGGCTGTTATAACCTGCGTCAGTCAGTCATCGGCCAGCCTCTTGTGGAGACAGAGACAGAGACCTCACAGAGGCAAGGTGGCTCTGATCAGCCAAAGGCAATCCTCCAGAGAAGCAAGTAGCTCTGAGCCACCAGTCACAGCCATTGAGCAATGGGTGTGCCAGCTGGGAAGGGGAATCCCGTAAGATCTGCTACAAATAACATGTTTTTGTGTGCAACTTTGGGTGTAAAGTTTTCAACAGTGACTTCTTGGGGTTCATTTTCTATAACAAGCTTTCTCTTTTAAAAAAAATGTAACTTTTACAAACTTCCAGATTTGTCTAAACCATTCTTAAGGATAAAGAATGAGCAAGACAGCAATGAGAACCAATTCAGAAGCCACTTAAAAGGAGAAAGTTGTTTCTGCTTCTTCAAGCTTGAGTTGAGCATCATCAATCACTAAAAATTATAACTATGAGAGACAGATAGATGCATTCAACACTATGATCAGGATAAGGTCATGTCTAATTGGTACAAGTGAGTCACACCCCCCCCCCCCGTACAGTTAATTTAGCAATTTTTGTTGAATTCACAATTGAGCAAATTCCTTATGTAGCCATGAAGGTACCCAAGAGAACCACTCAGCCTGTAGTTTGTTTTTGAGGAAGGTGATATGACAAGGGAGGAAAAGAAGAATTTAGATGCCTTCTACACACAGATATAAATTTGAAGTAAATAGGCATCTGAACAGTGTTATTATTTTCTAAATATTTACACAGGCTATATATTTTCTCTGGATTTGTGTTTCTTTAACAAAGAACCCTGGGGGGAATTTACAAATGAAGGCAGATGAGGCATTTACACATCAAATAAGCTCATGCTCGCATTCTTAGATCCTTAGGTAATTGTTACTACATCATGAATTTTATCTGGGCAATAAAGAAAACTGAATATTCTGTTAATATTCTGGAACTCACTGGGGATTTTTTTTATCCTAGATAAATAGTTGAGTATTATGTGATGCATATGTGTGTGCATATTTTATTCAGGATTAATAATGATAGACTTTCCCTTTTACCTTCAGTAAATAAGACTTTGAGGAACTAATACATAAAAGATGATTTGATTTCCATAGGTTTAGTGACTTTTTTTTAAAAGATGATTTGAAATATCCATGCCTTTTCTGAACCTGGTAGATTATTATGTTCTTTGTTGTTGGGACATGCAGGCTCCTCTCCTAAGAAAGCTAGAAATAAGAGAAATAAGTGTTCCCTCACAAACATGAATAAAATCAAGACAGAAAGAATGAAATGAATAGACAGTCTTTCTGATAAGTCTGAATGGGTCTCAAGCTAAAGCAATATATTACATAGCCAAAGAAATAAGAGTGTCAGCCAAGAGATGGATTTGTCAGCAATAGAATTATCACGAAATGTGGGCACCTGGGTGGCTCAGTTGGTTAAGTATCCGACTTTGGCTCAGGTCATGATCTCGCTGTTTGTGAGTTTGAGCTCTGTGCCACGCTCTGTGCTGAGAGCTCAGAGCCTGGAGCCTGCTTCAGATTCTGTCTCCCTCTCTCTCTGCCCCTCCCCCATTTGTGCATGCCTACGTGCGCTCCCACTCTCTCTCTCTCTCTCTCTCTCTCTCTCTCTCTCTCTTGCTCTCTCTCACAAAAATAAACATTAAAAAATTAAGAAGAAATTATCATGAAATAACAGCACAGGTAGACTTTTTGTCTCCAGTCCCTACACAGGGACCTCTATTCTATACAACATGTGCATTTTTGTTGTAGATACAGACATTTCAAGACTGTTACCACTAGCATTTTGAATCAATCAGTAACACTTTTTCTGCACACAATTTGGGTGTATTCATTCATTCAGCATGTATTTAGGGAGCACTGATACGGACGATTCTGGAGCTGTGCCCTAGTTGATCATTCAGCCTCTTCTATCAGCTGTGCCACTAAATCCTTGCATTAACTTCCCTTCTGTAAGAACTCAGAGTGCTTTCTGTTTCCCTGGTTGGATACCAACTTACCATGATGGCATGTCAGGAGAAAATAAAATGCAAGATCAGGCAGGGTCCCTGCCCTTATAAAGCTTCCAGTTTGGTAGCAGAGACATATTTTCATAGAATAACCACAAAATACATATGTGACAATCACACAAGTTTGGATAATTAATGATTATCATAAGACAAGATTCCATAGGGTATACTCATTTAAGGGCTTTTTTTTTAAGTTTTCACTTAAGTTCCAGTTAACATACAGTGTAATATTAGTTTCAGGTGTATACAAGTGTTTCAACATCTCCATACATCACCTGGTGCTCATCACAAGTGCACTCCTTAACCTCAACATCTATTTCATCCATCCCTTACCTCCTCCCTTTTGGTAACCATCAACTTGTTCTTTGCAGTTAAGAGTCTGTTTCTTGGTTTGCTTATATATTTTTTTCCCTTTGCTCATTTGCTTTCCTTCTTTAATTCCACATAGGAGTGAAATCACATGGTATTTGTCCTTCTCTGACTTACTTTTCTTGGCATAATAGTTTCTAGATCCATTTATGTCATCGCAAACAGCAAGTTTTCATTCTTTTTTTATGGTTGAGTATATAGAACATCTATCTATATATCACATCTTTATCCATTCATCAATTGATGAACATGAGATGTTTCCATAATTTGGCTATTGTAGATAATGCTGCTATAAACATAAACATATCCCTTTGAATTAGTATTTTTGTATTCTTCAGGTAAATAGTAGTATGATTGATGGATCATAGGTACAGAGGGTTCCCCTTTCTCCACATCCTTGCCAATGCTCATGTAAGGTTTTAATATGGGTAGAGAATACAATACATCAGGACAAAGGATAGGCAATCATATTTGGCTCCAAGATCCCAGGCATACCACCACCCCTCCACCCCTGAGGTCTTTCTTAGTTACTCAGGACAGGACATGCTTCATCTTCAGATTATACACTATCAAGATACTTAACTGGGTGCAGACACACATTTATTGAGGGTTCTTTTATATCATTAGCCATGTAAAAACCCAGGCATGCTGTATGACCTGTTAAAACAGGTGCAAAGTATCAATCTACACATCTTAAAAAGTCTAGTCAAGCTAATTCAGGTTGCTTACAGGGGAATTTTGAACTTTAAATAGCACATTAATAAATAGTCTTAGCTGGCACATGTTCTCCTTATCTTAACCAGACCTCCAGGCATCCCAGGAGATAAGCATAATGCTACCCCAGTATAGCTGCAAGGTACCCTGTCCTATGGCAACATGTAAACTTACAGAGTGCGCTAGGGAATCAGGGAAATTCACACTAACGAAAAGGCATATTAATGGAGATTGGAAGGATGAGTAAGGAGTTATGTTGGCCCTGATGGAAGGGAAGAGTCTGACAGAAGGAACAGCATTATGCAGGAGGGATCCGTTCCAAGAAATAAAATGAAGGCAGCGTGACACGAAGAGAAACAGAAACTGGGTGGGGGAAAAGGCCCAACCCAGATCCACTGAGAGCCCAATTGGGTTTTTTGCTGAGCTGATTGGGAAAAGGTACTTCTTTGCACTTGGAACTCTAACAGGATGTGAACCTGGAGCTGCTGGTGGACATCCGTGCCACATTGCAGGGATATTCTGGCTGAGATTGGAGCTCACACCAATTTAAGCAAGGCTGAAGGAGCAAGGGAGCAAGTGCCCCCAAGCCCAGGAAAGAGACACACTTTTCAAGTCTTACATGAGTCCATCCCTTACATTCAGTCCATCCCTGGAAATTCTAAACTTCACAGGCTATTACCTTCTCTTTCTATTAAATTGGTTCGTATTGAGAGCCCCAATACAAAGAGGACCGCCCTTCAAAGGTTGTTGAAAAGCACCAGGAACTGTGGTGTTACCAAAGTCAAAGAAATTCCTAGGGTGAGGGAAGTATCAGTAGACTTAAATAGAAAGCAATTACTTCCCCAAATCCATATGGTTGCCTTGTAAATCCCTGAAGGGATTTTCCTGCCACATTGAAAATGCAAGGTAGTCTACACTTAAATTATTTTAAAATTAGTCGTGGTAAGCAACTGAAAATCACACATATACTTCCTCAGCGCCTCGTCACATGTAGAGAGGTTTGTTCTTATGCTAATCGATCCCGACTGTTATACTCCTGAGTTTCTGCATCTGTTCCTTAGTGCTTGTTTCCTTCCACTGGACTATATTCGCTCTCCCTTTTGCCACTCATAACACAGCTATTTGTCTGAAGCAAGTCTGCTTCTAAAGGGCTGCTTCTAATCAGTGCCCACTGGTCAGGGGCTCCCCCTTACTCCACCGCCTTCTTATTTGAGTCTCAACTGCAGCCCAGGCTCCAGTATGCATAAGAATTGTCAATCATTCTGAAAAAGTGAAGGGATTACCCATAAGCAGGGAGCAAGTGGTCTCAAAAACTCTTTACAGAGGACTTTGCAAGAGCGTTTCTTTTTTTGGAGGGTCGGGTGGGAGGTGGAACTGGTGGAATAAAAACACTTCCTAGACCACACATCAGCAGATAAATGTGTTCTGCAGCATTCAACTTACTCTGTGGTGCCAATTTCCAAATGTGCCACGTGTTTTATGATGCAAATGTGAGCACCTCGTCTTAGGCTTTTCTTCATTTGATATGTGTGAGTAGGGATGCGCACACACACACACACACACGCACACAAAACAAGAACAGATGATATTATCTAAGCCATTTGGTAAGAATTTGACAAAAAATGTAAAATGTACTTATTGATTCAAATGTCGTTATGGTTTTGCTGCTTTTCTGTATCTCCCTTTCCACTTATAGAAACCATCTTGAATAGAGCAAAATGTTCTTAAATCTTTTATACAAAAGATTTTTTTGTATAAATATAAAAGATATACAAATCTTTTATATAAAAATCTATATATATAGATTTTTTTCATTCTAAAAAAATCTATAGTCCAAAAGGTTCATCCTTTTTAGGCTTCAGGGGAAAAAGAATGACCAGAATAGAGAGAGAGCTGTTTTCACTTTCAGCTAAACTTTTCTGAAGTTGTATCTGGTTTTCCCATCTCTGTTTTCTCACTTCCAGCATTGGTATTGTTGGCAAAGCTTAAAAGAAGAGAAACCTAAATTGAAATTGGGGGAGTCAAATGAAATCCTCACTTAAAGACTATAAGTCATTCATTCATACCTCCATTCATTTCTTGCAGTAAATATTAAACATCTCCTAAGGATCTCCTACTTTCCCCATCAGCATCCTAGGCGCCTGGTGTAGAACTGGAACCAAGCACAGTCATGGCTCCCTTGGCTCTTGCTGCCATGGTGGGGGTGGGAGAGCAGAGACGGTAGCAAATAAACACAAAGTGTCATTATAAATTGTGATGGGGGCACTTGAGTGGCTCAGTAGGTTAAGTGTCCAACTTCAGCTCAGGTCATGATCTCATGGTTTGTAAGTTTGAGCCCTGCATCGGGCTCTCTGCTGTCAGCACAGAGCCTGCATCAGATCCTTTGTTCCCCTCTCTCACTCTGCTCCTCCCTGCTCATGCACTTGGGATTTCTCTCTCAAAAATAAACATTTAAAAAATAAACAGTGATGAATGTTACTGGGTGAAGTTTTAGGTTGGGAGGCAGAGAGGGCTTCTGTGAGTATGTATCTAATCTGAGACCTAAAGAATGAATGGAAGCTGCCAGGTTGGTGTGGGGGGACAATATACACACAAACTACCTCAAAGACTCTGAAGTCAGAAAGTGCCTGGCTTGGTGAGGAGCATGTTCTGAGGAAGACCAGAAAGGCCTAAACCAAGAAAGTGGTGAGGGGGAGATAGCTGAGGGTGTGGTTGAAAGGGAGGCTGGAGCCAGATGTGGAGGACCTTGCAGGGAAGAATAAGGAATGTGACTTTTTAAGTTCGGTATAAGGGCATTTAAAGGAGGCAAGCAGACAAATGGCATGATCCAATTCTGTTTATTAAAAGCTCATTGTGGAAAAAAAAATAGAGCATTGTGACTGCTTTATAGAAAAGACAAAAATGAAGACAAAGTTAGAAGTGATCAGGTAGCTATTTTAACAGTCTGGGTGAGAAATGACTGTAGCACAGCTCAGACTCCATATCAGCCCTGAGGATCTTCTCCTCCTGGTTTTCACATCCTGGTGTGGTTCTTTCGAACATTAAACAGGGCTGATCTGGGTAATTTAATGACCATACAAAAATGATGGTGTGTGACTACCAAAAGTCAGCTAAAAGAGACATTGCAGCCTCCTGTTTGTTCTCTCACGGATCACTCACTTTGGAGGCATCCAGCTGCCATGTCCTGAGAACACTCAAGCAATCCTACGGAGATTTCCATGTGGGGAGGAAGCCTCTTACCAACAGCTAGCACAAATCTCCCCAGCCATGTGAGTGCCACCATTGGAAGCAGATCTTCCAGTGCCAGTCAAGCTTTCAGATCACCACAGCCCTGGCCAACATCTAATGCAACCTCATGAGAGACCCCTGGCCAGAATCATCCAGCTAAGCCACTCCCATATTCTTGACCCACAGATACTGTGTGAGATATATAACGTTCATTGTATTAAGGCACTAATTTTTTTTAATGTTTATTTAGAGAGTGACCAGGGGAGGGGCAAAGAGAGGGGGAGAGACTCCCAGGCAGGCTCCACAATGTCAGCACAGAGCCTGATGTGAAGCTCGAATTCAAGAACGTCAAGATTATGACCTGAGTGGAAATCAAGAGTTGGATGCTCAACCAAAATAACTTTTAATAGAGAGAAAGTGTGAGCAGTGGAGGTGTAGAGAAAGAGAGAGAGGGAGAGAAGGAGAGAGAGAATCCCAAGCAGGCCTGGTGCTGTCAGTGTGGAGCCTGATGTAGGGCTCAATCTCACAAACTGTGAGATCATGACCTGAGCTGAAACCAAGAGTTGAATGCTTAATTGACTGAGCCACCCAGGCACCCCCAGAATATTTTTTAAAAGGAATTCAGCTCTGGTAACAGAGATTCGTTATTTTTAGTCTCTAGCTTTTGAGGTAGGCAGCTAGAAGTACAGCTAAAGGATTTCAGAGTTCACAAAAGCGAGACAAGAGACCCCTGTGAATCTCTGTTCAGTTTCTAATATTCCAGTGTTTTTCTAGGTGGCATTGAATTGGCAGGCTCAGAATTTGCAATAAAAATGTTAATTCATACTTAATTCTTTATTAGCATCTTAGCTCTTTCACTTACCAGCTATGTGACTTGGCAAACTGACCTCTCTCAGATTCTGTTTCCTCATGTGTAAAATAGGGGCATTCACTCAGTGTAGTAGTAATTTGTATTACCGACCAGATATTTCCTGCCTGTCCCCACACACCATAGGGTTGTACTCTCTGTCCTGACCCATTATGGTTGGGTGGTTCCAGGCAACTAGTTGCGAACAAGGAATTCTGAGAAGTGATGATTGTCATTTCCAGGCTGGAGCTTTAAATTGCAGATCGGAGAGTCTCTGAGCCCCACTTCCCTCTGCTGCTGGCAATTCTGTCAGCCCAGGAGCTACAGAGCAGGTTCCAGAGCTACCCATCAAAGGACATGGTAGGTTATAAGCAACTAAGTTTACAGGTCGTTTATTACTCTAATAGACTGACTTCATAGATTTGTGTTGAAGACACAGTGGGATGATATATACTAGGCAATTACTCTACTTATTATCTATCACACGATAAAGTGCTAAGTTGCATATGTTTCCATCATTCAGGCATTGCTGGACTTCCAGGTCTATTAGCATTTATGTAGTTGTCAGAATATAATTTTCAGGCCTATGATTGAATGGCACTTCAGAAGTGTCTACTTTGGCATTTAATTATACATGAAAATTATTGATCATCAAGTTTGTAAATCATATTTTCTGTTCATGATAATTGAGAATATACGAGAACCTTAAGAACAACTCCTAATGGCTAAAAACTAACATCTAATCTCCTTTTCAATAAATAACCATAAGCAACTGATTTACTCAACTCTTGCCAAATACAATTGAGGCAAGTCTTAACTGTTTGATAAATATTGAAGGAGTGTTTAGTTTTAAATCATAATAAATGCAAAGTATATGGGTTTAAAGAAGTAAAAAGAAATTCTAAAATAATGTTGATTCCTTTCTCTTTGCCTTTTTTTTAAATATTTGTTCTCGACTTATAAATATGCACCTGTATAAATTATGACTAAAGCTATTTTTACCATTTCACATAAATCTTTTGCTGAATATATGGAACCTTAATCTCCGGTGTATTATGTACCAAAGGATAATAGATTTGGCAACAGACATAGATAGCTACATTCTGTTAAAAACCAACTCTATAATTCACAACTGGACTTGGGTTCTCTTCCCAGTCCAATAATACACTTATCTGCCAAATGGTCTACAACAAATGTTTTAGTTTTATAATTTGCAGAGTCATATTTTTCTCCATTTTAATTTTTTTAATGCTTTATTTTTATTTTTGAGAGAGACAGAGTATAAGCAAGGAAGGGGGAGAGAGAGGGGGAGACCGAGGATCCAAAGGGGGGCTCTGCGCTGACAGCAGAGAGACCAATGCAAGGTTCAAACTCACAAGTGGGGAGACTACAACATGAGCTAAAGTCAGATACTTAACTGATTGAGCCACCCAGGCGCCCCTCTCCATTTTAAATGATAGATTCTAATACTGATATTGTTTTCCATGCGTTCTCAAAATAAAAGCTAAATGGTTTCACCATAAGTATGATTTAGTTAAATTCATTCATCTCTTGATAGGAGATGGTTCAATTATTGGACTACCCCAATCATTAATCATGTTATTTATTTAGTTTCTAAATACTCAAATACATTTTTTCCTTATAAAAGGAATGCATAATCATACAGCAAAAATGAAAAATAGAAGAAAAAAGAAAAAAGCCACCTATTATTCTAATTCTAAAGAAAACCACGGTTAACCCCTTGAGGACTTTATCCCAGTCCTTTTGTTCTGCGCACATTGGCCATAAAGGTAAATGCAAATTCAAAATGTATATAACGTTTTTAACCTTTGTTCCTGAGTATAAATGTAATCCATATGGCTCTTTAAAGAGAATATTGAAAATATAAAAATACAAAAACATGAAACCAATGAAAACCACCAGAGATCACTGTTACTAATATTTTTGTCCTTCCATTAAAGGCAATCATTACTTAGCAACTTCAGAGTTCCCTCAAAAGGTGTAGAATGGTCTTCAGCAGCATGGTTAGATTTTCCAGAGCACTGAATATTTATTCACTTCTGAGTTGGAGCACCTGCATTCATCATGCATTTGCAACAGGTGGTAACTACCCTACATTACATCCTGATGTCCTATGATAAAAACCCAGCCTGTTCTCACCAAGAGCTCCAGATTTGGGCAGGATGTAGAATACAAAATAACTACAATGCAGAGTGATTCGTGCTAGCATTTGAGAGAAACTCTAGATGCAGTGGAGCACAAATCTATCCTGCTGGGGAAGAACTTATAAGGGGAAACCAGCTTTCTGGAAGCTATGCAGTAGGGCTTTGCTCTGAGGGGTGAGTGTAGCCAAAGGCTGGGAGGAAGAGAATCAGCAGGGAGCTTATGCTACCCAAGAACAAAGGTAAGTCCACATGGTTGGAAGATAGAAAGGTAAGACGAGATGAGGTGGGAGAAGTCAGCATAGCCTTTGTGTTTTCATAGCAAGGAGTCTGAATTTTATGCAAACAGTCATGAGACAATTAAGCATCAGAGCGACATGATTAGGTGTGCATGTAAGAGAGAGTACTGTAGCAGGAAGGAAGGAATGAGAGACCTGGCAAGGCTGAGGCTGAGGGGGACAATAAACTAGGGCAACATCCAGACTAGAAACCGAGAGGGCCTGTGTGAAGATAGCTGTGACAATGAGTGTTAGAGAATCTCAAGGAGGCTTAGAATATGCTTTACCCTTTCACATGCCACTCGGGGATCAACCTTAAATGTTGATCATGCCTGCCACATTACTAATAAGGCACTATCTCAAGACTTTCTTTGATAATCTCCTTTCGGTTTTAGGAGGTAAAACAAGGCAAATATGTTTTGCGGGCACCTGGCTGGCTCAGTTGGTTAACTGTCCGACTTTGGCTTAGGTCATGATCTCATGGTTGGTGGGTTTGAGCCCCACATCAGGCTCTGTGCTGACAGCTCAGACTTGGAGACTGCTTCAGATTCTAAGTCTCCTTCTATCTCTGTCCCTCCCCAGCTCACTCTCTCTCTCTCTAAAAAGAAAAAAGAAAAAAAAGAATATGTTTTGGGTACCACTCCAAAGGGATCACCATGTAAGACTAGATAAGATTCTGGCACTATAATTGAAGTCAGGACATAGGGAACTATGCTAAATCACATATAGAGAGCAGATAGCTGAGGTTGGTTACTTTAAAAACCCTTCTAGGGCAACATGACCATGCAGAACTACAAATATACTCATTTGGGTCATGATGATTTTATCTGAGCTATAAGTTGAAAGAAGAGTAAATCTATTCTGAACAATATAGTTACTGAATCATAGTCATTCATAGTATGTCAATGAGACAGTTACCCAAATGGGTACACATCTGCTGGAGAAACAGATATGTTGCTTAGGAGATGAGGACTTTCTAAATGTCAGGGGACATTGAGATTCAGTATCAATTATTTTCTTTTTCCACTTGG